>NC_083410.1:69372662-70011737 GCF_020745735.1 Hemiscyllium ocellatum
CCTTGACCTCCTTCCACCTATCCCACCTCCATCGCCCCTCCCCCTAGTCCCTCCTCCCTACCTTTTATCTCAGCCTGCTTGGCTCTCTCTCTTATTCCTGATGAAGGGCTTATGCTCGAAACGTCGAATTCTCTATTCCTGAGATGCTGCCTAACCTGCTGTGCTTTGACCAGCAACACATTTGCAGCTGTGATCTCCAGCATCTGCAGACCTCATTTTTTACTTACTGGAATTTAGAAAAACGAGACATGACCCTATTGAAACACACAAGATTCTTAGGGGGCTTGGCACGGTAGAAGCAATAAACTCATTTCCCCTTGTGAGAGAGTGTAGGACTCCAGGGCATAATCTCAAAGTCACCCAGTTAGGCGAGAAACTAGGTTTTGTTTTCACTCAGTGGATCCTTGGAAGTTAAATATATTCAGGATTGAATGTGATAATTATTTAATTAGTAAGGGAATCAAGGCTCATAGGGAAAAGGCAAGAAAGTGGAGTTGAAGATTATCAGATCAACCATGATTTCATTTAATGTCAAAGCAGACTGGATGGGCTGCCATAGACTATTTCTGCTTTTAGCCCTGTACTCTTATGGCTTGAGCAGTTTAATTCCTCATGAAACTCACCAAAACTGATACTTAGCTGATTTCTGATAAAATTCAGCCCTTAGTTGTCACTTAAGGAGAGATGTTCTTATATTGGAGGTGGTGCATAGATTCATGAGATGAAGCGAAAACCAAAAGAATTGTGGTAAATCAGAAACAAAAACAGAAGTTGCTAGAAAAGATCAGCAGGTCTGGCAGCATCTTGAAGAGAAATCAGAGCTAATGTTTCAGGTCCTGTTCTGAGGTAGGGTCACTAGACCTGAAACATTAACTCTGATTGCTCTTCACAGATGCTGCCAGACCTGCCGTTCTGGAGGAGAAGAGGAAAGGTGAAGTAGATGAGGCCTCTAGTCATTAGAATTCGGATGAATTAGAAGTGATCTTACTCAAGAATATAAGATTCTGAATGAGTTTGAGGGGCTGACAGACTAATTTTTTTAATATATGGGTTTCTAGAATTTCAGAATAGACTGATCCCCAGTTAAAACAGGGACAAGGAAGAATTTGTCTCCTTCTGAAGGCTATTCATTTATTAAATTCCCTATCTCAGTAAGCATCAGAGATAGACAACTGTTATTGGGGGAGAGGGAAGGCAGGCAGATCAGATCAGCCATGATTTTTCTGAATGACGAACTAAGCTCGAAGGAAAGGTAGGCTTCTTCCAACTTTATTCTCATGATTGTTGTTGTGATATTTGTATCTGAATTCATTTTTTGTCACTCAACTTTACCAGTGCAGCATTTTTTCTATCTTCAATGCCTTGAACTCACTTGCTGCATTTGCATTATTTATTATTTAATAGTCTTTTTTAATGTTTCTAAAAGTATTTGTATCCAAGCGTATCATAGTTGCTAACATTTCTAGCTCACTGTGAGAATACTGTTACTGAAAGCTATTTTTTTCTGAATGACTGTTTTGTTTCATCTAATAGCTGTCTCTGGTAGAATTATTAATTATGCTATGATCACCAGGAAATAATTATTATTTAGACAATTTTGAATAAATTTTCTCTCTTCAAACTTTTCAAAAGTTTTAGCAACATATGGTGCTATCTAAGAATTTTTTTTTAAGCAGAACTTACTTACATTTAAGACAAATGAAATGTAAGGGATTAGTGATATCAGGTAGACAGGATAGTGAAGAATGCATTTGGTATGATTGCTTTTATTGGTCAGTGCACTGAGTATAAGAGTTAGGAGGTCATGATGTGGTTATAGAGGACATTGGTTAGGTCACTTCTGGAATAATGCATTCATTTCTGGTCTCCCAGCCGAAAACAAAGATGGTATGAAACTTGAAAGGATTCAGAAAAGATTTACAAGGATGTTCCTGGGGTTGGAGGGTTTTAGCTATAGGGCGAGGCTGAATAGGCTGGGGCTATTTTCTATGCAGCGTCGGAGTCTGAGGGGTGACCTTATAGAGGTTTATAAAATCTTGAGGGGCTCAGATAGAGTGAATAGTCAAGGTCTTTTCCTCAGAGTAAGAAGGCATAGGTTTAAGGTGAGGTGGGAAAGATCTAAGGGGCAACTTTTTCACACAGAGTGTGGTGGGTATGGAATGAGCTGCCAGAGGCAGTGTAGGAGGCTGATACAATTGCAACATTTAAAAGGCATCTGAATGGTAAATGAATAGGAAGGGTTTAGAGGGATATGGGCCAAATGCTGGCAAATGGGACTAGATTAGTTTAGGATATCTGGTCGGCATGAACGAGTTGGACTGAAGGGTCTATTTCCATGCTGTATATCTCTATGACTCTACAATATGTCCACCTGGATCATTGCTCTGCAAAATGCAGCTCAAGACTGAGAAGCACTTGTTACTGGCAGTTTGTGCTATCACTCAAACTCATGAGAGATCTGAACAGAGTAAATTAAGAGGAAATGTTTCACTTGTGAAACATTCAAGAATGAAAGGGCACACATTTAAAGTAACTAGTTCAAGAAGCATAAGCAATATGAGGAAATCTTTTTCATGCAGCAAGTGATTAGGATCACTGAGAATGCAATAGAGGCAGGTTCCGCACATTTTTAATAGGGAAGTAGGTGGTGATTTGAAAAGGAACAATGTGCAGAGTTCTAGGAAGAAGGCAGAAGAATGGCACTATTTGAGATATTATTTTTCATCTGGCTCAGGATACAATAAACTGCATGCCCTCCTTCTACACTGTTAATAGTTCCATCATTCTGTGATGTTTTTAATCAATGCTGCAAACAACTGGGTCTTCAATTCTGGGCAGTCTATTTCATTGTTAAAAATTTACTCAATGGACCAATGCACTAGACAAAATACCTTTGGAATGTTTTCCATTTAATGACATTGGATTGGACTTTGTGGAGGTGGCTGAAATTTCCACTCTGAAAACTGATGGATCAAAAGATTCAGAAAGTACCACAATTTGCAGTGAGTGTTGCTGAAACAACAGCTGCAGAATGTGGGCACTTCAATTACCAGCATGACCTCAAAGGAAGGTAACTAGAGTTTAGGGATTCCAGGGCCAAGTGAGCAGACATGGGTAATCCGGAATGAGATAGGGTGAGGGTGGATGTCACTGTGCACAATAGTTATTTCCACAAGGGCAGAGTTGAGCATTAGTGGCCACTCCCCTAGGGTGGCACAGTGACTCAGTGGTTAGCACTGCTGCCTCACAGCCCCGGATTTCCTCACACAGTCCAAAGATGTGCAGGTTAGGTGAATTGGCCATGCTAAATTGCCCATAGTGTTAGGTGAAGGGGTAAATGTAGGGGAATGGGTGAGGGTGGGTTGCTCTTCGGAGGGTCGGTGTGGACTTGTTGGGTTGAAGGACCTGTTTCCACACTGTAAATGGAAAAGAAAATCCTAACGTTAACCCTACGAACCATTGAGAGCCCTTAAAGAGGGACCATAATCTCCCAGACACCAGTGGGAGAAAATTGTTTTGTTTCATTCTGTCCTTCAACACGCTTTTTAGGTAAACTCCAATGTGCATTGTTTTATTTGAACATTGCTAAACATAATCATTAATGAAGTTGGCCCAACCATCTTCAGCTACTCCATCAATGATCTTCCATCATTAGATGAAAATGTTTGTTGACGATTGCAGAATGTTCAGTACCATTCATGGCTCTTCAGTTATTAAAGCAGTCCATGTCCAAATGTTACAAGACCTGGACAATAGTCAGAGTTGGACTAACAAGTAGCAAATAGCATTCTATCACACAAGTGCCAGACAATGACCATCTCCAACAATAAACAGGCTGACTCTCTTGACATCACCATCACTTAATTTTCTCACTATTTACATTTTGGGGGCTAACGGCTTAGGTTACCATGAAGCTCCCACCTTCTCAACCTGACGCCTTGCTTGAGACGTGGCGACACTTAGATTAAACCATCAATGTTCAACTCTCTTTCAAATGGGAGAACTGCCTTGTGATTCTCTGGGACTATGGTCACTGTAGATTTGTGAGTTGGTTAGCTCATTTGGCTGGTTGGTTGGTTTGTAATGCACAGTGATGTCAACGGGCGGCACGGTGGCACAACGGGCGGCACGGTGGCACATACGGGCGGCACGGTGGCACAGTGGTTAGCACTGCTGCCTCACAGCGCCTGTAGACCCGGGTTCAATTCCCGACTCAGGCGACTGACTGTGTGGAGTTTGCACGTTCTCCCCGTGTCTGCGTGGGTTTCCTCCGGGTGCTCCGGTTTCCTCCCACAGTCACAAAGATGTGCGGGTCAGGTGAATTGGCCATGCTAAATTGCCCGTAGTGTTAGGTACGGGGTAAATGTAGGGGTATGGGTGGGTTGCGCTTCGGCGGGTCGGTGTGGACTTGTTGGGCCGAAGGGCCTGTTTCCACACTGTAAATCTAATCTAAAAAAAAACCGCGTGGGTTCAATTTCCTTACCAGTTAAAATTATTGTTCCACTTGACCCTTCTGACCTGCCATCCTGCAACTCTTTGTTACATTTAGAATAAGTGTGGACTTATTATGAAAATGTAATGTACTACTTCTCAGAAAATGAGAGAATGGAAAGGTCTACAAAGTTAACCACAAATTAATTATTAATTTTAACTTTAAAGATTGGAAATAATGACCAAACCTACTCACCAGTCAACTG
The DNA here is from genome assembly GCF_020745735.1 of Hemiscyllium ocellatum. Taxonomy (NCBI): domain Eukaryota; kingdom Metazoa; phylum Chordata; class Chondrichthyes; order Orectolobiformes; family Hemiscylliidae; genus Hemiscyllium; species Hemiscyllium ocellatum. The sequence goes on from NC_083410.1 coordinate 69,377,360, forward strand.
TGTTCCCCACACTTATGATGTCATGTTATTGTTCATCTCAGTGCAGATAGATTTTACCACCGATGGGACTTGAACCCACAATCTGTGGCTTTGGAGGCCAAAGCCATATCCATTACCCTTTACCCATATAAAGATACAAATATGGGAAGCTCCAGACATTAACCATTGTTATTTCCACTGAAAATTTGCAGAAGTGGAAACAAAAGCTGTGAAGCCAATGCCTGCCTCTCCTACTTGCCTCAAAAATGCCCAATTTATGGGTTGGAATTGAATTGCACAGTGATATTTGAAGTTTGATCTATCCATTTAAATTACCTTATCAAACTTCCAAGATGCATAGATGAGGCATGATTTTAACAATAAGGTGTTGAAGACCAAAACCTGCTGACTTTCTAAACTGGGAACTAAATCTTGAGTTTCTTTCTTGGAAGGAGCCATACCAGATAATATGGGCAGGAAATTCTCCAGTCTTCTGTGGATTGACCTCAGCACTTTTTAATTACTGTTTAAACAAATGAGTGTATAATGTGAACACAACAGGCAATGACTAAGTTTATCTTATAAGAGTAGACAGAAGAGTGAATGAACTTTATGAAGATGCAAAAAATTGTGAAGGTTGACAGGGCTATTACTCAATCAACTCCATTATGCTAGGAATAATGGTGAATACGCAGTCAAACTAGGCAAGAAAATCTGTTGGGAATGATTGAACACCAGTAGCTGAATTCACTTGATTTTTTTAAGTTGACTTAAATTAATGGCAGGCTTTGTAAGAGGCCCACAGTTCTTCTTGCATTTCATCCAAGTAATGCTTAAAGCTCAACTGATAGATATAGAGTGAATGTTGCAGTGAGTAACTCACCACCTGATTTTGAACTGCCTCCTGCAGGCTATTTGTACCCGATGCCACAATTCTGATGGTCATAGTTTCATATGTACATCAACACTGTGATTTTTAAAAAAATTCACTCATGGGACTTGGGCCAGGATTTATTGTCCATTCCTAATTGCCCTTGTGAAGGTAGTGGTCAGCTGCCTTCTTGAACCAGTGCAGTCCATGTGCTGCAGGTAGACTCACAATGCCATTAGGGAGGCATTTCAAGATTTTGACCCAGCGACACTAAAGAAACAACAATATATTTCCTAGTCAGGATGGTGAGTGGCTTAGTGGGGAACTTGCAGGTGATGATGTTCCCATATATCTTCTGGCCTTATCCTTCTCGATGATATTTGACATGGGCTGGATAGTGCTGACCAAGAAGCCTAGGTGAATTTCTGCAGTGCATCTTGTATATCGCGCACACTGCTGCTCCTGAGCATCAGCAGGGTGGAGAGTGGACGTTTAAGGAGCTGGTGCCAATCAAGCAGGCTGTTTTGTTCTGGATGGAGTCAAGCTTCTTGTAAGTTGTTGGAGATGCACTCATCCAGTAACTGGGAAATATTCCATCACATTCCTGACTCAATCCTTGCAGATTGTGACAAGCTTTGGAGAGTCAGGAGGTGAGTTACTTGCTGCAGCATTCCTAGCCTCTGATCTGCTCTTGTGGCCACTGTATTCATATGGCTAGTCCAGTTCAGTTTCTGATCAACGATAATTCCCAGGATATTGATAGTGGGGAATTCAGTGATGCTAATGTCATTGAATGTTAAGTACAGTGGTTAGGTTGTCTCATATTGGAGGTGGGCATTGTTGCAGGTCAGCACAAGACAGCAGAGTCACGTGTAAGCCAGACCAGCTAAGGATGGCAGATTTCTTTCCCTAAATTACATTTGTGGACCAGATGACGTTTTCCAACAATAATAGTCATCATTAGATTCTTTTCAGATTTGTATTAAATTCAAATTCCACCTTCTGCCATGGCATGATTTGCATCCAGATCCCCAATATACCACGAGGCCATTGCCTTCCCATAAAAGCTGGATGTAATAATATGGTATTGAGCAATTCAATAGACTTTTAATATAGACCATTACACATCCACATATTACAGTCACAGATACTTCGGTGTCTAGGCTAATATTAAGCTATTTGGTGACAAAGAGTTGCATACTTTCACAATTTCTGATGCTTTGAGTGGCCCCAGTTATGATGGAGTCTGTGCCCTTGCTGAAATGGTTTACAGCTGTGGTGATTTTAAGGTCACAATTGATCCAATGCTGTGTACTGAACAGTATCCTTTGTCTTTAATGAATAGCCTATTTGCTTGACTAGCTGGAGGTCAGCCTTTCAGTAAAATTGATCTTAGTCAAGCCTATCTCGAAGATTGAGCTATAGGGAGAGGCTGAACAGGCTGGGGCTCTTTTCGCTGGAGCGTTGGAGGTTGAGGGGTAACCTTATAGAGGTTTACAAAATCATGACGGGCATGGATAGGATAAATAGACGAAGTCTTTTCCCTGGGGTCAGGGAGTCCAGAACTAGAGGGTATAGGTTTAGGGTAAGAGGGGAAGGATATAAAAGAGACCTAAGGGGCAACGTTTTCACACAGAGGATGGCACGTGTATGGAATGAGCTGCCAGAGGAAGTGGTGGAGGCTGGTACAATTGCAACATTTAAAAGGCATTTGCATGTGTATATGAATAGGAAGGGTTTGGAGGGATATGGGCCGGGTTTCGGCAGATGGGACTAGATTGGGTTGGGACATCTGGTCAGCATGGACGGTTTGGACCATGCTGTACATCTCTATGACTCTATGTGTGTAAGTCCTGACTCACAGTAATACTTGATGATTGCAGCACATAAAAGACTGTTCAATACAAACTATTTCCATTTGGAATCACATCTGCACCTGCATTACTCCAATGTGCCATGGATTAGATTTCAACTGAGTTGATATAAGTCCAGTATTACCTACATAATATTTTAGTCATGGGCAGAAATGAAAAAGAGCATCTCCACAATTTAGATGCTACTCTGCAGATACTTGAAGATTATAGCCTAAAAGTGATGGAAGACACATGCATTTTTAAAAATTATTCATAAAGTATTTAGACCAAACTTTTTTGCTTAGTCACTTCATGAGTAAAAGCTATAATTGAGGCACCATCATCTAAAAATATAATCCAAGTATGATCATTTTGGGGCTTGCTAAATTATTATGACAAGTTTATCCCAAATCTTGCAACCATTCTCAAGCTGTTACACAATTTATTATGCCAACACAAAATTGGAAATGGGAAGATCAATATGAAAGAGCTTTTACATAGCCAAAGAGTTTTATTAAAGTCCAGAATCCTGAGCAATTTTGACCCAAGGCTCACTCATGCAAATAGCATGAATGAGTGGGATCAATCATTTCTTACATAATACCTAATTGTGAAGATGGACCAATAGCTCTTGCATCAAGATTGCTAAACAAAGCAACAAAGAATTGTGCACAAATGGAGCAAGAAGATTGCGGAATCATTTTGGGCATTAGACGTTTCCACCAGTAACTGTATGGTCAGGTACTTATCCTACCAACAGACTTCAGACTATTGATCACAATAGGTGGGCTTCACACAGGCATACCTTTTCTAGCAATGAGCTGTACGAGCATGTTAGTGCTATCAGCTCACACTTACACAATTAAGTATTGGTAATCCAACTTACATGGGAATTCTGATGCCAAATGATTCGATAACAAACCGTTCTTATATAGATATATTCTGTTTCAAACAAGTACAGAAAACTCTGGTAACAGCAGGTCAAGTTAAGAAGTACAGTAGAAATGAGCGACTACCATCAAAAGTGATGGACATGGTACTTCATGGCACAATCACAAGAACAACTCCCGAACTTAAACCATATATCATACCAAAGCTAGAACCATCTATCTAAGAAAGATCTCTCCTACAGGAAAGGAGGGACATTATTCCAACAAATGTAAGGAAATGTGTGTTATCAATTATATGAAGATCACTGTGGCATTATCAGAATGAAAGTGATAGCCAGGGCTATTTTTAGTGGCCACAGTTCAAATCTGAAATGGAGGAGGAAGTGGCAATGTATGCAACTTGCACAAGATCTTGCAATCTACCTTCATCTGCACCATTACATATATGAGAATGACTCCGAAGGCCATGGCAAATAATCCATACTGACTACGCCAGACATTTTGAAGGGTGAATGTCTTCCATTCTGGTTGGCATACATGTTAAATGACCTGAAGTTGCTATTATGAAGATGACATCAACAGAAAAATATAATTGAAAGATTCAAGGAGCTCTTTGTGAGGTTCTGTTATCCAGAACAACCTATTAGTGATAATGGTTCATAGTTTACATCACAAATGTTCATAGGCTATCTAAAGCAAAACAGAATTGAACATATCCAATCAGCTCCTTATCAATCAGCCACAAATGATTTCTTTGAAAGATTTGTTCCTCCTGACTCCCCACAGCTTGTCCATCATCCAGAAGACATAAGTCAGGAGTGTAATGAAATACTCCCAATTTGCCTGGATGAATGCAGCTCCAACAACACTCAAGAAGCTTGATACCATCCAGGACAAAGCAGCCCACTTGATTAGCACCACATTCACAAGGATCTACTCCCTCCACTTCCAAGATGCATGCAGAAATTCACCGAAGATCTTCAGACAAAACCTTCCAAACCACAAGACTTTCATTGAGAAGGACAAAGGTGCAAATGCATGGGAACACCATCAACTGCATGTTCATCTCCAAGTCACTCACCATCTTGGAAATATTTTGCCACTCCTTTACTGTCACTGGGTCAAAATCTTAGAATTGTGGGTCTACCTACAGTATGTGGACTGCAGCATTTCAAGAAGGCAGCTGACCACCACCTCCTCAAGGACAACTCTGGGCAGGTGATAAATGCTAGCCAGTCACCTCCCATGAATGCATAAAAAAATGTACCTGGAGCTTTTGAGAGTGACTGTATTTTCATAGAGAATACCATGACATTGTGCGAACCTTTGAATGTTCAGTCGTCTCAAGAGAAGGCAATGGCAGATGGTGTTGCTAGTCTGCCTAAAACATCAGTTGTTAGTGGCAATGAGAAAAATAAACTGGTGCCTGAGATGTGTCAACATCCTCTGGAACATCTTCCTTGCTGATTTTTATATGTATGTCTTTAAATATCAGGAATATTTTCATTGCAACAATCTTTGACGTAAAGGGTGGAGGGATATTATGTGCTTGTGTAAGTATGGTGAACTGTCACTTTAAGACTTCAACCACAATATGGAATGAGGATATTATAGGCCATGTTTGTGTGAACAAACAGCTCTCTCTAACCTTGCTGACCTTTGGCCTCTGGTCTTTCTTGGAACTTCACTTTGATCTGGGAAGATTGAAAGTGGGGAAGTAAGACTACAAAGAGAGGAATTGCAAAAGGAGTGTGGTGTGGTGAAAAACTGTGGTATCCAGCATGTTAGTGCTTTCCTTGCATGTTGTGACTTTAAATTTATTGAGGTGATGATGATTACTGAGAATATTGTTAATTCTTTAAAAATTCTGCTTCTGTATGATTCTGTATGAAAATCTTGGGGGAGATCACAAAAAATGTTTTGACCCACGATAGGAAATGAATCATTTTCCAACTAACTTTGTTCCATTTCTTGAAATTTTGCTCAGAATGTATTGTAGCAGTTCCTGAATGTGTCAACAGTAATCACTGCAATATCTTTACAGCCACTGTAAAATAAGTTGAGTATAAAACCATGCATCTAGCTCAATTGTGCCTTCCACTGCAGATCTTAACCATCTACCTTATCTTTTTCTGCCAATATTCATCCGTTTGATCCTCAATGCCCAATTTCTCTGACTTCTATGTTTATTGATATCCCTTTCTCAGCCTGGCTACCCAACATGGCTGACATATCTGGGTTCAACATTTCTAATTACTCAAGCCTAGTGCTGCAGGGGGTCAATATGTGTTACATAAGTTTTCTTCATATAAACTGGATTTTTAAAGTCAGTGATGCATTTTTTTCCTACTTTGACTTTCTGAAGCCTATTCTCTTTCTGGTGACTTATTTCTTGATCTGATTCTGAAATCAATGTATGCAATAGCCATTACTCAAGGATCAAATAGCTGCAACTAAAATGTTCAAGCTTGTTTGACAGAAAGTCAGTGTCAATCAATGCAATATGCATAGTACATTGTCAAATACAATCTTTAGTTGTGTGAAGAGTTTCCCACTGCACACGCACTCAGTCTATTTTAAATATCTTTGAAGCTTCTGCTGTGAAGAGCAGGAGCATGATGAATTCCTTTGGAAAAAAAACATTAAAGCAACTTGTAGCAACAAGCATAGAATGGATATTTTAACACCCATGCCCTTCAAGCATTGTCTGGTTTTAAATAGTCCAAGCTGAAAGAAATGGTATGGAAATTACATAGTCAACAACTGCATGAATTGATATTTGGTAGTGGATAAAAAAAAATTCTCAACATTTTTCAATGCCTTCTACTGAATATTGTGAAACATAACCCATTTTCTATGGTATTGAAGTATTTCTATGATAATGATACACAAGGAGCATACATCAAGACGATAGAGAAGGTACCTCACAAGCTCTAGCTATTCTGATTCAACTCATTCAGTATTATTCTTGAAGGTTATTCCAAATATTTGTTATTTGTATGAAGAAACAATCTATGTTTCTAGTTAAAATTTGTCTTTCATGAACTTGAATTTGATACTTCTTGTCTTTTCTTCAATTACTTTTCCTTTAGGCTAACACTATCTCTTCCAGTTTTCAGAAAAAAAGACTTGCACTCTAGACTGCATTTCAGGACATGATATATGATGTGATCAATCTCCTGACTCAGGGAAAAATACTGCCTACTGAACCACAACTGATACCACAGTTCCATAATGTTGGTGAACTTGCATGGCTAGATTTTTACATCTATTAACTATGAATGGATGAAACATAATTCAAAACCTGAAGAACAAACCTGGAGCTGCAAAAGTTTTATGTAACCTCTTTAGATGTATGGTTTAACTTTAGTGGTAGGCTTAAACCTGATAGGAGTTGATCAGTTGCTTGATTTTCTTTTCGACTAATGTTTATCTTTTCATTGAATCTGTTCAGTTACTGTGAAATTGCAACCATAAGAGAGTAATGTTTGTCACAACTGTGTATTTACAGTCTGGTAAGTTTTAGAAAAAATGTTAATCTATGGCTGAACATGAATACATAAAGCTAAAAACATGACTGCTATTTGTCACCTGACTACACAAATTTTGCGAGGAGGAAGTGAGGACTACAGCTGCTGGAGATCAGTGTCAAAGAGTGTGGTGCTGGAAAAGCACAGCCAGTCAGGCAGCATCTGAGGAGCAGGAGAATCGGCATTTTGGGCATAAGCGTTTCATCAGGAATGAAGCCTCATTCCTGATGAAGGGCTTATGCCCAAAACATTGAATCTCCTACTCCTCGGATGCTGCCTGACTGGCTGTGCTTTTCCAGCACCACACTCTTCTACAGAAGTTTTACCTTGTGTAAAGAGCGATGTACCCAGATAGTTAACAACTTTCAGCCAAAAAATAAAGTTCCAGCTTTTGCAGCATTGAAGCTTTAAGCCCATCATGTCCACACCAGCCATATGAACAAAGTAGGCCTCTCAGCCTTTTGAACCTGCTCCACTATTCAAGAAGATCATGGCTAATCTGATTTTAACTTCGACTCTAGAATCTACCTTTTCATTGCCTTTCCAGAAAGGGAATTCCAAAACATCACAACCCTCTGAGAGAAAGAAATTCTGTTTTCGATGAGAATCCCTTAATTTTAAAACTACAACCTAATTTTAGTTTCTCCCACACAAGGAAACAACATTTCAACATTCTCCTGGTCAAGTCCCCTCAGGATCTTCTATGTTTCTAGCACTTCTAAACTTCAGAGAACACAGTTGTAGCCTGTCTAACCATTCCTCAGAAGGCAATTAACTCCTTCCAGGTTTTGGTTTGGTAAGCCTTTCCAATGCATTAACTGTAAGTACAGTGACTATTACTGATCACAGTACTCCAGATGCAGTCTCACCAATGCCTTGTATAACCTCCCTACTGTGGGCGGCATGGTGGCACAGTGGTTAGCACTGCTGCCTCACAGTGCCAGAGACCCGGGTTCAATTCCCGCCTCAAGCGACTGACTATTTGCACGTTCTGCGTGGGTTTCCTCCGGGTGTTCCAGTTTCCTCCCACTGTCCAAAAATGTGTGGGTCAGGTGAATTGGCCATGCTAAATTGCCCATAGTGTTAAGTAAGGGATAAATGTAGGGGTATGGGTGGGTTGTGCTTCGGCGGGTCAGTGTGGACTTGTTGGGCCAAAGGGCTTGTTTCCACACTGTAAGTAATCTGATTTAATCTACTCTTGAATCTCCTCACATTATTAGTTTTCCTTATAACTTGCTGCACATGCATACTAACCTCCTATGATTCATCCACCAGGGCATCCAGTTGTGGATACATGGGAACAGGTCTAGGTCATTCAGCCCTCAAACCTGTCCCATCATTCAATGAGATCATGTTTGAACTACAGCCTAGCACTACATAGGAGAAAGTGAGGACTGCAGAGGCTGGACAGTCAGAGTTGAAAAGGGTGGCGCTGGAAAAGCACAGCAGGTCAGACCCCATCGGAGGAGCCGGAGAGTTGAATTTTCAGACATAAACTCTTCATCAGGAATGACTTATTCCTGAACATTGACTCTCCCATTCCTCGGATGCTGCCTGAATCGTTGTGCTTTTCCAGCACCACTCTTTTAGACCCTAACACCTGCCTTTGTCCAATATGCTTTCATACCTTTTCTTAATAAATATTTGTTGATATGATTTAAAACTAACTGATTCAGCATTCACTGCCATTTGTAGAAGAGAGTTTCAAGCATTTACCACACTTCGTGGATAGAAGTGTTTCCTAACATCTGTGCTGAGTGAGCTGGCCCTAATTCTCAGACTATGCCTCTAGTTCTGGAATCTCTAAACAATGTAAATAGTTAATCTTTATCTGCCCTATCTTTTCTTGTTAATATATTTAATACTTCAATCAGATAGCCTTTAATATTCTAAATTCTAGAGAAAACAGGCCTAATTTGTATAATCTCTCCTCATATCATAATACCTGAAGCCCAGTTATCATTCTTGTAAACCTATGTTATACTCCCTCCAGGACCAATATATCCTTCTGAAGATATGGTACACAGATATGCTCATATTATCTTAGGTGGGATCTAACCAGGGTTTCTGCATCCTTGTACAGCAGTCCTCTAGATAGAAAGGCCATCATTTCATTAGCCTTCTTGATTATTTTCTGCACCTGTTAGTAACATTTCAAGATCAATGCAACAGAATCCTCAAGTCTCTTTGGACATCCAATACATTTAACTTAATAACATTTAGAAAACATTTGGATCTGTCCTTTTTCAGTCCAAAATGGAAACCTAACATTTGCTTACATTGAACTCCATCTGCCAGAGTTTTGCCCATTCATTCAGTCTATCAACATCTTTCGTAATTTTATGCTACCATCTACACTGTCTACGATATCACCTAACTTTGTGTTATGAGCAAATTTAGATATATGACTTTTTATGCCATTATCAAAGTCATTAATAAATACTATGAATAATTAAGACTCCAACATAAAACTCTCTGCATCTCAGAGATCTATAACCTTTCACTATTTAGATAGCAGCCTTCATTTTTATTCTTTCTATCAAAATGGATAATTTCGCACTTATTCACATTTTCCAGACCTTTGTCCACAAACTTTACCTTTCTACATACCTTTGTAGGCTCCATATGTCTTCTTCACAACTTAGTTTTCCAATTATCCTTGTGTAGCCAGCAAACATTGCGACTAAACTTCGATCCCTTCAACCAAATTACTTCTATAAATTGCAAAGAATTGGGGTCCCTGTGGTACACCACTTGTAACATCTTGCCAGCTTGATAACGACACATTCATTCCCACTGTCTTCTTCCTGTTAGTAAGCCAGTTGTCTATCCATTCTAATATGTCACCCCTACACCATGATAGCTGTTATTTTCATAGTAATCTTTGATATGGCACATTACCAAATGCCTTCTGGAAATCTAAACACAATATATCCACTGGTTCCCCTTTATCTAAAGCACAAGTTACTTCTTAAAAGAACTCTAATAAATCAGGTAAACCTGATTTCCCTTTGAGAAAACGATACTGGCCTGACTATCTTGAACTTTTCTGAATGCCCTTTTACAAGAACATAAAGAACTCGGAGCAGACCTACACAATTAAGCTGCTTGAGCCTGCACCACCATTAATACAAATATGGTTGATTTCATTTTAGCCTCAACTCCACTTTCCTGTCTACTATCTATAATCCTTCAACCATTATCTGTCTATCTCGTAATTAAATTTGCTCAATGTCCCAGCACTCTGAAGTAGTGAATTCCATAGATTCATGACCCTTTGAGAGGAGTAATTTCTCCTCATCTGTGTTTTAAATCTGCTACCCTTTATCCTAAAACTAAGACCTCTCGTCCTAAATGGCTGCATATGAGGATACACTCTTGCTATGCCTATTTTGTCAATCCTCTTTAGCATCGTAGACCTCAGTTAAATCTCTTCTCATTCTTCTAAACTGTAGAGACTATAGGCCTAAACCACTTAATCTCCTTTCATAAGACAAATTCCTCATCTCTAGAATCAGCCAAACAACTTCTTCCAAACTGCCTCTAGTTCAATTACATCCCTCCCCAGTAAAGGGGACCATATTGTATGCAATATTCCAGATGTGGTCTCATTAATGCCTTGTACAGTTGTCGCAACATTACCTTATTTTATATTCTGTCCCTTTAACAGTAAGTGTTAAAATTCTATTTACCTTTCTTTTTACCTTTGTATAGGCATACTAGTTTTTGGCAATTCATGCATGAGGACATCCAGAACCGCCTGTACTGAAGCACTCTGAAGTCTTTAATATTCGCTTCTGACATTTTCCCTATTACAGATGTTAACCTATCTGGCCTGTAGTTTATTGTTTTCTGCCTCCCTCCCTTTTTCAAAAAATGAGTTAAACTGAAGGAACTCTCCCTGAATCTCATGAATTTTGGCAAGTTAGAGTCTGTGCATCAACTATTTCACTGGTTACCTCTTTTAAAATACCAGAGTGAACTCCATCAGAACTTTTCAACCCGCAGTACTCAGTACTCCGTCGTTCTTGCAATTTTCTTGGGTTCCTCCCTCCCTTCACAGGTATTTTGGAGATGTTACTTGTTTACTCTCGAGTGAAGACAGATGCAAAATATACATTCAATTCTTCTGCTATCTCTTTATCCCCCATTCTAATTTCCCAGGCTCATTTTCTAATGAATCAACGTTTACTTTTAACTATCTGAAGAAACCTTTCCTATCTATTTTTATATATTTTGCTGACTTCCTCTCACACTCTAATATTTCCCTCCTGAATATCTTATAGTCAACACGGCTTTGTGAGGGGCAGGTCATGCCTCACAAACCTTATCGAGTTCTTTGAGGATGTGACTAGTAAAGTTGATGAGGGTTGAGCTGTGGATGTGGTGTATGTGGACTCCAGCAAGGCATTTGATAAGGATCCCCCGGTAGGCTCATTCAAAAGGTCAAGAGGAATGGGATACAGGGGAACTTAGCTGTTTGGATACAGAATTGGCTGGCCAACAGAAGACAGCGAGTGGTAGTAGAAGGAAAATATTCTACCTGGAAGTCTGTGGTGAGTGGTGTTCCACAGGGCTCTCTCCTTGGGCTTCTACTGTTTGTAATTTTTATTAATGACTTGGATGAGGGGATTGAAGGATGGGTCAGCAAGTTTGCAGACGACACGAAGGTTAGAGGTGTTGTAGGCTGCAGCGGGACATTGACAGGATGCAGAGATGGGCTGAGAGGTGGCAGATGGAGTTCAACCTGGATAAATGTAAGGTGATGCATTTTGGAAGGTCGAATTTGAAAGCTGAGTACAGGATTAAGGATAGGATCCTTGGCAGTGTGGAGGAACAGAGGGATCTTGGTGTGCAGGTACATAGATCCCTTAAAATAGCTACCCAAGTGGACAGGGTTGTTAAGAAAGCATATGGTGTTTTGGCTTTCATTACCAGAGAGATTGAGTTTAAAAGTCGTGAGATCTTCTTGCAGCTCTATAAAACTTTGGTTAGATCGCACTTGGAATACTGCGTCCAGTTCTGGTCACCCTATTATAGGAAAGAAGTAGATGCTTTGGAGAGGGTTCAGAGGAGGTTTACCAGGATTCTGCCTGGACTGGGGGGCTTATCTTATGAAGAGAGGTTGACTGAGCTCGGACTTTTTTCATTGGAGAAAAGGAGGAGGAGAGGGGACCTAATTGAGGTATACAAGATAATGAGAGGCATAGATAGAGTCGATAGCCAGAGACTATTTCCCAGGGCAGAAATGACTAACACGAGGGGTCATAGTTTTAAGCTGGTTGGAGGAAAGTATAGAGGGGATGTCAGAGGCAGGTTCTTTACACAGAGAGTTGAGAGAGCATGGAATGCGTTGCCAGCAGCAGTTGTGGAAGCAAGGTCACTGGGGACATTTAAGAAACTGCTGGACATGCATATGGTCACAGAAATTTGAGGGTGCATATATGAGGATCAGTGGTCGGCACAACATCGTGGGCTGAAGGGCCTGTTCTGTGCTGTACTGTTCTATGTTCTATGTTCTAATTCTTTCTTCTTTTTATATTCTGTTCAATCTTCTGACCCATCACCTGTCTCCGCAGAATTATATCTTCTTTTGAGTTTGATATCATCTTTAACTTCCTTAGTTAACCACAGGTGCTATCTCTGTCCCTTAAAAACTTTCTTAGTTGTTGGTATGTATCTATTTTGTGCCTGGTAGAATATCTCTTGCATCATTATCCAATACCAAGCATCCAGCTATTTTAATCTCCCATGCCTGTCTTCATGTGTTCATTGAAAAAATGTCATTTGAGTGTTGACCAGGACAAAAACTAACACCTCTTGAAGCAGATAAAGGGTGAGGAGAGGAAGAGAAAAACAGAATCATCTCAAAACAAAGTAACCACATTAATTGTGCCAGGCTTACAGGTCTGGAAGCCGGAAATTCTCTTTTTCTCTCTCTCTCAAAGCTTTGTCATTCAGAGGATCCTACCTGGATAACAAAAGATCAAACAATTTAACCATTGAAGCTATAGCAGATGTTGGATCTGAGTTCACGTGCTAGCTTCTCCCCTTCTAATAAGCGACTCAAGCAATGGGCTTTAACAGTATACTATGATGACTTGTTCAGAGTTTCTTTTTATAAGTATTCTTTTTTGCCTTATCTATACTAATTTTCATCTTGATAGCTTTACATCTTTATCCTGAAGAAACCTTTGGTAATAACCATTAACCTGTGTAAACCACAAGTTTGAATGCAGGTCTACTTTAAATCGAATGATAAACTTTTATATTGAATTAATAGGGCTAAACGTAGCCTATATTTTATTCTACAGTTTGCTGACCACAGTGGAAATATGCCTGGTGGACATGACAATGTTTAACTATATTGTTAAATTGATAATGTGTAAATCTACATCAATTTCAATTTCACCCATGTTATTTCTAATTAGTTTATATTGTGTGCATGAAACCCATTTTTCCTTCTAATGTGCACTGCCATTCGCTCATTTTTATCACATGCCCATTTTCACTACTTAATTTATTTACTTAATTAATCTGACTTACCTCCCCAATTCGGATTGATTAATGAACAGAAAAAGAGCAGGAACGAACAGGGCATTTTTAAGTTAGCAAGCTATATGTAGTAGAGTGTGCTATGACCGGTACCAGGTGAAGATCCCCAGTTCATTACGATTCTGGATGGAATACCTCCAAATTGTTCTACTCCTGGGTGAAGAGTGATGAACTGCCTTCCTTTCAATACACAGCACCTCCTTCGGTTCGCTACAACAGTGTTAATGGTTTTAAAAAGTGTCTTTCCTTGAGAATACTTTTTCAAAGCTCAAAATATATTTATGCTTTAAAAGAAGTCAATTTCACCAGACTTTCTTGAGTCAAGGGATATGGGGATCCTGAAGGAAGTGGAATTGAAGTCAAAAGTCAGTAATGATTTTCCTGATTATTATGGTTTGATCAGCTTCTGCTGACTTTAGATCAGCTTTTAACCCTCTTGTTTATTTTATGGGTAATAACTTAAGTCAATTAGAATCTCCAAAGTCTCCAACACTGACCCAGAGTTGTGGAATTTTTTTGAAGGGTTTGCCAGAAGCCAGGTTATTGCCCATCAGACATTTCAACCTCCCAGGAATTACCTGCAGTATCAGTTGTATAGGTCTTGAGTCACAATTCCTCAAGTTTCTGCTGCTGCAAAATGACTATCTGCTCATTGGGAAATCTGGGCCTCTACCTTCTATCAACATTGACAATCCTACTCTGCAGGTCTTCAGCATTCTTTGGATCAACAACCATTGGTACAGAAATTAAGACCAGGAATGCCATTAGCACAGCAGACCTGTCAAAGTTAAGAAGGACAATGTAGACCAATCACAAACTAACCAAAACAACAAACCTTCACACGTACCATTACCCTCTTTCCCAATGTTCTCAGGACCTTCCTTTACAATAGTGACATGCAACTTGCATGAGCAAAGAACTACAACTGGACAGATGAAACATTAGGCATCTTCTGACAGGAGACCGTGATGAACATGGAAGTATACCAGTGTGCAAAAATCCCTGGATTTTTTTTTAGATTAATTAGATTCCCTACAGTGTGGAAGCAGGCCATTTGTCCAACAAGTCCTCCGAAGAGTAACCCACCCAAACCCGTTCGTCTATGTTTACCCGGTTTGTTGAATCAGTGGCAATTCTGTTGGCTGGGTCAAGTATGCCAAATTGATAATGGTTGCATTCTCAAAGAAATGTTTGTAGCAATCCTACTCTGCAGGTCTTCAGCATTCTTTGGATCAACAACCATTGGTACAGAAATTAAGACCAGGAATGCCATTAGCACAGCAGACCTGTCAGCATAGGCTAATAGGTCACCCACATTGAGTATTAGAATTAGGTTTTATTGCAACAAGGCAACTGAGACCTCAAGCTGACTGGGTTCAGAGTCAATGGGTAGTCCTCAATACTGACCAGAATCAGTTGGGATAAAAATGGAAAAAAAATCAGAGGATGAAAGAAATGACCAGATTGCTAAAAAGTGGAAGGAAAAGAGAACAGTTGGCTTCAGGTTTTTGCTCTTCATTTGTTCTTTCTACAGAATTGACTATCACTTACAAGTCAGCTTTTACAGCCACACAGGATGATGTTCAGTCCTGAAGTGACAAACATTCAGATGCAATATGTCATCTCTCGTGAAGGACAATTGGAACTATATTTTGATATGGGCAGTAATGCCCATGTTTTAACCACTCCTCTTAATCTGCTGTCCTCTTATTTCAGATTTTTGTGCCTGGTTCAAATATTCCATGAATCAATACCAAATTCATGTATTCATGGCACATCACCTTTATGTTTATGTTCAGGTTAGTGCATGAATTGGATCACAATCAACACGTTTAGACAAAAACATCAATCTTTATTGCAAACACAAAATCAGCTGTACAATTCACAATAGAAAATGATTGTGCCCACATGCCAACAGACTCTCACCACCAGAGGGCAATAATATATAAGGATATAACCTTGCTTATTTTCGTCACTGTGCATCAATTTGCCATCTTGTCTTAACTAACGCACCAGGAATACAAAATGAATTTATGCAGCCTTCTGCATCAAATGTTTATAAAAGGCTATTGAAGCACATGTGTAAGAATTGTAAACAATGGCATGTATACTGAACATACAACACATTTGACAGGAGTGGACTACCCTTGAGCAATTAAGGGTTTGTTCTACTATTCATTAGAGAGTTAAGCCAGAAATATAAAATTGGGAAACATCTGTGACAGGTTGAACAAGTTAAAACAGGTAGCAAAGGAACAGCCGTGGAGTACTTGTGAATGGCTGATTGGATATACTAAAGTCCAGTGCTAAAGGATTAGGGGAGAAAGTGAGGACTGCAGATGCTGGAGATCAGAGCTGAAAATGTGTTGCTGGAAAAGCGCAGTAGGTCAGGTAGCATCCAAGGAGCAGGAGAATCGACGTTTCGGGCATGAGCCCTTCTTCATGAAGAAGGGCTCATGCCCGAAACGTCGATTCTCCTGCTCCTTGGATGCTGCCTGACCTGCTGCGCTTTTCCAGCAACACATTTTCAGCTCTAAAGGACTAGGGGCCTGTATTAATGAACTACAGCATAAAGAGTGTAGCTTTGGATCAGGTACGGCATATCCTGGGGGCAGCTTAGGAATATGCCCTGAAGTCAATGGTTGAGAAAAGATCAGGGGACATCTAGATGATGTGTTTGACCCCCAGTTGACACCTTGGAGCTGTGAAAGATGTAGACAGTTCAGTTGATATGTTAGGATCTGCAGGAACAAGCTGAGAGCATTCATCACAGGGGTTGGTAGAACCAAATTTGGAAATGGAACAGGTCATGCAACCAGTGCAGAGGGACAGGATTTTGAAGATCACTTGACTTAATAAGTTGTCTGATGTAGCTTAGGACTAATTAAACCCACGAGTACTTCCCCAGCCATCACTAATAAAGGTAATAAAGTAGAATTGGCAGCCCTGTGACTTGTTGCAATCATTATCAAGGTGACCAGATTACCAGTGTGAACAGAGATGAACAGCTGATTGTACTTCTGGAAGAAGGGGGTTCCAATTTCCAGCTGTACAGCTGATCGATGTGACCTAGATGATGTTGAAGCATCAATAACCTTATTGTCAAAAAGGGAAATATGTGTATGGATGAACTGATCTCCCTGTGCCCATAATTCATTTGCTGAAAGTCTGTGGAAAAGAAATGCATGAGTTGAATCTACTCTCCAATCTTTCGCACATGTGGTAAATTTCTTTTTGCCTGAATACAGCCAATACTTACTGGACTGTAAGTGACCTTACTGTCACCAGTGGGTGACAAATTTTAAGTGATGACACGATGAGTAACAAGACACAAATCATTTTGCCTAATGATAATGCATTCTCTAGAGTGGTCAAGCGGCTCCCTTCACTAAATGGTGAGTAAGCTATTCCATGCAATGGTAGAAATATTAAGGTAGTGTTTGATATTGTGTGTGAAGTTAAATTTCTTTAAACAACGGATACCTTGCATTAGAGAGGCACTGATGTAATGAAGGAGAAATAGGATGGGGCCAAGAATATGGCCTTGAGGAACACTGGAAGTAACAGTGATTCTTAGTTTTAGAACATAGAACATAGAACAGTACAGCACAGAACAGGCCCTTCAGCACACAATGTTGTGTCGACCACTGATCCTCATGTGTGCACCCTCAAATTTCTGTGACCATATGCATGTCCAGCAGTTTCTTAAATGTCCCCAATGACCTTGCTTCCACAACTGCTGCTGGCAACGCATTCCATGCTCTCTCAACTCTCTGTGTAAAGAACCTGCCTCTGACATCCCCTCTATACTTTCCTCCAACCAGCTTAAAACTATGACCCCTCGTGTTAGTCATTTCTGCCCTGGGAAATAGTCTCTGGCTATCGACTCTATCTATGCCTCTCATTATCTTGTATACCTCAATTAGGTCCCCTCTCCTCCTCCTCTTCTCCAATGAAAAAAGTCCGAGCTCAGTCAACCTCTCTTCATAAGATAAGCCCTCCAGTCCAGGCAGCATCCTGGTAAACCTCCTCTGAACCTTCTCCAAAGCATCCACATCTTTCCTATAATAGGGCGACCAGAACTGGACGCAGTATTCCAAGTGCGATCTAACCAAAGTTTTATAGAGCTGCAACAAGATCTCATGACTCTTAAACTCAATCCCCCTGTTAACGAAAGCCAAAACCACCATATGCTTTCTTAACAACCCTGTCCACTTGGGTGGCCATTTTAAGGGATCTATGTACCAGCACACCAAGATCCCTCTGTTCCTCCACACTGCCAAGAATCCTATCCTTAATCCTGTACTCAGCTTTCAAATTCGACCTTCCAAAATGTATCACCTCACATTTATCCATGTTGAACTCCATCTGCCACCTGTCAGCCCATCTCTGCATCCTGTCAATGTCCCGCTGTAGCCTACAACAGCCCTCTATACTGTCGATGACACCTCCAACCTTTGTGTCATCTACAAACTTGCTGACCCATTCTTCAATCCCCTCGTCCAAGTCATTAATAAAAATTACAAACTGTAGAGGCCCAAGGACAGAGCCCTGTGGAACACTACTCACCACAGACTTCCAGGCAGAATATTTTCCTTCTACTATCACTCGCTGCCTTCTGTTGGCCAGCCAATTCTGTATCCAGACAGCTTAGTTCCCCTGTATCCCATTCCTCCTGACTTCCTGAATAAGCCTACCATGGGGAACTTTATCAAATGCCTTGCTGAAGTCCATATACACCACATCCACAGCTCGACCCTCATTAATTTTTCTAGTCACATCCTCAAAGAACTTGATAAGGTTTGTGAGGCATGATCTGCCCCTCACAAAGCCGTGTTGACTGCATTTAATCAAGCCATGCTCTTCCAGATGGTCATAAATCCTATCCCTCAGAATCCTTTCTAACACCTTGCAGACAACAAACGTGAGACTTACTGGTCTGTAATTGCCAGGGATTTCCCTATTTCCTTTCTTAAGAGAGGAATTACATTTGCCTCTCTCCAGTCCTGAGGTACGACTCCAATGGAGAGCGAGGATGCAAAGATCTTCGCAAGTGGCAAAGCAATTGCATTTCTCATTTCCCAAAGCAGCTGAGGTCAAACCTGGTCCAGGCCTGGCGACTTGTCAATCTTAATGTTTGACAAAATTTTCAGCACATCAGCTTTCTCTATCTCTATCCATTCCAGCATGCACACCTGCTCTTCAAAGGTTTCATTCACTACAAAGTTTGTTTCTTTCGTAAAAACAGAAGCAAAAAACCCGACCTCCTCAGACTCCACACACACATTCCCTATGCTATCCCTGATCGGCCCTACTCCTTCTTTGACCATTCTCTTATTTCTCACATAAGTGCAAAATACCTTTGTGTTCTCCCTGATCTGTTCTGCCAAGCCTTTCTGGTGCCCCCTCCTGTCTCTCCTCAGACCATTTTTGAGCTCCTTCCTCGCCTGCCTGTAATCCTGTAGAGCTGAGCCTGACCCTAGCTTCCTCCACCTTATGTAAGCTACCTTCTTCCTTTTGACAAGACGCTCTCATCATCCAAGGTTCCTTTATCTTACCCCTTGCCTGTCTCAGAGGGACGTATTTATTCATCACTTTCAACAACTGTTCCTTAAACAGCCTCCACAAGTCTATAGTGCCTTTACCATGGAACATTTGCTCCCAGTCCATGCTTCCTACCTCATGTCTAATCGCATCATAGTTTCCTCTTCCCCAATTAAATATCCTCCCATTTTGCCTAATCCTCTCCTTCTCCATAGCTATGTAGAATGTGAGCTACTAGTTAGTGGAATAAATCCAGATAGTGTTTATGGGATGATTTTAATCAACAATAGAAAGTTTACAGAGTAAGGTAACTTAAGAGTCCTTAATGGTGTTCATTCCCAACGATATGTTGCTCCTACACTGGAGAGATGCATTTTCTGTAATATTGCCAAGACTCCTTGAGCAATGATAAAAGCCGTTCCCAGAAAAAGAAAATTATTTCTTAATGACTCCACCAATGAAGGGAGAGGTAGGTAATGTTAACATAACATATACCTTTGCTATTCCCGTCTCACCCGCATGATTGGAGCACATGACCAAGTGGATCTTAAGTAGCCCTGCTTTCTCTGTGCTGTCAATTGCTTCTGCCATAAAGATCAGACGAGCTTCATGAAGATGCCACACTGTATAATCAGCCATCTCTTCTTAAAGACAGGCTACTTGAGTAGAGAAGGCACTCTTAATAATATTGAAGGAATTCAAATTATGAATAATTAAATGCCAAGGCAGAGTGAGGGTGCCATGATGTGGTGTTGGAAATGTTAATGGTGGAGCAGGACATAAGAACAGATGCCATGTTTCTTTAAGGAAAAGGAGCTATCAATACTATGTTCAGAAATAAATAGGAGTATATAGCCATACAGGTCAATACCCAATATCTGAAGCTGAGGGTTCAAAAAGAAGTCTAATGATCTCAGAGGAGTGGTCAAAGTTGAAGAAAGCACATTCACTTGATATCTGAAGAAGGGTTATTGGACCTGAAATGTTAACTCTATTTTCTTTCCACAAATACTGCCCAGACCTACTGAAGTTCTCCAGGAACTTCTGTTTTTATTTCACTTGATATCTCCTACTCACCACACTACCAAGCTCTCACATTGTTCTATGTGCCACACTGCTATTGCTCATGCTGCAGCATTCATTGCCACTTAACACTCACACCAAACACCAAGATATTCAATATTATTTTCAAATTCCTATGATGCTGCCTCCACAAACCTCCAGCTAATAAGCTTTTGCAGGACTTTGCCAAATGTATCAGTACACAATCCTTGCTGTCATGCCTATTTTTGCCGGACAAAATGACACATAGTAGCAGAGCAGAACCAATGGGGAGCAAAGATATCTGCAGTTCCTTATGGGAAAGATGATGTTCAGTATCATGGGGTCATTAATGATAGAGTCCATAACACTTAACATCCCAGAAATCATAGAGGTAATGGTCTCTTCCTGTCTTATGTGTATTCTCAACTCTCAATCCATCATCAAACTGCTGTCTGATGTGATGAACAAGATGCAGAGAACATTCTGGGACTTTACAATAGTAGATGTTCTTAAGAATAGTCTTATGTGCAATTTGGTTGGCATGCCCTTTCAGGAATGCTCTTAGGCCATAACTTACACCTCCACATTTGCTGTTAGAAAGTGTTTCCGGTTCTGGGATATTGATGTTTCAGTAAGAACAGAAAAGATGGTAAAAGAGAGGGAGATGCGGCATTTTTAGTCAAGGGCAGCATTACGATGGCAGAAAGGACATTTGAGGACTCATATATTGTGGTAGTATGGGCTGAGGTTAGAAACAGGAAAGGAGAGGTCATCCTATTGGGAGTTTTCTATAGGCTTCCAAATAGTTCCAGAGATGTAGAGGAAAGGATAGCAAAGATAATTCTAGGTAGTTGTGAGAGTAACAGGGTAGTTGTTATGGGAGGCTTTAACTTTCTAAATATTAACTGGAAATACGACAGTTCGAGTACTGTAGATGGGCCAGCTTTTGTCCGATGTGTGCAGGGTGGTTTCCTAATATAGTATGTCGACAAGTCAGTAAGGGGCGAGGCCACATTAGATTTGGTACTGGGTAATGAACCTGGTCAGGTATTATATTTGGAGGTAGACGAGCACTTTGGTGATAGTGACTATAATTTGGTTATGCTTACTTTAGTGATGGAAAGGAATAGGTATATACCGCAGGGCAAGAGTTATTGCCGGGGAATTGCAATTATGATGTGATTAGGCAAGATTTAGGATGCATAGGATGGGGAAGGAAACTGCAGGAGATAGACACAATTGAAATATGGAGCTTTTTCAAGGTACAGTTAGTGCATGTCCTTCATGAGTATGTACCTGTCAGGCAGGGAGGAAGTTGTCGAGTGAGGGAGCCATGGTTTACTGAAGAGGTTGAATTGCTCGTCAAGAGGCTGATAAGGTTGTTAAGAAGGCAAACGGTGTGTTAGCTTTTATTGATAGAGGGATTGAGTTTCAGAGCCACGAGGTCATGCCACAGCTGTACAAAAGTATGGTGCTGCCACACTTGAAATATTGTGTTCAGTCCTGGTCACTGCAATATAGGAAGGATGTGGAAGCTTTGGAAAGGGTTCAGAAGAGATTTACTCGGATGTTGACTGGTTTCAAGGAAAGGTCTTATGAGGAAAGGCTAAGGGACTTTAGACTGTTTTCGTTAGAGAGAAGAATGTTGAGAGCTGACTTAATTGAGACATATAAGAAAATCAGAGAGTTAGCACGGGTGGACAGGGAGAGCCTTTTTCCTCAGATGATGGCTAGCACGAATGGACATAGCTTTAAATTGAGGGGTGATAGATATAGGACGGATGTCAGAGGTAGTTTCTTTATTCAGAAAGTAGTAGGAGTGTGGAGCACACAGCCTGCAACAATAGTAGACTTGCTAACTTTATGGGCATTTAAATGGTCATTGGATAAACCTATGGATGAAAATGGAATAGTGTAGGATATATAGGCTTCAGATTAGTTCCACAGGTTGGCACAACATCTAGGGCTGAAGGGCCTGTACTGCGCTGTAATACTCTATGTTCTATGATTGCTCAATTCATTCCTTGTTCCAAACATTCAATTTAGTTGTCAGGTGACATACCAGCCAGTTGGGCTATATGAAGTTGGAACCGCACACATTAATAGCTTACAACTCAGGATGCTCCTTCATGCACCGTTTTTTCTAAAATGATGCTAGTAGATTGCACAGAAAATTGACACCACCACACTGGAGCTCAGCAAACAATACGAGATCTCCACGGCACTGCCAAAGAATTTATAAATGTATCGTGCTTGTGGATGAATTTACACATGAGGATGTTCTTTTTCTCTTGGTCTAGTATTATGAGGCCTGCTTTGTTGTATTAATGAAATGGATTGAGCAGCACTGATAATCTCCTGGGAGCAGTTCTACACCTAGGTTAAAGGCATGAGTTTCAGGGTTCAACTGATATCTGCTGCATTCTGAAATAAATAACAAATATACAATTTAAAGGTTAACTGAGCCTGTGAGCCAGTGAATGTAATTGATTCAGCAATTATCTGTGGAAAGTGCTTCCTTGTGACATAATAAAAAATATTTTGTGGGAAGCAACACTCCCTTGCAGCTTGAAGTTTAAAACATGTTGCAAAATGACCAGAAAACAGAATAAATGCAATTAGCTTATTCGTATAGATGAAGCATTAAATGCTTACTTCAATGAAATATTTTCAAATGGAAGCTACCATGATATCTTGTCACCTGACTTGTGTTAACTGATGAGTCAGGTAATGTGACAGAGTAATACATTCAAAATGTGAGCTGTTTCTTCGTTCTTGCCAGATAAAACAATGTTGAGATTGGTTACTGCGTTACTAAACTAAAGAATTTCCAACTGCTGACAGTTTGAATGTTTTGAATATGACTCAAATGATGCCATGGTTAATTTTTCTACTCTGTTCTGTAAAACTATTAATGTGGTGTCACAACAGTTGTTAAGATTTAGTTTGAACAGCTCATGCGATTGAGATGAAATCATTATGTGTCAAGTAATTTGCACGTAAATGAACAGAAAAACATGTATTTTGTTGAGAAATTTGGAATATTATTAAGGAAATATTTTGTTCACATCAACATTTATTGAACAGTGCATTCATTTACAATGTTTTTCTGAATCACATGATTGACTAGTGATAAAAGCTGTTGTATTGAGACTTCAGTAATACCTGATATTAAAACCTGGATTTTTCCAGCTTGCTGGAGATCCAGCAGGTGAGGCCTTCTGCCCAGGCCTTAAATAACAACCTGCAGGTTTCTCCTCAAGAGAAAGCTTCTAACTTAAAATGCTAGGCAGGTTTCAGATAGGACTCCTGACCCTGACCATGGTTCTTCTATTGCAGCATTTTACATGCCCAAGAAATCAGAAATCTGTCTCAGAAATATGAGATTATGAGAAGAAAATAAAAATGGCAAGAAGAGCACCTTCAGGTATTTTTGCAATTATCAAAACTTTGAGGTTCTCAGGAAATTCAGTTGAAGAAACATTGAAGGTAACAAAACCAAGAAACAGTTTTCTTATCACACTGACAAAATAAATTTCCATGCCGGGTCTGCACTGTCCATCATGATTTTTGAGGGCAAAAATGATGCAGCTATAATTTTATCTGAAATAAACACTAGATATTCTGTATATGCAAGTAGTTTGTTAAGTTTCCCAGTCGTGTTGCCAACGTGCATCTGCCCTGAACAAGCTGTCTGTCTGCAGGACAACTCATTCTATATGCACCAGGAGCAAGGGTTCTAAAAGGAATGGCTATAAGCCACCACCAAAAAAGACTCGCTTTTCCTGCAAATGATTACCTGAATGTAAAGCCAGGTTCATAGTTAACCCCATCCTGATCATTATATTCAGTGATTAGGTGTCTTTGTCATGCTTGTATACCACCAATTTCTAATGTCACAGACTGAATGTTGGTGCTTTGTTTTAACCCATCATCAAAATGTTTTTAATATGTGAAATACTTGCTGTCAGAATGTTTCTAAATTTAAATTATTCTAGCAATGGAGTTCGTATGTTTAATAATTATCCAATACTTGCCGCAAATTTTTAACATGACATCTCATACATATTATCATGCTCAATGAATTGATACTGTTGAGTGAGAAAAACTCAATTTCACTTTCAGTCTTTTCATGGCAAGCCTGAAGTTTCTAAGATGAATTGATGATGTAGCTGACGGGAGATATTGTAAATACTGATGATAGTCAGTGAGCTGTGAGGTTACTTGTAGTTGAATCATGAGGTCAGCTCTGAGGTAAACATGAACTTGGAAATAGTTGGGGAAGAATTCTTCTTCACTTTCATGCTGTTGCTGTCTTACCTTCATGCTGAGTTGCCTTCTAGATAGCTCAATCGTTTATTAGATAGCGGGCTGAATTTTGGCATGATTTGAAGATGTGTCATTTTGTTATGATTTTTGTGGAAGGTGTTTGTATGTGAGGCAAAGTGAGTTTTCTTGTGCTTTCACCTCCAAGTCTCCTCATTAATAACTTACTAAGTCTCTATGACACCCTCTTATTTGATGCTAGCTTGATTCTCCAACTGGCCATAGCCAAAAATATTCACCTCTTCCAGATATAGAGTCATAGAGATGTACAGCATGGAAACATACTCTTCGGTCCAAACCATCCATGCCAACCAGATATCCCAAACCTGTCTAGTCCCACCTGCCAGCACCCGGGCCATATCCCTCCAAACCCTTCCTATTCAAATACCCATCCAAATGCCTCTTAAATGTTGCAATTGTAGCAGCTTCCACCACTTCCTCTGGCAGCTCATTCCATACCCGTACCACCCTCTGCGTAAAAAGTTGCCCCTTTGATCTCTTTCATATCTTTCCCCTCTCACCCTAAACCTATGCCCTCTAGTTCTGGACTCACAACCCCAGGGAAAAGACTTTGCCTACTTATCCTATCCATGCCCCTCATAATTTTGTAAACATCTATAAGGTCACCGCTCAGCCTCCGATGCTCCAGGGAAAACAGCCCCAGCCTGTTCAGCCTCTCCCTATAGATCAAATCCTCCAACCCTGGCAACATCCTTATAAATCTTTCCTGAATCCTTTCAAGTTTCACAACATCTTTCCGATAGGAAGGAGACCAGAATTGCATGCAATATTCCAACAGTGGCCTAACCAATGTCGATATAGCCTCAACATGACCTCCCAACTCCTGTACTCAGTACTCTGACCAACCCTGGCACTGGCGCTTCATATAAAAGGCTATTGTACACGTATTCAAAGACTGGCAGTCTGAAGCTGCCCTGTACATTTGCAGATATTTGCAGACCTTGGGCATGGCTGAGAAAGGAACTTGATGCCACCCCCACCCAAATGCAGAGAGGGACCTGGATGCCCTGGTTAATGGGGTGGTACAGATGAGGCCATCCTCTTTACCGAGAACTGCCAGAAAGTGCCAGATCTTGCTAATCTAGTGGAAGGTTGTCAGGCACGACCAGCTGTCTGCTACCTCTGGCTCACACTGCTGTTGTACCGAAAGCTGATTTTTGAATAACTGCAATTAAGTTGTTGTCAATTTTCCTTTATGATATTGAGGGTGTGAGTTCCAAGATTTTGATTCAGTGACAGTAAAGGAGCAGCGATGCATTTCCAAGACAAGATGGTGAATAAATTGAAGGAGAACTTGAGCGTGAAGGTGTTCATTCCCTACCAAGGCACATTCTCACAATCACATACAAAATCCCTTCCCTCACTTACTTGGCCACTCCAAAAACTCAGATTACTAAACCTGCATGGAATTTTACACAGTCAACTCACTGACTTGGGGCACCTCACTGCCTTTCCACCATCTACATCAGCACTGTGGCTGAGTCAACCATTTGCAACTCACTCAAACTTGCTCCCAGCTTCAATGATAGGGAAGTCTAGCACATCATTGCAAACATTAAAACTGAAGCATTCAGAACAATCTTCAGCCTCAGGATGATCCATCTTGGCCTCTTCCAGATGTCCGCAGCATCACTGATGCCAGTCTCCATCCAATTCAATTTTCACTCCACATGATATCAAGAAATGATTGGAGGTAGTGGATGCTGCAATTATGGACTGTTGCAACATTCCTACAATAGTACTGAGGACATGTGTTCCAGAATTTCCACACGCCTAGATGTGCTATTCCAGTACAACTACAACAGTGACATCCATCCAGCAATGTGGAAAATTGCCCAGCTGTGTCCTGTCCACACAAAATAGCTCAATCCTATCCTGCCAATCAACATTCCATCAGTTTACTCATGGTCATCAGCAGAGTGATGAAAGGAGTGCTATCAAGCAGCACCTCCTCAGAAGTAACCTGCTCACTGATAGTCAATTTGGGTTCTGCCAAGGCTACTCACCTCCTGATATCATTACAACCTGAGTCTAACCTGAGAAAAGAGCAGAATTCTTGAGATGAGAGTCACTTCCTTGACATCAATGGGTGTCAGAGGGAAAAGTCTTCACTGGTTGGAATCATACTTGGAACACAGGAAGATAGTTATGGTTCTTGGAGGTCAGTCATCTTAGCTCCAAGACATCACTGTAGAGGTTCCTCAGGATAATGCTCTAGGCCCAACCATCTTCAGCTGCTTCATCAATGACCTTACTCCACAATAAGTTTAGAGGTGGGGATGTTTGCTGAAGATTGCACAATATTCAGCATCATTTGAGACTCCTTAGACATTGAAGCAGTTCAAGTTCAAATTCTGGATAATAAATAGGCTTGGGCTGACAAGTAGTAAGTTATATTCACAACACAAATGCCAGGCATTGATTATCTCCAATAAGAGAGTATCTAACCTTCACCCCTTCTTAGTCAATGCATCATTATCACTGAATAAGACGATAAGATATTGGTGCAGAATTAGACCATTTAGACTATTAAGTCTGCTCTACCATTGAATCATGGCTGATATGTTTCTCAATACTGTCTTCTCCATGTATCCTTTGATCCCTTCACTTATCAAGAATCTTCCACTCCCCCACCATTAATTTCCCGGGGTTTTCCATTAATCAGAAACTGAGCTGGTCTAGCCAGTGGTGAGGAATCTTAAGGTAAAAAGTGAGGTCTGCAGATGCTGGAGATCACAGTTGAAAATGTGTTGCTGGTTAAAGCACAGCAGGTTAGGCAGCATCCAAGGAACAGGAAATTCGACGTTTCGGGCCAGAGCCCTTCATCAGGAATGAGGAGTGTGTGCCAGGCAGGCTAAGATAAAAGGTAGGGAGGAGGGACTTGGGGGAGGGGCGATGGGGATGTGATAGGTGGAAGGAGGTCAAGGTGAGGGTGATAGGCCGGAGTGGGGTGGGGGCGGAGAGGTCAGGAAGAAGATTGCAGGTTAGGAGGGCGGTGCTGAGTTGAGGGAACCGACTGAGACAAGGTGGGGGGAGGGGAAATGAGGAAACTGGAGAAATCTGAGTTCATTCCTTGTGGTTGGAGGGTTCCCAGGCGGAAGATGAGGCGCTCCTCCTCCAGCCGTCGTGTTGTTATGTTCTGCCGATGGAGGAGTCCAAGGACCTGCATGTCCTCGGTGGAGTGGAAGGGAGAGTTAAAGTGTTGAGCCACGGGGTGATTGGGTTGGTTGGTCCGGGCGTCCCAGGGCGGCACGGTGGCACAGTGGTTAGCACTGCTGCCTCACAGCACCAGAGACCCGGGTTCAGTTCCCGACTCAGGCGACTGACTGTGTGGAGTTTGCACATTCTCCCCGTGTCTGCGTGGGTTTCCTCTGGGTGCTCCGGTTTCCTCCCACAGTCCAAAGATGTGCAGGTGAATTGGCCATACTAAATTGCCCGTAGTGTTAGGTGAAGGGGTAAATGAAGGGGTGGGTTGCACTTCGGTGGGTCGGTGTGGACATGTTGGGCCGAAGGGCCTGTTTCCACACTGTAAGTAATCTAATCTAATCTAAGGTGTTCTCTGAAGCATTCCGCAAGTAAGCGGCCCGTCTCCCCAATATAGAGGAGGCCACATTGGGTGCAGCGGATGCAATAGATGATGTGTGTGGAGGTGCAGGTGAACTTGTGGCGGATATGGAAGGATCCCTTGGGGCCTTGGAGGGAAGTGAGGGAGGAGGTATGGGTGCAAGTTTTACATTTCCTGCGGTTGCAGGGGAAGGTGCTGGGAGTGGAGGTTGGGTTGGTGGGGGGTGTGGACCTGACGAGGGAGTCACGAAGGGAGTGGTCTTTGCGGAACGCTGATAGGGGAGAGGAGGGAAATATATCCCTGGTGGTGGGGTCCGTTTGGAGGTGGCGGAAATGACGGCGGATGATACGTTGTATACGGAGGTTGGTGGGGTGGTAGGTGAGAACCAGTGGGGTTCTGTCTTGGTGGTGGTTGGAGGAGCGGGGCTCAAGGGCGGAGGAGCGGGAAGTGGAGGAGATGCGGTGGAGGGAATCGTCGATCACGTCTGGGGGGAATCTGCGGTCCTTGAAGAAGGAGGCCATCTGGGCTGTACGGTGTTGGAACTGGTCCTCCTGGGAGCAGATGCAGCGGTTCCTTGGAATCTTAAGGGCAGCCTAGTGGCTCAGTAGTTAGCACTGCAACCTCACAGCACTCTGTTTCTTTTTTCCTCCAGTGCTCTGGTTTCCTCTGGTGCTCTGGTTTCGTCCCACAGTCCAAAGATCTTCAGGTTAGGTGGCCTGGCCATGCTAAATTGTCTACAGTATCTAAGAATGTGCAGCCTAGAAGGCTTAGCCATAGGAAATGCAGGGTTACAGGTATAGGTTAGGGGGAATGGGCCTGGATGTGATGCTTTTCGGAGGAGCAGTCTGGTCTCAAAGGGCCGAATGATCTGTTTCTACACTGAAGAGATTCTATGAAGTAATTCACTTCCTGACTCACTAATGCCTATCACCATCTACAAGGCACAAATGTAATGGATAAGTGCACCTCCAGCAACATTGAAGAAGCTTGATACCATCAGCACAAAGCAGCCCACTTGATTGGTGGCACAGTTAGAAACATTCAGTCCATCCACACACATGCTCAGTCACAGTATTGTATTTCGTCTACAAGACACAACTGCAGGAAGCTGACAAAGATCACCAGGCAGCACCTTTCAAATGCACGACCACTTTTTTCTCCAAAAGGATAAGAATGGCAGGACGTCATCGTCTTCAAGTTCCTCTCCAAGTCATTCACCATCCAGACTTGGAGACATATCACCATTTCTTCAGTAACATTAGGTCAACGTCTTAGAAATCCCTTCCTATCAGCATTGTGGGTCTAACGACCTCAAATAGATTACAGCAGTTTAAGAGAGAAGCTCACCACCACCTTCTCAATATGGCAGTAAACATGGTACAAACCAACAATCCAGTAAGTGTATTTTTAAAAAAACAGCAATCTGACTTCAACCTGCACAATTAAATTTCCCTTTCTCAGCAGAGGCTTCTGATAAGACCCCTTGACCTTCAGTCAATGAAATCACAGTTCTGATCATGGCCCACACCCTTCAGGAACTTAACCTAACAGCCTTCTTCAATGAGTGACCAGAGCCTGCCTGATACCTATACGGCTTCCACAACTTATGCAAACTGGTTGTACAGGGTCCACAGAGCTGACTGGGACCTATTCTCCAGACTGAAGAGGTAGAGATACTATAACTGCAACCACCAGAATGGCTGACCGATTCATGCCAAAACCCCTCCACTGATTTCAGAGGTTACTCTTGACTTACTGTACCGGGCCCCCTGACTGAAGGATGTCGTTCTTGACTTGAGTGTGAACTACTCCCTTCACACTTTGAGACATGGCCTTTTGTTTGCAGCATAGCATGTGTTTGCTGTGAACATGGCTGGCCAGCGTGCAGGTTTGAGACTGACATGGCACCATGCTGCTCAACAAAGAGTCCACGTCCTTGACTGATGACACTGACCCGTAAGTGAAGCTGCCTTACTTTGCTTCTGCAGTAAACTACATTCAATGCAAATGTACTGCAAGCCTTTAAAGTGTAGCTAAGTGGGCAAAGCTTAAGGGTTCATCCATAGAATGCATTATGAATTATCAATGTAGTGTAGGACTGGATTCAGACCAGAAGGAAATGGTGGACATTTTTACCTGAAAAGTTTTGAATGACGACTGACAGTTTTGAAACAGTTAGAGTTTTTGACACAAATCCACAAGCTGCTCTGGTGAGATTTGAACTCGTAACTTTAGGTTATTGCAACATTTGTGAAATTTTAGCAGTTAACCTGCATAGCATTCTGACCATGATACAAATTCCTGGCTCAATAGACATTTCTTTGATAAAGACCTATTCGGATTGGGCCCTTTGAGCAAGCAACTGTGGAATGGACAAACTCAAAATGTGCTGTTATCACTTCCTTACAGAAATCACATCAAACATTATTTGATGACCTGCTTCTGTAAGCTTCACTTCAGAAACAACAAATGGAAAGACAGAAATCTAGAAATTTGTCTGTATTTTCAGCTGCCGATCCAGCAGTGACAAAAACCATTTACTCCACAATCGATAAATTGAATAGGCTGAGCACATCTTTGGAGTTATGTGCTGCTCCTGTTCATCAATGTCCTCCATGGCTATATTTTGAAAATTTTCCATCAATTGCAGTTGATAAAGAGTGAACTTCAAACACTGAAATCAGTCTTTATCTGACCACTGTACCTGGTGTTATTTATATTCACAGGCTCCAAAAGATCATTTGCCCTGGAGTAATACTACCTCTCCTTTGGGGCAGAGAACCGATTCACATGAAGATCTTACAAACTTGTTCCTCCTACAGCATCGGGAGCTGACAAGTGTGCTTCAGAACGTCATTCTTGTTTTATATAAAAATCATTGGAATCAAAGATATATTGAGCTTGATTCCAGGAAAGTAGCAGGAAGGTGGGTGTGGAGTGAGATAGGTGCCTCTCTTTGATACTCCACAAACAGGACTTGTACACTTAATGGTAAGGTCCAAGGGAGTGTTGCTGAACAAAGAGACCTTAGAGTGCAGGTTCATAATTTTTTGAAAGCACATTCACAGGTAGATAGGATATTGAAGAAGGCGCTTGGTTTGCATCCCTTTATTGGTCAGAGTGTTAAGTACAGGAATTGAGTGGTCATGTTGCAGCTGTACAGAACATTGGTTAGGTCACTTTTGGAATATTGCATGCAATTCTGGTCTTCTTCTTCTTATCAGAAGGATGATGTGAAACTTGAAAGTGTTCAGAAAAGATATACAAGGTTGTTGTCAGGGTTGGAGGATTAAAGCAAAAGGGAGAGGCTGAATAGGCTGGGGCTGTTTTCTTTGGAATGTCGGAGATTGAGTGGTGACCGTATAGAGGTTTATAAAATCATGAGGGGCATGGATAGGATAAATAGACAAAGTTTCTTCCTTGTGGTGGGGGAGTCCAGAACTAGAGGGCAAGGGTTTAGGGTGAGACGGGAAAGATACAGAACAGACCTAAGGGGCAACGTTTTCACACAAAGGATGGTACGCGTATGGAATGAGCTCCCAGAGAAAGTGGTGGAGGCTAGTACAATTGCAACATTTAAAAGACCATCTGCATGGGTATATGAATAGGAAGAGTTTGGAGGGATGTGGGCTGGGTGCTGGCAGGTGGACTAGATTGGGTTGGGGTATCTGGTCAGTATGGGTAAGTTGCACTGAAGGGTCTGTTTCTGTGCTGTACATCTCTATGACTCTATAACTCTAAGCTATGCCTGAACTTCAATGTTGATAACCTTGCGGACATCAATAAACCTGTTCCCCTTTAAAATTCAATAAATACTTGAACTTAGAAAGACAATGTATTGACATTTTATTCCTTAGTATGTGTTTTTACATTGATTATATGGACCGCTTGATTATCTGGAATATTTGATCAACCTGGTCCCATAGATGCGGTTAATAAAAAGCTTGCTATATTTTCCTCTTTTCCTTAAGTTTAATCAGTTTCATCCTCACATGTTCCTGAGAGTTCTCCAATGTTCAACACTGCCAGTGCTACTATTCACTGTTTTCCCCTTGTTCTCTTAGCCTGCTACCACCACATACATTTTATAATAAACCCAAGCATTGCATCCAGCTCAAAGATCATCACAAACTCCCTCCCCAAAACTTGAATCTTACACAGAGTAACAATTGCATGAATATCACTGCACATATGAAGGTAGTTTTTGATGTGTAAAATCCTGGTTATATCAGATCAGTTTCACATTAATCAGAAAAGATCTTTGATATTTATAAAGAATATGAGAGGTCATTCAATGGCTTCAAATCTGCTGATATCTTTACAATTCAATTGTCTGAAGATGCACACACATTAAGTGCTCCATTGTCTTTTTACCAGCAAATCAAAAAATGTATATCAATTTTTCTGTCTCATGAAATCCTGGAGGACAGAGCTTAGGCAACTTCTGAAAACCATCCATTGCAAACAGTTTTTGCTTTTAAATGTTAACTTCTGTGAAGTTACATCTGTTCTTACTGAAGGGCCAACTACAGGAGATTGTCTCGGGGAAGCTGTTGAATGGTCGCTAAAAGTAACCCATAGTTTTATTTTTGTATAAATATTTGTGACATTATGTCACAGGCCCTTTTAAAAATCCACAATTTAGTTGACTTTGACCTTAAAAATTGTGCATTAATCAAATTAATTTGTATAGAAATGGCCACTGCTGGTTTCAGGTTAATGAAAGAAAACATTTCATGTCTGCTAACTGATGTGCTACATGGTGCCAATATTCCCTGCTTTGACTTCATTCAAATGAATTAACTAGTTACTATTCATTGCTGTTTATGTGAATTTGTTATGTGCATCTAGGAGACGTAAATACCTACTTTACAACAGTGATTGACTAGATATTCCCTCTTGAAGTTTAAGAGCCATTGCAAATGAGGTTAAAGGTAATGTCCAGGGAAGTGCCAAGGTTTGACCTGCACACATTCTTTGACACTTACACAGCACCTTATGGGTTTAAGCACAGAATTAGTGATGATTTCACACGTCTCTGGAGGGAAAGGCTGTTCTATGTATGAGCTTTTTTAAGGCAATGCATAAATATACCATGGAGATTTTCAATGATCAGTTCACACATTCACTGTCCCCCACAACACAACTATCTGGAAAGTCAGTTGTCCAAGCTAAATTTTCCTATAGAGGATATTCAAGCATATCATGACATGGTTACAGTCTCTCTACAATCCAAAGCAATGAAGGAACATGGGTGAAGGAAGGGTCAAAAGAAACATTCTCGGGATTTGTGTCAACCCAGTGGCTCTTATGAGGGACTGGACTACAGATAGCTTATATGTGATAATAATATCATAAGGTTCAGGATAGTAGTAGAGAATGGCATGCAACAATCCAAGTAAGAAAAATCAATTGGCAGAGAGCTGACCTCAAAGTGGCAAGAACAGAGCTGGTCAGGATTGACTGAAATAAGAGATTGGCAGGAAAATCAGTAACTGAACACTTTTAAAGAGCACATAGTTCAGCTACTGTTGAGGTATGTTCCCTCAAATAGGAAAGATAGGACAAAGAAATCCAGAGCTCCTGGATGTCAAATGAGGTGGAAACTAACAATCAAAAGAAAAGGTTTCTAACAGGTTTAGGACCGAAAGTACAATTGAGAATCAATAGAAAAACTGAAGAGGTGAAACAGCAAATGAGAGAAGCAAAGAGGAAAGACAGCAGGACTCTGGAGATCGGGTTTCACTAAAGCAACAAACAAGAAGTGAAGCTTTATAGTTGAGGTGGGAGGTCTCGGAGTGGCAGAAATTTCGTTTATTTTTAGAAAAAATCTCACTGTCTGAAACTACAGAAGAGGACAAGATTTGGTTTTTGAGTCTGATCAACTGTTTAATTTTTAAGACATATAAAACTTCTAAATCTTAATTTGCTTTTTTTGTAAATATGTCTAATAGTAAGTAAGCAGACAGCATTTTTTCTCTTATGTTTATACTGTGATCTGTCTCTTGATTGGTATTGTGTTATCCCAGAGTAGTGTTTCTGAGCAGTAAGACTGTGCTAATACTGCATTTTTGATAAAAGTGCATTGTTTCTTTTTAGCTAATTTCCAGGTCTGCAGATTGTTAAAGGTGCAGAAATGACTTTTAGTAGCATGGTGCGTTCTTCTTGTCAGATGTGGGAGATTAGGGAAAATTTGAATGCTCCTGGAGACCATATCTGGGTCTCCTCCGTGGGTTTCCTCCGGGTGCTCCGGTTTCCTCCCACAGTCCAAAGATGTGCGGGTCAGGTGAATTGGCCATGCTAAATTGCCCGTAGTGTTAGGTAAGGGATATATGTAGGGGTATGGGTGGGTTGCGCTTCGGCGGGTCGGTGTGGACTTGTTGGGCCGAAGGGCCTGTTTCCACACTGTAAGTAATCTAAGTAATCTAATCTAAAAAAGTGTGTTTGGTTGTGAATCCTATCAGATCACACAAGCGGTTGGAGCTCAGTTAGAGGCAGTGAGGAGCTTACAAGAGCAAGGGGTGTGATGGATGGAAGTTTCAAGAAGGTGGAGATATCGCAGGTACAGTTAGGTAGATTATAGAAGAGATAGCCAGGTAGTGCCAGGATCTCTTGTGGCTACCCCTATTTCAAACAGGCATGGCATTTGGATACTATAGTGGGGGATGGCCTCTCAGGAGCATATAGCACTGACAGCCAAGTTTCTGGTATCATGACTGGCTCTACATGTAATGAGGGTTCCTGTCAAGTTCCAGGTGATCAATTATAATAGGGGACTCTTTTCTCTGGGGCATAGATAGGTGTTTCTGTAGCCATCACCGAGACATCAGGATGATGTGTTGCCTCCCTGGTGCCAAGGTCAAGGATGTCTCAGTGCATGTGCAGAATATTCAGAAAGAGGAGAGTGACCTCAAGAGGTCCTTGTGTATGTTGGTAACTATGACAAAGATAGGGGAAAAGATAAGGTTCTGCATAGAGAATACAGGAAGTTCGGCAGGACGTTAACATGTAGGTCCTCAAGAGTAGTCATATCTGGACTACTACCGGTCCAGTGGGCTAGAGAGAGAATAGAAATAGGAGAATAATGCAGATGAATGTTTGGCTGAGGAGCTGGTGCAGGAGAAAAGGACACATATTTTTGGTACATTGGGATCCCTTCAGGGGTATAAATTATCTGATTAAGAGGGACCGATTCCACCTGAATTGGAAGGGGATTGAATTGCGGAGAAATTTGCTAGTGAAATTTGGGAGGCTTTAAACTGGTAAGTCAGTTGGGGGGGGTGAGGGGGTTGCAGAATCGGGTGGGTGGAGGCACAAATAAAAGTGGAAGTGAGAAGCTGGCACAGTAGATAACGGGAGCAAGTCTAATAGCTGATACAGACAAGAACTTGGCAGAGAACTAGATAAGACTGATAAGAGCAATACTTGACCTTCTGTTGGGAAATGAGGCAGGGCAAGTAACTGAGGTGTCAGTGGGAGAGCACTTTGGGGCAAGTGATCATAATTCTATTAGCTTTTAAATAGTTATGGAAAAAGATAGGATTGATCAACAAGTTAAAGTTCTAAATTGGAGTAAGGCCAATTTTGACAGTATTAGATGTGAACTTTTAAAGGTTAATTGGGGGAGGCTGTTAGCACGTTAAGGGATGGTTGGGAAGTGAGAGGCTTTAAGAATGAGAAAACAAGAGTTTGAAATGTGAAGGGAAAGGCTGATAGATCTAGAGAATGGTAGATGACTAGAGAAATTGAGGTTGTGGTCAAGAAAAAGGAGGCATATATCAGACATTGACAACTGGATTGAGCGAATCCCTAAAAGGGTATGTGTAGGGGTACACTTCAGAAGGAAATCAGGAAGGCAAAAAGGGGACATCAGATAACTTTGGCAAACAAAGTTAAGGAGAATCCGAAGCGATTCAGTAAATACATTAAGGGCAAAAAGGTAACTAAAGAGAGAAAAGGGCCCTTTAAAGTTCAAAGTGACCATTTATGTGTGGAAAGACAGGAGAAGGGTAAGATACTAAACAAATATTTTGCATCAGTATTTACTGTGGACAAGGACTTGGAAGCCATAGTACTTGAGGAAATAAATATTGATGTCTTGAAAAGAGTTTGTATTACTGAAGAGGCAATGCTGGAGTTTATAACAAGCATAAAGGTAGATAAATCTCTGAGACCTAACCAGCTGTTTCCCAGAACTTTTTAGGAATCTAGGGAAGAATTTGCTGTGCCCCTTGTTGAGATATTTGTATCATTGATAGTCACAAGTGAGGTGCTAAAAGACTGGATGTTTCCTAATGTTGTTCTCTTATTTAAGAAATGCCGTAAGGAAATGTCAGGGCATTACACACTGGTGAGCCTTAAATCACTAGTGGTTAAGCTGTTGGGAAGGGATTCTGAAGGGCAGGATTTACATGCATTTTGAAGGCAAGGACTTATTTGGGATAGTCAGCAAGGCTTTGTGCATGAGAAATCGTGTCTCACTATCTTGATTATTTTTTTGACGGGGTGATAAAAAAGATGAATGCAGGCAGAGTGGTAGACGCTACCTATATGGACTCCAGCAAAGGTTTAAAAAGCTTCATCATGGTAGACTGGTTAACAAGGTTAGATCTCATGGGATCTGGGGGAGCTAGCCAATTGGCTTGATGGTAGGAGACGGACAGTGGTGCTTTTCAGATAGGAGGGCTGTAACCAGTGCTGTGCCAGAAGGATCAGTGCTGGATCCATTGCTTCTCATCATTTATATAATTGATTTAGATGTGAATATAGGAAACATCAAACTTGGTGGTGTAGTGGATTGTGAAAAAGATTATCTCAGAGTGCACAAGATCTTGATCAAATAGGCCAATGGACTGAGAAGTGACTGCTGGAGTTTAATTTAAATAGATGCGGGGAGTTGCAATTTGGTAAGGCAATCCAGGGCAGGACTTATACACTTAATGGGAAGGTCCTGGGGAGTGTTGCCAAAGAAACCCAGTGGCACATGGGCATAGGTCCTTGAAAGTGGAGTCATGGGTAGACAGTTTGTGAAATGACATTGGTCACAAGATTGAGTATAGGAATTGAGCTGTCATGTTGTAGTTTTGGTGAAGCCAATTTTGGAGTATTGCATACAATTCTGGTTGCCCTTCTACAGGAGGAATGTTGTTAATGGTGGGGTGGGCAAATAGGTGAGGTTCTATGCAGTGAAGTGTGAAGTGATGGACTTTA
Source organism: Hemiscyllium ocellatum (assembly GCF_020745735.1). NCBI lineage: Eukaryota > Metazoa > Chordata > Chondrichthyes > Orectolobiformes > Hemiscylliidae > Hemiscyllium > Hemiscyllium ocellatum. Next base: position 69,414,748 of record NC_083410.1, read on the forward strand.
GTTGGAAGACAATATAAAGAAAAGGGATATAATTCTAAAGGGGGTGCAGGAGCAGAGAGACTTGGTTATATATGTGCACAGATCATTGAATGTGGCAGGATAGGTGGAGAGAGCAGTTAATAAAGCATACAGACTATTAATAGGGACATAGGGTACAAGAGTAAGAAGGCAATGTTCCAGTTATATAAGAGATTTATTAGATTTCAACTGGAGTACTGTGTACAGTTGTGAGCACCACATTATCGGAAGAATGCGATGTATTGAAGAGAGTAAAAAGTGATTTACACAAGATGGTTCCAGGAATGAGAAACTTCAGTTAGCTAATAGAAGCAGTACAGATACTCCTCCAGCTTCATAATAATGCTGCAATTTTACAGACCTCATCGGTTATTTCACAGCTAAATAACATTCGCACCATGCGATGTAGGCGCACTGTCTTACTGATGCATTTTCCGAGTGGTGAGGCAGGGCATTAGTGTAGTTACTTCACTATTGATTCATCTAAAGGTACAATTTGGACATTAACATGGGTAATTTAACATTTAAAATCCAAAGTTAGAAGTGGAGAAGAGCAAACAACAAGTTAGACATGTCTTTGACACTAATCTGAGGACTACCTAATGAGCAACTTAGAAACGCAAACTATCAAACAAAGTCTGAATCCAGCTCAGTCTTACTGGAAACAGATAGCACTGAGGTTGCTTTTGGTCTTCTGGGTTCTACAAAGCATTGCTTTCTTCTCCTGTGCACTGCACTCCTGGACATTCTCATGATCCTCACACTCAGTTTCAGAAGATTGCTCTCTCCCCTCCATTTCATGTACTTCCAGGACTGCAGATGCTGGAGATCAGAGCTGAAAATGTGTTGCTGGAAAAGTGTAGCAGGTCAGGCAGCATCCAAGGAACAGGAGATTCAAAGTTTTCGGGCATAAGCATATTCCTGAAGAAGCAACACAGGTACAATTGATAGCACACGTGACATCAAAACTTAAATCAAATTAAACCTTGTGCCTGAGGGAAGCCGGTGACTATGGGGAATACCAAAGCCTAGCAGCTTTACTGTCATCTTCAATGGAAAAGATATGAATAGATGTATTCTGGAGAACACTGTATCACCAGCACAGATCGAAGTTGCAAGGTCTTTTAACCAGTTATAGTGGGGAGGACTCAGGAGAGGTTATTAATGTTTTCAGAACAATTATTAGGACAAGGTGTATGCAATGGGTCAGGAATCTATGGTCAGGCACAGCAGATATGGGGACAACTGTGAGAAGAGGGAAACTTTCAATGCAGGACTGAGAGTGTTGTACTTAAATACATGCAGTATACAAAACAAGGTAAATTAATTTGTAAGGCAGATTGAAATTGGCATGTATGATTTTCTGGGGCTGGGAAATAAATATCCAATGATACACATCATATCAAAAGGAGAAGCAGGAGGACAAGGTTGCTTTTTTAGTAAGAAATAAAATTAAACCAATAATAAGAAGTGATGGAGGGTTGTAAGGAGTAAAGTCTGTGTGGGTAGAGTTGAGGAACTGCAAAAGAAAAAAGATTCTGATGGGAATTATATACAGGCCTCCTAGCAGCAGTCAGAATGTGGGGCAGAAAATAAATCAGGAGATAAAAGAAACATGCAAGAAAGACACTAATACAATAATCGTAAGACTTCTAAATGTGGGGGGTTTGGGAAATCAGATTGGTAACAGTTCCCGAGAAAAGGACTTCATGGGATGTCAACAAGATAGCTTTTTGGACCAATTTGTTGGAGAGCCCACTCAGGCACAGGCAATTCTGGATTTGGTGATGTGGAATGAGGCAGACTTGATTAGGGAGCTTAACATGAAAGACGCCCTAGAGGGCAGTGACCATAATATGATAGAATTCACCCTCCTGTTTGAGAATGAGAAGCTGGAATTAGATGTAACTGTATTACAATTGAGTAAAGGCAACTACAAAGACATTGAGAAAGGAGCTGACCAGATTTCTTTGGAAGGGGAGCTGAGCAGGGAAGATGATGTTCAAAATTCAAAGTTCAATTCTCAAACCAAAAATAAGAAAGATAAAAGAAAAACAATGATGCCATTACATCGTAAATTCCAGGAATATCTGATGAAGGGGTTTATCCCTCAAATGGGTATGACAATACCAGGTCTGACAGCAACGAAGACCCTCATGTGATATTTAATTACAAACTAGAAGGGTTTATTATAATAAAGTACCACCTGCCAACTCTGTGCCCTCAGTGTTTTCTTCCTTCCTCTCACATTTTGTTTAAATGTGGTCATGACCGCTACATTGAGAATTCCTCTTCTGTAGTTAGCCATGTTGGGCTGGAAGATTTCTCTGGTCATCTCCTGGTGCCTTTGGGTTAAAATCCCCAGGTCTACCCAGATTTAGGTTCCCCCTTCTCAGGTTGAACAGATGCGGGCATGACATGACAGGGAAGGAGGAGATGCAGGGTGGGAGTGTCCTAGGTGAAAGGTTCTGGAGGCCAATGTGAGGCCCATCTTGTGTCTAGATACATACTAACACCATCCCATCTCTCTGAAAGTTAAAAGAACCTGAAGTGAGGTCAAAATCCTTCAGTTCTCTCTTGCTTTACCTTTAATGCTGACAACCTTTTTACTGGAGCGATGGGTTGTGTGTCCCTGAGCATATTGAGCAGTGACTGATAGAATGGAGCTGTTTCTTCATGATGATGGCTAGCCTGACCAATGACACTGCTAACATTTGATGGACTTCTCCATCCTTCAATCCAATTTACTGACTGCCTCTGAGAAACGTCCATGCTGTCCCTGTGCCAATCTGTACAGTTTGACAAAATCATTAATGGCGAAGATGATTCGATCAAGTTCTACTTAGAGTTCGGAAGTTGTGAGGGTTATTTTAATCCAATGTTTTTTGCTAGGGAATATACCAGTTTTAAAGATAAAGGACCTGGATTAAAACACATGCTGTCAGTCATACAGTCATAGAGATGTACAGCATGGAAACAGACCCCTCAATCCGATCCGTCCATGCTGACCAGATATCCCAACCCAATCTAGTCCCACCTACCGGCACCCGGGTCATATCCCTCCAAACCCTTCCTATTCATATACCCATCCAAATGCCTCTTAAATGTTGCAATTGTATCAGCCTCCACCATTTCCTCTGGCAGCTCATTCCATACACATACCACCTTCTGTGTGAAATAGTTGCCCCTTAGGTCTCTTTTATATCTTTTCCCTCTCCCCCTAAACCTATGCCCTCTAGTTCTGGACTCCGCAACCCCAGGGAAAAGACTTTGTCTATTGACCCTATCCATGCCCCTCTTAGTTTTGTAAACCTCTATAAGGTCACCCCTCAGCCTCTGATGTTCCAGGAAAACAGCCCCAGCGTTTTCAGCCTCTCCCAATAGCTCAAATCCTCCAACCCTGGCAACATCCTTGAAAATCTTTTCTGAACACTTTCAAGTTTCACAACATCTTTCCGATAGGAAGGAGACCAGAATTGCACATAATATTCCAACAGTGGCCTAACCAATGTCCTGTACAGCTGCAACATGACCTCCCAACTCCTGTACTCAATACTCTGACCAATAAAGGAAAGCATACCAAACGCCTTCCTCACTATCCTATCTACCTGCGACTCCACTTTCAAGGAGTTATGAACCTGCACTCCAAGGTCTCTTTGTTCAGCAACACTCCCTAGGACCTTACCATTAAGTGTATAAGTCCTGCTAAGATTTGCTTTCCCAAAATGCAGCACTTCACATTTATCTGAATTAAACTCCATCTGCCACTTCTCAGCCCATTGGCCCATCTGGTCAAGATCCTATTGTAATCTGAGGTAACCCTCTTCACTGCCCACTACACCTCCATAGAACATAGAACAATACAGCACAGAACAGGCCCTTCAGCCCACGATGTTGTGCCGAACATCTATCCTAGATTAAGCACCCATCCATGTACCTATCCAATTGCCGCTTAAAGGTCGCCAATGATTCTGACTCTACCACTCCCACAGTCTGCGCATTCCATGCCCCCACCACTCTCTGGGTAAAGAACCCACCCCTGACATCTCCCCTATACCTTCCACCCTTCACCTTAAATTTATGTCCCCTTGTAACACTCTGTTGTACCCGGGGAAGAAGTTTCTGACTGTCTATCTATTCCTCTGATCATCTTATAAACCTCTATCAAGTCACCCCTCATCCTTCGCCATTCCAACGAGAAAAGGCCGAGAACTCTCAACCTATCCTCGTACGACCTATTCTCCATTCCAGGCAACATCCTGGTAAATCTTCTCTGCACCCTCTCCAAAGCTTCCACATCTTTCCTAAAGTGAGGCGACCAGAACTGCACACAGTACTCCAAATGTGGCCTAACCAAAGTCCTGTACAGCTGCAACATCACTTCACGACTCTTGAATTCAATCCCTCTGCTAATGAACGCTAATACACCATAGGCCTTCTTACAAGCTCTATCCACTTGAGTGGCAACTTTCAAAGATCTACGTACATAGACCCCAAGATTCCTCTGTTCCTCCACCTGACTAAGAACCCTACCGTTAACCCTGTATTCCGCATTCTTATTTGTTCTTCCAAAATGGACAACCTCACACTTGGCAGGGTTGAACTCCATCTGTCACTCCTCAGCCCAGCTCTGCATCATATCTAAGTCCCTTTGCAGCCGACAACAGCCCTCCTCACTGTCCACAACTCCACCCATCTTCGTATCATCTGCAAATTTACTGACCCACCCTTAGACTCCCTCATCCAAGTCATTAATAAAAATTACAAACAGCAGAGGACTCAGAACTGATCCCTGCGGAACTCCACTTGTAACTGGGCTCCAGGCTGAATATTTACCATCGACCACCACTCTCTGACTTCGACCGGTTAGCCAGTTTTCTATCCAATTGGCCAAATTTCCGTCTATCCCATGCCTCCTGACTTTCCGCATAAGCCTACCATGGGGAACCTTATCAAATGCCTTACTAAAATCCATGTACACTACATCCACTGCTCTACCCTCGTCCACATGCTTGGTCACCTCCTCAAAGAATTCAATAAGACTTGTAAGGCAAGACCTACCCTTCACAAATCCATGCTGGCTGTCCCTAATCAAGCAGTGTCTTTCCAGATACTCATAAATCCTATCCCTCAGTACCCTTTCCATTACTTTGCCTACCACAGAAGTAAGACTAACTGGCCTGTAATTCCTGGGGTTATCCTTATTCCCTTTTTTGAACAGGGGCACAACATTCGCTACTCTCCAGTCCCCTGGTACCACCCCCGTTGACAGTGAAGACGAATAGATCATTGCCAACAGTACTGCAATTTCCTCTCTTGCTTCCCACATAATCCTCGGATATATCCCGTCAGGCCCGGGGGACTTGTCTATCCTCAAGTTGTTCAAAATGTCCAACACATCTTCCTTCCTAACAAGTATCTCTTCTAGCTTACCAGTCCGTTTCACACTCTTCTCTTCAACAATACGGTCCCTCTCATGTGTAAATACTGAAGAAAAGTACTCATTCAAGACCTCTCCTATCTCTTCCGACTCAATACACAATCTCCCACTACTGTCCTTGATCGGACCTACCCTCGTCTCGTCATTCTCATGTTTCTCACATACGCATAAAATGCCTTGGGGTTATCCTTGATCCTATCCGCCAAGGATTTTTCATGCCCTCTCTTAGCTCTCCTAATCCCTTTCTTCAGGACCCTTCTGGCTATCCTGTATCCCTCCACTGCTCTGTCCGAACCCTGTTTCCTCAACCTTATGTAAGCCTCCTTCTTCCTCTTTACTAGACATTCAACCTCCCTCGTCAACCAAGGCTCCCTCACACGACCATTTCTTTCCTGCCTGATAGGTACATACATATCAAGGACACGTCATATCTGTTCCTTGAAAAAGTTCCACATTTCCACCACATCCTTCCCTGACAGCCTATGCTCCCAACTTATGCTCCTCAAATCCTGTTTTACAGCATCGTAATTTCCCTTCCCCCAATTGTAAAATCTACCCTGTTGTGCGCACCTATCTCTCTCTATAACCAAGGTGAAAGTCACAGAATTGTGGTCACCATCACCAAAATGTTCACCCACTAACAAGCCCATCACTTGTCCCGGTTCATTACCGAGTACCAAATCCAATATGGCCTCCCCTCTTGTTGGACAATCTATATACTGAGTTAGAAAAGCTTCCTGGACACACTGCACAAACACCGCCCCATCCAATCTACTTGATCTAAAGAGCTTCCAATCAATATTTGGGAAGTTGAAGTCGCCCATGACTACGACCCTGTGGCTTCTGCACTTTTCCAAAATCTGTTTCCTAATCTGTTTCTCCACATCTCTGCTGCTATTGGGGGGCCAATAGTAAACACCCAACAAGGTGACTGCACCTTTCCTATTTCTGACTTCAGCCCATACTACCTCCAAAGGCAGATCCCCCTCAAACTTCCTTTCTGCAGCTGTTATACCATTTCTAATTAGCAATGCCACACCCCCCCCTCCTTTGTTACCACCCTCCCTAATCTTACTGAAACATCTGTAACCAGGAACCTCCAACAACCATTCCTGTCCCTCATCTATCCACGTTTCCGTGATGGCCACAACATCGTAGTCCCAGGTACCGATTCGAGCCTTAAGTTCACCCACCTTATTTCTGATACTCCTTGCGTTGAAGTATACGCACTTGAGCCCATCTCTGTGTCTAATTGTGGTGTCATCTGCAAACTGACTAATTGTACCTTCTATGCTCGCATCCAAATCATTTATGTAAATGAGAAAAAGTAGAGGACCCAGCACCGATCCTTGTGGCACTCCACTGGTCACAGGCCTCCAGACTGAAAAACAGCCCTGCGCCACCACCCTCTGTCTTCTACCTTTGAGCCAGTTCTGTATCCAAGTGGCTAGTTCTCCCTGTATTCCATGAGATGTAACCTTGCTAATCAGTCTCCCATGGGAAACCTTGTCGAACGCCTCACTGAAGTCCATATAGACCACATCTATTGCTCTGTCCTCATCAATCCTCTTTGTTACTTCTTCAAAAAACTCAGTCAAGTTTGTGAGACATGATTTCCCATGCACAAAACCATGTTGACTATCCCTAATCAGTCCTTGCCTTTCCAAATACATGTACATCCTGTCGCTCAGGATTCCCTCCAACAGCTTACCCACCACTGACATCAGGCTCACCGGTCTATAGTTCCCTGACCTGTCCTTACCGCACTCCCTAAACAGTGGCACCACGTTTGCAACTTCCAGTCTTCCGGCACCTCACCTGGGACTGTTGATGATATAAATATCTCAGCAAGAGGCCCAGCAATCACTTCTCTAACTTCCCACAGAGTTCTCAAGTACACTTGATCAGGTCCTGGGGATTTATCCACCTTTACCTGTTTCAAGACATCCAGCACTTCCTCCTCTGTAATCTGGGCATTTTGCAAGATGTCACCATCTATTTCCCTACAGTCTATATCTTCCATATTCTTTTCCACAGTAAATACTGATGCAAAATACTCATTTAGTATCTCTCCCATTTTCTGTGGCTCCACACAAAGGCCGCTTTGCTGATCTTTGAGGGGCCCTATTCTCTCTCTAGTTACCCTTTTGTCCTTTATGTATTTGTAAAAACTCTTTGGATTTCCTTAATTCTATTAGCCAAAGCTCATGTCCCCTTTTTGTCCTCCTGATTTCCCTCTTAAGTATACTCCTACTGCCTTTATCCTCTTCTAAGGATTCACTCGATCTACCCTGCCTATACCTGAAATATGCTTCCTTCTTTTTCTTAACCAAACCCTCAATTTCTTTAGTCATCCAGCATTCCGTATACCTACCAGCCTTTCCTTTCACCCTGACAGGAATATACTTTCTCTGGATTCTTGTTATCTCATTTCTGAAGGCTTCCCATTTTCCAGCCGTCCCTTTACCTGTGAATATCTGCCTCCAACAGCTTTCGAAAGTCCTTGCCTAATACTATCAAAATTGGCCTTTCTCCAATTTAGAATTTCAACTTTTAGACCTGGTCTGTCCTTTTCCATCATTATTTTAAATCTAATAGAATTATGGTTGCTGGCCCCAAAGTGTTCCCCCATTGACACCTCAGTCACCTGCCCTGCCTTATTTCCCAAGAGTAGGTCAAGTTTTGCACCTTCTCTAGTAGATACATCCACATTCTGAATCAGAAAATTGTGTTGTACACACTTAACAAATTCCTCTCCATCTAAACCTTTAACACTATGGCAGTCCCAGTCAATGTTTGGAAAGTTAAAATCCCCTACCATAACCACCTTATTATTCTTACAAATAGGAGGAATTTGCTCAGTTGATGGGATTGTTGTGTTGTGCCCCATACCTAGTTAAATGCAAATGGTACATTTGGTTTATTCCATTTAGATCATTTTGCAGTGCATTAATACAGCTGATGCAGTTTGCTAGAGCATTTCAAGGAGCAGTTTAGAATCAACCTGTGTGTTAAGTCGCATATGAGACCAGGTAAGGATAATAGATTTCCTTCCCTGAAGGACATTAATGAGAAAGCTTATCATTTTATCACAATCTGGTCATTTCATGTTCACCATGATTGAGATTAGCTTTCACTTCAAGATCCATTATTTGACCAAGTGTTTTTTAGCAAGTTTTGAGAGTCCGTGGGTTTGTAGTAGATGTCTGTGGTTAGTCAGTTGCTGGAAATGGAGATGGAGAGGTCCAGAAAGGGAAGGGAGGTGTCCAAGATGGTCCAGGTGAATTTGAGGTCGGGGTGAAAGGTGTTAATGAAATTGTTGAATTGCTCAACCTCCTCGTGGGAGCAAATTTCTTTTCTCAGATGCTGTGAGACTTTTTGAACTTCTGACTGGATCATTTGTAACTGAACAAGCCAATGTGAATCTTAGGTGACATGGGTATTGATGACATGACTAATGATTCTGATATACAATATACAGACGTGTGCAGCACACTTACATTGAAAGCAATGCTTCCCAACTGAATAGGATAAGGCAGACCATTGGTGTGCTTAAGCAATACTGCTATTTGGACTACACTGGAAGAACCCTGCAGAATGTGTTTTCAGATTTGTGTTGGTCCATTCATTGCAGTACAATCTCACCATCATGAAGGGGTATTCAAGCATCTTTGTCCTCCTCTGAATAGTTGCTGCCATCTCCAGTTTGGTGTGACAAATCTGTGCTCAGATATTCATAGAATCATAGATTCCCTACCATGTGGAAGATCATTCAACCCATCAAATCCACACTGCCCCTTTGAAGAGAGTCCACCCAGACCCAGACCCCTACCCTATCCTTGTAACTCTGCATTTCCCAACCAATCTGCATATTCCTGAACACTATGGTCAATTTAGCAAGGCCAATCCACCCAACCACACCCTGTCCCTTAGTGACCGATGAGGAGAAAGTGAAGACTGGAGAGTCAGAGTCGAGAGTATGGTACTGGAAAAGCACAGCAGATCAGGCAGCATCCGAGGAGCAGGAGAATCAATGTTTCAGAATGAAGCTTGTGGGCTGTGGAGGAGGGGGGGGGGGTGCGCTGAGAGATAAATGGGAGGTTGATGAAGCTAAGGAGAAGGTAGCTGAGAATATAATAGGTAGATGAAGGTGGGTGGGAAGGTGACAGGTCAGAGAGGAGAGTGGAAAGGGTAGATGGGAAAGACGATGGACAAGTCAAGAGGACAATTGGGACTGGGGTAAGGTGGAGAGAGGGGAAAAGAGGAAACTGGCGAAATTCACTTTAATCCCATGTGGTTGCAAAGTCCCAAGTCAGAAGATAAGGCGTTCTTCCTCCAGGCATCAGGTGGTTAGGGTTTAGTGATGGAGGAGACCCAGGACCCGCATGTCCTTGGTGGAGTGGGAGGGGGAGTTGAAGTGATCAGCCATGGGGCAGTGGGATTGGTTGGTGCAGTTGTCCCAGAGATGTTCTCTGAAACAATCCGCAACATGGAGTCCTAGCTCTCTGATGTAGAGGAGACCACATTGGGTGCAACGGATACAGTAAATGACATTAGTAGAGGTACAGGTAAATTCCTGTCAGATGTGGAAGGATCATTTGGGACCTTGGACAGAAGGAGGGTGAGGTTAGGCACAGGTTTTGTACTTCCTGCAGTGGCTGGGGAAGGTGCAAGGAGTGGAGTGAGAGTTAGAGGGAGGCGTGGATCTGACAAAGGAGTCGCAGAGGGATTGGTCTATCCAAAACATTGATGGGGTGGGGAGGGAAATATATCCCAAGTGATGGAGTCTGTTTGTAGGTGGCCAACATGGCAGAGGATGATGCGAGATAAAGAGGTTGGTGGGTTGAAAGGTGAGGACCAGGGTGGTTCTGTTCTTGTTGTATTAGAAGGGTGGGGTTCAAGGGTGGAGCTGCGGTAAGTGAAGGAGATGCACTAGAGGGCATCGTCAACCATGTGGGAGGGGAAATTGCGGTCTTTGAAGAAGGAGGCCATCTGGGATTTTCTATGGTGGAATTGGCCATCGTGGGAACAAATGCAGCAGAGGCGGAGGATTTGGGAATAAGCGATGGCGTATTTACAGGAGGCAGGGTGGGAGGAGGCGTAGTCCAGGTAGCTGTGGGAGTCCGTGGGTTTGTAGTAGATGTTTGTAGTCGGTTGCTGGAAATGGAGATGGAGGGGTCCAGGAAGGGGACGAAGGTGTCTGAGATGGTCCAGGTGAATTTGAGGTTTGGGTGAAAGGTGTTAGTGAAGTTGATGAACTGTTCAACCTCCTCATGGGTGCACAAGATAGCGCCAACCTTCGCATAAACCAAATCATCTGCCGACATTTCAGCCACTTCCAAATGGACCCCACCACCAGGGATATATTTCCCTCCCCACCCTTTTCTGCCTTCCACAAAGACCGTTCCCTCTGTGACTACCTGGTCAGGTCCACTCCCCCCTACAACCCACCCTCCCGTCCTGGCACCTTCCCCTGCCACTGCAGGAATTGCAAAACCTGCGCCCACACCTCCTCCCTCACCTCCATCTAAAACCCTAAAGGAGCCTTCCACATCGATCAAGGTTTTACCTGCACATCCACCAATATAATTTATTGTATCTGTTGGTCCCAATGCGGTCTCCTCTACATTGGGGAGACTGAATGCCTCTGAGCAGAACGCTTTAGGGAACATCTCTGGAGCACCCGCACCAATCAACCACACCGCCCTGTGGCCCAACATTTCAACTCCCCCTCCCACTCTGCCGAGGACATGAGGTCCTGGGCCTCCTTCACCGCCGCTCCCTCATCACCCAACGCCTGGAGGAAGAACACCTCATCTTCCGCCTCTGAACACTTCAACCCCAGGGCATCAATATGGACTTCACCAGTTTCCTCATTTCCCCTTCCCCCACCTCACCCCAGTTCCAAACTTCCAGCTCAGCACCATCCCCATGACCTGTCCTACCTGCCTATCTTCTTTTCCACCTATCCACTCCACCCTCCTCTCTGACCTATCACATTCATCCCCACCCCCATCCACCCAATCTACTCTTTGCTACCTTCCCCACTTTCTTCCCTGACCTATCACCTTCATCCCCACCCCCATTCATCTATTGTACTCTGTGCTACTTTCTCCCCACCCCCACCCTCCTCTCATTTATCTCTCCCCCCTTCGGGCACTCTGCCGCTATTCCTGATGAAGGGCTTTTGCCCGAAACGTCGGATTTTCCTGCTCTTTAGATGCTGCCTGAAGGGCATGGATATTCAGTCACGATGAAGACCCCAAGGTCCCAAAGTAATAGCTCAAGATGCCTGACTGAAAAGGAATACACTGTTGGACACCAAAATGGAGTCACCACTCATGGCGTACATAGAGTAGTCCTAGTACAGAATAGACGGTTCTACAGGCCCATCTTTGTTTCTGCTTTCTTTCTTCCCTCCTGTTAATCACCACCAGTAAATCATCTGTGTTTCCAATTCTTGGATTTATTTTAAAAAGGGCTCAAATTTGGTAGTTTGCATTATTATTTCTGGTCTTCACAAGTAATTATTCAATTGACAACACAGTTGATTTACTGCTGATGGTTAATAGGAAAATAAAGCACCACAGTGATTTGGTGATGGGGAAAAGACTGTTCCGTTGCATATGATAACACCTCCGGATATTAAAAGAGTAAAAATATATAAAGGACTCAGATGATGAGTTCCAGCTGGGCAGGCCATTGTCTGTTACCAAGGAAACTCATGCTCAACAAGCTCCATGCGGAGATTAATTAGTGATTCCCCATGGACAATGCATAAATGTTTTCTTCTTTTGTGCTCAATGGGCACAACGTAATGCTGAAGTGTGTGTGTGTGTGTGTGTGCCCCTGCCTGCGCCAGTGTGGGATCAGTGTGTGGGTGGCTGACATTAATAGGGTGCATTTAAATCAGGCAGAAGGGTGGCAGGTAGGTATGACCACTGCCTTTCCTCCTTCACCTTAATTAAGTTCATGCCACATCCAAATGATCAAGACCCTTAAGGCAATTAATGCCCAGTTGAGGACCTCATTTGAGCAGCAGGCAGGATACTCAGAGTGTGTGGGGCGTCCGAGGGTGAGTATGCAAATGGTCTCAACTGTCACTTCAGAAGCCTGACATGAAACCCAGCCTCTGGCTGCCTCTGAACTCTCTGCCTCTGGGTTCCTGATGAAGGGCTTTTGCCCAAAATGAATTTTTTTTTATTTTTCCTGCTCCTCAGATGCTGCCTGATCTGCTGTGCTTTTCCAGCACCACTCTAATCTTGACTCTGAACTCTCACCTGACTCCGGATGACACACTCTCCATTCAAATTTTCCCAATTTGAATAACAACTACCCAAACACTCCCCTGACATTTGCCCACTTCAATATATCTGAAGCCAATATGACTTTTCTCATCAAGTCCAATTTCTGGTCCTAAAGCAAATTCCAGTAGAAATACTGGTGGAGTGAGAGTAATATCAGTGGATTAGTAATCCAGAGACTCAGTGTTTAGTTCTGGGGACATGAGTTTGCATCACATTTGAAGGAGTAGAAGTTCAATCAATAAAATTCAGAAATTAATCCAGTCTTGATAATGGTGTTAAAAATGTTATCAATGAGTATTGTTGAAAACCCATCTTTTTCACTACTGCTCATAAAGGAAGGACATCTGCCATATGTACCTGGTCTAAATGTGACCCTGGAGCAATTTAGTTGACACTTCACGATACTCAGAATGTGTTGAGCATAGCAAGGCCCTAAACTGTCCTAACAAGCTATTCAGCTGATGGGCAATTAGTGATGAGAAAGAAATGCTGGCTGTGCCAATGACACTCATATCCTGTGATATTTTCTTTGTAAGAAACAGGACATCATTAGAGAGTGACCTTGGCTGCAGTCACGCTTCTCATTGCCTTTATCCTTGTAATATGTGGGCAGGGATTTTGTCACTTAGAAAAGCATAACAAAAAATTTGGAAACATTGGGGACCCAGAACATCCCAAGCCCTGGCATTTACTGTGCTGTACTGCCAAATACCCCAGGATTAAAGCAATGGAACAATGCTGAAAAATTGATGCTAGCATTTTTCATGATATTGGGTAAGCAGGGCCCCAATGAACTGTTCCTTTCATCCAGCATTTTCTTTAAATAATGCTATGCTATCGTTTACATGTGTAAACAGATGAAGCCTTAGAAACAGATCTCTGCACCACACTGCAGCTCCAGTACTTGTCCAAAACATTGGAATTCTGTCCTTCTATCAGAATTATGTTTGGATCAGGTGTACCTTTATATTCGACATAAGTACAAAATATAAAGATGTAAACTTGATTCAATTGGTCAATATAAATTGTGAGTGTGACATATTCTGATCAGCCATTTCTTGCCTCTTCAAGCAAAGTGATACAAAAGCCAGCTGTGCTTTATCAGTCACACTCTGTTCTAACACTGGGGATATTTATTGAGCTGCTGTAAAGTGACAGTCAACAAGTTTTGTCATCACATCACACTGTACCAGGGGATGAGAAGGTACAGTTATATCAGGAGACATGTTGTTTACTGTGTACAAGATTTATTTTTGTCATCCCAGATACCCAAGGGGCAAGTAACAAATCTGATCTGCTCTATTTACTGTATCTGTCATCTCACCAAGTCTGAAGGCTTCAAGCTTTCTGTTTTTGAAAAGTCTGCTTAGTTTTGTTATTATTGCAGGGAACAATTAACGTATAAAATTGATATAGCTTCTTTGGCTTTTAATCTTATTGTTAATTATATTAGCTGACCTGATCTGTATTTGTAGCCTGCAATATGTGGTCTATTATTCATTATTAATGGGTTCATAACCTACAAAACATGGTTTTGAGTATTTTTTGAAATTCATTCACAAGTTGCGAGCATCACTGGCAAGGTCTTCATGTGATGCTCATTCCTAATTGAACTCGAAGGTGGTAGTTAGTCACATCCTCGAGCCATCTACAGCCCATTGTGAAGTAAATACTCCCACAGTGTGCTGTTAGGAAGTGAGTTCCAGATCTTTGGTCCATGGTCAGTGAAGAAATGGTGTTGTGGTTTGAAGTCAGGATGGTGTTTGACCTGGAAGGCAACTTATGGGTGTTGGTGTTCCTATGAATCAGTTGCTTTCATCTTTCCAGACGGTAAAGATTGTAGCTTTGGAAGGTGCTCTCAAATGAGCCTTAGCAAGTTTCTGCAGTGCATTTTGTACATGATATACACTGCTGCCACTGCCTGTCAGTGATCATGGCGGATGAAGCTTCAATATTGATTTTCTTTATTTTAGTTGGAAGAGCAATAGACAAATGGACAGTAATTCATCAGAATCCTTTCTTGTACCATGTAGATGTTGGACAGGCCTTGAATGAGTCAGAAAATGAGTTACGTATCACTGAATTCATAGTCAAAGAGTGTGGCACTGGAAAAGCACAACAGGTCAGGCAGCATTCAAGGAGCAGGAGAATCAACATTTCGGGCATATGCATCATCACATCGTGACCTGCCCTTGTAGTCATGGTATGTATATGGCTGATCCAGTTCTAATTCTGATCAATTGTAAAACACAGGATAATGATAGCGTGGAACTTAGCAATTGCCATACCATTGAATTTCAAGGAATGCTAGTTAGATTCTGTCACATTGGATATGGTCATTGTGTAGCACAAATGTTACTTAACAGATAATAGAATAGAACATTCCAACGCAGTACATGTGCTTTGGCCCTCAATGTTGCGCTGACCTGTGGAACCAATCTGAAGCCTATCTATCCTACAATACTCCATTTTCATCCTAATGTTTATCCAATGACCAGTTAAATGCCCTTAGAGTTGCCGAGTCCACTACTGTTGCAGGCAGTGCGTTCCACGCCCCTACTACTCTCTGAATAAAGAAACTACTCTCTGAATAAAGAAACTACCTCTGACATCTGTCCTATATTGATCACCCCTCAACTTAAAGCGATGTCCCCTTGTGCTAGTTATCACCATCCGAGGAAAAAAGCACTGTCCATCCAATCTAACCCTCAGATTATCTTATATGTCTCAATTAAGTCATCTCGCAACCTTTTTCTCTATAATGAAAACAGCTTCAAATCCATTAGCCTTTCCTCATTAGATCTTCCCTTCATACAAGGCAGCATCCCAGTAAATCTCCTCTGAACCCTATCCAAAGCTTCCACATCCTTCCTATAATGTGATGACCAGAGCGGTACGCATTACTCCAAGTGCAGCAGCACCAGAGTTTTGTACAGCTGCAGCATGACCTTGTGGTTCCAAAACTCAATCCCTTTTTCAATAATCGTTAACACACCATATACCTTCGTAACAACCCTGTCAACCAGGGTAGCAACTTTCAGGGATCTATGTACATGGACACCAAGATCTCTCTACTCATCTACACTACCAAGAGTCTTACCATTAGCTTGGTACTCATTATTCCTGTTGCTCCTTCCAAAATGGTGCGCCTCAAGCTTTTCCACATTAAACTCCATTTGCCACCTCTCAACCCAGCTCTGCAACTTATCTATGACCCTCTGTAACCTACAACATTCTTCAGCACTATCCACAAATCCACCGACCTTAGTGTCATCCACAAATTTACTAACCCATTCTTCTACACCCTCATCTAAGTCATTTATAAAAATGGCAAACAACTCTGGCCCCAAAACAGATCCTTGCGGTATACCACTAGTATCTGAACTCCAGGATGAATATTTCCCATCAACTACAACCCTCTGTCTTCTTTCAGCTAGCCAATTTCTGATCCAAACCGCTAAATCACCCTCAATCCCATGCTTCCATATTTTGTGCAACAGCCTACCGTGGGGAACTTTATCAAACACCTTACTGAAAGCCATATCCAGAGGAACCTTGATTATCCAAATGAGATGGGCAAGCATTATTTGGTTCAGATAACTAACTCAATGCTTCACCTCTGGGGCTCAAAAGTTTTCAGAACTTTCCTTTTTTCCTCGCTCTGCCTGCTTTGGTCCCTCTCTCTGTCTCAGGATTTGTTTCTGGGCAGACATACATGTGTGTGTAAAGTGCCTGCAACATTGCTGAAGCCTCCCCCTGCCCCATCCGTTCAATGGGATTGGCACAGCAAGCACTTGCTAAGTCTGCTCCCAGTTCAGGAGACTAGGCAGCAACACATCATGTGAAAGCCTCTTCCCCCCTGTGCATCACCGCCCCCCATCCGTTCCCATGCTCCACCCCCCATCCACCCCCACCAACCCTGTCCAACCCCAGCACATGTCTGCCCCCTCACCGTCTGCCCCCCAACCCTGTCTAACAGCACACCCCATGTGACCCCAAACCCCATCTAAACCTGCCCCAATCTGCCCCAACCCCCTCACCCGCCCCT
The DNA here is from genome assembly GCF_020745735.1 of Hemiscyllium ocellatum. NCBI lineage: Eukaryota > Metazoa > Chordata > Chondrichthyes > Orectolobiformes > Hemiscylliidae > Hemiscyllium > Hemiscyllium ocellatum. The sequence continues at coordinate 69,431,561 of NC_083410.1, forward strand.
GCCCCCACCCCGGCCTATGTCTGCGCCTCAGTCCCCATCCGCCCCTCCAACCCTGTCCGACCACAGTCCCCATCCTTCCCTCTCACCATCTGCCCCTTAACCCCATCCAACATTCCCCGCCATCCGCCCCCCAACCCCGTCCAAACCCCAACCCCCACCCCCGTCTGCCCCTGCTCCCCTTAAATCCCTCCAAATACACACACCCCAACCCCACCATGGGGCAGCTGGACTGGACACCAACAGTAAGGCTGCTGACACAGACAGACATACATATGCACGCACATAGTATACATAACACACACATAACTTTTTTCTGCAACATTTTGACAAGTTCCACCTTTACCCTGTACAGGATAATGTTGGAGAGATTTTCTGGGGAAGGGGGATTCCGAGTTACACCCCTGTGTAGATCTCCCGGGTAAGTGTGGGGAAGAGAGAGAGAGGTTGGGAAGTCAGCCATTTGGAGATGGTGCCTGGGCTCCCATCCATGACCAGGACTGTTCTCAGCAACATTTCAGTAAGCCGAGTTTGTCTTTAGTCATTATAAACAAAAGATGCAATCAGTGGTGGAAACACCTCTTTGATGTAATGTCTCTATTGGGACCTTGAGATTTTCTTTGGATAATCCGAAATTCAGATAATCAAGGTACCTTTGTACACCACATCAACCGCTTTACCCTCATCCACCTGTTTGGTCACCTCCTCAAAGAACTCAATAAGGTTTGTGAGGTACGACCTACCCTTCACAAAACAATGCTGACTATCCATAATCAACTTATTTCTCGATGATTATAAATCCTATCTCATAACCTTTTCCAACACTTTTTACACACAACTGAAGCAAAGCTCACTGGTCTATAATTGATTACATTAGATTCCCTACACTATGGAAACAAGCCCTTTGGCTCAACAAGTCCACATCAACCCTCCAAAGAGTAACCTACTCAGACCCAGTCCCCTACCCTATATTTACCCCTGACTAATACACCTAACACTATGGGCAATGTAGCATGGCCAATTCACCTGACCTGTACATCTTTGAATTATGGGAGGAAACCCATGCAGAAATGGGGAGAATATGCAAATTTCACACAGATAGTTGCCTGAGGTGGGAATCGAACCCAGATCCCTTGTGCTGTGAGGCACCACTGAGCCACTGTGCTGCCCCAGGGTTGTCTTTACTCCACAACTTGAAGAAGGGCTCAACATTTGCTATTGTCCAGTCTTCTGGCACAATTCCTGTAGACAATGATGACATAAAAAAGTCAAAGCCAAAGACTCTGCAGTCTCCTCCCTGGCTTCCCGGAGAATCCTAGGATAAATCCCCTCCTGCTGAAAATGTGTTGCTGGAAAAGCGCAGCAGGTCAGGCAGCATCCAAGGAGCAGGAGAGTCGACGTTTCGGGCATGAACCGTTCAGGAATGAGGAAAATGTGGACCAGTAGGCTAAGATAAAAGGTGGGAGGAGGGACTTGGGGGAGGGGCGTTGGAAATGCGATAGGTGGAAGGAGGTCAAGGTGAGGGTGATAGGCCGGAGTGGGGGTGGGGGCGGAGAGGTCTGGAAGAAGATTGCAGGTTAGGAAGGCAGTGCTGAGTTTGAGGGATTAGACTGAGACAATGTAGGGGGAGGGGAAATGAGGAAACTGGAGAAATCTGAGTTCATCCCTTGTGGTTGGAGGGTTCCTAGGCGGAAGATGAGGTGCTCTTCCTCCAGCTATCTCCCTTCTTCAGGCTTATGCCTGAAATGTCGATTCTCCTGCTCCTTGGATGCTGCCTGACCTGCTGTGCTTTTCCAGCAACATATTTTTCAGCTCTGATCTCCAGCATCTGCAGTCCTCACTTTCTCCCTTCGTCCTAATCTTACATTAGTCATTCTTTTATTCCTGATATATCTGTAGAAAGCTTAAGGGTTTTTCTTGATCCTATCTGCTAACAACTTCTCATGTCCCCTCCTGGCTCTGCATAGTCTCTCTTTAGGTCTTTCCTGGCTAAGTTGTAACTCTCAAGTGCCCGAACTGAGTCTTCACATCTCATCCTAACATAAGCCTTCATCTTCCTTATCACTAGTTAACCCTAAATGTTGTCCAGGTCTTGCTGTAGATTGTCATGGACCATTTTTGTATCAAAGGAGTTATGAATGGCACTGAACATTAGGCAAACATCAGCAAATGTCCCCACTTCTGACCTTATGGTTGGAGGTCGTTCATTGATAAAGCAGCTGAAGCGATTGTGCTTAGGACACTATCCTGTGGTGTCTGAGATGATTGATCTCCACAATCATCTTCGGTACTTTTGCCAGAATGTTGCCAGGGTCCAGAGTTTTTGCAGCATCCAGTGCCTCCAGTTATTGCTTGGCATCACATGATTGAAGGGCCTGATGAAGGGCTTTTGCCCAAAACGTCAATTTTCCTGCTCCTCGGATGCTGCCTGACTGCTGTGCTTCTCCAGCACCACTCAAATCTAATCACATGATTGAAGTTAATTGGCTGAGCACTGGCACCTGAACAACTAATGCCAAGGCATTTCCTTTTGTAGAGCATAAGAACTTAGAACAGTAAAGTAAGGTCCTTCAGAACTCGATGTTGTGCCAGCCTTTTATCCTACTCTAAGATTAGTCTAACCTACATACCCTTCATTGTACTATCTTCCATGAGCCTATCCAAGAGTCGCTTAAATGTTCCTAATTTATCTGACTCTATTACCTCTGCTGGCTATGCATTCCACACACCCACCATTATCTATGTAAAGAGCTTACCTCTGACTTTTCCCCTAAACCTTCATCCAATTACCTTAAAATTATGCTTCTTCATGATAGACATTTCCACCTTTGGAAAAGTCTCTGGCTATCCATGCTATCTTTGCTTCTCATCATCCTGTATATCTCTATCAAGACACCTTTCATCCTTCTTCGCTCCAATGAGAAAAGCCATTGCTCCCTCAACTTTTCTTCATAAGACATGCCCTCTGGCCCAGGCAGCATCCTGACAAATCTCCTCTGCACCCTCTCTAAAGCTTCCACAATCTTTCGTACAGTGAGGTGACCAGAACTGAACACAGTGTGATCTAACCAAGGCTCTATAGAGCTGCGGCATAACCTTGCAGCTCTGAAACTCAATTCCCCCTGCTAATGAAAGCCAACACACCTTCTTAACAGCCCTATCAACCGGAAAGATCTATGGACATGAACCCCAAGTTCCCTCTTTCCTCCACACTGCTAAGAATCCTGCCTGTATTCTGCATTCAAATTTGACCTTCCAAAGTGAACAATTTCACACTTTTCCAAGTTGAATTCCATCTGCCGATTATCAGCCCAGTTCTGCATTCTGTCAATGTCCTGTTGCAACCTACAAAGCCCTCCACATCATCCACAACTCCACCAAACTTTGTGTCATTGGCAAACTTACTAACCCATCCTTATACTTCCTCAACCAAGTCATTTATAAAATCACGATGAGCAGAGGTCCTAGAACTGTCCCTGTGGAACGCCACTGGTCACCGAGCTCCAGGCTGAATACTTTACATCAACCACCACCCTCTGTCTTCTGTGGTCCAGCCAATTCTGTATCCAGACAGACAGGTTTCCCTGTACCCCATGCCTCCTTTTGAATAAGTCGAGTAAAAAGTGAGGTCTGCAGATGCTGGAGATCAGAGCTGAAAATGTGTTGCTGGTTAAAGCGCAGCAGGTTAGGCAGCATCCAAGGAAAGGAAATTCGACGTTTCGGGCCAGAGCCCTTCATCAGGAATGAGGAGAGGGTGCCAGGCAGGCTAAGATAAAAGGTAGGGAGGAGGGACTTGGGGGAGGGGCGATGGAGATATGATAGGTGGAAGGAGGTCAAGGTGAGGGTGATAGGCCGGAGTGGGGTGGGGCCGGAGAGGTCAGGAAGAGGATTGCAGATTAGGAGGGCGGTGCTGAGTTCAAGGGAATCGACTGAGACAAGGTGGGGGGAGGGGAAATGAGGAAACTGGAGAAATCCGAGTTCATCCCTTGTGGCTGGAGGGTTCCCAGGCAGAAGATGAGGCGCTCTTCCTCCAATCGTCGTGTTGTTATGTTCTGGCGATGGAGGAGTCCAAGGACCTGCATGTCTTCGGTGGAGTGGGAGGGAGAGTTAAAGTGTTGAGCCACGGGGTGGTTGGGTTGGTTGGTTCGGGCGTCCCAGAGGTGTTCCCTGAAGCCTTCTGCAAGTAGGCGGCCTGTCTCCCCAATATAGAGGAGGCCACATCGGGTGCAGCGGATGCAATAGATGATGTGTGTGGAGGTGCAGGTGAATTTGTGGCAGATATGGAAGGATCCCTTGGGGCCTTGGAGAGAAGTAAGGGAGGAGGTGTGGGCGTAAGTTTTGCATTTCCTGCGGTTGCAGGGGAAGGTGCCGGGAGTGGAGGTTGGGTTGGTGGGGGGTGTGGACCTGATGAGGGAGTCACGAAGGGAGTGGTCTTTGCGGAACACTGATAGGGGAGAGGAGGGAAATATATCCCTGGTGGTGGGGTCCGTTTAGAGTTGGCGGAAATGATGGCGGATGATACGCTGCATACGGAGGTTGGTGGGTGACGACCCCTTTTCCCGCCTCCAACACACCCCATCCACCTGGACACCCCGTGCTGGCCTCTTACTCGCCCTCGATCTATTTATAGCCAACTACCGCCGCGACATTAACCGACTGGACCTGTCCACCCCTCTCACCGACTCCAACCTCTCACCCTCAGAACGTGCAGCCCTCCACTCCCTCCGCTCCAACCCCAACCTCTCCATCAAACTGGCAGACAAGGGAGGTGCGGTAGTAGTTTGGCGCACCGACCTTTATACCGCTGAGGCCAAACGTCAGCTCGCGGACGCCTCCTCCTATTGCCCCCTTGACCATGACCCCACCTCCCACCACCAAACCATCATCTCCCAGACCATCCATAACCTCATCACCTCAGGGGATCTCCCATCCACCGCCTCCAACCTCATAGTCCCACAAACCCGCACCGCCCGTTTCTACCTCGTGCCCAAAATCCACAAACCTGACTGCCCCGGCCGACCCATTGTCTCAGCCTGCTCCTGCCCCACCGAACTCATCTCCGCGTACCTCGACACGGTTCTGTCCCCTTTAGTCCAAGAACTCCCCACCTACGTTCGGGACACCACCCACGCCCTCCATCTCCTCCATGATTTTCGCTTCCCCGGTCCCCAATGCCTTATCTTCACGATGGACATCCAGTCCCTGTACACCTCCATCCCCCATCGCGAAGGACTCAAAGCCCTCCGCTTCTTCCTTTCCCGCCGCACCAACCAGTACCCTTCCACTGACACCCTCCTTCGACTGACTGAACTGGTCCTCACCCTGAATAACTTCTCTTTCCAATCCTCCCACTTCCTCCAAACTAAAGGAGTTGCCATGGGCACCCGCATGGGCCCCAGCTATGCCTGTTTCTTTGTAGGATATGTGGAACAGTCCATCTTCCGGAACTACACTGGCACCATCCCCACTTTTTCCTCCGCTACATCGATGACTGTATCGGCGCTGTCTCGTGCTCCCACGAGGAGGTTGAACAGTTCATCAACTTTACCAACACCTTCCACCCCGACCTCAAATTCACCTGGACTGTCTCAGACTCCTCCCTCCCCTTCCTAGACCTTTCCATCTCTATCTCGGGCGACCGACTCAACACAGACATCTACTATAAACCGACTGACTCCCACAGCTACCTGGACTACACCTCCTCCCATCCTGCCCCCTGTAAAAACTCCATCCCATATTCCCAATTCCTTCGTCTCCGCCGCATCTGCTCCCAGGAGGACCAGTTCCAATACCGTACAGCCCAGATGGCCTCCTTCTTCAAGGACCGCAGACTCCCCCCAGACGTGATCGACGATGCCCTCCACCGCATCTCATCCACTTCCCGCTCCTCCACCCTTGAGCCCCACCCCTCCAACCGCCACCAAGACAGAACCCCACTGGTTCTCACCTACCACCCCACCAACCTCCGTATGCAGCGTATCATCCGCCATCATTTCCGCCAACTCCAAACGGACCCCACCACCAGAGATATATTTCCCTCCTCTCCCCTATCAGCGTTTCGCAAAAACCACTCCCTTCGTGACTCCCTCGTCAGGTCCACACCCCCCACCAACCCAACCTCCACTCCCGGCACCTTCCCCTGCAACCGCAGGAAATGCAAAACTTGCGCCCACACCTCCTCCCTCACTTCCCTCCAAGGCCCCAAGGGGTCCTTCCATATCTGCCACAAATTCACCTGCACCTCCACACACATCATCTATTGCATCCGCTGCACCCAATGTGGCCTCCTCTATATTGGGGAGACAGGCCGCCTACTTGCAGAAGGCTTCAGGGAACACCTCTGGGACGCCCGAACCAACCAACCCAACCACCCCGTGGCTCAACACTTTAACTCTCCCTCCCACTCCACCGAAGACATGCAGGTCCTTGGACTCCTCCATCGCCAGAACATAACAACACGACGATTGGAGGAAGAGCGCCTCATCTTCTGCCTGGGAACCCTCCAACCACAAGGGATGAACTCGGATTTCTCCAGTTTCCTCATTTCCCCTCCCCCCACCTTGTCTCAGTCAATTCCCTTGAACTCAGCACCGCCCTCCTAACCTGCAATCTTCTTCCTGACCTCTCTGCCCCCACCCCACTCCGGCCTATCACCCTCACCTTGACCTCCTTCCACCTATCACATCTCCATCGCCCCTCCCCCAAGTCCCTCCTCCCTACCTTTTATCTTAGCCTGCCTGGCACCCTCTCCTCATTCCTGATGAAGGGCTCTGGCCCGAAACGTCGAATTTCCTGTTCCTTGGATGCTGCCTAACCTGCTGTGCTTTAACCAGCAACACATTTTCAGCTCCTTTTGAATAAGCCTATCATGGGGACCCTTATCAAAGGGCCTTGTTAAAATCCATGTACGCCACGTCCACTGCTCTATCTTCAATCAATGTGTTTTGTCACATCCTCAAGAATTCAATAAGGTTTTTGAGGCATAACGTGCCCCTCAGAACTGCCCCTCATGTTAGCTATCTCTAATCAAACTATGATTTGAAGGAGCTGGTGTTGGACTGGGGTGGACAAAATTAAAAATCACACAACGCCAGGTTATAGTCCAACAGGTTTATTTGGAAGCACTAGCTTTTGAAGCGCAGCTTCTTCATCAGGTGGTTGTGAAGCAGGATCATCAGACACAGAATTTTATAGCAAGATATCATGCAGCTGAAATGATATATTGAACAGAACTAGATTAAGTCTTTTATCTTTTAGAATGGGTTTGTAGTTTCAGTTTTCAATGTGTATTCTGGGATTTACATATTAAAGAACTGAAACTAACAAACCAATTCTAAAAGATGAAAGACATAACAATCTAGGTTTATTCAATGTATTATTGTATCACTGTAAATATTTTGCTATAAATTCTGTGTCTTATGGTCCTGCTTCACAACCACCTGATGAAAAAGCTGTACTTCGAAAGCCAGTGCCTCCAAATAAACCTGTTGGACTATAACCTGGTATTGTGTGATTTTTAACTTAATCAAACTGTGGTTTTCCAAATGATCATAAATCCTATCTCTCAGAATCTTCCCCAATACTTTGCCCACCACTGATTTAAGACTGACAGGTATGTAATTCCCAAGATTATCCCTATTCCTTTTCTTGAGCAATAACACTTGCCACCCTCCGATCGTCTGGCACTATTCCAGTGAACAGTGAGGACTCATAGATCATTGCCAAAGGTGCAACAATCTCTTCCCTCACTTCCTGAATACACCTTGGGTTTTTTCCTGTCTGGCTCAGGGTATTTATCTATCCTAATGTTTTTCAAAATTTCCAACACATCCTCCTTGCTAACATCAACCTGTTTTAGTATATCAGCATGTATTATGCTGTCCACAGAAATGTCAAAGTCCTTCTCAGTAATGAATACTGAAGGAAAGTATTCATTAAGGATCTTCCTTAATTCCTCCGACTCCAAACGCTTTAGGGTCTTTCTTAGTCCTACCTCTTCTAGCTCTCCAAAGTCCATTCTTCAGTTCATTCCTGGCTAATTTGTAACCCACTAGAGCCCTGTGTGATCCTTGCCACCTCAACCTTAAATAAGCTTCCTTCTCCATCTTGACTAGATTTTCCACAGGTTCTTTCAACCTACCATCCCTTCCTTGCTTCTGTGGGACAAACCTGTCTAGCACTATCAGCAGATGCTTCCTAAACAACTTCCACATTTCTGTTGTGCATTTCCCTGAGAACATCTGTTCCCAATTTAGGTGCCCAAGTTCCTGCCCAGTAGCACTTTAATTCCCCCTTCCCCAATTAAATACTTCCCAATACTGTCTGCTTCTAGCCTTCACCATGAGTATTATAATGGTCACGGAGTTGTGATCACTATCACCGAAATACTCTCCCACCAAGACATCTGACACCTGGCCTGGTTTGATTCCATGCATGAAATCCAATGGGGCCTTCCCTCTAGTCGGTCTATCTACATATTGCATCAGGAACCCTTCCGGACACACCTGACAAAAACTGCTCCATCTAAACAATTTGAACTAAATAGGTTCCAATCAATATTAGGAAGTTAAAGTTGCCCATGACAACAACACTCTTACTTCTGCACCTTTCCAAACTCTGCCTCTCAATCTGCTCCTCTGTGGCTCTGTTGCTATTGGGGGGCCTTTGGAAAGCTCTGAGTATAGTGACTGCTCCTTTCCTGTTTCTGACTTCCATCCATACTGACACTGTAGACAAACCCTTCTCGATGGTCTCCCTTTCTGCAGCTGTGATACTATCTCTGATTAGCATTGCCACTCCTCTACCTCTTTTACCTCCCTCCACTATTCCTTGAACCTTGGAATATCCAACAACCATTCCTGCCCCTGTCATATCCAAGTCTCCATAATGGCCACAACATCAAGTACTAATCCATGCTCTGAGTTCATTACCCTTTTTCTTAAAATGGACATACTTCAAACCATCACATCGGCTGTATCTTTGCCCTATCAAGTCCCTATCCCTCCTCACAGACTCTCTGCATGCTGTATCTGGCTGTTCACTACCAACTCCATCATTTGATCCATAGCTCAGGTTCCCACCCCCAGTTTAAACTGTCCAAAGAGCCCTAGCAAACCTCCTGCCCAGGATATTGGTGCCCTTCTAGTTCATGTGCATCCACCCTTCTTGCATAGGTCTCACCTTCCCCAGAAGGTATTCCAATGATACACATATCTGAAGCCCTCCCTCCTGCAGCCACATATTCATCTGCACTCACTCTCTATTCCTAGTCTGACTAGCATGTGGCACTGGTGGCAATCCTGAGATTACTACTCTGCTCGTTCTGCCTTCTAGCTTCCAACCTAACTCCCTATATTTTCTTTTTAAATCCTCCTTCCTCTCCCTACCTTTGTCATTGGTACCAATGCGTACCGTGATTTCTGGCTGCTCTCCCTCCCCCTTAAGAATCCTGTGGACTCAATCCGAGAGGCAACGCACCATTTTGGAGTCTCATTCGTGACCACAGAATCTCCTATCACTATTACACTCCCATTCTCCCCCCTCTCCTTCTGAGCCACAGAGCCAGGCTCAATGCCAGAAACCTGGCTGCTGTGGCTTTCCCCTGGTAGGTCCCCCTAGCAATATCCAATACAGTATACTGTACTTATTAATGAGGGAGGCGGCCGTGGGGTGTTCCTGCACTGCCTGCCAGTCCCTTTCCCTCTCCTGACGGTTCTACCTTTGACCTGTAACTTAGGTGTGACTACCTCCCTTCCACTTCTCTCTATCACCCCTCATCTTCCTGAATGATCCAAAGTTTGTCCAGTTCCAGCTCAGTTCCCTAACCCAGTCTGTGAGGAGCTGGAGTTGGGTGCACTTCTCACAGGCAAAGTCAGCAGAGACACCAGTGGTGACCTTTACCTCCCATATCCTGCAAGAGGAGCAGACAACTGCCTTAACCTCCATCCCCTCTGCTCTAAATTGCCAAAAGAGATTGAATAAATGAAAAGAAACAACTATAAATGCCTTGTCTTACCTTACCAAGCCTCTACACATGGTCTTTTTTGTTTGGTTAGAGGAGGAGGAGGACGGGTGGGAGACATGACAGGTGTAATGTCTTGAGTTTAGCCACAGCCCAAATATATCAGTTCACATGCTCAGCAATCCCTGTGTCTGTTATGCCTTCGCTGCACCTACTCACCAGGTAAGTCTTTAAGAGGGAAGGTTCACCTTCCCAGCAGCACCCAGTCTTTGCTCTCACCACTCCTGCTGCTGGTGCAAATGGAGACAGCTGGTTCCACGAGGAAAGTCTAAATCAGAAAATTTATCTTCCCAGCAGACCCCTGGACCTCACACTCACTGCTCCTGCTACTGCTGCTGAATGTAATGTTGATCTCTGTAGAGAAAACTTTGTTAACTTGTGTGAATGTATGTTAGGTTAACTAGAAGAGTGTATATTTGTAGTGATATATTTCAAACTCTGCGTTAACAAGCTTTACATTTTTATTGAAGAAGGCTTGTTTTATTAGAAATAAAGAATTTTACAGTCTATTATAAAAACTTGATTGGTAGATTTTTATTCTGAAACAAATAGGTTAACATATATAATTGGCCATATGGACAATCAGGTAAAATAACTTTTTTTAACATATGCCATGACTATTGGATCAATGTAAACACAAGGGGACAGTGCACTCCTTGCACCTTGATCATAACAAGTGGGGCAACTAGAATTAATAAGCAGCTATTGTTCATGTGCGATTATTTTCTTGATAATCCATGTACTTAAGTAATTTATAGCTGTAAAAATAGTACATGTAAATATTTTTGTGTTTTATGAAAAGGATATTTGAGGAAATATGTGAATTCACTTTAATTTGTACACTATATTTCCCCACTGGCTATAGACTTGGGACCTCTGAAGTAATTATTTTCTATTTAGAAGCTTGAGATAGAAACTATTAAAACCAACTATTAAAAACAAGTACACTTCAACACTTCCCTTGAAAACTGTCGCCCATTATTATGATGACCTCTCAACCAAAATAATCCTTCACTACAGTTTAACCAAGACTATGTGCTCAAGAGTCAGTGAATGGATCTGGTAAATCAAAATGTAATGAATTTCTAAACATAATAACTTAGAGGAAAAGATAAAGATAGTGGGAGGCAAGAAGATTCTTTGTTACCCAAAGGAACCATGAATTATAGTAAAATGCATTTTTGATTTTGCTACAAGGAGGATGTGAAGAGATGAAGGATTGTGGAGAATAACTATTGCATGACAACAAAATATGGAACAATATTTTTGAAAAAACATGTTTATTCAGACATTAGTACCGTTATAGTTGTTGTTCACATGGTGATAACAATTAGCAAGGAATATCACCTTTTTACAATCATATTAATAGTCCCACTGAAATTCACCATAATGAAGAAGGATCATTGAATTTGTAATTGTTGTTGCATTTCTTATTGTGTTGGCTGTTCCTGTTGTATGTATTTTTGAAATACCAATCACTGGCAGTTTATGGATAGGATAATTAACTGCTACAAACTAAATCTTAATGAGACATAAACCATTTCAGACCCATTACCTTATAGAACATTTCTTCTCAGGTTTTATTACCCAATTCACGTACAAATATATTAAATTATATTTACCTCTCCCACAAAGTCTCTTATTTTGTAAATTCAGGCAATTTGGATGTTTCATGTTTCTCCCTGAATACTTGGAAGATTTCTTTCTTTCTTTGCCCGGAGAACTATTGTTTTTGGTTCTGTTCTTGACTTTGTGCAGTTTGTCAAGTTTTTCTCCAGGTGGCAGACATTTTATCTCTTAGATGATCTTTGTTGAGGACATTGGTCTTGCTAAACCAGATAATTTCTCAATCACCATATCTGGAAAACCCTTAGTCTCCTGAATTTCTGCTCCCCAAGATGGCAGTGACAAAGTAGGCAGCATTTGGATTCCTCAGACCAGGGCTCATCAATTCGTCCGAATTTTTAATCTCTTTTCTCTTCCTTTTTCATATTTTAAGATTTTAAAGGGCTTTTCTTTTCTGACCCGAAAGCTTACCTTGGAACAGCTGACAGCTGATGTGAAGTAGACTGGCAGCTTGGAATGGTAAAGAACATTTGAGAGCCAGAGGAGAGCTGGCTAGAAGCCTGGAGTGATGCAGAACATCTGAAAGCCAGAGGGGAGCTGGCTGAAGGCCTGGAATAACCCAGAGCATCTGAAAGCCAGAGGGGAGCTGGCTGGATGCTAGGAGTGGTATAGAGCATCTGAGACCCAGAGTGGACCTGGGTGGAGGCCTGCAGCAGTGCGGAGTGGTGTGGAGTTGAGCACCGGAGTGGAACCTGCTGGAATCCTGGAGCAGCTGAGAGTTGGAGCAGAGCTGGCTTAAGGCATGGAGAGAAGTGGAGATGATTGTTGGATTGAGGTCTAATGTGAAGGGTCAGCAGATTGAGAGGCTGGTCAGATCACATATGAGGTCTGCAGATTCTGGAGATCAGAGTTGAGAGTACATTGCTGGAAAAGCACAGCAGGTCAGGCAGCATCCGAGGAGCAGGAAAATTGACATTTCCGGCCAGAGCCTTTCATCAGGACTCCTGATGAAGGGCTCCGGCCCAAAACATCGATTTTCCTGCTCCAGACCACATGGAAGGCACTGCGTTGAACTACTACAATTCAATGTTTATCTGTAATTTATAACCTGATAGTAATGTTTATCCTTTTAACTATGAACACAAACAGAAATTGTTGAAAAAGTTCAGCAGGTCTGGAATCATCTGTGAAGAGAAACCAGCGTTAATGTGTTGGGTCCGGTAACCCTTCCTCAGGATTCCTCCGTTCTGGAGTCTCTCATCACTGGAATAATTCTTGTAAACCACTCTGCAATCTTTTCAGTACATGCACATCTTTCCTATAAAATGACACTCACAACCAAACAAAATAGTTGCACTGGGGTCTGCCATGTTTCGTATACAGGTTCAACATCACCTCCTTGCTCTTGTACTATGCCCTTATTAAAAATGTTAGAGACACTGTTTCATTAACTGCGCTTTTTACCGGTCCTGCCTTATTTTGGCTCAAGCCAATTTCAGCTTGGTGGTCATTTGTTGTTCACTGCCATATGAAATAATTTCTTAATTTCAATAGTTTTTTGAGTCCAGCAGGAGTCTTAAGAACTCAATCTTCTATTGGTTGTCTCTTTACTGGCTGCTTTTTGATTGTCTTGTCTCCGTACTGCCTTGTCATATATTGGTATCTCTTGACCTGTTGACAATTCTTTGTAATTAATTGAACTAATTTGACTGTTTCAAGAAGGTTGCAGTCAAGACATGCATGCATATCAAGAATGAGATCTCATGATTATGAATAATGCATATACTCTCTAACGCTGACACGTCTGTGTTGTAGTGTTGATTGTAACACACCTTTAATCTCTATTTGGGATATAACTTTAGTGTCTTCAACCATGTTCTTAAAATGATTTTATAAGATGTTGGTAACCACATTCAAATGTAGTCTTGCATGTATGAGAGAGGTCTTTGGTATTTAGTAGAGTCAAACTCCAAAGTTTGTTTTTTTCCTTGGAATACAACTGTACAGAATAGAACTGCCTTTGTGACTCTGTATATGTACAATTTTTTAATGAATAAGGCATATTTATGAAAAATAAATCCAGCTTTTAAACTTAATAAAATGTCCATTGACATAAACAGGTTCTGTTAAACTTGAATCAGTTGCATTGGATATCTTTTCAACTGCTAGATTAATGCATTAGCATCTTTGTACATGTTAGCTATTTGACTTTTTTTCTACTCTGTAACTGTTTCCTACATCTACATACCTTCTGGAAGTAACCTATAGATTTACCAATAAATTATTATTCTTTTTGAATATTTGGGCATTATTATGCCTGTGAGGCTTTCTTCTTCTACACATTGACAATGAGCATTAGTATCTGCAATTTGGACTATCCTTGATGTTAGCTCATGCCTTAAAAACTGAATTTGTTCTGTTGGTCTCTTGTAATAATTTTATTCTTCTCCCTTTAGGCTTTCTCTGTGCTTCTCCAAGTTTTCTGCTCCCGGCATACTGTTAGTAGCCTTTTCCAAACCAAAATCTTCTTTGGACTGTAATAAATTTGACAAAGTTTCATCAGTAATTCCAGTGATAATTACATCTCTTATGAATTCTAAGCTCCAGAGTCACAATTTTCCACCAACCTGTAGATATCATGAATGAAATCATTGACAGATTCTCTTAAACACTGAACTCTTCTGTTAAATCTTCTGGGAATATCTTTCCAAGAATTTCTTTCCAAGCAATTTATTTACTCTCTGATCATTGTCTGGTGGTTGTAGCAAGTTGGAGACAGAGTCATGAACTCATGATGTCATGAGTTGGTTGATGAGTTTATTCTTGATAGCGAACCAATTCCATGCATTCTGGATTGATCCTCAGGTTTTCCTCTCAAGAAGAAGATATAACCACCACCTTGTTTCCTCAGCTGCCCTTCACCTGATCTTCAAGTCTCCTCTAGGCAGTTGAAGTGTTTGAGTTCATGGGTAACAAGGGCACTTCTTTGTTCCAGATGATTGTTTTACTTCTTATCCATGAGTGTCCATACATTCCGAAATTTAGTTTGACGTTGGATTTCAGACCGTAGGTAGATGAATCCACAGGATGCAGGTTGATGCCAGACAAATTATTTTTAGAGCATCTTTCTAGCCCCTTCCCCATGTGGGGGGGGGGGGTGAAGCGACAGAATCATGAAGAGGGCCTACTAATATCCATATCCAGAAGATCATCAGCTGCCATTTCTGCCACTCTAAAAAGTTGACACCCCATATTCCTCTCCCCTCCCTTGAACACCTTTTCATCTGGAGCATTCCCTCCGGAACACCCTGGACCACTGTTCTTTCACTCCTAATACAGTCCCACGATACCGTCCCCTGCAAACGCCGAAGGTGTAACCTGCCCATTTATCTCCTCTCTCCTCAGTACCCAAGGTGAAGCAGCACTTTACCTGCATTTCTTACCATCTAGTCTATGTGGGAGATTAGGGAGACTTTCCATATTACTGATGATTATGTCCACAGTGTGTTTGATTAGATTAGATTAGATTCCCTACAGTGTGGAAACAGGCCCTTCGGCCCAACAAGCCCTCACCGACCCTCTGAAGAGTAACCCACCCAGTCCCATTTCCCTCTGAGTAATGCACCTATCACTGTGGGCAATTTAGCATGGCTAATTCACCTAAACTGCACACCTTTTGGACTGTGGGAGAAAACCGGAGCACCCAGAGGAAACCCGGCAGACACGGGGAGAATGTGCAAACTCCACAGTTGCCCAAGGCTGGAATTGAACCTGGGACCCTGGTGCTGTGAGCAGTGCTAACCACTGTCCCACCGTGCCGCCCTATCAGGTCCCTATCAGTTGGAGTGGCAGTTAGAAGCAATGAGGAATTTACAGCAGTTATGGGGTGCGGTGGATGGCAGTTATCAGAAGGGAGAAAAACCGTAGATGCATCCAGTTGAATGGGTTACCTCCAGGAAAGGTAAGAGAGGGAGACAGGTAACGCAGAAATCTCCTGTAGCTATGCCCATCTCAAACAAGTATGTTGTTTTGAAAAATGTATGGGGTGATAGACTCTGAGGGGAATGCAGCATGAACAGCTAAGTTTCTATTACCAAAAATGGCTCTAATGTAATGAAGGATATGTCAGGTTCCAAACGATCAGTTGTGATAGGAGACTCTCTAGTCAAAGGAACAGACAGACATTTCTGCAGCTGACAGCGAGAAATCAGAATGGTGTGTTATCTCGCTGGTGCCAGGATCAAGGATATCTCAGAGAAAGTGCAAAAATATTCTCAAAGGGGAGAGGGACCAGCAGGTGGTCATTGTGCACATTGAAACTAACGACATCGGAAGAAAAAACAATGACATTCTGATGGGAGAATATAGGAAGTTAGGCAAGAATTTATGAAGGAGGTCCTCGAGGGTAATAATATCTGGATTATTCCCAGTGCTATGAGCTAATGGGGGTAGGAATAAGAAGACAGAAGAGATGAATGCATGGCTGAGGAAGTGACCCAGGAGAGAAGGATTCACATTTTGGGATCACTGGAATCTCTTCTGGGGTACAAGTGACCTGTAGAAGAAGGATGCATTGCACCTGAATTGGAAGGGGACTAATATACTAGCAGGGAGATTTGCTTGAGATACTTGGGAGGATTTGAAGGAGTAAGGTTGGGGGGAGGGACCCAGGAAGAGATTAAGGCAAGCGATCAGCCTGAGACTGGTACAGTTGGGAAAAGGAGCAAGTCAAACTGGTCAGGGCAAGCAGGAACAAAGCAGAGAATGAGGTAGGATTGATAACTTAAACCTAACATATTTCAATGCAAGAAGTCCAACAGGGAAGGCAGATGAACTCAGGGCATAGTTAGGAACATAGCACTGGGATCTCATAGCAATTACAGGGATGGGCAGGACTGGCAGCTTAATGTTCCAGGATCCAAATGCTACAGAAAAGAAGGGGACCAAGACAGGAGGGGGAGTGGTATTTTTGATAAGGGATGACATCACATTGTATTTAAGGAGGATATTCCTGTGAATACATCCAGGAAAATTATTTGGGTGGAACTGAGAAATAAGAAAGGGATGATCACCTTATTGGGATTATATTACAGACGCCCAAGTAGTCAGCAGGAAATTGAGAAACAAATTTGTACTTTGTATTTTGAAATCTTCTAGGTAGACGTCTTGTGCTGGGTATCTTCTAATGTGGGAATGCCATTACACATTAGCAGGCACACAATCCTTGACAAAAGGTAGATTCAGTTCCAGTGACAAGGAAACTGAAAGTCTTCCAACCGTTGCAACTTTCATCCACATTGACAGCCATTGATATCACATAAGTATCTTCTGTCTGAATTGCCATTGAAGACTTGTTTTGGATTGTGCTTTGTCTGATTCCCCTCTTCCAACCTCCATGGAAAGGAATGGCTTTATAGGTAGCATTTGATTCATGACATTAGTTGAACTGGCTTTTATTATCTAAGGCGAAAGGAAATCTCCTGGGATATATTATTCCTTATTTTCCTTAGGATTGGTCTCTGGTTTTTCACATCTTCCATATGTGAGAAACAAAACTCACATATGAATAAATTTCAGTCTGAGTCAAATGCTGAAGCAGCAAATTTTATTGATAAGTACTTGCAAGAACGGGTGCCTAACGAGTAAGCACCCCGATATGAGGGTTACATTCTGATTTATGCTGTTCAGCTGCATCTCTCGGTCGTCCCCTTTCACCCCACTGGTTACTTTTGCTGTAGCGCGTAGCCTATCACAAGCTCTAGCTTCACTCCACCTTTGTCTAGCTTGTCTCCGCCTCTGTTTACTTCTCCCATGACTCTAAGCCTGTCGCCCCATACTCTTATTTATCTCATTCCTTATATGTGACTATCCTGGCATAGTTTGCTGTGTTCATGCGATCGTCCTGCCAAACCAAATTTCATTTGCTGGCCACATCCCTCCTACGACTGGCACACTATTGTCCTGTTGCTGGTACATCCCGCTACACGGTCGCTCTGCCCTACTAGTCATAGATAATTCTACCTGTTTTCACTTCTTCTGTTTTCCTATGCCTGGCACATCCTGCTACACAGTTGCTCTGCCCTATTAGTCAAAGATAATTCTACCTGTTTTCACTTCTCACTGTTTAGTATTGGCATGTGCAGCCTAACTTTATAATGTAGACTTTTGCAGAAGCAACCTGTTCCCTTATTCTGCACAATTTTAACCCTATACCTTACAATCTCTCCCTTTTCTTCTTGGCTACTAAGTGTTGTCTTCTGCATTTGTCTCATTCGTTGCCTTCCAGTTCGCTAGCATCATCCCTGAGACTTCATTTATAGTGGCTAATTCCTTAAGGTCACCCATCCCCTCATTGTTCAAGAGGTTGAGTTCCTCTGCCTGATTACCTTTTAGAGGCATTTGTTTTGCCAAGGCCGTCTCAATTAGCCGCTGGGTTAACCCTCGTACACAAGGTATGATACAACAGCCAATTGCTGTCAGTATCCCTGCTACCACTATCAGGGAGGTGAGGATAGAGACTTCCACACCTTTCCATTTCCCAAACCATATTCCAGCCACCCCGTGAGTGATGTGTCCACTCCTGAATTCTCAGCCAATTCTTCCGCCAAGTTGGTCAATCCCGCAAGGCACGAGTGATTGACCCATCAGATGCTGTATTATTTGGAATAAAGGTACAACATCTACCTCTTAACATCACACATACACCCCCTTTTTCAGCTAGGATCACATCTAAGGCCAGTCTGTTTTTCCAGGTCATTCTGTTGGTTGCATCAAGTTGCTCAGAAATACCCTTGACTGCATCTCCAGTGTAATTGATGAATCGTTGCTGGTTGTAAAAAAAAATATCAAATTTTATCCAGTCCACATTCTTGTTGACGATTACCCACCAAAATAGGGCCGATTCAAAACCTGCTGCAATCTGGTTGCGGGCCTTGAATTAATCGGGGACCCCTCTAAGAACTCCTATAGGGTCGAGATCAATCCTATCCTCAAAGGAAGTATCTAATATCGACCTTTTACTCCTCCCATTCTTTGTTACTACCACCTTCTCCTCCTCAAATGCCAAGGTGAATGGGATTGCCAATTGCACAAATCCCTCTCCAGTCAGGTGGTAGGGTAGGTTGCAATATTCTGCCTCCACAGTACCACCAGAGATCCGCCTGGGGAACCCTGAGTGCTGAGTAGTTCCCTCCTTTGTCTGTTTTGGTGTCATTCTGAGTTTAACCTGAGCTCCCCCAAGTCTCTAGACCAATTTGTACCCCGTCAGCTTATACACGATGTGTGATTCCCGACCATGGTCAAAAACGGTCAAATCTGTCTTCTCCAAGGGAGATGTACAATTCCTATCATTCCATGCAGTCTTATCCTGAGACAGGGCTATCATACATTCCATGCCCTTCCTGTGTTGGTTCCACCCGAGCAGAAAGGGGACTATGTGGGCAACCGGTCTACCGGAGGCACATGCATAGCAATTGCTTTTATTCAGAGTTTTAACAGTGTACTTTACCCATTCAACCCAGGCATTTGCGTCCCCGTATCCAGTTTCTATTTCAGTTTCTGCATCAAGTCCTTCACCTCTATAATTTTTACCACCTTTGGGTTGTTGGGAGGGGCAAAAGGTTCAATCTTACAATCAAGTTGTTTGGCTCGTTTCCGTTTCCTACGGCTATTCGGAAACAGCAGCCTGAAAAACACTTCCCAGTGGTAGCCATTGCTATCTTTAAATTGTTACTAAGGAATCGAGACCCATTTTTACAGGGAAAGGAGTCTTCAGAGGAGGCATTCCTAATGGTGAGATATATCGGGTGGCACTTTCTGTCAGGACAGTCTAGGGCTGGGCGGAAGGGGGCTCTATGGATAGTGATGCCAGGTGGTGGTTTTTGTGAACCTACCTTGTGTCTGGTAGGGTCTTATGAAGGATTTTGGAGGAAATATACTCCCTCTGATACTTTACATCTGCGCATTTTATTAGGCTGCAAGCATCCACCTCTATTACTTGCGGATATTCAGACTCAGGGACTGTTAATAACAAATATGGAGATGACAGCATCGTTTGACAAGATCCCAATACAAGGAAAGCTAATATGGTAACCCGAAGCATCCCCAGCATTCTACAACAGTATTGAAGGACCAAGAGATTTAACATGCAATACAATATATAGATATCAAAAAGAAACTATCCCGCGTCCGCATAAAAATCAGATACTTAAAGTCTTTTGAGTCTGAGTTTCAGTGGTTCTTTCATCGATTCGGCTGTCCAGACTTCTTCCTTAACCGGGGATTCCACCGGTCCTTTAATCCTGGTGTAGTGAGTCCAGCCTTTCTCCGTCGTGCGTATCACCATTTCAGTAGTCAAAACAGCCTGGTACGGTCCCTCCCAATCTGGGTGCAATTTAGTTTCTGTCCATGACTTAATTAGGACCAAATCTCCCGGCCGGATGGGATGGACGGCGAATTCAAGCAGCGGTGTCTGTGCCAGTAATCCTTGTCTCCTAAGAAAAGACAAAGAGGAGGACAAGCCCAGTATATATTTCTTTAAGAACAGATCTTTAGTCTTCAGGGTTGGCAGTTCCCCTTTCGTTCCGAAATAGGGCAGGCCAAACAATATCCTAGAAGGGGACAGCCCAAATTTTTCCTTGGGGCCGTTTGCATCCACAAAAGGGCTTTGGTAAACACTTAGTCCAAGGGAGTCTGGCTTCTACTACTAATTTAAATAACTGCTTCTTGAGTGTCTGGTTCATTCTCTCAACATTTCCTGATGAAGGTGGGTGCCAAGGGGTGTGGAACTCCCAGGAGATACGTAACCCCTTCATTCCTCCCTGGAGTACCCTGAAAGTAAAATGAGTTCCCTGATCTGAATCTATACATTCTACTATCCCTTATCAGGGGATTATGTGTTCAAGTATTATCTTGGACACCCCAGTTGTGGTGGCAGTGGCTAAAGGATACGCCTCCACCCATCCACATCAGTGATCAACCATTACCAGCCTTTCCATTCAGGTATAATCTACCTGAATTTTTTGAAATGGTCTTAGCCCAGGTTCTCTCCCTCCTGGGACTTGTTTCCTCAATCCCTTCTTGTTGATTTTCTTGCATGTTATACATCCCTCACATATCTGTTTGACTATCGTATAGATCCCTTTGCATCCATATTTCCTTAAAATCAAATCACACATTGCTTGCACTCCCCAGTGATTCCCCTGGTGTAAGACAGCCATAATTTCTCGCATCATCATCTTATTTAGCATCTCCCGGCAATCAGGTAGCATCCAGCGCCCCTCTACTGTCTGTGTAGCTCCCAGTTCTTCTAACTCTCTCTCTTCCTTAGCGCTAAATATCAGTCTCCCCCCAGATTTCTGTACCATAGGTACCAAAATATATATATTGTAGCGGGCTGAGGGTTCAGCGCTGCCTCCTTAGCAACTTCATCGGCCAATCTATTTTCCTTTGCTTCGGGATCATTTCCCTGCTGATGTTCATTTATGTGGACTATTGCTATTTCCCTTGGCAATAAAAGGGATTCCAATACTTGCTTTACCAATTCCTCATGAGCCAGTTCTTTACCCCTATTGTTGATCAGTCCCCTCTACTGCCATATTTTCCCAAACGTGTGTACCACCCCAAGGGCATACTTAGAATCTGTGTATACAGTTCCTTCTTTGCCTTCCAAGGTCTTAAGGGCCCTTCCTAGTGCATAAAGTTCGCAAGTCTGTGCCAACTAATCATTGGGTAGCCTACTAGCCTCAATAACAGTCCCCTCTATTCCATCCACTACTACATATCAATTGTGTATTTTACCTTCAATCACTCTGGAGGACCCATCAATGAACAGCCTGGCCCCTGCAAGTAGAGGGATATCTCTAAGGTCCATTCTTACATTAGTGTGATATTCTATAATGTCAAGGCAGTCATGTTCTGGGTCTGAGGGAGCTTCATCCTCCCCTTTCCAGAGAAAGGTAGCTGGATTCAGACAAATGTCTGTGATCAATGTAAGGTCATCCCTTTCTATTAGAATTGCTTTGTATTTTAGAATTCTAGAGTCCATAAGCCACCGCCCTGCTTTCTGATTTAATATGGTCCGTACTTGATGTGGGGTGCTGAATATTAATGCTCCCCCAAAAGTAAGTTTCCAACTTTCTTCTACCAATAAGGCTGTTGCTGCCACTGCCTACACACATTTTGGCCAGTAATGGTAGCTTTCCATTCTTTAATTAACAATGAATTAATGCTGTCATGTTTTAAATTAGCTAAGAATCAATATGACAGATCACTGAGAATGTGTGAAGGAATCCTGCCAATTAATATTGAGTCAAGCTAATACAATTGATTTATTATAAATATTAATTATTAATTATGTATTATATAATTAACATAATCATTATCTGTAATTCAGGACGGAAATGCAA
Source organism: Hemiscyllium ocellatum (assembly GCF_020745735.1). NCBI lineage: Eukaryota > Metazoa > Chordata > Chondrichthyes > Orectolobiformes > Hemiscylliidae > Hemiscyllium > Hemiscyllium ocellatum. Next base: position 69,453,551 of record NC_083410.1, read on the forward strand.
CAAGTGACTAAAACATTTTAAAAATTGTAATTGCGCAGTTCTGTTTGTTTACCCATCACTTGTGACTTCTCATTCTGTTTCTGTAGTTGTTTTGCTCCAGCACATTCATTTTTAAAAACCTCAACAGATTCCATAGGATCATTTGCAGTTAATTCAATCCGCAATTTGGTGGCCGTATCTTGTCATGAGCGCAAAACTGATTCTTCGTACCTCTTATCACAAAACTGATACCATAGTCCAAATAGCTCTTTCGTTCCCGCTCCCGTGTTCCGTTGCCGGTTTAACCAATTGAACAGCTTTAGGGCCACCTCATGGCCATTCTTCACACCCAATGTTTTGTTTAAAACTTGATTTTTTAAAGAAATATTACAATATTTCTTGTTTCCTATAGCTTCACATACCAATTTATCAATTTATGCTTGTCTAACTTTAAAGCCTGTTCCTAACTATACATTTTGGAATCTTACCTGTAAATATATATTTATATATTATAAATTCATTTATTCAGTATTTAATATTTAAAACATAAAATGCACACAGTTCCCAACTTTGAAATCCACTATTATTACCCAGTTTTAGTCCTTTAATTTAAATCCAAAATTAGTTTTCTTAACTGGTCCTGACCAGTCATTGCTCAATTACAATGCTATAGGTCATGAAATAGTTGGAGCTGTCTTAAAAGAATTTGTCTATTCAAATTTTTTTTACAAACTTTCTAATGCTTGAATAATGGCCGAATCCAAGGTCACAGATATTAACCATAGGATTGATTTATTACAATCTAATGTTGAACTGAAACTTCAACTGTCATTGAGGGAGGGAACTTTCTGAATAAAGCTCCAGCTTAAAAGTAAGTGAAAACAAATGAGTCTGAAACACAAAGAAAGGTTATCATGTTGTTATGCTCCATATTAAGCTGATTTGAAATCGCTTTTATGTAAGGATAAGAAATTAGTTAGAAACTGATAGTAAGGCAGTCATGACCTGTAAAAAGAACAGGAGTTAACATTTTATTTCATAATCACTGTAAAATCCTTAACCTTAAAAGAAATCATGCTAAATTTCCATAATAGAAATCAGATTCAAAATAGGCCCAGATCTCAAGCTCCAGGGAACAAAGTACAAACATTCAATCACCAACAAACAAATGTGCATTCAAACCGAATCACAAAGGGTTAAACTTTCTATTAGCTGTACAGCCCTTCTCTCTCTCTCTCTCTCTCTCTCTCTGTCTCTGTCTCTCTCTCTCTCTCTCTCTCTCTCGCGTGCACACACACACACACACACATACACAAACAGACACCATCTCTCACAGACACTTTGAGCTTCCCGCTACAACAATTCTAGAGGCTTCTAGCTCCACACCTCTATCTTTTGGATCTCTTTCTGGATGTAACACCCAGCTTGTTAGGGTCTCCACCTCTGTCCTTGTCCGTGTTGACTGGACCCTACGGAAGGTCCTCCTCATCCTCTGCCCCTTCCTCTATGTTCTACATGTTGCCACCTTCCACTCTAGTTACTAGTCATTGGTTCGATTCTTTTCTTGACTACTTCATCAACCGTGGCTACCATCATTTTCGCCTTCTGCTTTTGCTTCTCATCCTCTCTCTTTACAAACACTTTCTGTGCCTCTCTTAATAATTCATCAAGTGATTTCTCACTCCACCCATCTATTTTCTGGATGTCTGGCCATGATTTAGTTACAACGTGTACTCTCAGTAGTCCTTCAGCTACTAGCCCTGCCAACACAAAGCATAATCTGATCCCTCCTGACTGAAAGGCTGTTTTCTGTTGACATATAAATTCAAATATTTACAAACACTGTCTTCGTCCGACCTGTACTTTGTCCAGAAGACGGCGGGACGAAGAATGGATTCCTTCGTCCATACAAATATTTAATCATCTTTTTCCTATCTTTGTCCCTTGTACAAGTATTATTTTTCCAATTCCATAACATCCTGCCCGATGGACTTTCTGGAGGTATGTTGTCAGAGATCCCGCCTCCATTTCCATTTATTTTCCCGGAGGCTTTTACTTTACCCTCGGCAAAGCCCATATTGAGTTCCTTCATTAGGCACTTATTAACTACTAGAAGTCAATCCCAGCCACCAAGGCAGTACTTAAAAATCTATTTTCCTACCTTGGTCCATGAACGGAGTTGCCTGGCTCCCTGTGCCTACTTACAACCTTTCACCTAGTTCAGATAGACTCTCATCGGTCAACCAGAAGGGGAAACCCATCGCTGAGCAACACGGGACCGTTCTAAAAGGAATGGGGCGTGTCTTCCCAGCCGTCGGTGGTTCCCACCCTGCTGGTAATGATGGATATCCGGGACGAGTCCGCAAATTGTGAGAAACAAAACTCACGTATTAATAAATTTCAGTCCAAGTCAAATTCTGAAGCAGCAAATTTCATTGATACATACTTGCAAGAACAGGTGCCTCACGAGTAAGCACCCTGATATGAGGGTTACATTCTGATTTATGCTGTTCAGCTGCATCTCTCAGTCCTCCCTTTCACCCCATTGGTTACATTTGTTGCGTCGCGTAGCCTATCACAAGCTCTAGCTTCACTCCACCTTTGTCTAGCTTCTCTCTGCCTCTGTTTACTTCTCCCATGCTTCTAAGCCTGTCGCCCCTTACTCTTATTTATCTCGTTCCTTATATGTGACTATCCTGACATAGTTTGCTGTCTTCATGCGATCATCCTGCCAAACTAAATTTCATCCGTTGGCCACATCCCTCCAGTGACTGGCAAACTATTCTCCTGTTACTGGTACATCCCGCTACACGGTCGCTCTGCCCTATTAGTCATAGATAATTCTACCTGTTTTCGCTTCTCATTGTTTAGTATTGGCATGTGCAGCCTAATTTTATAATATACACTTTTGCAGAAGCAACACCTGTTCCCTTATTCTGCACAATTTTAACTCTATACCTTACACATAGGATTGCATGATGTTGGGACAGGGTTGCACAAGATGGGAAGTGTTTAATCATGATGATCCACCTAATGAGATGAGGCAATGGTCTTGCTATATCAATTTCATATGTTTAGGTACAAAAGAAGAAGAGAAGGTCTAAAACTTTGAGAATGATTTTCCAGAAGTTAACAATCTTTCTTTCTGTAACCTGTCCAGATTGTCAATGAGACTTTCTGCTGATACAAATGTAACAGCAAAATGTTAGGCAAAGTTGAAGTGCTTAAGAAATTTCCTGGCACAAGAAAGAAATCAAGTTCATGAAGGTAACCTTGCAGTGTAGAAAATGTGATAATTTTCTTCGAGCCCAAATGGTACAGAGGGGAAGAGAGTCCACATATTAATTTCTGAGTGTTGTATTTCTCAGATCAAGGATTGAAAGCATCTAGCAATATATTGCATTGAGTTCTTTTTCTAGCTTCTTTCATGACCCCATAAGACAATTGTTAGGCCCCATTCGCATATGAATGCTCTCTACTAAATTGATTAATGTTCAGTTACATTTGTGTTGGCCACCCTGCTCAGGAACCTACAGCTGTCACAGCCACTTATCAAGGAAGTATGTTGTTTTTAAAGTTTGCTGTGGAGCCATGTCAAATCATCCTATTCCACATACATGAAATCCGTTCCCTGGAAAAGTGGAAATGCCTCAGGCAGAGCAACCAAATTTTCAAAGACTCAAGCCTTCACTTCTGATAAGCCTTCAGTTTGGGACACGGGCTGCCTTTGCAACATGGCTATGTACTCAAAGACCAGTCATATTTTGAATTTAAAGTTGTTGATACTGGGGAAAGATCAAATGTTAACCATTGTAGATAATAGCTGTAGAAATTCAAAGACATGAAATAACATGTTCTGAAAAATGCAAAGGAATTCAGCATGGTTTTAGATGTGACAGGGACTTAAAAATTGTAAGTGGAATTCATATTGGAATAACCAATATGATTGAATGATGAACAGAAAAATTTACTTAGGTAGAAAGTGCATAGAGTGCAAATGAGTCCCTGAATTGCTGGAATAGAGTCATATGGTGAGCCATTAACTTCAGCACAGGTAACTAGTTTAGTTAACATGAAAGTTATGTAGCCTGGAAGGAAATATTCCTCAATCTAATTTTCTTCCTGCATTTAACTTTCAGAGAAAACATGATAAAATCATAACAAATTGTCCCAATGCATGTAATATGCAAATCTATGCATAATGTAGACAAATAAGTCCTGGATGGCATGTTGCCTGCCAGGTACCAGGTGCAAGACATCTCTGACCGGCTTGAAAGAATATTGGAGCAGGAAGGGGAGGATCCAGTTGTTGTGGTCCACGTTGGGACTAACAACAGGGACACGGCTAGGTTGGAGGACCTATTTGGGGATGATCAAGCACTAGGAACAAAATTAAGGAAAAGGTCCTTGAGAGTTTTAATCTTGGGATTACTACCTGAATCACGAGTAAATTGGCTTAAGGATAAGAAAATTAGGAAAGTAAACATGTAGCTAAGGGAGTGGTGTGGGAAAGAGGGGTCCCATTTCATGGGCATTGGCATCAGTTTTGGAACAGGAGGGATCTGTATCTATGGGACGGTCTCCATCTGAACTGATCTGGAACCAGTGTTCTAGCGAAAAAGATAAATAGGGTGGTCACTAGGACATTAAGTCACTACGACATGAGTCGGGGGAAGGGAAAGGGAAAATGACATGAGGTATGTTGGTAAATAAGTAGGTAAGCAGCAGGTTAGCATGTGTGCAGGAGGACTAAAGTTCAAAGCAGACTATGACAGAAGTAAAAGATAACTCAGGAGGTATCTTGAGAGATGTTAGAAATCATGAGGGTATGAAAACTAACATAAGGGCACTTTACCTGAATGCTCATGGCATTCGTAACAAAGTCAATGAGTTACTGGCATAAATCATTGTAAATGAATATGATTTGGTAGCCATTACGGAGATGTAGTTACAAGACGGTCACGACTAGGAGTTAAATATCCAGGGGCATCAGACTGTTGGGAAGGGCAGTCAGGGAAGTAAAGGAGGTGGTGAAGCTCTGATATTTAAGGACAACATCAGGGCAGTGATGAGAGATATGAAGAATAGGTTGAATCCATTTGGGTGGAAATGAGAAATTTCAAGAAAAGAAAGTCATTGATAGGTGTAGTCTATAGGCCGACAAATAATAATATCACACTGGGCAGGCAACAAACAAAGAAATAGCTAATGTCTGTAAAAATGGTGCTGCATTTTATCAAGGGAGATGTTGATTGATCAAACCAGGTCAGTCAGGGTAGCCATGAGGAGGAGTTCATTGAATGTATCCACGATAGTCTTCCTGAACAGGATGTAATGGAACTGACAAGGGAACAAGCTGTCCTAGATCTGGTCCTATGTAATGAGACAGGAATAATTAACCATGTCATATTTAGGGATCATCTTAGAAGAAGCAATTACAATATGGTTGAATTTAGAATACGGATGGAAACTGCAAAGATAAAATCCAATGCCAGGGTCATGTGCTTAAACAAGGGAGACTACAACAGGATGAAGGAGGAGTTGGCTAAAGTAGACTGGTAACAAGACTTTATGATGGGACAGTTGATGAACAGTGAAGAACTTTCAAAACAATTTTTCAAAGTGCTCAGCAAAAGTATATACCAGTGAAAAGGAAGGACTGTAAGGAATGGGGTAATCTGCTATGGGTATCTAAGGAAATAAGGGAGGCTATCAAACTGAAAGAGAAGGCTTACAAAGTGGCCAAGATCAGCAGGAAACTAAAAGATTTGGGAAAGCTTTAAGATCAACAGAAAGGCACAAAAAGAGCTACAAAGAAATGTAAGATAGATTATGAGAAAAAAAAACTAGCTCAAGATATAAAGACAACTAGCAAAAGTTTAGATAAAGTAAACATTGGTTCTTTTGAGGATGAGAAGGGAAATTTACTCATGGGATATGAGGAAATGGCTGAGATATTAAATAGATATTTTGTATTGGTCTTCACAGTGGAGGACACTAATAGTATGCTAGTAAATGAAAAAGAGACAAAGGTAGCTGAGGACCTGGAAACAATCATTAGCAATGAAATAGTACTGTTGGGCAAACTAATGGAGCTCAAGGTAGACAAGTCTCCTGGCCCTGATGGAATGGATCCCAGGATGCTAAAAGAGATGGTCCGAGAAATAGCAAATGCATTTGTGGTAATTTTCCAAAATTCACTGTACTCTGAGGCAGTTCCAACAGATTGGGAAATAGCAAATTTGATACCATTGTTTAAAAAGGAAGGCAGACAAAAGGTGGGAAATTATAGATTAGTTAGCTTAACTTCTGTAGTGGGGAAAATGCTTGAGTCTATTATCAAGGATGAAATAGCAAGGCATTTAGATAGAAATTGTCCCATTGGGCAGATGCAGCATGGGTTCATGAAGGGCAGGTCATGCTTAACTAATGTTTTGGAATTCTATGAAGATATTCCAAGCACAATAGACAATGGGGACCCAGCTGATGTGGTGTATCTAGGTTTACAAAAGGCATTTGACAAGGTGCCACTCAAAAGGCTGTCGAGTAAAATAAGGTGTTATGACAATGTATTAGCATGGATAGAGGTTTAGCTAACCAACAGGAAGCAAACAGTGAAGATAAATGAGTGATTTTCTGTTTGGCAATCAGTGATTAGTTGTGTGCCTCACTGATCAGTGTTGGGACCGCAATTAGTTACAATCTACATAGATGATTTGAATTTGGGACCATGTGCAGTGTGTCAAAGTTTGCAAATGACACAAAGATGAGTGATAGACCAAAGTGTGCAGAAGACTGTGAAACTTTGCAAATGGACATAGATAGTTTAAATGAGTAGGCAAATGGAAAACAATGTTACTAAATGTGAACTCATCCATTTCAATAGGAATAACAGTAAAAAGGACAATTACTTTAATGGTAAGAAACTTCAGCACACTGCTCTGCAGAGAGACCTGGGTGTCCTTGTACATGAATCACAGAAGGTAGTCTGCAGGTGCAAGAGGTAACTAAGAAGGTAAATGGAATTTTGTCCTTCACTGGTAAAAGAGTTGAGTTTAAAGTAGAGAAGTTACATTGCAACTGTATAGGATGCTGGTGAGACCACACCTGGTGTACTGCAGGCACTTTTGGTCTCCTTACTTGAGAGGATATACTGGCATTAGAAGGGGTGCAGAACAGATTCACTAGTTTGATTCCGGAGTTGAGGGGGTTGGCTTATGAGGAGAGACTGAGGAGACTAGGATTATATTCATTGGAATTTAGAAGAACTAGGGGGGATCTTATGGAAACATATAAAATTATGAAGGGAATAGATAAGATAAAAGGAGAGAAGGTGTTTCTACTGGTAGGCGAAACTAGGACAAGAGAGCATAGCTTCAAAATTAGGGGAGAAGATTTAGGACTGAATTGAGATGGAACTTGTTCACTCAAAGAGTTGTAAATCAATGGAATTCACAGCCCAATGAAGTGGTTGAGACAAAAAAAAACTGCAGATGCTGAACTCCAAAACAGCAAGGCAGGGGGCCAGAAGAACACAGCAAGCCAGGCAGCATCATGAGGTGGAGAAGTCAACATTAGTGAAATATTTTATGCTTCCTTGGTAAATGTTTTTAAAGCTAAGATAGATAATTTTTTTGAGCAGTGAAGGAATTAAGGGTTATAGTGAGAGAGCAGGAGCTGAGGCCACAAAAAAATAGCCATGATTGAATGGTGGAGCAGGCTCGAAGGGCCAGATGGTCTACTCCTGCTCCTAGTTCTTATGTTCTTATGTTCTAAATGTCTAGTCCAGGTTTTACTTTGTCATACACGCAGTTCCCTATAATATTGCTGTATACTTCTTCATAATACACCCAAAAACAGCTTCCTTCATTAAGATTTATGTTGGTTTGTGTACCCAAGGTTTCTCCATAATGGAAACAGTTGAAACATTTCCATACATTGCCATGGCTTTTATGATTCTTTGAACAGTGCAAATGTAACAATTTTATCACAGGTCAAGAAAGTAGAAATTTGCAAAATGATACAGATCTGTTAAACCACAAATGTGATGTAACAGGACTGTAGAAATATCATACTTTTTCAAAATATTGTTTTCAACTGATCAATACACTAATCTGAACTAATATCTGCTGCCTTACTGTCTCCTAATAACTATTGGGTATCTGTGTATCAAGCAGTAAAATATATGTGGACCAGCTGAAGCCTTGTATTTCAAGTGTTTATTTGGTTCAGTGGTTGTTCAGTTGTTTCGTATTTTGAACAATACAGCATTTTGTATGTGTAACAACCTACTCTTTTTGTGACCTTGTCCCGGAGTTGTTCTGTAACTGGCCACTAGGAGGCATGGGAATGCTGACTGGAGACATTTCATATAATCCCACTTGACAAAGCAGAGGTTCATCACGACAGCATTGGAGACAGGAATAAATTCCAATTCCATACTGAAACACTCCTGGATCAGGTGTTGCAAACTATTGGAAGTGGGGAAAGCTTCCTATACTCTGCTCCAGTTGTATGGCATTTTCAATATGCAATGACCTTTGTGGTACTCCTCAGTGATTTAGTCTTACTTTGTCCTAAATTGAGTGGTTTAGTGCTTTCAACCTATATCCACCATGAACACAATTGTGACTACACAATTTCAGTTAAGGGATTTCCTCCCATCATTCTGGGCTGGATTAAATTTTCAGAGTTCTCAGTAACTTATGTTTCATACATTGTTCCTTCACCCAATCCTTCCTTCGACCTTTACTTTGCATTAGATTTTGCATGATTATGACCATTATTTCACTGGAATAAGCCTACCACTTTGCCCGATCTCAAATCCTTTTCCCAAAAAACACAACTCAAGAGTGAATTTGTATTTTATACTTGGTCGAATTTATCCACTAACATTACCACCTGAAGGGATTCACCACACATCACATCTTCAACATAGAGTCATACAGTCATTGAGATGTATAGCACAGAAACAGACCCTTGGGTCCAACTCGTCCATACCGACCAGATATCCCGACCCAATCTGGTCCCACCTGCCAGCACCTGGCCCATTTGCCTCCAAACCCTTCCTATTCATATACCCATTCATATGCCTTTTAAATGTTGCAATTGTACCAGTCTCCACCACTTCTTCTGGTAGCTCATTCCATACATGTACTACTTTCTGCGTGAAAAAATTGCCCCTCAGGTCTCTTTTATATCTTTTCCCTCTCATCCTAAACCTATGCCCTTTAGTTCTGGAGTCCCCACCCCAAGGAAGAGACTTCGACTATTTATCCTATCCATGCCCCTCATGATTTTATAAACCTCTATGAGGTCACCCCTCAGTCTCCAACGTTCCAAGGCAAACAGTCCTAGCCTATTCAACCTCTCCCTATAGCTCAAATCCTCCAACCCTGGCAACATCCTTGAAAATCTTTTCTGAACCCTTACAAGTTTTACAACATCTTTCCAATAGGAAGGAGACCAGAATTACACACAATATTCCAACATAGGCCTAACTAATATCCTGCACAGCCACAACATGACCTCCTAACCCCTGTACTCAATACTCTGACCAATAAACGAAAGCATATCAAACGCCTTCTTCACTATCCTATCTACCTGTGACTCCACTTTCAAGGAGCTATGAATCTGCACTCCAAGGTCTCTTTGTTCAGCAACACTCCCTAGGACCTTACCATGAAGTGTATAAGTCCTGCTAAGATTTGCTTTCCCAAAATGCAGCACTACACATTTATCTAAATTAATGCCATCTGCCACGTCTCAGCCCATTGGCCCATCCGATCAAGATCCCATTGTAATCTGAGGGAAACTTCTTCGTTGTCCACTGCACCTCCAATTTTGGTATCATCAGCAAACTTATTAACTATACCTCTTATGCTCACAGGCGTCCAGTCTGAAAAACAACCCTCCACCACCACCCTCTGTCTTCTACCTTTGAGCCAATTCTGTATCCAAATGGCGAGTTCTCCCTGTATTCCATGAGATCTAACCTTGCTCACCAGTCTCCCATGTCAAATGCCTTACTGAAGACCATATAGATCACATCTACCACTCTTCCCTCATCAATCGTCAGAACTCAATCACGTTTGTGAGACATGATTTCCCATGCTCAAAGCATGTTGACTATCCCTAATCAGTCTTTGCCTTTCCAAATACATGTACATCCTGTCCCTCAGGATTCCCTCCAGCAATGTGCCCACCACTGATACCAGGCTCACCAGTCTATAGTTCCCTGGCTTTTCCTTACCACCTTTCTTAAATAGTGGCACCATGTTAGCCAACCTCCAGTCTTCCGGTACCTCACCTGTGACGATCAATGCTACAAATATCTGAGCAAGAGGCCCAGCAATCACTTCCCTAGCTACCCATAGGGTTCTAAGATAAACTTGATCAGGTCCAGGGGATTTATCCACTTTTATACGTTTCAAGACATCCAGCACTTCCTCCTCTGTAATATGGATATTTTTCAAGATGTCACCATCTATTTCCCCACATTCTATATCTTCCATGTCCTTTTCCACAGTGAATACTGATGCAAAATACTCGTTTAGTATCTGCCTCATCTCCTGCGGCTCCACACAAAGGCCATTTTGCTGATCTTTGAGGGGCCCTATTCTCTCCCTAGTTACCCTTTTGTCCTTAATGTATTTGTAAAATCTCTTTTGGATTCTCATTAACTCTATTTGCCAAAGCTATCACATGTCCCCTTTTTGCCCTTTTGATTTCTCTCTTAAGTATACTCCTACTGCCTTTATACTCTTCTAAGGATTCACTTCATCTATCCTGTCTATCCCTGAAATATGCTGCCTTCTTTTTCTTAACCAAACCCTCAATTTCTTTAGTCATCCAGCATTCCCTATACCTACCAGCCTTTCCTTTCACCCTAACAGGAATATACTTTCTCTGGACTCTTGTTATCTCATTTCTGAAGGCTTCCCATTTTCCAGCCGTCCCTTTACCTGCGAACATCTGCACCCAGTCAGCTTTTGAAAGTTCTTGCCTAATACCATCAAAATTGGCCTTCCTCCAATTTAGAACTTCAGCTTTTAGGTCTGGTCTATCCTTTTCCATCACTATTTTATATAGAATTATAGTTGCTGGCCCCAAAGTACTCCCCTACTGACACCTCAGTCACCTACTGCCTTATTTCGCAAGAGTAGGTCAAACTTTGCACCTTCACTAGTAGGTACATTCACATTCTGAATCAGAAAATTTTCTTGTACAAACTTAACAAATTCCTCTCCATCTGAACCCTTAACACTATGGCAGTCCCAGCCTATGTTTGCAAAGTTAAAATCCCCTACCATAACCAACCTATTATTCTTACAGATAACTGAGATCTCCTGACAAATTTGTTTCTCAATTTCCCTCTGATTATTAGGGGGTCTATAATACAATCCAAATAAGGTCATTATCGCTTTCTTATTTCTCAGTTCCACCCAAGTAACTTCCCTGGATGTATTTCTGGGAATATCCTCCCTCAGTCCAGCTGTAATGCTATCCCTTATCAAAAACGCCACTCCCCCTCCTCTCTTGCCTCCCTTTAAGTTCTTCCTGTAGCATTTGTATCCTGGAACATTAAGCTGCCAGTCCTGCCCATCCCTGAGCAATGTTTCTGTAATTGCTATGATATCCCAGTCCCATGTTCTTAACCATGCCCAGAGTTCATCTGCCTTCCCCATTTGGCCTCTTGCACTGAAATAAATGCGGTGTAATTTATCAGTCCTAAATGTTCTCTGCTTTGTCCCTGCCTGCCCTGACTGTTTGACTCACCTTTGTTCTCAACTGTACCAGTCTCAGATTGAAATCTTTCCTCATTATCCCCCTGGGTCCCACCCCCCACCTTACTAGTTTAAATCCTCCCAAACAGCTCCAGCAGATTTCCCTGCCAGTATACTAGTCCCCTTCCAATTTAGATGCAATTCATCCTTCTTGTACAGGTCACTTCTTGTACAAAACAGCTTCCAGTGATCCAAAAATGTGAATCCTTCTCCCATACACAACTCCTCAGCCATGCATTCATCTACTCTATTCTCCTATTCCTGTCCTCACTAGCTCATAGCATCGGGAGTAAGCCAAATATTACTACTCTCGAAGACCTCCTTTTTATTTCCTGCCTAACTCTCTGTAATCTCCCTTCAGAATCTCAACCTTTTCCCTTCCTAAGTCATTGGTCCAATGTGGACAATGACCTCCTGCTGGCCCCTCTCCCCAGTGAGGACATTCTGAACCCTCTCTGAGCCATCCTTGATCCTGGCACCAGGGAAGCAACACACCTTTCTAATTTTTCTTTGCTAGCCATAAAACGTCTGTCTGTACCTTGGACTAGAGAATCCCCTAATACAATTGATCATTTGGAACCCGACGTACCTTTCATTACATCACAACCAGTCTCAATCCCAGAAACTTGGCTGTTTGTGCTACGTTCCCCTGAGAATTCATCACCCCCTACATTTTCCAAACCAGCATACTTGTTTGAAATGGGGATAGCCACAGAAGACTCCTGACTACGTCTCTTACCTTTCCTGGAGTTAACCCATCTATGTGACTGTATCTGAGACTTCCCCCCTTCCTATAACTGCCATCCATCACATCCCCTTGCTCTTGTAAATTCCTCATTGCCTCTAACTGTCTCTCCAACCAATCCAATCAATCTGATAGGATTTGCAACCAATGGCATTTATTGCAGATATAATCCTCAGTAACCTGTAAACTCTCCCTCAACTTCCACACCCGACAAGAAGAGCATATCACTCTACTAAGGATCCATTTTGCTTCTTTCAATCTACAGACCCAGAAGATAGCACTCTCTTATTCCTCTGCAAAACACTGCTCCAGATTAAATTAATACTTACAGCTCACATTTTAAGTTTAATCAAGAGACACAGCTCAATAAAGCATATAATCAAGAAAGAACCCACTCTACTCACTACTGCAGACTTATTTTAAGTCCACGCTTAAAATCCACTTATCCGCTTCTGTACTGTGACCTCTCCCGGACAGGTGCCTCCAAGATCAGTTGGGATTTCACTGTTTTTTAATTTTCCCAGGTGCACTCCGATGTCCAGGGATATATGAATTCAACAGCAAAGGCAGTAACTGCTAACTCTGTCAGTTAGCAGTGCGGATTTCTCTCTCTCTCTCTCTCTCTCTCCCTCCTGCACTGACCTCACCATGTGCTGCCTTTGTCTGTTCCTCTCCCTTTTAAAAGTGCTGTTGTTTTGACTTTTTTTTCTCCAAAGTTCCCAAACAATGCAACAACATAGAAAACAGTAATTGCAGCTCCTGGAATTCGAGGAAATCACCTCCAACACCTAAATACCACAAAAAAGGAGCAGCTGTTAAAGCCAAAAATTTTTTGTCTTCTCCATTTTGGATTCCCCAGAATCACATATTTGTACTGTTTCCTTCACCTGGCAACATAGCACAGGCAGTCCCCATGTTGGAAACCGATTCTGTCATTGAGTCCATTTGCAAGCTGATTTGTATACAAGTCAGAACAGAACGCAGGACAATGTAAAATAGTTGTTCGATTGTATAGGAAATGTTTGTGTGTCAGACCCTTAAAATTATATTCCTATTTTGGGATCGTGTTCGTATGAAACAAGTGTTCAAAAGTTGAATGTTTGTAAGTCAGGGCCCCCCTGCACTGAAGTGCATTGTCCCTTCAAATGAAATTGTTCTATTTAAAATCTCTGCTTCCTTTGTCAAATTTATCAATTGTCAACTCCAATTAGTCTGAAATGATTTAAATAATTCTATTTGCAATTTTGAAAACTCTATTGTGTCATCTCAGAATCTCCAATTTTCTGAAGTAAATCCAAATTCTTGTCGCTGTTTTGTTTTTAAGTTTATTTTATCCATAATCCTTTTAATAAAATCATTGAATAAAACTCCTGATTTATCAGTTGGAGATCATTCCAAATTGCAATTGCTTTTACGTTATGAATTGAATTGAATGCCAGGTTTGTAATACCTTAACCACAGTCCACATTTTCATTATAATATCAATTGAGATATTAATTTCTGTTAGTTTGGAATATGTTCATCCTTTGCATCAATTGTCATATGCTCTTCTTCCCATTGAAATTTGATTAACTGGAAAACCAATTTTTTTTCTTTGATTACTTGATGCAAAATGCATTAGATTTAGGCATGCAGATATTAGATGCACAGAACCAGTTCTACAGAGAATTAGCTGCCAGAGAACAGGCGTGTATCCCTGTAGGCAAATCTCGCACATGCTGAGTTCATCATAAAGAAATGGAAATGCTTCATTCACTGAAATTATTATATTTAGCACTTAAGAGTGCAGTGGACTGACTGATTGAAAGTTTGGTATTCTGACTCTGTAAGCAGTTTCATTAAATGAGGCTGCAGAGTTGGTGATTGTACCACCAACAATCTGTCAAAAATAAACATAGGGTAACAAGATATAATCTTAAACCGGTTACAAAACAAGTAACACTTGATCTTGCTACACCTAAAATGACTGATTTTGGGAAATGGTCAGCTTACTACATTCTAGCATCCCCCGCCCCGGCCAACGTGAGATTGGGTATGCATACCTTTTGTTACAAGTAGACATGGACTCTATACAATGTCTGCCACAGTAGCTGATCCTGAGAAAAGATAGGGAGGAAAATTGACCTGGTTTGGTTAAAATATTAATTTTAAAATATCACATAAGTAAAATGGAGTAAATGTTGGTAAACCAGAAGACCAAAAATTATGATATCCTATTGATCCATTCAGGTCATGGCAATGCAGACTTCTGCCTGCCATATCCCCTCAGTATTTGTGTTCCATGTTTAAGTACATGATACCTTTAAATTTATTTATATGGCATCATTTGGACTGTAGATTAATGGATACAACTTGTAAACTACCTATACAGTTGCTTCAAGGTTACTACATGGTTAGGCCACACACCCTGGAGAAAACATTGCTGTCTGCCTTACAAATAGAAATTGCTGGAAAAGTTCAGTAGGTCTGGCAGCATCTGTGGAGAGAACCAAAATTAATGTTTCAGGTTGAGTTCTGAGTCAGGGACACTCAACCCGAAACCTTAACTCTGATTCTCCCACAAATGCTGCCTGACTGCTGAGCTTTTCCAGCAAATTTTATTTGTGTCTCTAATTTACAGCATCTGCGGTTCTTTTGGTTTTTATTGGTGTCTACCTGTTAATTTAAATGATAATGGTGGAGAGGCCAGCATTAAGCATGCTGCTAAGTGACTGCATGTCTGAGCAGGGAGCCTACATTCAGACAAGGCTAGCACCATTTAAAACTAACCTGTGTTACTCAAAGATTGTCTACCTCTTTAAACATGCTGCACTACGGCTGAATCAGATGTTGAAAGTTAAAGAAGAGTTTAACAGCAGAAGGAAAATGTAAATGATGCAACAGGACAGACATTATGACTCAAAGCTCTCCAATGCAGCCCTGGAGGCCTTAGTGCATGAGATTTGATTTAATGTGATTTATTTTTGTCATGTGTGCTTAAGTACAAATAAAAATTTTGTGCTGTGTACAGTACAGCAGATCATAACATCCAAAGATTTAAGGGTGATAGAACAGAGCAAAGAATGCAGAAGTTATGACTGCAATGAAGGTGTACAAAAAGCAATATCAACATTAAATTTGAAATTTGAGAGCTCCATTCAGAAGCATAATAATGCTGGGGGAAAGCTGTTCTTGAACTTGTTAGGGACATGAGAAGTCATTGGCAGATAGAATCAAGGAAAATCTTAAAGCTTTCTATAGGTATATCACAAACAAAAGAATGACTAAAGTAAGATTAGGGCCAATCAAGGATGGTAGTGGAGTCTGAAGAGATAGGAGAAGTCCTTTTTTTTTGTCAATATTCACACTAGAAAATGACAATGTTGAGGAGAATACTAAAATAAAGTTACTAGACTGGACGGGATTGAGGTTCACAAGGAGGAGATATTAGCAATTCTGTAAAATGTGAAAATAGGTAAGTCCCTTGGGCTGGATGGGATTTATCCCAGAATTCTCTGGGAAGCTAGGGAAGAGATTGCAGAGCCTTTGGCTTTGATCTTTATTTTGTCATTGTCTACAGGAATAGTGCCAGAAGACTGGAGAATAGCAAATGTTGTCCCCTTGTTTAAGAAGGGGAGCAGAGCCAACTCTGATAATTGTAGACCAGTGAACCTTACTTCAGTTGTGGGTAAAGTGTTGGAAAAAGTTATAAGAAGTAAGATTTATAATCATCTAGAAAAGAATAAATTGATTAGGGATAGTCAATGTGGTTTTGTGAAGGGTAGATGGTGCCTCACAATCTTTATTGAGTTCTTTGAGAAGGTGCCTAAACAGGTGGATAAGGTTAAAGTGGTTGATGTGACTATGGATTTCAGTAAAACATTTGATAAGGTTTCCTATGTTCGGTTATTGCACAAAATATAAAGATATAGGATTGAGCGTGAGTTAGTGGTTTGGATTGAAAATTGGTTAGCTGAAAGAAGGCAGAGGGTGGTGGTTGATGGGAAATGTTCATCCTGGAATTCAATTACTAGTGGTGCACTGCAAGGATCTGCTTTGGGGCCACCACTGTATTTCATTTTTATAAATGACCTGGATGAGGGCATGGGAGGATAGGTTAGTAAATTTGCAAATGACACTAAGGTCGGTGGAGTTATAGATAGTGCGGAAGAATGTTGTAGGTTACAGAGGGACATAATAAGCTGCAGAGCTGGGCTGAGTGGTGGCAAATGGAGTCTAATGTGGAAAAGTGTGAGGTGATTCACTTTGGAAGGAGGCAATAGGAACAAAGAGTACTGGGCTAATGGTAAGATTCATGGTAGCGTAGATGAGCAGAGAGAAATCAGTGTCCATGTACATAGATCCCTGGAAGTTGCCACCCAGGTCAGTAGGGTTGTTAAGAAGGCAAACAGTGTGTTAGCTTTTGTTGGGCGAGGGATTGATTTTCAGAGCCATGTGGTCATGCTACAGCTGCAATTTGAGTATTGTATACAATTATAGTCACTGCATTATAGGAAGGATGTGGAAGCTTTGGAAAGGGTTCAGAGAAGATTTACTAGGATGTTGCCTGGTATGGAGGGAAGGTCTTATGAGGAAAGGCTGAGGGACTTGCGGCTGTTTTTGTGAGAGAGAAGATTGACAGGTGACTTAATTGAGACATATCAGATAATCAGAGGGTTAGATAGGGTGGATAGTGAGAGCCTTTTTCCTCAGATGGTGATGGTGTGCATGAGGGGACATAGCTTTAAATTGAGGAGTGATAGATATAAGACAGATGCAGAGGCAGTTTTTTTACTCAGTGAGTAGTAGGGACGTGGAATGCCCTGCCCGCAACAGTAGTAGATTCGCCAACTTTAAGGGCATTTAAATGGTCATTGGATAAACATATGGATGAAAATGGAATAGTGTAGGATATATAGGCTTCAGGTTGGTTCCACAGGTTGACACAACATCAAGGACTTAAGGGCCATACTGTGCTGCAATGTTCTATTTGTTTAAGCTTTTCTATCTTCTGCCTGTTGGAAGAGGTTATAATCAGGGTGGGGAGAGGTCTTTGATGATGTTGGTTGCCTTTCTGCAACATGAGAAGTGCAGATAGAGTCAGTGATGGTCTGGACAATGTTCACAACTTTCTGTAGTTTCTTACAGTCCCGGGCAAAGCAGTTGCCTTACCAAACCGTGATGCATCCAGATAGAATGTGTAAATTTTTAAGACGGAAAGAAAAGAGAAGAGACATCTTTTAGCCTCAGGGGACAAAGAAATCCTCCAGTTAAACATGATGTAGCAGCTGGGCAGAGAACTCTCGCAATAAATACCAGAAAGCAGCCTCTAGGAACTTGTGTACGGTTTTGTCAAATGTATGCTGTCCCCGTAAGAAAGCTGGGAAATACAACTGATATCATTGTAACGTGGTTAGCCAGTGACTTTCATCGAGCATGAGTTCCCTGATTGAGGCTGTTCCTCTGGTGTAATTATGGAAACCTGGTTGACAGATATAAACAGGAGTGTTCGAGGTTCTGTTCACTCTGACAGCTGGTTCTACTGAAGTCAGATCAGTGAGATGGACCCTCCACTTGTAAGGGTGACTTTGTGCTGGGATACTGGCCTCGGTGGAATTATTTCAGTGGCGACAAGAGTGGGATTAATGATGTAACCATGCAAAAGTGCCTCCTAGCTGAAGCCCAACTGCATTTCAAACAGGCAGTACAACTGGCTTTATCATTGAAAAATGTGGCAAGTGGAGCATATGAGTTGCAGGGGTATTCTGATGAAAATGGATACCCCCACCAGTCCAACTGAACTTGGGGAACACACTTGAGTGAAGGCAATTGCATTGTCTTAGTTAGGACATATCCTGAACAGAGAGAATCTAGGTCAGCCCAGGATAAAGACAAGCCTTGACCAAACGGTTAATGTTTTCCACAGGATCGAGGCCAGCAAGCCATTCTAGTTGCTGCCAGTATGTAGACTCAAGACAGCAAAAAGAATTCCACTTGACCTAAATTGAGTAAGAGAACTCATACAATGCACACCCTGCAAAGTCCACCTACATCTGGTTTGGAACAGTTAAATTGTTTAGCAACATCCAAATCAGAACCAATCAAAAAAATTAGTCTAGTTAAATGATCACTTATTATAGTACAGGTTGACACTGTCGCAGCTGTTACAGTGATCATAATACCAGTCTTTAATAAAATTCACTTTAGATTCCAACCTTTAAGTGTGTGCAAGAGCTCAGCTAGACTGAGAACCCAGACCAGGGAATCTTTACAAAATTGGGTAACACCCATTGCAAGATAAAGTGAGGGTGATCAAAAGTGCCCTGGTTCCCACGTCAGTTTCAGAGATTAGGTCTTTTATTGGTCTGATGAGCTATTACAGAAAGTTCATATATAACCTGTTGTTCATCCTTTGGCACCTTTGCATCAACTCTTAATAAAGGGTCAATGTTGGAAATGGTTGCATAGCCTTCAAGCAAGTGAAGAAGAAGCAATTATCCTCCAGTGTGTTGGCACACTATGGTCCCAAGTGAGATCTGGTATTGACATGCGATGTCCCCCCATATGGCATTGGGGTAGTATTAGTTCATAGGTGGCCTGATGAAGAGGAACGCCCAAAAGCATATGTATCCAGAACTTTGGCTAATGCAGAGTGTAAATACGCCCAGATGGAGAAGGAAGATTTGACAGTTATTTTGAGAGTCAGGAAGTTCCACCAATATCTTTACAGATATAAATTTGTAATAATAATGGACCACAAACTCCTGCTAGGTCTACTTAAAGAGGACAAAGCAGCGCCACCGAAAGCTTAAGACCAAATTCAGTGGTGGACTCTAATACTCTAACGCATATAATTACAAGTTGAAACACAATTCAGGAGGCCAAGCTACAATTGAATCTCCTCTCACTGGCAGTTACACCACTGCCACTGGAAGAGTCGATAATGGTTTAAAATTTTCTGGACACACTTCCAGTCACTGCAGAAGATGGCATATTATTATGTGGAGCAAGAGTGATTGTCCTGACCAAAGGTTATTACCAGATATGGCTGAACTCCACCAGGTTATTCCAGAGGTTTCCAAAATGAAGATGTTGGCACGAAGTTATGCCTGTTGGCCAGGATTGGATGCATACATAGCTGTGTTAGGTGGGGCAGTTCACAGAATACCAACAAGGACAGAAATTACTGCCAGCACCTCTCCTACATTTGTGTGAATGGCCAGCTAAACCCTGGACTCAGTTACACATTTACTAAGCAGGTCATTTCCTGTGCTCAATATTCTTAGTCATTGTGGATGCCCACTCAAAAATACCTGGACATATAAACAGTTCATTTGTCAATAACAGGGAGGATGATAGAAGAACTGCAGACATCTTTTGCAATATGTGGACTCCTGAAAGTGTTGGTCACAGATTGCTTACCAGCAGGGAATTTGAGTATTTCCTGAAGTTGTATGGTATTCAATTAAGGACAGCTCTGTACCATCCACCCCCCCAATAGTCAGGCAGAAAGAGCTGCCCAACCTTTGAAGACAGGCTTAAGGAAACAGACTAGATGAAAGTGAGCAGATGCTGGAGATTAGAGTCAAGATTAAAGTGGTGCTGGAAATGCACAGCAGGTCAGGCAGCATCTGAGGAGCAGGAAAATTAATGTTTCGGGCAGAAGCCCTTCATCAGGAAAGGAAACAGCCTACAGATTA
Organism: Hemiscyllium ocellatum; assembly: GCF_020745735.1. NCBI lineage: Eukaryota > Metazoa > Chordata > Chondrichthyes > Orectolobiformes > Hemiscylliidae > Hemiscyllium > Hemiscyllium ocellatum. The sequence continues at coordinate 69,473,740 of NC_083410.1, forward strand.
ACTAGATACCAAACTGTTCCAGTTTCTATTCATTATAGGACCACCCCCAAGCAACTACAGGGACAGCTCTAGCAGAGTTGCTAAAGGGGAGGAGACTCCATGCCAGGTTAAGACTGATTTTCACTGACTTGGGCAGAGGGTGAAATGGCCTCAGGAGTGCCAATGCTGGACACAAAACGTTGCTAAGCGACAGAGACAGTTTACTTCAGGGACAAAGTCTGGTTTTGGAACCACAGGAATGTCCCTGTATGGGTAAGGAGGCATGGTTGATGCAAGGTCAGGTCCAGTAATGTATAAAGTTGGTGGTGATGATCGTGAACAACCACATGGGCCATATGAAAGCTGCAAACTCACAAATGGTGCTGGAGCAAAACGTGCCCAGCTCTTCAACTGCTTTTCCGACTGTTCTGTAACCCGTGAGTTTTCCCTGTCCATCAAACATCAAAGATAACTCCGAATCTAAGGTGCACACGGCAAATGTGGCCACGTGATTGAATTTTTTCCAAGATGTTCCAGGCGCAAGAGGCAAGTAACTGTGCATCACATGCCACCCGTGTCAAAGGCAGCATTGGAGGAGCCTGACTCAGTGCTAAAACACCCCAGGAAGAGCTAAAAAAGTGACCTGGCCTATGCCCTGGGTCTCAGAGGGGGAGGGATACAGTGATTGTAACAAGGTCAACCAGGTGGACATTATAGAACGAGTTCCCTGATTGGAGCTGTTAATCTGGGTCAATCAGAAAGCCCTGGCTGCTAGGTAAAAGCAGAAGTGTCAAACATCCTGTTCACTCTGAGAGAGCTGGATCAGTGTCCAGGATTGTCCATGTATAAGTAAAGGGTAACTTGGTGATGAGATACCGATCTCTATTGAATTATTTCACCTACACATTGGTCTTCTCATTAATTAGTAAGAGCAATTCATTAATTAATAAGAGTATTTCATTATTTAAGAGTTAATTAACAATAAATACAATGACTGCTGGATGTTCCAGACTACAGGAATGGAGCAAGCTCTGTCAGAACAGGAGATGAACAGATTGAGCTCAGTCGGAGTAGGGGATGAAAGGGAGGAACTTTCACTGAATCCAGAGGCAGAGCTCTTGAGGTGTCCATGACTGCTAAAAGTGATGCAGGGCGAGAGGTTTGGATACTTAGTAACCAGCTTTTAGGGACTTAAGAGTTGTACCAAGCAGGAGACAGTGTAGAGTCCTTATTTTTGCAATGTGTAGTTTATTAAGAATACAGAGAAAGAGAGATAGAGTGAGAAATCTGATTTGATGAATAGAGGGTAAGGTTGAACAATTTGTTCCTAGTTTACTTTTTGGAGTTGGTGAGAATCCCAATAGCAGGAGCATTGGTCCGAGGGCATTCAAGTCAGGTGGCCACTGACCTGTGCAGGACATCAAGGTATGATCTTCACAATGCCATCAGGAAGGGCAAGAAACAATACCAGACTAAACTAGAGTCCCAGACTAAACACACAAAAACACCTTGATTGTGACAAGGCTTACACAATATAATGAGCTACAAAACAAAGTCAGGTAGAATTCCTGGAAGCAATGCATCCCTCCCGGATGAGCTCAATGCATTCTACGCTCATTTTGAACAGAAAGTCAGTGAAATTATGTCACCTGTCCAGACAGCCCCGGGTGCACCTATACCACAGTCAGACCACAGATCTCAGATCGGCCTTCTTGAGGGTGAACTCACAGGAAGTGAACAGCCCAGATGGAGTCCCCGACCATGCACTCAGATCCTGCGTGAACCAGCTGGCTGGAGTATTTGCAGACATATTTAATCTCTGCTTACTACAATGTGAGGTTCCCACCTGCTTCGAAAAGACCAATATTAACCCAGTGTCAAAGAAAAATCAGGCAATGTGACTTAATAACTACCGTCCAGTGGCTCTGGCATCCATTCTTATAAAGTGCTTCAAGAGGTTGGCCATGGCACACATCAATTCCAGCCTCCCAGACTGCCTTGATTCACTACAATTCACCTAGTGTAACAACAGGTCCACGTTAGATGCCATTTGGCCCTACACTCATCGCTGAACATTTGGAAAACAAGGACACTTGCATCGGACTCCAATTTATTGGTTTTAGCTCTGCCTTCAGCAACCAAACTAATCTCCAAACTCCAAGGCACAGAACTCTGCTCCCCATTTTGCAACTTGATCCTCAAATTCCTGACCCACAGACCGTAATCAGTAAAGCTGGTGACAACACTTCCTCCACAATAATTCTCAACACCAGTACCCACAAGGCTGTGTACCCAGCCCCTTACTATACTCCTAATACACTCACAACTGCATAGCCAAATTCAGCTCTAATTTCATTTACAACATCATAGTAGGTTGGATTTAAAGAACAACAAAACAGAGTGTAGGAAGGAGATAGACAGCTTAATGGCATGATGTAAAGCCAGCAATCTCTGTCTCTCAGTGACAATAAAATGAAGGAGCTGCTCATTGACTTCGGGAAGTGGATTGGAGGACACACCTCTTTCTATATCAATGGTTCTGAGATCAAGAGCATCAAGTTCCTAGGAGTAAATATCACCAATGATCTATCCTGATCCATTCTCGTCAATGTTGCAGTCAAGAAAGCACACCAATGCTCTACTACCTCAGAAGACTAAGGAAATTCAGCCTGTCCACAATGACTCAATTTTAATAGATACACCATAGAAAGCATTCTATCCGGAAGCATCACAGCTTGGTATGGCAACTGCTCTGACCAAGACTGCAAGAAATTACAGGGAGCTGTGAACAGAGCCTTCCTTCCATTGATCCAGCTACACTACTTCAGGAGAAACAGCCAACATAACCAAAGACCTCTCCCACCCCAATTATGCTCACTTCCACTCTCTTTCATTGGGTAAAAGATACAGAAGTTTGAAAACATGTATCAACAATTTTAAGAATAGCTTCTTCCCCTCTGTTATCAGACTTATGAGTGGACTCACCATATATTAGAGTTGATCTTTCTTTGCACCCTTTGTGTAGCTGTGACATTATATTCTGTAACAAAAATAGAAATTGCTGGAAAAGCTCAGCAGGTCTGGCAACATCTGTGGAGAAATCAGAGTTAACGTTTTGGGTACAGTGACCTTTCATTAGAACTGGATCCAAAATGTAATCCCTGATTTCCCTCCACAGATGCTGCTAGACCTGGTGAGCTTTTCCAGCACTTTCTGGTTTTTGTTACTGATTTCTAGCAGTTCTTCCAGTTTTTATACACTACATTCTGCATTTTGTTCTATTACCCTGATGTACCTATGGAAGGTATGATTTATCTGGCTAGCATGCAAAACAATCCTTCTCATTATATCTCAGTACATGTGACAATAAATAATTCAAATCAAATCATTAATCAAATCATTGGAATGCTCCTCCTGCAACATTTGGGAGATCAGAGACATTTCCAGTGTGTGTAGAAAGTGCTTCAGCTGCAGCTCCTAATTGACCACATGGAGCAGCTGGAACTGCTGAGAGATTCGCCGTGGAGCATCCGTAATGTTGAGGATGTTGTGGTTAGCACTTTGAATGGGTTTACTTTCACTGGCAGAAAAGCATTAGATGACCACCAGGAAGACGTGTGGGCAGATACTGCAGGAGTCCCCTGTGGCTATATTCCTCTCTAACAGATACACTGTGTTGAATATTGACAGGGTGAATGTCCTCTCAGTGGAAAGGAGCAACAGCCAAGTTTGTGGTACCATGCTGGCTCTGCTGCATAGCAGAGGAGGAATAAAACTGGGTGAGCTTTAGTGATAAGGACTCAATTGTAAGGGGAACTGACATTTGGGTCTGTAGTTGCAAATGAAACTGTTGTGTGATATGTTGCCTCCCTGGTGCCAGGGTTGGGGATGCCTTAGTGCGGCTGCAGGGCAAGGGGGAGAGTGAACAACCAGCAGTCCTAGTGCATGTCAGTATCAATGACGTGGGTACAATAAGAAATGAGGTTGTGCAACAGGAATTTAGGGAGTTACATAATAGATTGAAGAGAAGGAGTACGGAGGTTGTGATCTCCAGAGTACCATGTGCTATCGAGTATTGGAATAGGAAGGTAGATCAGATGAACACATGGCTAAAGTGTTGGTGTTAGAGGAAAGGTATTTGATTTCTGGATCATTGGGATAGGAGTTGCATGGATTGCATCTGAAACAGAATGGGTCCAATATCCATGCTGGGAGGTTTGCTCGTGCTGTTGGAAAGGTTTGTAAATGATTTTGCAGAAGGATGGAGCACAGAGCAGATATAAAGATAGGACCAAGGTCTAATCAGATATAGAAAGAATATTAGGACAGTCCATCAGGCAAGAGGATATGAGCATAATAATATACATTGGAGGAGTAGAAAGTAAAATTAATGCAAGAAGTCTGACTTGTAAGATAGAAGAGCTTACAGCATTGATCAGCTTGTGGGAATATAATATTGTTGCAATCACTGAGACGTGGTTGAAGGAAGAATCAGACTGGCAGTTCCAAATTCCAAGATATAGCAGTTTCAGGCTTGATAAGGGGGGAATGTAGGAGAGATGGGGCATGGCACCATTGATAAAGGGGAGCATCATTGCAGTAATGATAGAGAATATCTTAGGCTCTTCAAATGAGGGCAACTAGATACAACTAAAAAGGGGTGATCACTTTGATGGGATTATACTGTAGGCCTCTCAACAGTCAGAGGGAGAGAGGAGAGCAGAAATATGGCCAAATCACAGAGAGGTGTGAGAGGAATTACATTATAGTAGTAGGTAACTAAGATCACCTTAGCTAAAAGGATTGGGCAGGATAGAACTTTTAAGGTGCAGCCAGGGGAGCTTTTCATGCCGGAATGTAAATCGTCCTCCTAGTGATAGGGCAGAACTGGACTTAATCCTAGAGAATGTAGCTAGCCAAGTGGTTTAAGTTTCAGTGGGCGTACATTTTGGGGATCGTGACCATAACTCGTAAGTATTAAAGTCATTATGGATAGGGACAAGGATAGTGCAGAAGTTATGTGTCTAAATTGGAGAAAGGACAATTTCAGTCTCATCAGACAGGATCTGGCAAATATAGACTGGGAGCAGCTATTTGCAAGTAAGTCTATATTTGGAAAATAGGAGTCTTTTAAAAGAACTATAGTGAAAGTTTAGGTCCAGCATATTCCTCTCAGAACAAAGGTAGCAAATGAAGGGAACCTCAGATGTCAAGTGATATTTATAAGTGCAATGTTGTCACTTGTCTCAAGAGGGTTGGAATATAAAAGCACTGTTGTGCTACTGAGACTTTATAAAGCTCTGGTTAGGCCCCATTTGAAGTACTGTGTCCAGTTTTGGTCCCCACACCTCAGGAAGGACATACTGGCACTGTAACGTATCCAGCGGAGATTCACACTGATGATCCCTGGAATGGTAGGTCTAACATATGAGGAACGACTGAGGATCCTGGGATTGTATTCATTGCAGTTTAGAAGATTAAGGGGAGACTTAATAGAGACGTACAAGATAATACATGGCTTGGAAAGGGTGGACGCTAGGAAATTGTTTCCATTAGGCGAGGAAACTAGGACCCGTGGACACAGCCTTAGAATTAGAGGGGGTCAATTCAAAACAGAAATGCCGAGACATTTCTTCAGCCAGAGGGTGGTGGGCCGTGGAATTCAATGCCACGGAGTGCAGTGGAGGCCGGGACGCTAAATGTCTTCAAGGCAGAGATTGATAGATTCTTGTTGTCTCGAGGAATTAAGGGCTACGGGGAGAACGCTGGTAAGTGGAGTTGAAATGCCCATCAGCCATAATTGAATGGCGGAGTGGACTCGATGGGCCGAATGGCCTTGCTTCCACTCTTATGTCTTATGGTCTTATGGTCTTATAAGTTTGATAAAGAAAAAGGAGGAAGTGTTAGGTACAGAGTGTTAAAAACAAGAGAGAGAGTATGAGTACTGAAAAAGAAATGAGGAGGGCAAAGAGGGACCACAAAATATCTGTGGCATTTAGATTAAGGAAAATCCCAAGGTTTTTCATAAATATATTAAGAGCAAGAGGATTACTAGGGAAACTGTGGCACCTAGGATATAGCAAACACAGAGGGCGGATGGTGGCTCAATGGTTGGCACTGTTGCCTCACAACACCAGGAGCCTGAGTTTGATTCCCACCTCGGGCAACTGCTGTGTGGAGTTTGCACATTCTCCCCTTGTCTGCGTGGGTTTCCTCCGCGTATTCTGGTTTCCTCCCACAGTCCAAAGATGTGAAAGCCAGATGAATTGGCTGTGCTAAATTGCCCACACTGTTAGGGGCATTAGTCAGGGGTAAACATAGGGTCTGGGTGGGTTACTCTTCAGAAGGCCGGTGTGAACTTGTTGGGCCGAAGGACCTGTTTCCATACTGTAGGGAATCTAATCTAATCTATTAGAGACAAGGGACAACTTGTGCATGGAGCCAGATGATATAGTTGTGGATTTAATGAATATTCCTCATCTATTTCCACAAAGGAAAAAGATAGCGTAGCTGACGATTTCAGTTGGAATGGTAAGGTTCCAGAACATGTTAAGATTAATAAAGAGGAAATATTAATTGTTTAAGTGAGCATAATGGTGCATAAATACCCAGAGCCTGGTGAGATGCTATGGGAGGAGATTGCTAAGATATTTAATATTTCACTGGCCTCAGATGAAATGGCAGATAACTAGAGGACAGTTAACATGGTTCCTTTATTCAAGAAATGCAGCATTTTAAGTCCAGATGCTACTTAAATATTTCGAGACCACCTGCCTCCAACACCCTCTTAGGTAGCGTATTCCTATTGGATAATGTGAAATACAGAGTTATCATGAAATAAAATATTACAGTTGCTGCTCAAAATTCAAAATAAGAACAAAAAGTGCTAGAAAAACTCAAAAGGTCTGGCAGCATGAATGTGATGGAACAATCCTAGATTCATCTACCACATTTATTTTATGATTCTGGATGACATGACCAAATTATGTTCCAATCTGGTTAAGTGCCAGTAATTTTTATTGTTAAATTAAACAACGAGATCCAGGGGACAGATTGAGAGAATAAAACCACAGGTTTCCATTGTTTTGAATAAACACCCAAGCCAGAATTATACAGGGACTTGAATTTTTTTAAAATTTATTTTGTGGAATGTAGGTGTGGCTGACCGGCCAGCATTTATTGTCCATCCCCAGTTGGCTTTGAGAAGGTGATGATGAGCTGCCATCTTGAACTGCTGCAATCCACCTGCTGTGGGTTGATCTACAATGCCATTAGGGAGGAAATTCCAGGATTTTGACCTAGTGGCAGTGAAGAAACGGCAATAGATTTCCAAGTCAGGGTGATGAGTGGCTTGGAGGGGAACTTGAAGGTGGTAGTGTTCTCATATCTAAGTCCTTCTAAATCAGAAGTCATACCTTACCAGATTATAGTCCAATAGGTTCATTTGAAATCACAAGCTTGTGATTTTAAATAAATCTGCTGGACTATAACTTGGTGTCATGTGACTTCTGACTTTGCTTACCCCAGTTTAACACCCGCACTCCCACATCTTGTCCTTCTAGATGCAAGTGATCATAGGTTTGAAAAGTGCTGTTTAAGATTCTTTTGTGGATTTCTGCAGTGCATCTTGTAGATAGTACACACTGCTGGGACTGAGGATGAATGGTGAAGGGAATGGATGCTTGTGGATGTAGTGTCAATCAAGCCGGCCGCTTTGTCCTGGGTGGTGTCAAGCCTCTTGAGTGTATTGGGGCTACAATCATCCAGGCAAGTAGGGAGTATTCTATTGCACTCCTGATGTGGGCAGGCTTTGGAGAGTCAGGAGGTGAGGAGTTAATGTGAGCTATGGTGAGAAATATGGCAGAATCCCATGAGAAATCCAGCCGCGGCTCCATAGCCTGGGGTCAGGGTGGACAGCTCTAATTTAAAGCTGATTTTTTTTCCCTGAGAATTTGTACTTAAGAATCTGTACCTAGGTACCTTTGTACCAAAGATGGCACCGTCAATGGAGATGTGTAAACTTGTCACATATTCATTTGAGTACATGGGACAATAAAGCTAATTCTATTTCTATTTCTAATTCTAATGTAAAACTTATTTCTACCACTTAGAATTAACATGTGGTAAACATGGCAATAGGATGTGTTAAATACATTACGATGTATGAGGTAGCAAATGGGATCAAGACAGATCCCACAGATTTTTCAGCAACATGATGGGTTATTAAATTTTACTAAACTTCAACAAGACATTACAATTCTTCACTTTTACTGATCTGGCCGTTTAAAGTGAATCGCCTTTCGCTCTTGCTTTGGTTGATTAATGACTAATGGCTAATGGTACAATTCCAATTCAGGCATGTAAGGGATCAAACTGTTAGTGGTGAAGGAATGCTAACCCTTGATTTTGACCTACAAATACAAGACAGTTTCTATCTGCAGAAGAGAACAAGGTCTGCAGGTGAGTGGGAAACCTAACCACGGTTGTATGATGCAAGAGACTATTCACGTTGGAAGAGTGAAAAAGCATGGAATAACAATAAATGACAAGTTAGTCCAAGAGGTAGGTACTACTGACCAGAATGCTGTATCATTTGTGCCAGAATTAAGAACATTTCCTCAAGGCTGGAGAAAAAATCTGGAGTGGGACGGAAAGAATCTATTTGTCATGATTCACATAGGAATTAATAAAATAGGTATACCTGGCAATGAGGCACTGCTGAGAGAATTTGAGGTGTCAGAGGCCAAAATAAAAAGGAAAACGTGAAAAGGAATTCTCCACAAAACATATGAGCAGAAGTAGGCGAAAGTGGGTATTGCAGATGATGGAGATTAGAGTCAAGGTTGGAGTGGTGCTGGAAAAGCACAGTGGGTCAGGCAGCATCTGAAGAGCAGGGAAATCAGCGTTTCAGGCAAAAGCCCTTCATCAGGAGCAGAAGTAGGCCATTCGGCCCATTCAGCCTGCCATTTGTTACCTGTTTACCAATCAAGGAGTTAGATGCACTTGTAATAAAGATAGCATAGTAGTCATGCAATATGTTAATGATTAGACTACTTACAGTGTGGAAACAGGCCCTTCGGCCCAACAAGTCCACACCGATCCGCAACCCACCCATACCCCTGCACCTAATACTATGAGCAATTTAGCAAGGCCAATTCATCTGACCTGCACATCTTTGGACTGTGGGAGGAAACTGGAGCACCCGGAGGAAACCCACGCAGACAATGTGCAAACTCCTGAGGCAGGAATCTGGTGCTGTGAGGCAACAGTGCTAACCACCGTGCTGCCCACCAATATTCATTGTTAATGTTAATGTTTATACTGACTGGAAAAACAAAACTTGAAAGTGTGTCTAGTCATAGAATTTATAGAAAATAGATTTCTAGGTCACTATGCAAGGAATATACAAGAAAAACATCTACTTTAGATCTAGGATTGTGCAAATAAGGTGAAAAAGGTAATTAATAATATCCATTGTACAAGAATCTCGAAGAATGGTCATAGATTGGGAACATTATTTATAGAGTATGAAACTGCTTTAGTTAAACCAGAAACAACAGTTTTAAATCCAAACAAAGCAAAGTATATAAGATCGAGAGGCTAGTTGGCTAAGGAATGTTGGGAAAGTACATTAAAAGGTATGATAGTAAATAGATAATTTCTAGGATTTAAAGAACTAATATACAACTTCTAATAAATATGCATTCTTCCATAGCTCAAAAAAAACACCAACAGAAAAATGGTCTAACCATCTTGAACAAAAGCTGTTAAAGAAGATATTAATCAAAGAAGATTATAACATTGCCAAAAAAAAATCAGAAGCCATAGATCATAAGGACTTTGGTAGACCAAGAAATCAATAAGGAAAGAGAAATGAGTAATGACAGTAGACTAGCAAGAGATATAAAAGAACAACTCTCAACATTTCTATAGATAAGAAAAATTGTAAGAGGTTAACAAAAGTAAATGTGGACCCATTGAAACTATAACATGAATGAAGAGTTCTGCAGACATTAAACCAGTACTTTGTCTTCACAGTGGGAGGCATAAACGGCATTGTAGAAATAATCGAAAATCAAGAGTGTCGTGGGAATGAGGAATTTAAAGAAGTCAGCATCAGTAAAGAAACATTATAGGATCTATGTGCAAGTCTGTCTGCATGCTCTCTTGAAAGTCAAGGGCCAACCATTAAGCTGAGGTAGCACTCAGCAGGAGCACTAGGTAGGATGAAAGCATCAAGATCTAAGTTCTGAAGTCCAAAAGCATTCATCTGATTAGTGGTCGATAATTGGTTGGTGAGTTTGAAGTTTCCCTGTCTTCTCTAAAGTAGGGCAGCAATCAAACTTGGACCAGGAAAGTAGAGTGTTGTATTACATTCATCATTTATCTATTAAACTACTTCATGTAAGTACGAATAGTCATTTAATAAATACTTTGATTGAATACAATAAGAATAGTCACAGAATCACAGAATGGTGACAGTACCACCTTGTGGACAGCTTGTCACCTTTTTAGGAGTGAGTCCATTGATTTAAAACAACCAAAGCCTAATCCAGGTACCGGATATCAGTCAGGAGATGTGCAATGGGGGCCATACTCCTGTCCTTACTTTAATGGCCCTGCTCCCTCTCCCCATGACCACACACAAGAAAGCTCTTCCCATTGGTTGGTCAACAACTCTTGCAGGCCAGGCATTCTGCCCCATTTTGATTCTAGTGAACACCCACCAGTGTTCATGCCACTGCCTGATTGGCATAGGGCATGCATTCAGTGAGCTTCCTTAGACAAGGCAGCCTTGAAGTTTTGCATGCTCTGCAGCTGCATGTCAGATCCAAAACGCCTGAACAAAGTTCCACCATGATCAGAATGAAGGTCTAAATTAAATGTAGGATCCAGAAACACCAATCGCTGGATTAATTCTCAGTACATGCAAATTGGCATAGGAGGAGATGGATAGATGAATGAATACATACCTAAAGAGCTAGGCCAGAACTTTCCCATCTCAAATTAGACAGAATTAGACACGGTGGCACAGTGGTTAGCACTGCTGCCTCACAGCGCCAGGGACCTGGGTTCAATTCCCGCCTCAGGCGACTGACTGTGTGGAGTTTGCACGTTCTCCCCGTGTCTGCGTGGGTTTCCTCCGGGTGCTCTGGTTTCCTCCCACAGTCCAAAGATGTGCGGGTCAGGTGAATTGGCCATGCTAAATTGCCCGTAGTGTTAGGTAAGGGGTATATGTAGGGGTATGGGTGGGTTGTCGCTTCGGCGGGTCGGTGTGGACTTGTTGGGCCGAAGGGCCTGTTTCCACACTGTAAGTAATCTAATCTAATCAAGAAATGATAGTGAAATGGCAAAAAGAATTGCCATTCTATTTCTGCTCAACACTATTTTTCCAAGGGTGGGAAATGTGAATAATCCTGTTCCTATTAAGGAATTAATTTACACAGTGGTAATTTCATTCAAAGTCCATTTTCAAAACAGTTTTGGATATTATTTGAGGCAACCAAGTCTCAGCAGCTGTAATGTATCAGTGCAGCTGCACAATGATGGGGTGAATTTACATAGTATTTTAAATACTTTCAATTGTATTTGTGTTTTCAATTTAGACATCTGATGAGATTAGTGATTTAGATATCCAATTGTTTATTTGGGGGAATTTATGGATTCTTGGATGCAATCCAGCTCTTCAATGTCAGCATGAACATTGTCAAGTGCTTATTATCCTCTAAGTGTTTTTACCTTTCTGCTCCAGAGGTGGCCATCTTTTGTTCTTAACTCCTAACTGCCAAAGTCACTTTCAGATTCACCTCTCGCCAATTAATGCCCTAAGGGCTGCAAAATCATGCTCTTTGGAGGCCTAAAGCTGGAAGTGAAAGTGCAAAAATAGCTCAGCCTTGATTCCCAGTTCCCACCAGCCATGGAAAATGTAATTCCTTAATGTGGAAAAGAGGCTTCCTTTTCTGTGATGTAGGTACCAATTCTGAGATAGAAAGGGGTGTAATGATGAGGTGACTTTCTCCTGAATCAGAATGAAATCTGTGTTCTGCTAGAAAGTATAAATAGGGAGGTCAAAAAGGCTTGAAACTAGTCATGGGAAAGAGGGATCTATAAGAAATGTTGCATTTAAGGATTTTAATATTCATTTAGGACATTTTAGATATCACTGAAACACATTTCCAGAGTCACAGAAAGTTGGAGAAGGAGAAATAGGAAAACCAGGAATTTTTAGCTGTCTTGCAGGGAAGAAAACAAGAGTAGTTGAATATTTCTGTACAAAGAATGATCAAAAGATGTAATGGAGAGCTGAAGAAATAGAGAGATTCTGTGTTGGGGAAGACTTGAGGAGCTCGTTGAAGATTGTGGGTATTAATATGTAAGTGCAGCTACATATGGATGCTACTGAACAAGTTTAGAGATTGGTGAAGCTAGCTGTCTTTGGAAAGCTAGAATCTAGAGGAGGATGGACCCAGGACCCAGGACAATGATCAACTAGAAAAGGTACAGTCGTTGAGACAATCTAGGATGGAATGATTCTTCAAAGGGAATTTCAAGGGAAGATCAGAAAAAGTGAACAATTGCAATATCTTGTGAAGTTTAATAAAATCTAATGACACATTGGGTCTGGATCTAGGGCTGGTAACTCAAGAAATCCATGTGATCTATCATGAGTACATCTGCTGTTTGATGTACACTTTAGAGTACTTGATCAGTCTGTAGTTCATGCTTGCCATGTGTTAATTCTGGGTAGATGACAGGGAATGATAGTTCAGAATGATCATTCAGTGTGTCAGAAAGTCAGAAGTGATTTTCCACAGAATGGTGGAAGTATTGCGTTGAAATCTTAAGTACAATTTCTAAATGCACAGATGATATTAAATTGGAAGGTCAGGCTGCATCCGAGGAGCAGGAGAGTCGACATTTCAGAAATAAGCCCTCATCAGGAATGTGGATGGGGAAAGGAGCTGAGAGTTAAGTACGGGGGTGGGGGTGAGGCTGGGGGTAAGGTAAGTGGGAAGGCGGTAGGTTGATGCTGTTAGGGGGTAATTGTGATAGGTCTGTGGGGAGGGTGGAATGGATAGGTGGGAAGGAAGATGGACAGGTAGGACAGGTCAAGAGGGCGGTGTCGAGTTAGAGGGTTGAATCTGGGATGAGGTGGAGGGAGGGGAGATTTGGAAACTAGTGAAGTCGATGTTGATGCTGTGTGGTTGTAGGGTTCCAAGGTGGACAATGAGGCGCTCTTCCTCCAGTTGTCGGGTAGCTTTGATTTGGCGTTGGAGGAGGCCCAGGACTTGCATGTCCTTAGCGGAGTGGGAGGGGGAGTTGAAGTGGTCGGCCACAGGTGAAGTTGTTTGGTGCGTGTGTCTCAGAGATGTTTATTCCCCAATTGAACTTGCCCCATTTTTCTCTCATGTACCTCTACTACTATAACCATTTATATTTATGGGCGGCATGGTGGCTCAGTGATTAGCACTGTTGCCTCACAGCACCAGGGCCCCAGGTTTGATTCCAGCCTTGGGCAACTGTCTGTGTGGAGTTTACACATTCTTTCCGTGTCTGCGTGGGTTTCCTCCGGGTGCTCCGTTTCCTCCCACATTCCAAAGATGTGCAGCTCAGGTGAATTGTCCATGCAAAATTGCCCATAGTGTTCAGTGCATTAGTAAGAGGGAAATGGGTCTAGGTGGGTTGCTCTTTGGAGGGTCGATATGGACTAGTTGGGCCGAAGGACCTGTTTCCACACTGTAGGGAATCTAATCTAATTCATCTTCCTCAGATTTTCACCTGGTTTTCCCTTAAATATGTAGATACTTTTCATTTCAGCCACTCAGTGATAGCAAGTTTCACATTCTTACCACCCTTTGGGTGAAGACATTTCTTCTGAATTTCTTTTTGGATTTCTTGGTGGCTATTTTATGTCAATAACAGCAGTCAGTTAGGTAGACAATTAGTTTGTGATGTGATATGTGATCTGACCAGCATTTTATACAAATTTAAGGTAACTTCTTTACAATTCTATTTCTTTAGAAATGAGTCCCAATGCTAGGCTTGCTTTTTATAAAAGTCTTAATAAAAGTTTTTCCACCCAGTTTTTCCTGTTTATCTAGCAAGATTCTCCACTCAGACAGGCTGGCCTTTTTCTCCACCAAGTGATGAACCTGAATATCCAGGGGACAGAAATGTTCCAGGTTGGAACATTTGTAACATCCTCCATTTTCCTACCTCATATTTAACTGGGTTCACCTTCCGATCAAAGTACATTTCCCTCTGCTCTTTTCTTTTTTACCATTCTGATGGCCATTACTTTGTGTGCAACCTGCACATTTTCTAATAGGATTTTCAGTTTTCCTGTTGCAGAAGGTTTCTGTTAAGGGCTCTGTTAAGTCCTGTCCAATTAAAGATTTGATACATCTCATGTCTGGTCATTAGAACGTGGGAGCGAATCCAGTTGAATTGGAGAGTGAGTTCCTTATAAGCATGAGGATAAAGGATAAAACAATGTTCCAGATTGAGGTGCCGCCAAATATATTCATCACTGCATGCATTACCTGGCCCATGAAAAGGCTTCCCTGGTCTGATTCTTCATTGCAGGGAAAATTCCATCTGGTGAAAATTTGCTGAATTAGGATGTCTACTGCAACTTCAGTGGTGTTCATTTGAGTGGGGAATGCTTCTACCCATTGCTAAATGTCCACAATGATCAGGACATAATTTTATCCCCTTTATAGGACATTAGGGGGCTGACAACCAATACATTTAAATGTGGGGAGTGCTCTGTCAGAACGGTTAAGGGATTCAAGCAAATAATATCAGCATAATGTTGTACCGCTCAGAACATGGCTAGCAAGTGCTCCTCACACTTAAAGAAGCCCTGCTGTATTGGTGAAAGAGTCCAGGAGGCACAAGGTGCCAGTCTGAGATTACTGTGTCATTCCTGGGCCTGCCAGTGTGGCATCCATGACTGCAAGTTCCAAGGAGAGGGAAGTTCTGGGTGAGGTACTGGTGCAGGACCCTGCAAACAGACATGTTTTAATTCTGCAACAGCATCATGTGCTATTCAGTCAATTCCCACAGGACACTCCTTTCAAGGAGGTTGAAGAGTGGGGCAGCTTTAAGTGTTGAAACCATGGATGTGGTTCTGACAGTCTCCCACTAAACCCAGAAAGAAACACAATGAGCTCACACCCCTAGGAGGCACAAACAGGTTAGGGCCTCGATATGCTTCCTTTCTATTCCAGTGTTTCCCTGAGTTGTCGCAGTCCTAAGAATGAGACCTGGGACCTTATGATTTGTGCCCTCTTGGGTTTAACTTTTAGTCCTAGGATGTGAGGAAGGTTAACAGTTACTGTAACAGTGTCAAATGTTCGGTCCTTGTCTCTGTTTGCAGGAGGAGATTGTCCATGTACCGTACCAAGCAGTCCAGTCAGGAAAACTGCTCTAACCCTTTAGCCAGCCTCTGGTAAAATATTGATGGAGAATTGTAAAATCCCTGGAACAAGCAGGCCCATGTATTGCTCGCCCTGAAATATGAGCGTGAATTTATATTGGCAGTGTGAGTGGAGGAGAATGAATCAAAATCCATTACTAATGTCCAGCACAGTGAAATATTTTGCTCGTAGGCCTACCCCTTCATGGTTTTTGGACCAGTCACTGCTGTTGGTGATGTGATTGAGGTGGTTTTATTTAGTTCCCTGCAATCAACAGTGAGTGACCCAGAGCATTCCGGTTTCATAAATGGCCATATTGGCGAGTTATTAGGAGATGCTACAGGGCAAAGGACTCCATGCTTTAACAGTTGCTAATGACCTTAGCCACCTCCCCCTCTGCCTACTTGTCTTTGTGGCTTTGGGTCTGGTCTGTCTATCACTACCTCACCCTGTATCCAGCCACACTGTGTTTGTAACAGGTGGACACACTTAGACCATAAGACTATAGGAGCACAAATTAGGTCATTCAGACTATAAAGTCTACTCTGCCATTTGATCATGGCTGATCCGTTTTTCAACCCCATTTTCCCATTTTCTCCCGATAACTTTTTATCCCCTTGGCAATCAAGAACTTATCTATCTCTGTTTTAAATATACTCAATGACCTGGCCTCCGCAGCCTTCTGTGGCAATGAATTCCACAGATTCAACATTCTCTGGCTAAAGAGGTTTCTCCTTATCTCTGTTAAAAAGGGTCTGTCCTTTATTTTCTATAAGGGAATAAAACAAGAGTCAAAAACAGCATTAGATTTCTGTAATTAAAAAAAAATTAAATGCAATGATTTGCAAAGCATTTGATCAAGCCAAGATTGTAAGCATCTAGAATTATTCAGAATGGATGGATTCTTTTGAAAAATGACATGTTTAGCTATAACAGCTAACTTCCATTGCGTAACAATAGTTACAAGTGGTCTCTATAATGTAGGGAAATGCATGGTAAACCTCATAAAAACCTGATGCGAGAGTAAAGTAGAAATGGTATGTACTAATAGAAAATCTGTCAGCCAATTGAGAAATGTAAAGCACATTTTGCAGTCTGTCTAACCTCAGTCTCTGTTCTATTTCTTAGGGAGACAGTTGGTCATTTCTGACTATTAGTCAGTGTGGTAATGTAACACCAGACTCACTAATCTCTTTCCCATTTTCAATTGCTGCTGACACTCTACTTCAATAGCTTTTTCTCTGCACTGGATGTTCTTTGTCAAGTAACCCACCTGAAGAAATGGAGAGTTGCACGGATAGAAAACTATCAAATTCTTAATGGCAATAGATTTATTTGTTCGAATTTATATTGAGCTGTGGAAAGTTATTGAAAATCTCCACTTATATTTGAGTGCAGAGGCTAGCATCAGTATTTTTTATGATCACTTACACAGCAGTTTTTGTAAAGGAAGGTTAATTTCAATAGTGTGATGCAAATATATTTCTTAAATTACATTTTGTGTGTCCTTACATTTCCACACAAAATAATGGAGATTTCAACAATTCAAAAGTTGGGTAAGATAGTAACAACTTTGTTGTTGATGCATTCTGATGAGAGACGCCATTTACTTTTTATTAACCTATTGTTCAAATCAACTTGTTGAGAGATGTTGTTACACACATCTGGAGCAAATGGCACTTGATTTCAGGTCTCTTGGTCCAGGGGTAGGGACACTACAACTGCGTCACAAGAGGGCATAGGTACCATTTAATCAGAGTTTACAGATTGGGCTCAGATGGCCATTAACAGATGGTTCAGAGTTAATCTCCCACATTCTGCTGTAAGCATGAAAATTATAGGAGTAGCACAATGGTATGCCACTTCCAGTTTCTTTGAATTTTCTTGTTCATCGATCTTAAAAATATTGGACATGGGGGTGAGAGGTTGTTTGAATGGCAATCAAAGATTGTTCAGTTAGGGAAAGAAATGTTCATTTGCTTTCCAATTGGCAGCGGGAAGGGGAAAATTCTGTTTGATGAATGAGTTATGTGACCAATGATTGGAGCAGGGGTAGAATGGGGCTGATGAAGGCCGGAGATAATATTGTGAAATTAGAATTGGCAAGTTTGGGCAGCTGGAGGCTTCATGAGTTGTTGAAAATTGAGGCCTATTGAAGCAACAAAGTGTCAAAGTCATTTGAACACAGAATGCAGATCTCCCTCTCAATGTGCCTAGTGGGACTGGTCTCCCACAGCTACTGAATCTAAATTTAAATGGGCACTTAAGTGCAGACAATCGAGTCACAAGTGTAAATTCAAAACTTGATGGAAAAACAACAGCTCATGTAGTTTTTGTGGACAGAGAAACAGAGTTAACCATATGTATTTTTGCCATGACCATAAGAAACAGCACCAATCCTGTTTTCATGTCAGAAAGCCCCGTATGGTACTCTGCCCATTTAGAGTCAGAGAGTCATACAGCATGGAAACAGACTCTTTGGTCCAACTTGTCCATACCAACCAGGTTTTTTAAACTAATCTTATTTGCCTGCATTTGCCCATATCCGTCTAAATTTTACCTATTCATGTACCTGTCCAAATGTTTTTTACATGTCTTTACTCTACCTGCATCTACCATTTCCTCTGTCAATTCATTCTATATACACTCAATCCTCTATGTGAAAAAGCTGCCTCTCAGGTTCCTTTTAAATCTTTACCCCTTCAACGTAAACTTATGGCCTCTTGTTTTGAACTCCCCTACATTTGCTATTAACAATAGAAATTTGCTATAGACCTTTGCTATTAATTTTATCTATACCTCTCCTATTCTCCAGGGAAAAAGGTCCCAGCCAAATTCAGCCTCTCCTTATAACTCATATGCTCCAGTTCCGATAACATCTTTGTAAGTCTCTTCTGTATCCTTTCCAATTTAATAATATCCTTCCTATATCAGGGCAACCAGAACTGTACACAGTACTCCAAAAGTGGTCTCACCAATATCATGTACAACTGCAGCATAATGTCCCAATTCCTATACTCAGTTTTCTGACCAATGAAGGGAAGTGTGCCAAATTCTTTCTTCACAACCATGTCTACCTCTGATACCAGAAACTATGTTTTGAACGCCTAGGTCTCTCTGCTCGACAACACTCCCCAGTACCCCACCAGTTGCTATGTAAGCCCTCTCCTGGTTTGCCTTAACGAAATGCAACACCTCGCATTTATTTAAATTAAACTCCACCTGCCACTCCTCAGCCTATTAGCCCATCTGATCAAGATCTTATGTATTCTTAGAGAACCTTCTTTACCGACCACTGTATCACCAATTTTTGTGTCATCTGCAAACATACAAGCCATACTTCCTACATTCTCATCCAAATCGTTCATATTAATGACCAACAAGAGTGCACTACCACCAATCCCTGCGATTTACCACTCATCATAGGCCTCCAGTCTGAAAAACAACCCTCTACCACCACCCATAGAGTCTTTGGGATGTGGTGAAAGTGAGGACTGCAGATGTTGGAGATTAGAGTCAAGAATATGGTACTGGAAAAGCACAACAGGTCAGGCAGCATCCGAGGAGCAGGAGAATCAATGTTTCTCCTGCTCAATTCTCCTGCTCCTTGGAAGTTGCCTGACCTGCTGTACTTTTCCAGCACCACACTCATAACTCATTGGAATGTGAGACAGGTTTTGACATAGTCACTGAGGCTGTTGGTTTGCCTCAGGGAGAAAATCTGCTGATTTTGCCCAAGACCTCCGCAGAGGAAACCAGAATAACATTAGCAAATTTCTGGCCGAGAACTTGGGACAGGGCTGCTCCTCGCTTTATCAATGCTGATATAGTTTGGAAACTTGAGGTCTTTTGGGGAAGGGGAATGCTCCTTTTCTGAGAGGCTGAAAAAGGCCACTTCATCGTGCAGCAAAGGCACCACTCTGTTCAGCTACATTTCCTTCCACATCCTCTCCCTTCTTGTTTCTCACCTTTTTCTCCTGCTCCTCATTGGATGAGCTGTCTTTAATTGGCCTGTCACCATCTTCAAAATGCATACCTATCTAGAAATCCATGCATGGACAGCACAGTAGCCCATTGTAATAATCAAGGCCCTTCCAAATGGGTATTAGAGAGTCCAGTACACTGACCAACCTGACTGGTCCAGACTCTGGAATCACACCCTCTGAACCTCAATGCACTAAGAAGGGTATCCCATTTGCCTCTGCCATACAGGAATGAATCACCATGCTTTCTCGGATGCACTGTGCTTGTTAAAGTGAAAATCTGATACAGCATGGACTTGGAGAGAATAAAGAAGTCATAGCAACTACCAGGGAGGTGAATTTTCACATGGACAAAGCTGATATGTTCACTGGTCAGATGAAGGAAACTGGCGTTCTTTCTCTTGATAAATCTGAGTTAGTCACTTCATGCCTTGATTCTTTCACGGCTGCAGTCAATGAAACACATTGTCTGGATGGTGGTGAAACTAGAGATTTGAGTCCCCAGCAGGCAGTATTGTCATAAGATGAGTGAAACATCCAACAACAGTAAATTGTGAGAGATGAGATGAACAAATGCTTGTGAGAAGCAATGCAGCTGTGGATCTATTCCTTGGGATGAGACAGATGTACAAGGTCTTTATGACTTTGACCACTGGCAGAGTGTGGTAACAGGTGCTGCAAGGTTTTCAATGGTAAGGGCACAAATGTATCTGACATCAGCCTGGAGAATCACAGATTCCTCTGGCACTGCATCTTTGTTGTCTCCGAATAGCTCTGGAATCAGCAGAGCTGTGTTGAGAGAGTATGGCCTTCATGTCCTTCTTGTCCCTCTTTTCTCTCCCATGCTGTCCTGCCATTCATGTTTCCTTCCTCCCTATAGACGGTTTTGCCTACCATTGCCACAAGGTTCTACATTTGACAGCCACAGATCTGTTCTCAATAGCAGCCTTCCTCTTGTTCTGTCTCCACCATTTCAGGGGTTTCTGATGTTAAGTGCACTTTCTTTCTGCTATCCTCTTACCATGTTAAGCCTCCTTTGCAATGTTGACCTTCTATGGTGCAGATTCGATGGGTCAAATGGCCTGCTTCCACACTGTAGGGATTCTTTGATTCCATGAAGATAGTGCCATTTGAGGGATGACATGACATTTCTGTGGTTAGAGATAGTGGAATATGACAGACACAGTATCAGTGAGGTAGAAAGAGAGGTAGACAGCCATAAAGTGAACTTCCTACAATTCCGCTAACCAATGTAAAAATACAGATGCTGTGGATCAGAAATAAAAATAGAATTTGCTGGAAAAGCTCAGCAGTCTGGTAGTATCTGTGAAAAGAACTCAAAGTTAACTTTTCAGGTTCAGTGACCCTTCCTCAGAATACCTTCCAGGCCTGCTGAACTTTTCCAGCAACTTCTGCTGGAAATACTGGGGATAGTTAGACACTGCGTTTTCATATTACGAAGAAGACCATGGAAAGATTAACTAGTTTTACTTAGGAAGTGTAAGGAAATCTGAGCCACATGCCTGGATATACAGTTAATTGGATGTGATATGGATTTAGGTGACTCAGTGCCAATAGAACAATATCCTTATCAATCAGCCCAGAAAAACATGGAAAGCAGAAAAGTCACTTGCTTGATCCTAGCCAAAGCAGCTGGAATTTACTTATAGTGTTAGTTCCTAACCCAGAAGGATTGACTGATTTGGCATAGGTAACAGAAAGGTAAATATAATCATGAAAACAGATTTACACCCAATTCCTCGGTCAGAAGATTGTATCAATAGGTTTGGCAGTGCCTCATTTATTTCTAGAATTGATCTATTGAAGGTGGACTGGAAAGTGCCATTAGCATCAAGGACTAACAAGATATCTTTGTTGCATCAAATGGATTGTATCAATGTGAATTTTAAAATGCCCATCTACATTCAAAAGGCATATGAATGAAGTCATAACTGAAGTATCTAATATGTAATTTATTTAGATGATGTTATAATATACTGTAAGACGTGTGAAGAACGAGCACAGCAATTAGAAAACCTGTTTAAGCGATTGCAATTAGCTGGCTTAGTGATAATCTGGTCAAATGTGAATTTATCTATGACATAAGGGTAGTATGGTTGTTCAGTGGTTAGCACTGCTACCTCACAGTGTCAGGGACCCAGGTTCAATTCCAACCTTGGGTGACTGTCTGTGTGGAGTTTGCACATTCTCCCTATGTCTGTGTGGGTTTCCTCCCATCCAAAGATGTTCAGTTTGGGTGGATTGGTCATGTTAAATTGTCCATAGTATCCAGGGTGACGCAGGCTAGGTAGAATTGTCATGGGAAATACAGGGTTACAGACCTAGGTGGGGGAGGGGGGGGTGGTCTGGATGGCATGCCCTTTGGAGGGTTGGTGTGGGCTGAATGGCCTGAGTCCACACAGTAGAAATTTTATGATGCTGGAGCCTCAAGACTGCGAGCTACTAGAGGATATCATGCAAGAATATCTACAGCTTCATCCAATGAAAGTCAACTAGCCACACCACAGCCACTCGATAGCACAGTGCCCAAGCACTAGGGTAGACAAAAGCACTTACAAAGCAGGAATGAGGGAAATATACAAGTATGGATATTTGTATGCTTTATGGAAGCCTATAGAACAAAGGTGTTACAGAATGTCTTTTTTGGGGTGACTTTTATTTCAGTATTTTGGAAGCGGATGATAGACTTTCACAGTTTTGATTGGTTTGGAAAACTTTTCATTTATCTTTATGAAGATAGTACACTGCACAAAATGCCTTGTTCATGCCAGTTAAATGGCCAAGCATTAAAAGATCATAGCACCAATTACAAATTCATTACCTTGATGAAAATAACCTTGATATATATCCAAAGGAATCGTTTCCCACTGAAACAATAATAATTTTTCTTTAGGTATACACCAGGATATCCGAATTATGCTGGTAAAGATGCACCTTTTGTGTTAATTGTGTAACCTTTGGTTCTCTATACAACAGCTATAATGGAAATTAAGCTCTTTTCCATTTCAATATATAATTGCTCCAGGCAATCAACAATTTTAATATGCTGCACAAAATCATTTCATATGAAGTGCTTTCTTTTTTATATAGAACTTCACTAATATCTTCTAAACCAAATGACTTTGAGGTAGCCAATAAAAGAAATTCAATTCTATGTTTCACTGCATAGATTGGATTTCTTAGTTACATTCAGGGCATTCAGATTCTCATAGTTTTCTTTGCTCAACTCAAGCCAAACAAATTGGAATTTACCTGCTAATTTCAGAATATGTTGGAGAATAATTTGCAGTAATTTGCATTTATCATCAAACTACCAATTTTACCTTTGCAGTGCTTAACAAAATAGAATTCCAGCTACAGTGGCTTTAGTCACCTAAATAACAGGCATCAGAGGTTTGACCTGTCAATTCTCCATCTCTTAATAATTGAGGACTAAATTAGAATCTCATTCTGTGGTGAGGACAGTCTTTCTTGGAACAATGAAGGTGACGGATGCTGACAAAATCTTCAGGCCTCATTTGAATGCACACATCTCTTCTAGTGCACCATATCAAATTACCTGAGTGGACAACAGCTGTACACTGTGGTTAGTAAAGTTGCTGCAGTTCTTTTCCCAACACTGGAGCAATAACAAAATGCACGTAGATTTACATGATAAAGCAATGAGTAATGCATTCATAAAAATTTGCCCAGATTATGTCATGTCCGCACAAAACAGATCAAATTCAGTCTGGCCAGTTACTGCTCCATCAGTTGTTATGGACTAGGCCAGTCCACACAAAACATTCTTTAGCAGGCAGACTAGACCATAACTTTGCAATTTGTTTTGGTAAATGTACAGGGAAAAGTACCTTGAGTAAGTTGGCCATGTTGACAACCAGGTTTTCATTCCTGATGAAGAGCTCTGGCCCGAAACGTCGAATTTCCTGTTCCTTGGATGCTGCCTAACCTGCTGTGCTTTAACCAGCAACACATTTTCAACCAGGTTTTCAAACAGACAAAAATGTATTCACAAAATTACACAATGAAACACAAAGCACATAATAAAGAACACTTACAGAATTCAGTCGATCCAAACGAGACTTAATTATGCTGTTCCAAATATGCACAACAGTCCCAATAAACAAACTCCTTAACCATAGTAAAAATGAAACAAAGGCTTGCAGGGGGTCAAAATTAGAACGGCAGGAGGAGAGAGAGTCTAGCGACCTGTTTCTGCACAGCCCACAGCTGTACTCCCTAACTAGTTCTGGACTGAACTGCTCAGCTAGACAGCTGGCCATGCCCCCTTGACTTATACAGGTTACTTCTAAAAATATAAAAGCTTTGGCCTAAAGACTCATCTGTTGATGTATAAACAAAAAGGCCTTTCATCTCTGAACCAAACCCAGCTATTTCGAAGCCCAGCCTGTTAACGATCCCTCTGAAAATAACAAAGACACAGTATCCTTGAGAAAAGGAACAATGTTTAGAAAAAAGGACCAGCTTTGTGAAACAGTCTACTCTCGATCATCTATAAAGTGATGGAAGAGGTTGCCAACTATGCTATCAAGTAGCACTTAGATGGAAATAATCCATTCATTGATATATTGTTTTAGTTCTACTAGGACCACAGCTCCTGACCTCATTACAGTCTTGAACATGGTAAAAAAGGGTTGAACTCCTGAGCATACCCACTAACTTGATTGCATTTTTGGAGATGTGACAAAGAAGATTCATGAAGGCAGGTTGGTAAACTTTGTATCTATGGGCATCAGCAAAGCATTCAACAAGTTTCTGCATGGTAGACTGATTAGCAAAGTTATATCGTATGGGTATCCAGGGGGGCTAACCAACACATTACAAAATTGGCTTGAAGGAAGAAGACAGAGTGTGGTAGTAGAGAGTTGCTTTTCAGGCTGGACATCTGTGACCAAAAGTGTGCCATGATTTGGATGTGATTATAGGAGGCATAATTCGTAAGTTTGCAGTTAACATCAAAATCAGTGGTGCAGTGGACAAAGAAAAAATTTATCTCAGATACATTGGGACTTTGAGCAGATGGGCCAATGGGCAGAAGGGTGACAGATGAAGTTTAGTTTAGATAAATGACAAATGTTGCAATTTGGTAAAGCAAATCAAGATAGGAATTATATAATTAATAGTAGGGCCCTGGAGAGTGTTGCTAAACAAGAAGACCTAAGGGTGCAGGTGTATTGTCCTTTGAAAGTGAAGTCACAAGTAGACAGAGTGGTGAAGAAGACATTGGTAGACTTACCATCATTGGTCAGAATGAATCTAGGAGTTGGAACATCATGTTGGTAGGCCACTTTTAGAATACTGATACAATTCTGGTCATCCTTCTATAGGAAGGATGTTGTTAAACTTGAGAGGTTTAAAAGGTTTACAAAGATGTTGTTGTGACTGGAAGGTTTGAGTTATAGAGAGAGGCTGAATAAGCTTGGGATTTTATCCTTGGAGCTTTAGAGGCTAAGTGGTGACCTTATAGAGGTTTATGAAATCATGAGGGGCATAGATATGTTGAATAAATAAGGTCTTTTTCCTGGTACAGGGAAGGCCAAAATTAAAGGACATAGGTTTAAGGCGAGAGGGAAAGATTTAAAAAGGATCTGAGGGATAACCTTTTCAGACAGAAGTTGGTGCATATATGGAATGAGCTGCTACAGGAAACTGGGGAGATTGATACAATTACAACATTTAAAAGGCATCTGGATGGGTATATAAATAAGAAGGGTTTAGAGGGATATGCTGACAAATGGGACTAGGTCAGATGGAATGTCTAGGCGGCGTGGATGAGTTGTATGGAAGATCTGTTTCCACGCTGTATGACTCTATGTGAATGTGAATGTGACTGCCCTTGGGTACAAAGTAACATTCTACTGAGTATGACTTTAAGGGGTTCAAGCAAAACTGAACTTAATGGCAATTTGGGGGTGGAGTGGGGTGGGGTTGTGGGAGAGAGGTGAAATAACTCTTCACTGTTTGGAGTCATACCCAACATAAAGGAAAATGGCTGTGTTTGTTGGAAATCAATCTTTTCAACACCAGGACATCTCAGCAGGTGTTCCTTAGGGTAGAGTCCACCTCAACCACCTTCATTTGCTTCTCAATGACTTTCTCTCTATCATAAGGTCAGAGGTGGGGATGTTTGCTGATGATTACAAATATTCAGCAACATTTGCAACTCCCCAAATACTGAAGCAGACAATCTCCAAATGCAGGAAGACCTGGATGACATTGTGACTGAGAAGTGACAAATAACATTTTTATGACAAAAGTGCCAAACAGTGATCATCTTCAACACATAAAATGTAACCATCTAACCTTGATGTTTGAGTATATTGCCATTACTGAATTCCCCCATTAAGAGGTGGTACCATTGGCAGAAAGTGAACTTGACCAACATTTTAAATCCTGTGACTGGAAGAATCGGTCAGAGGCTGGGAGTCCATTATGAGTAACTGACCTCCTGACTGTACAAAATCTGCCTACCACCTACAGTGCCCAAGTTGGGTCTGTGATGGAATAGTCTCCACTTGACTTGATTGCTGCATGTTAAACAACACTTATGAATCACAACACCCTCCAGAACAAAGAAAACTGCCTGACCCTATAGAGCATCTTCAATATCAATTCCTTTCTGCAAGGTTAACTACAGTAATAAAGCAAGGCTCCTTCAACATCATCTTCTTAACTATAATCCCTACCACTTAAAAGGACAATACTAGCAGAAACATGGGAAATAATGTCTTGAACTACACCTCCAATTAACATTATCTGACTTGGACCTATATCCTTCGCCATTCTTTCACTGTTGCCAAGTCAAAATCCGGAACTCCTATCCAAAAAGTATTGTGAAGTACCCATACCATTTGAATTGGATGTTCTCAAAGACAGCTCACTACCACCTTCTCAAGGGCAATTTGAGATGGGAAACAAATGTGGACTTATCCAGCTAATAAGGCCCAAACCCTGTGAAAGAAAAAAATATCAGAGCTATTATCAGTTTCTTAGTTCCTTTAATTATTTGACGATTTTCTAAAACTAAAATTTATATTATAAAACATAAGAAATGTGAACCAGGTTTTCGTAACATAGAATTAAATGTTAACAATGATGATTTTGTACTGAAATTATTGCTTCATGAAGATCCATTTTGACAGACTAGTGAAAAATGAGCCTGATTCCACTGCTTGCACGTGAGTAGGTGATGCAATGAATGGAAGGGAACAGGAATTGTGACTGTAGCTGTTTAATTATTGCTTTGGTTCAACCTTGCCATTTGTTTCAGCAACAAGATGCCAAATAATGTTTGTTAAACGACTTGTTAATGCCAAACTAGACCTCATTAATATGCAAACTCTAAGCTTAACAAACTGACTAAAACAGATCAACATCAGAAAATTCAACAAGGAAATTAGAATGAGAATTCCAGTGGACTCAGATCATTGTTTGCTCCAAATGCTTTCCATGTTGGTAACCAGGCACCAACATATCAAAGCACACTCATGGCAGCAGGTACACACAGTCCATGTCCATAAACATTGGCATCCTACACGTGACAGCATCCAAGAACTCTTATAATACATCTCTGAGCAAGTTATAGGATGCTTCTGTATTTGAAAGCTGCACTGTAGGCTGTACTAGCAGTTATCATTATAATGCTACAGCAATGACACTGTGTGCTCAGGGACATGCATCCCATTTCATGGACTGGTCCAGGCCATATCTCTGGGCTCTTTGGTTGCACTTAAAGTGCTCACTCACACTGGGCTATCTGGATGTTCACAGCATCTATGCATTGCATTGCCTTGCCTTGCCTGTTTGCACTTTGCCTTATCAGCCAAAGATACTGGGTTCACATTACTTCTGTCTTACCTTGCTATTTAGCACAGACAAAAAAACCAAGAAGCTCATAATTGTTATCAATGGATCCTCAGTCAAGTCAGGAGGAATACATTTACTCAGGAGTTCTTGGCCCAGGCTCAAAGGCAGCCCCAATAACAATCCAGATCCTGCTTGAGGCAGTCAGAATCAGAATATCCACTTTATTAGGGCTGAGGAGCTGAATGCTGGGCAGTCTACCACCCATCATGATTCTTTCTGCCGCATTGTGGGCTCTTTCCCTCATGAAATGAGAGATAAGGAGGTAGTATGGGAGACAAAAGTCGTTGGCACAGCTATTACTATTGATGCAGGTGGGGAGATTTTCCGAAAAAGTGAGTAGGCAGCATAGAGGACATGCACATGAATGGCATTGTAGTTTGAGGTGGCTGACAGCAAGGGACGAAAGCTGTTGCAGACAATAATAAGAATGATAGGGCTGAATCTCAGTAGGAGATAGATGCAGTAAAGATTAGAGTAGTGCTGGAAAAGTACCGCAGGTCAGGCAGTGTCCAAGGAGCAGGAAAATCAACGCTTCGGGCAAAAGCCCTTCATCAGGAATCCTAATGAAGAGCTTTTGCCCGAAACATTGATTTTCCTGGTTCTCGGATGCTGCCTGACCTGCTGTGTTTTTCCAGCACTACTCTAATCTTGACTCTAATCTCCAGCATTTGCAGTACCCACTTTCGCCTGATAGATACAATAACACAGATAGAGTGAGTATGCCTTTTCAGAGAGAAAGTAATTACACTTAAGCTGGTAGATTGTAGAAAGACATTCATTTCTTCCTACAGTTCTAGGCATTCCTCCAAATGGCTGAGACTGCCATACCTGGGTAAAAGACAGAGACATGGACTTCTCCCTGTCTGCCACGACTGGGCAAATGTCAGGAATTGTGCAGGTCAGATCTGCACTGATAGCGCGTACCTGGGTGCACTTCAAACTTTTAAAGGTAGCATGGCTGCAAAGAATGATAGTGAATTCTGGGATATTCGCTGAGTCATGAGTTGTTCTGGGAGTGGTGCGGGGTAAGATGTGACAGATGCCATGGGAGTTTGGTGGGTAATTAATAGGACAGATTTGGCATGGTACAGTAAGAGAACTTGTCAGTGGTTGCAGCAAGAAACCCTTCAAGACCTTGATGAAACTTTGATTCAGCCAAAAATACCTAAGATCCAGCTCTTAATGTTTGCAGAACAACCATAAGGTCCATGGACACTGTCGGCCCCTATATCCCTGACATTTTACAGGCATGGCGGTGGACACATTTCCTGCTAAAGCTCATGCTAAAGTGCATGAGGAGCCAATAGAAGTATCTGTGTGAGTGAAGAAACAATCTGAAGAAGATGTTATCTATTCTACAACCAATGGATTCTCTGTTTATGGAGACATGTACAAAGGACAATTGAATGATTAGTAAAACTTCATATGGCCATTTCAGAATGCTTAAAACTCCCTATATGATTTTGAAGTGGACAATTCATTTTATTTGGATTGTCACATGTTGAACTGTGTGAAGAATTTTCAAAATATATTATTATTATTTGGGAACTCAGGTTCTAAATTGGAGGAAACATGGATTTTAATTTTCATTTCTGTGAAGATCTGATTTGTTTTATTCTAATTGAGAAAGTCATTTTGAACAGTTAGGTCAAAACAACCAACTGCAAGAATTTGTGTGATTTTAGATAAGTGACCAGTGAGCCACTCCTGGGCTGATAAATCTTTGCTGACTTTCATTTTACAACCTTGAGAGTAAGGGGAAAGTTGCAAAAGCAGGTTCATGAAGAAAGAAAATGTCCATAGCAGAAAATAAGTCAACATTAGAGTGATGCTGGAAAAGCACAGCAGGTCAGGCAGTATCCGAGGAGCAGAAAAATCAACATTTCAGGCAAAAGCCCGTCATCAGAAAAGCCCTAATGAAGGGCTTTTGCCTGAAACATTGATTTTCCTGCTCCTCGGATGCTGCCTGACCTGCTGTGCTTTTCCAGCACCACTCTAATCTTGACTCTAATCTCCAGGATCTGCAGTATCCACTTTTGCATAGCAGAAAATGTGTAATTACTAGCAATCTCTATGCAATCAGGGCTAGGGTGAAGTATGAGCAGAAAGTTCCAGAAACAGAAGGCTGTGAAGGTGTCAGAGATGTGTCAACTTACATTGCTGTCAAGGCATATATATAAGGAACCTATGTTAGGTAATAAGTGAGGTAAAAACAATGACTGCAGACGCTGGAAACCAGATTCTGGATTAGTGGTGCTGGAAGAGCACAGCAGTTCAGGCAGCATCCAAAGTAGCTAGGTAATAAGTGAGTTGAGTTAGGAGTTTGTTTTGAGGGTCTTGGGGTGAGATTTTAACCAAAGAATCTAGTAAATGCACAATAATTACAGCTGTACCAATGGAACAATAAGCTATAGCATGGACAGATGGATGACTGCTCTTTAAGGTTTAAGTGTCTAAGATCATTGCTGAACTAAAAGGGATTGGTCTTTCTTGTTGTTATTTGTAATGAAATTGTCCCAGGAACTCTTGTAGATATTTTCTTAAGTCAACCTGCTCAGAGATGTTATTACACACCTCTAGAACAGGGGAGACTCAAACCTATGCCTCCTTGTCCAGAAGTAAGAACACTATCACCGCACCATAAGAACCTTCCATGAGCTCTTGAATAATTTGATTAAAAGTACAAGAAGCCTGTGAATATGTTCAGTGACTGACCTCCATGGTAAACAAAAGAAAAATAAAACTTATGGTCTATCAAGCCAAGTTCTACACAGGGATCTGACTTGTCCATTATTAGCAATAGCCAGAATCATAGCAATTGCTTTTACATCCCTAACTTACTGTAAATTATACTGGAACTTTCTGTAGACCATGTAATTTGTATATGCCATTTATTTTATGCCTGGTTTGTGATGTTTGGGTTTTTGTGTATCTGAAGTTAATAATTAGTTTAAGTATTTCTGTAGTCGTAGTGCTTTCTTCAAAAACATTTTGTGAGAGCTACTTTGACTGCACTAATGGTTTTTTCTTATTTTAGAATGTTTTACAAATTAGCAAGGTGAACCATTGTGATTTAAGGCTTGTCTGAAATTTCGAGACAAAGGGTTGTTGTTGAGGTTTAGGAGAAATGCACGTAGCTTAGAGCGAGAGAGACTGCTTTTCAGTTTTACTTTGTTTTGGACAGTCCTTAGGTGGAGATGGCTCTATGGAGCAGTGTGTGTTTCTGAAAAAACGAGAATATAGCAAAACAAGGTAATGGGTAACCAGTCCAATAGTTATGTTTCCTACCTCCAACATATTTGGAAGCTGTGTTTGCAGTTTCACCCAGAGTATTATGACTGCAGCTAATGAGTGGTTCCAATTTACTAGTGATTCTTACGTCCAGCTATTTGAGAAAACTAGGGAAATAATCTGAGGGAAATAAACTGAGGTAAATAATTGAGGGAACCAAATAGCAGCCAAATGTTTCATCCCAACACAGCCTGCCATTTTGCAATTTTATGAGCTCAGCAATGAACATTATACTTCTATGTTGTTCACTATATTAGATTTTTTTTTAATTTCAAAAATATACTTTATTCATAAAATTATTTTGATATCTATACAATTGGTAATGCCATACATACATATACATTCCATTTCTTTACATACAGAGATCGGAATTATTAGTTCTTTTATACAAGTCTGTACATTGACCATCCAGGTATTTAGCTGAGGTGTCAGCAGGGCCCGATTACTGAGTGAGCTTCCTGTTCTTCTTAGGCAGGCAAACCTTACATGGTGGTTTTTCCACACCGTGCCTTGGCGGCAGCTGCCCCAAACTTCAGCGCATCCCTCAACATGTAGTCCTGGACCTTGGAATATGCCAGTCTGCAACACGCAGTTGGGGTCAACTCCTTCAGCTGGAAGACCAAAGAGCTTCTCTAACTGAATTGATGCTCCTCCAAGCACAGTTGATGTTTGTCTTGGTGTGCGTCCCAGGGAACAGACCATAGAGCATGGAGTCCCGTGTCATGGAGCTTCTCGGGACGAACCTCGACAAACACCACTGCATTCCTCTCCAGACTTCCTTTGCATAGGCACATTCCAGAAGAAGATGTGTGACAGTCTGGTCCCCTCCACAGCCACTTCAGGGACAGCATGCGGTGTGGCAGAGAGTCCGGGCATGCATAATGGATCTCACAGGCAGAGTCCTTCTCACCACCAGCTAAGCCATGTCTTGGTGCTTGTTGGAAAGTTCTGGCGATGAGGCATTCTGCCAAGTGACTTTGACAGTCGGCCCAGGAAACGGCTCGACAGCATCCACCCTCTCCTTTTCCCGAAGGGTCTCAAGGACACTACATGCTGACCACTTCCTGATGGACTTGTGGTCAAAGGTGTTTTTCTTCTTAAATTTCTCCATGAAGGACAGGTGATACAGAATGGACCAACTACTTGAAGCATTCCGTGGCAGTGGGGCCAGGCATATCCTTCGCAACACCGGGGACAGGGAGAACCTCAGTACATAGTGACACTTGGTGTTTGCGTACCGGGGATCCACGCACAGCTTGATGCAGCCACACACAAATGTGGCCATCAGGGTGAGGGTGACATTGGGTGTGTTTTGTTTGCCCAGATCTTTATACATCGAGTCCCTTTGGACCTGTTCCATCTTTGATCTCCACATAAAGTGGAAGATGGCCTGGGTGACTGCGATGGCACAAGTTCTGGGAATAGGCCAGACCTGTGCCACATATAACAGCAATGGCAGTGCCTCACACCTGATGACCAGGTTTTTTATAGAAGAATGACGAGTGTAGTAAATGTCACAGTGGCTGAGAAAGAACTTATCGAGTAACTGTGGAGTGAAGGGTTAACAATACCTTTTAACTAAGAGTAACTGTTGAGCATGTACGTAAGGAATTGTAGAAAACAGATCACATGGAAATGGAGACTAGTTTTCCAGATAATATACTCTCTTAATATCCCTTGCATAAAGCTATGTTTAATAAAATCTGTTAACATTCATCTACCTGAGTGTGAATCTGATTTTACAGTCGTAACAGATTGTAATTTGATTAGATTCCCTACTGTGTGGAAACAGGCCCTTTGGCCCAGCCAGCCCACACCGACCCTCCGAGGAGTAACCCACCCAGACCCATTACCCTCTGACTAATGCACCTAACACTATGGGCAATTTAGCATGGCCAATTCACCTAACCCGCACATCTTTGGACTGTGGGAGGAAACTGGAGCACCCAGAGGAAACCCACACAGACACGGGGAGAATGTGCAAACTCCACACAGACAGTCACCCGAGGCTGGGATCAAACCTGGGACCCTAGTGCTGTGAGGCAGCAGTGCTAACCACTGAGCCACCATGCCGCCCCATGTGATATTATCTTCACAGGCGTAGGTGGGCCATCATTGTGATAGATCCTGTCTAAATGTTCAATTTAAATTTTCCATGAAACAGAGACACCAAAAGTAGATCTAATATATTGTCAAGTGGATGTGGCTATATCTAAAAGCCAGAGCATGCAGTAAGGCAGAGAAGGAGCCAGACAGCTCAGTCATAAGTAAATCTGCCTTGTCTTCTCTTATCGGCAGCCTTCCTCATTCAGATCCATCACTGCTGACAAAACAGCACCTTTAATATAGTAAAATGTACCAAGGTGTTTCACAGGGAAACTAGTGATTAAAATTTACTCCAAGCCAGGTTTTGCTTTCAAGACTGGGATGTGGGCATCCCTAGCTTTTATTGTCCATTTCTGTGCTCTGGAGAAGATTATGGTGAATTGCCTTATAGAATCACAATTAGCGGTGGATGGAGTGAATGTTGAAGGTGGTGATTGGAGTGCCGATCAAGTGAACTCCTTCAGAGAGTTGCTGAAATTACATTCATCCAGGCACGTGTCGAAATATATCATAAAATTCTGACTTGGGTCTTGGATTTGTGGACATGCACTAGGGAGGTAGGACCTGAGTATCTCACCTCAGAATTCTTAGCAACTGAGAATTGTAGGGACTGTATCTATATGGTTGGTTCAGTTCAGTTTCTAGTCAATGGTAACCCCCAGAGATGTGAAAATGGAGTGATACTAATATCATTGAATATCAAGGGACAAAGTTTAGATTCTTTCTTGTTGGAGATGGTTATTGCCTGGCACTTGTGTGGCACAAATTTTACTTGCCAGTTTGTCAATTGAAGGCATGGTTGATGATGGTAAAGTGGTTAAAATCCTGTTGCTAAAGAGGTCACACTTTGAGGAACACAGAATCTCCAAGATCTATACGACTGAAGGAAATTACAGAGATCCCATTGGTATATCCAGGCTGAAAATTACAGTTGCTATAAATGAACCTTCTGCTGTCAGAAACAGTTCTGAGAAAACCTTTTTGCAAAAATATAGTCTTGGCAGACAAAAATGCAACTGCCACTAGAACACAATAAACAGATGCTCATTAAACTGCTAATCACACCTTTTAAGCTTAAACTCAAAAGTTTATTTAATAGTGCTCATGCTGTACTGAGGGACTTTTGTGTTGTAATGGTAGTGTACATGTGTGGCAGCAGACTAGGGTTTAAGTACTGCCCATCCTAATGCATGTTATAACTTGCCCAAACAGGTTGATTATAAATAGCTATTAAGGTGAACAATGATCTAAGAGTCAGCTGCAGAAAAAAAAATCAGCATCATTTTACTGATGTTGCCCAAAATTAAAAATTGCAATATGCTCTCCGTGTGAGGCCTCCAAACAAACTGTAGCCAATTGAATTTGGCTCCAGGAACACTCTTGGATGGTGGGCGTATGCCACCATCACCGAATCAGACTTTCATCTGACATGTTTAGTATAGAAGGCATTCTTCTTTTCTTGGATGTGGTTTTCATGATCAGATAGGAAGTGATGAATGCTTTTTTTTAACACAGGTGAGACATTTCCCATCTCTTGCCTGCAGCCTTATCTTTGATCTCCCTGCACCATGTGCCATCAGAGTATGTTTGGCATGTACAAGGGAAGCATACTTCTACTTTTATTTGCTTCAATGTCCCTCTAAAAGGAACTTTTATGTTGCCAAGGAAGTCCCAGAAGAGCAGAAATTACATGGAGACCCATTACCTCCAAGTCCACATTTTCTTTTATATTCCTGAACAAGAAGAACATGTCAGTATCTCAGTAAAGGAGCCATTTTGCTGTAAGCGATCCCAGAGACAAGAATGACAGAAAATTTTCCTGAGTGATTATTCCCCAGTTAAAACATTAATGTCTTCTACTAACATAAACTTAACTCTAGATTTCATTCCCTACTGATTATCATTCTCCACTAAAAATATTTTTAATATATGCAGCTATCCAAGGGAAACAGCAAGTGAGGAAAGGGAAGCAAAGCAATCAGGAACAGTCATGGCCATACAGGAGAAGAAGAAATACCAAAGCCCAGAAAATAACCAAAAGGAGCAGCTGCATGGTGTCCGAACAGATCGTGGAGGTGACGAGAACCAGCAAGAAGGAACACTGCAGCCTCCAAAAAAGATGCATCAGATGCTTCAAAGTGCTAGGATCGAGTAACACCTGAAACAGATGGTCCGGGGTTGAGTTAAGGATCCCTGACGCAAATCTGCAGGACCCATTGCTCTGGATACACCTTGTTCCTCCTGCTTTCAGATGCTGCAGCAAACTCTCAAAACAGACATTGAGCCATGGTACTTCATGTGTGGCCCCGAAGTAATGCCTCAAGCTGGCACTGTCACATTTGGGCATATGTGGAGAGACAAGCAACCACATCTTGTCAAACAATGTCATTTATAGAAAAAAGCTAAGCAATGCATCGTAATATATTGCAACCAGTGCCATTAATAAGTTTTATTCTTCTTCTCCCACCCTTTAAGTCTCTATGTATACCCTTGTTCCACAGCTAGGGAGGAGGGAGCCTGTTCACTGCGAAGCCAGTCTGCCTTGAGGGTTTGATCAGGTAATCCTGGAGGCATTGATGTTCTCCAGAAAAGGGACTCTCTTCTTTACACCATCCCTCTACATCACTGTCAGAAAATCACTGTACCATCTTCCGCTTCTTAGGCGTCATCAGAAGAGGTTCTCAACTGAGCAGTGCAACTCCGGAATTCCAGTGTTTATCTGGGTACACAGTGGACTTTTAAAGATGATCCTTGCACAAGGGATGCCTGTCTTTTTGCAGATATCCACTGCATGGTGAATTATTCCGGGAATGGCATGTGGTAAGATGGGACCAGAATTGTACATGAAGGCACCATATAAATAGGGTTGGTCATTAATTTCTTGCATTGGCAAGAAATCCCACTGAGTCTCACAGCAAAAATTCCTCCAAAAAACTTGACGTAACTTGCATTTAGGTTATTTTGCCTAAGAATTGGCTTTTTAAAATATTTATTTTGTTTTGAAAGTTACTTCATTTACTAGTAGGAATTTAGCAACATAAATATTTCAACCCACAATGTTTTAATGCTTCCTTTCAGCTAAGTAAAGCACTATGTAACGTAGATCCAGTTTCAGCATTGATTCTTACATAAACTACGTTTCACCTAATGTTGCAGTTTTCAGATAAGCAATCACAGTTTTAAGTAAGGGCTGACAGTTTAAATGCATATAATTTCTGCTCATCTAGAACTGGCCACTTCATAAGCAGTCTGATGATTTAGTCAGAGCAGAGAAATCGACAAAGGTCACTCTGAAGTAGAGAACTGGGTGTCATTAGTCGACATGTCAGAATTAATACTTTGCCTTTGGATGACATCATCAAGTGGCAGCATTCAGATGAGGAATAGGAAGAAGCCAAGTTCCGAAGCCAATGTAATAGTATGGAAGCAGGAAAGGAAACTATTGCAAGTTGCCATTGTATCTGCTCAATGATAAAAGTTAAGAATAAAAGCAGATGTGTGCAGTCTCACACAAAAACTGCAGACAGATTGAAAAGGACAAGGAGAGAAGGTCAACTTTGGTTGCAGTCACATGGGTTGTGTCCTGACTGGAGGGACTGAAATAAGAAATTCTGGGAAAAATGTGACCAACTGGGAGGAAACAACGTGCTCAAAGACTTTGAAGAGGAAAGAAAGAGTGGAGTTGGGACATTAATTTTCACAATGGCAGCATCATGGGTTGTGTTTGAGGATGATGTGGTGACAATGGAGTTTTAAAAAGTGAAGGACAAGACCTGAAGAGAGAAGACTGTTAACAGAAAATAAACATAAGTTTTGACAGAATATATCATTTTTTCAGTAATACTAACAGTCAGAAGATTTAACAGATTGAAGTGGACAGACTAGTATGAAGAGCTACATTTACGTCAAATGTACAGATGATTGATATTCATTCACTCACAATGATTTCAGTGTCCTTTAATATTTCTTTTCTGAATCTTCCTCAGTAGAACCTCAGTAGCTGCTGTTGTGTTTTAGGAAGCCTGCTGACTGCATTACCAACTTTTCTCTGATGACTTTAGCAGTGTGGTGGTCTGGATCTGAGCATTCTCCGGCCTGATGGAAGTCTCTTCACTGGTGTGCAGGTGAAACTCCTCAGCCTGACCTGACAGAAGCAATTGTGTCCCTGGCAGTGGGGAGATAGTGTGGCAGTTGTGGTTTATTCTAAGATGACAATCCCTGTTTGTCTGACTGTCACTTCTTCTCCTTGTCAGTGCACAATGATATCTCTCCCACTCATTGAGGGGTTGTGCATCTGGAGGGAGTTCATTGTCCCACTGCACCCTCTTATTCCAGGGCAGTGAACGAATGCATCATATCTTGAGCAATAAAGTGAAGGTCCAGCAACAACTGATTATTCTGCTGGATTTGCTCTTCATGCAGCTTTCACCTGTTCCAAGCAGACAGCCATGAGTTTACACATCAGACTCACAATGTCAAACAGAACCTGGGCAGACTTTTCTGTCTTTTACTCTTGTCTCTGCATGGCCTTTTGATACCTCAATCAGGCATCCCTGATTTATCTATGTATGACCTTTACCTCATTAACAGCCCAGTCTTGAGGATCTGTTCTCTAACATTCTTCTGAGTGTCAGAGTCCTCAAATATTTCTTATTGCTCGAGCTGTAGGCCCGGATCAGATCATTGCTCACTAGAGTGTAATCCAGAGTCTATACTACACAGAATGTGCACTGAGGTGAATGTCTTTGCTTTTGTGAATGGTGGGAAGGAGACCATTTTCTGTGCTTCTTCTGAGGCTTGTGACTTCTTCCTCAGAGATCTGCTGCAGGATCTGGTGGAGGCTGTTCTTCTTTTGTTCCTGGATTGGGAATGGGATCTGGAGGATGCATAGAAAAAACATACAAACTTCTTAGTGTTATGACCTGCAATCACTACCCAAGATTTTATTAAGAATGCCTGTTGTGCAGCTGTCTGGAGATCTTCATGCTAGTTGTGCTGCAGGTATCCAATCTGCCTTTCAACACTGGCAGCATTCCCCTTGTTGGCCTGCCAGCTTGGTGGCCTGCTCTTCAAAATGGACCAGGAGCTTTACATCAATCATCTCCCCCCATCAGTGCACTGTCCTGCTGGTTGTGTACAGTCTTCTCCTTACAAGGAGAGATGCAACAAGAAAGAATGTGTAAAGGAAGCAATGGTCTAGCATTACTATTGCTAGGCTATTACTCCAGAGACCCAGCTAATATTCTGGGGACCTAGGTACAAATCCAGCCATGGCAGATGGTGGAATTTGAATTCCATAAAAATCTGGAATTAAGAGTCGAATAAAGACCATGAATTCATTGTTGATTTTCAGAAAAACCCATCTGGTTCACTAATGTCCTTCAGGGAAAGAAACTGCCATCCGTACCTGGTCTGGCCTACATTTGAGTCTAAACCCACAGCAATGTGGTTGACTCTTAACTGCCCTTTGGGTAATTAGGGATGAGTAATAAATTTTGACCCAATCAGTGATGCCCACACCCCATGAATGAATAAAAAAAATAGCATGAGTGCATGAGTACCATACCTACATTGATAAATGCAAATTAAAATGTCAGTCTCCAAAGCTGTGATTGTCCATGTTCATTACGAGTAAGAAGAATGTAGAATTGGAGGACACTCGAAGTTAGATGGTTTCAATTAAAAGGTGGTTCAGTGTCTGTCAAAGAACTACAGTCGATGCAAATCAATGGAGCATTAAATGCAGAGTGTGCCTGAGGCATTTGTGAGATGATCATCGAAAAGCTATGTTTTGTGATGGTGTTGTTGCTCATTTGGTGAAAAGCTATCAGCTGTGCATGTTCTCCTCAATGTGAAGAAAGCTCAGTGAGCAGATGGCGTGTGAGCTGTTCAGTGTTAAGGCTCCTTTCAAATTTTAAGTGTAAACAATACCAGATAAATGAGAGAGAGTAGCACTTTGGTGCTCATGCTGCTATACTGACAGCTGTAATGAAGCAACTAACATTGGTTACGTATGAGTCAACTCGTGGAGATGACTGATATGCAATTTTTTAAGTGGCATAAATTCTCTGCAATGGCACCCTTATAATGTTAACTCACATTTAGAGGGGCATGCAGCACTAAGTAGGTGGTCTCTAGCCTCTGGATTGCAGCAGATCATTCATCCTCTTTGTAAGACTGCAGTCAGGTTCTCTTGAGCCACCCATGGGTACTGACCTCCTTAACCACCTCTGTTCCAGCTATCTTTGTCAATCAGAATGGTTTTTTGTTGCCATTGCTAAGGAAGGGACTTCCTTTCTCACTTGTACAGCCTTCAAGAAAACTTCCAGTGGAGCACCACTAAACCATGGTGCCTCATTTGGTCTGGTCTCTCACATCTCTAAGGGCAGGTTGGAGCAGAGGTTGAGTGATGCTGTTGGGTTGCAGACAGTAAAGTGCATTCTGGCAACATTTTCTCTAAGCTATACAGCTGCTCAGAAGTTCCATGCATGCTGTTTGACTTGCCAGTGCATTGACTCCTTTTTCAGGAAGCCACTGTCAGACAATGGTGGTGGAATGGCAGCTAAGATTATGGGAACATAGCTGTCAGAGTGCCTTTTAAATATAGCACCCAGAAATTGGAGCCTAGAGGGTTCTGGTGGGCTTTAGAAATTCCTGCCTGCTCATAAAATGGGTCATTTTACCCACACATAAATATGCAATCAACTAAGAACATAATTGTGTAAAAAAACCCAACCCACTCCCGCCTCCACATTTAGTCTGAAAAACAAGATTCTGCCAATTGTCTCTGAATTTAATACTTCACACAAGAGAGTTGCAAAACCCTATTGATCATAAGTAGACATAATGTCGAGTTTCTATTGTTGTACAGCAATGGTGAATTTTCCTGTCACTTGAATGTTCAACAGAGAAGAAAAAAAGACCAGTTTACAGTCTTAGTTGATACTGTCTTAGGTGAGACTTTAGACCAAGTGCTTGTCTGTTCAGCTTGTAAAGTGAGTGTTGGGGGAGTGGATGGAGGTTTTAGCTTTGTGCCATGCTCACTTGCCCTAAAGGCACTTCTCAAATGTTGAAATCATTTGATGATACTGAATTCACCATTTGGTTCTGTCCAAGGATATTTGTTTCCCACATTTGGGATCCAGCTTGCAAGGTTGGTTTTCAGATTGTCTTTATATCAAAGTTTGGCAGGTCCTGTGATGTAGTTGTGGAGTACTGTTCTTGGTATAGCAAAATTGTCCCTATAAACAAATGACTGATTCAGTGAAGCTGAGCTTTCAGAGCATGCTCTAGGTGCCAGGCACATGACCCTTTGCAAGGACCTTGGCACTGGGAATTTTAAACAAAATAGAATACAAGTAGATCTTGTAAATCCAGTTGCTTTAGATGATGCCTATAGGTTATCCAAGTGCAGCACTCCTAATTAAAATTCACAGAATAGAGATTTCAGTCTTTGTTCTGAGTCAAACTTTATGCTCTTTCCAAAGTCAATAAGTGAGTCTGTCAAACGTTATGCCTGCTTTGGCAGTGATGGCTGCCATGCAATGTAGTGCAACAGGAGAGGTTCCTCTCAAGATAACAAAACCTCTGTACTGAACTTAGAAGGCTTGGAGTCTGTGACCAGTCTTCTTTTGACTTATCATCCAGTCAAAAGTTTTCTATGTCAGGGCAAAGTGATTGATGAGCACTTGAATGCCCTCTGGAGTATGTGTTGTGAAAGCACAGTCATCTGCAAACAGGAGTTCATTCAGTAGTTGTGTACTCTCTGTAGCCTGTGACTCTCTGGCTTATAACTTTAAATGATTCTGGATTGACAATATTAGATCATGTAACTGAACCTGACTTCATAAAAAGAATCTTATCAACCTAAGAGCCAGGCAGAGACAAGACACTCAACAGACTAATAGGACAAGAGGGAATATTCCTCTGACCAGAAGAACAGTGTTGCCAGTTACCTCTCTCGACAAACTGTTTTTGGCTTGGCACAAAGAGGAAAAAATTTCAAATTTGTATCGACTAACCAGCACCTTTATTAGTTTAGTTAAAACAGACATACAATTCAAACCATTTAGTTAGGAAAAGGTTAACAACAGGCATGCAATTTATGTAAGGCTAAAATTCAAATGCATAATTTTAAAATAGTAGCCATGATGCCAAAGTCTGAAGTTACACAACACAACGGGTTTTTGATACCTTAAGCTTTTGGAGAATTTCTTCTTTGTCACGTGACAAAGGAGCAGCGCTTTGAAAGCTTGTGATTTCAAATAAACCTGACCGGCTATAACCTGGTGTTGTATGACCTCTGATTTAGTTTTTGAATGATATTCTCAAAAATGAAGGCAAATACCTGAGGATAAAAGCTTACGTTGGCCAGGCAGTATCTTCTTCTTGATGTCTTATCTATAATTACAAATTTGGGGGGGGGGGGTGCGGGGGGGGCGCATGACTTTGCGAATGTTGCTGTCTGGAGTTTTTGCTGATGGTATACCAAAATCTTTCATCTTTATCCCTTTTCCTTACCTTTCCAAACTGTGGAGTCTTTTTCTTATTGGTTCCTGGCTCACCTGAGCACTGGTGGCTTTCCATGATCGACTCACTCCAAGGCCTTTAGGATTACCTCATTATTCATTCTCCAGATAGGACCTGCACCCTATGTCATTCCTCTGAACTGATCTGGTTTGAGCCAGCCCAAGCCAATGGCTGGGACTCAAGTAACTTCAGTTCACAAGCTTGCTGTTTTTATGTGTTAGTAGCCCCTGGTCAACGGCAGAATCCTGCCTCTAACAGTAAATCCTCACTAGCAGTATTAATTGGGCTAATTTATCTTTACCTGAAAA
Source organism: Hemiscyllium ocellatum (assembly GCF_020745735.1). Lineage (NCBI taxonomy): Eukaryota > Metazoa > Chordata > Chondrichthyes > Orectolobiformes > Hemiscylliidae > Hemiscyllium > Hemiscyllium ocellatum. The sequence goes on from NC_083410.1 coordinate 69,515,266, forward strand.
GATTTAGCCCTACAGAAACTTAAGTGTTAATTTCACCTGACAATCCAGAGACTTCCAATATTCCTTCTTTACCAAAGAACCAGGAGAGAGAACTCATCCAGCCTGCATGGTGTACATCTTAAAAGACTGAAATTTCTACAAGTGATTTCTTTATTTTGGTTTTGCTAATACTCTAAACACAGACTTTATTGATAAAATCCATGCGAATTGAATGCCTATCAGTTCAGGGGACTGTCAAAGAACACAGGAGAATATAGATAGACTGGAGAGTTGGGTGGAGAAGTGGCAGATGGAGATCAATCCAGGAAAATATGAGGTGATGCATTTTGGGAAGTCTAATTCTGGAGCGATCTATACTGTAAATGGAAAAGCCTTGGGAAAACACGATGAGCAGAGAGACCTGGGAGTTCAGGTACATTGTACCCTGTAGGTGGCTGCACAGGTGGATAGAGTGGTCAAGAAGGCATATGGTATGCTTGCCTTCATCAGGCGGGGAATTGAGCTGGCAGGTCATGTTAAAATCGTGCAAGACATTGGTTCAGTCACATTTGGAATACTGTGTACAGTTTTGGTTGCCACATTACCAAAAGAATGTGGATGCTTTGGAGAGGGTGCAGAGAAGGTTTGCAAGGATGTTGCCTGGTATGGAAGGTGCTAGCTATGAAAAGAGGTTGAGTAGGTTAGGATTGTTTTCATTAGAGAAAAGGAGATTGAGGGGTGGACCTGATTGAGGACTACAAAATCTTGAGGGGTACAGACAGGGTGGATAGAGATAATCTTTTCTCCCAGGGTGAGGGATTCAATAACAAAAGGTCATGCATTCAAGGTGAGAGGTGAAAACTTTAAGGGGGATACACGTGGAAAGTACTTCACGCAGAGGGTGGTAGGTGCCTTGAATGTGTTGCCAGCCGAGGTAGTAAAGTGCATCTGGACAGTTGTATGAGTAGGTGGGGAGCAGAGCGATACAGATCCTTAGGAATTGGGCAATAGGTTCAGACAGTGGATTTGGATTGGCTCAGGCTTAGAGAGCTGAAAGTCTTGTTCCTGGGCTGTAAATTTTCTTTCTTTGTTTTATCCAAGAACTGGTTTCAGACTCATGACACGTGAGAGAAGGTTGTCCCATTTTCTCCCTCTCCTGTTTATAACTGTCATGAATAAAATAAGTCTCAACTTAATTCTTAGTATGGTGACAAGCAGAGAAGTGCTTAGATCCTACACAAATTGACAGGCTCACTTGAAAGATGGTTCCTCAGGGTAGAAGAATAGTTCAGAGCAGGAACTTGAAGATATTCTTCTGAGCTTAGGGCTAAAACACTTGGTTGAATATGTGTAGTTGAAGGTTGTGGAACTCACTGAGCTGTACCCCAGGAGTAATTGAATGTGTCTAAAGCTGAAACAGGATTTAATTCCCCAGTGATGGCATTCCTCTCCTTGATGATCACAAAAATGTTTCCAAGAAATCAATGCATAAGATAGTTTCTCGATAGTTTGCTTTTGCTTTGAAATTACTTATTAACACTCTTAAATGTAGATTATTCTATGCTTCATGTATTTTGTTATGAAAGTTACTTATTGCTTTGTCTCTGTTAAAATTTTCTTGATGATATGGGAATACATCCCAAAGTTGGCACAAATATCTGCAAATTACAAGAGATGTTGAAGCAAGTGGACCCTGTGGAAGCATGGCCAAGACCTATCACCGTCTCCCTGACCTCCATCAATCTATCACACTCTCAGCTACTTTCCCCACAGCCCCACCACTGCCCTCCCATTTATCTCTCCACCTCCTTGGCTCACAAGCCTCATTCCTGATGAAGGGCTCTTGCCTGAAACCTTGATTCTCCTGCTCCTCGGATGCTGCCTGACCTGCTGGGCTTTTCCAGCACCACATTCTCGAAACTGAGAAAATGACTAAGTAATATTTGTGAACTTTTGGCTATTAAACATGTATATTGTATGTGCATTGTAACCCATTTAAAACAAATTTCTGCCACCTGATCCTATTAAGTCATATTAATTTTATCAATGAATATTGAACAGAATGTAGTGACCAAATGATATCAGGGGTCATGCTAAGTCCAGGGGGAATATTTTTTAAGGTGAGAGGAGAAAGGTTTAAAAAAGACATGAGAGACAACATTTTTATACAGAGAGTGGGCAGGAGGTAGGACTAGTTTTTTGGGGGGTTATGATCGATGTGGTCTCCTCTACATCGGGGAGATAGGACATCAACTCACAGAGCATTTCAGGCAACATCTCTGGGACACATGCACCAAACACCCCACCACCCTGTGGCTGACCACTTCCCTGTCCCACTCTCCCAATATCATGCAAGTCCTAGGCCTCCTCCAATGCCAAATCAAAGCCACCTGAAAACTGGAGGAAGAACGGCTCATCTTCCACTTTAGGACCCTTCAACCACAAGGCATCAACATCAACTTCAGCGGTTTCCAAATCTCACCTCACCCCACCTCATCCCAGATCCAACCCCCCAATTCAGCACCGCCGTCTTGACCTGTCCTACTTGTCCACCTTCTTTCCAACTATACGTTCCATCCTCCGGACCGACCTATCACAACTACCCCGCACCCACATCCATTTATCACCTTCCCACTGACCTTACACCCAGCCTCACCCCACCCTCAATTTATCTCTCATTCCCCTTTGGCTTCCACGTTCTTGATGAAGAGCTCATGCCCAAAACATTGACTCTCCTGCTCCTTCGATGCTACATGACCTGCTGGGCTTTTCCAGTGTCACCCTTTTCAACTCTGACTCTCCAGTATCTACAGTCCTCACTTTCTCCTGGTTATGATTAGCATGGATTGGTTGGACTAAAGAATCTGGTTCCATGCTGTATGATTCTATTAGCATTCCACAGGATAACAAAGATAGCAATGGAAAAAGAGAGGGGAGAGGATCATTTATGAGCTTGCAATTTGCACCTTAATAACACAGGAAGTACAAATCAAAGATCAATTGCTTTTCTAATAAGTTTGTCTTAAAAACATGTATTTAATGGAGATTTGTTTAAAAATACAACAGGAATGTAGGGCAAACTGGATAACACTTTCAAAGAGTCAGTAAAGGTATGATGGACTGGATTGAAGTGGAACACTTGCAGTTACCTGAGGTACTGTACAACATGAAATATTAATAATAAATGTATCACCATAACCATGTGAAGTAGCAAAATTAAATTAACCAGTTATCCATTTGTTACAGATAAAAGTTTCTGATAGATACGTTCTTAAAGTAATACTGAACAGTAAACTTTCCACCCTGGCAGCAACCTGCTGATCTTACTTCCCTTTTTTAAAAGAAGGCAGAGAACATTTTTTAATGGATCTAATTACAAGCTACAAAGTTCATTTAAACACTGAAATGCTAAGCCTGCATGTTACACACATAGTTCATATTTTAATAAATCAAGAAAATTTGTTGCATTTTAGCATCCAACAATATTGTGCTGTTGGGCTCATAATTAGTTGCAGAAGCTTTCTCCCAGTTCATATTTCATGTTTCTACAAAATTCATATTTCAGCAAGACTTATGTTATTTTGACAGCAAAGTCAGTGAGATTTATAGTTTGCAATTATGGTTAATGTGATATCAGAGTCCAAGTATTGGTTGAAGTATTTTTTATTGTACAAATAAGCAGCAAGGATCTCTTTCAACCTGTGACAGACAATGGAGAAGGATCATGGAAAAACTGTTGAGCGGCTTTGTTAGTTTTTTTCTATCTGTGTGTACCGTGTCTATTCATGCCATCACTGTGTCAGTCACAGTTACCACCTGTTTAGCACTTGCCTTCAAGTTTCATCACCTCTGCAGAGATTAAACAGCCATCTGCAGGAAATGGAGCTACTTGCCCTAGAGCATCAACTGTCAGGTTGTGAATTTCAGAGCGTAATTGCTGTTTGCACATAAACAAAGCTCACTTATCTCTTTGGCAGTGCAGATCAGAGTCCTGTGAAACGCCCAACTCTCACACTGCACTGTGCAAAACATATTGGAGATTCAGCTGCCTGCTGCAAAATACAGCAGTGACTTTTTAAGGCATGTTTTCTTAGTTCATGTTACAATATGCAGGTGGATATTTTTTGCCAGTCATGCAATTATTTTTTTCTCCCTGATAATATTTTCAATGCTGGAAAAGCATGTTGCAAGTACGATGTACTGTAAAAGTAAAAGGCCATTGGAGCATAGGTTTTATTGTAGATTCTATGACCATCCTCTATTGATAATGCGAGCAGTGTGAATGGTCTGGAAAACTACATACTACTCAAGACTCAATGACTTTACTGTGCTATCATTGGTTCAGAGGTGCCAGAACGTGCACAAAATCTTGGGAGGAGCACAGCTCCAAACTGAGAAAGAAACTGGGCCTTTAGGACACCTGTACTTCTCCATTGCTGGTAAAAACCTGGCCATGAGCTATCAGGTACTATGATATGTGGTACAAGTCTAGCCTCCTCCCAGAACCTGCACAGTTGCAGCCACCAAAGCCATCTTCCACTTCATCCAGCGGTCTAAGATGGACTGTGTCTGCAGGGACAACATGGGCAAAGTTCTGGATAATGGGGGGGTGGTTGGGGGGGGTAAAGATGTGCTCAATCCCTCCCTCGTCCTGATGATCATATTTGCGTGTGGCTGCATCAAGCTGTGAATGGACCCCCAGAACACAAGTAACAAGTGTCATTAGGTGAAGAACTAAGCTTAAGTCACAGTTTTGAATTTATGTTTTGGATATATTCTGATTAAGCTTTGGTTAATTATCCAATCTGGTTTCCCACATTCACCATCAGCAATCATTAGCTAATGAGTATGATTGTCCACCGAGGAAGTGTCACTTATCACTGTTTATGGTTTCTATGAATCCTTGTGTGTCTGATGAACCTGATTGTAGAGCCACTTCTGTGACCACACATTTATCAGATGTTTCCGGAGGCTTCTTAGCATTCCTTTCTCCAGGTTTTTTTCTTGCCAGTAGGTTTTGCCAAAGGCTGATGCCCCTTCATAGGGGAGTTTCCTTCAAGTCAGTTTTTTCTAAATGAGGATCTCGCAAGTATTGACATCTTTGTTGCATTTCTTAAGGAAAGTCTTCAGTGAGTCTTTGCAGCACTTTTGTTTTCCTCTCATTCAAATATTTCCTTCAGGTGAACGAAAAAGTTTTGCTTTGACATCCTAACTTGGTCATCCTAAGCATGTGGCAAAAGTTAGAACTGCAGATGCTGGAGACCAGAGTCTAGATTAGGGTGGTTCTGGAAAAGCACAGTAGGTCAGGCAGCATCCGAGGAGCAGGAAAATCGACGATTCGGGTAAAAGCATGTGCGAAGCACGTGGCCCACTCAATGAAATTGGTTTCAGCTGATCCAGACTCAGTGCTAGTCCTGTTGGCTATTTCAAGGACACTGATGCTGGTATACCTGACCTCTGGCTGATGGGGAGTTTTGATCGCAAATAAAAATGTTTCATGTTTGGGAGGATTTCTCTATCATCTTAATGGAGACATGAACTGGGACTTGAGTCTTTAGGATGAGACTGAGACCAGTTCTTCAGTTTGCTTTTGCAATGGCATTAATCTTCCAAGAGAGTAGAGATGATGTTGTTAATCATGTACTGAAGTTTATTGAACAAGGTTGGTGTCTGTTTTTTGGATTTCAACCAGTTTATGTGAAAAGTTTTCTGTCCATCCTGTAGCAGTGTCCATACCACTGTAAGCCTTGTTCTTGCTGACGAAAAATGGTGGCAGTGACACATGCCTGCTTCACCCTGTCTTGATCTCAAAGGTTCCATCATTTTACAGTGAGTGCAGCCTGTCTTCGACATCTTATCATGGAAGAGACAGAGCATTTTGATGATTTTTCTCTGAACAGCTGACCTTTGACCAGACCTTCCATAGATAGCACTTCCCAGTTGACCTGGCAAAATTGACAAAGGCCATGTAGAGCGGTAGTTTTGTTTCTAGCATTGCTCGTGGAGTTGCTGAGCAGTGAAAATCATATCCATAGTTCCATGGCTTGGTTGGAAGCTGCACTGGCTTTTGGGAAAGATTTCCTCAGAGACTACAAGAAGGCGTCTAGCGAGGACTCGGGTGATGATCTTCACAGTGATGGAGAATAAGGAGTTTCCTTGATAGTTCCCACAATCCATTTTATCTCCAAGAGAGTGGTGATGACAGCATCCCAGAGATATGCAGGGATTTCTTCTTTGTTTTAGATTTTCAGGAACAGTTGATGGAGATAATGGTAAGCTATTCTCTTCCAAGTTTGAAATTCCCCACAGGAATCCCATTTATAACTGTCCCTTTTCCCATCTTCATTAGTCTAATAACAACTTCAACTTCTACCACATTAGGTGGGAGTCCAAAATCATCTTTAATGGGGAGTTGGGGGATTTCCTCAAACATGTAGACCAGATGTTTGCTCACTTAGATCAATATTCAACAGGAGTGAAAAGCATGAATGAAAACTATCTACAAAATAAAAGACAAAAGACAAAAGGCATAGATAAAACACCATAGACAAAAAAACTGGGGTGGAGGGGGAAAAGCGAAAATATGAATTAAGGACCATAAGACATAGGAGCATTCAGCCTATTGAGTCCACTGCACCATTCAATAAGTTTGTGGCTGATTGGATAACATGCAACTCCATTCGCCTACCAATTCCCTTAATCCTAATTCCCTTACTAATACAAATCTGTCTACTGAGCTTTGAATATAGTTAACAACCATGTCCTGATGGTTCTCTGCTATAAAGAATTCGATGAAATCACCAAACCTTGAAAGAAGAAATTCTTCCTCATTTCCGTCTTAAATGAGCAACTCCTTTCTCTGAGTTATAACCCTCTCCCAGACTCTCCACAAGAATCGTATATGCTCATGCAGAGGGTGGTACAGAGGGTGGTACGTGTATGGAATGAGCTGCCAGAGGAAGTGGTGGAGGCTAGTACAATTGCGACATTTAAAAGGCATCTGGATGGATATATGAATAGGAAGGGTTTGGAGGTATGTGGACCAAATGCTGACAGGTGGGACTAGATTGGGTTGGAATATCTGGTCAGCATGGATGGGTTGGACTGAAGGGTTTGTTTCCGTGCTATTCATCTCTATGAATGTATGACTCTATGTACTGAAGTTCTTCGTCTCCCCAGCATTATAAAGAATAGCACTGGCCTGAGAGGCACAGGACACTTAAAGTAGTTGGTCCATTTCATGTCACTTGTTCATGGAAAAATCTGCAAAGCTTTTGACCACAAGTCCATCAGGTTGTTGTTAGCACCTAGTGTCCTCAAGACCCTGCAGGAAAAGGAGAGGGTGGATTCTGTCGCATGGTTCTCTCAGCAGACTGTCAAAGTCATTTGGCTGAATTTCTCATCACCAAAGCTTTCCAGCAAGCACCAGAACATGGCTTGGCTGGTGGTGAGAAGTGTAACACCTGCAAGATCCTTCAGTATGCCCAGACACTTTGGGTCACCGCATGCTGCCCTGAAAGCGACTACAGAAGGGATGAGACTATTACATATTCCTACTATAGCATGCTTTGCAAAGAAAGCCAGGAGAGAGATAAAGTGTTTTTTGTCAACTTGGTGAAAGATGCTCATTGGTCTGTCCAAAGCTTGTTGGTCTTCCAGTACAAGGAGCTGACCTCATCTGAATGGTGTACACAGGTGCATTCCAAGATGCAGGACATGTGTAAGGGAGACACTGAAACTTAGGACAGCTGCGGTCAAGGTGCAGTGTGGAAAGATCACCATCTAAGGTCTTTTAGCCAAAGTACAATGGGGGTCCACTCAGTTATCGAACTCTACCAGTACTTAAAATTTTAAGGAAGTTTGTTGTTCAGGTTAAGATTCTGATGTAGCTTTGCTTGCTGATCTGGAAAGATTGGTTTCAGATGTTTTGTCACGATGCTAGGTAACATCATCAATGAGCCTTCGGATGAACCACTGGTGGCATGGCTTAATTTTATTTATGTGTTTAGGTTTCCTTGGGTTGATGATGTCATTTCCTGTGGTGATGTCATTTCCTGTTATTTTTCTCAGGGGCAGTAAATAGAATCCAAGTCAATGTGCTTGTTGAATGCCATGCTCCTAGGAATTCTTGCATGTGTCTCTGTTTGGCTTGTCCTGGGATGGATGTGTTGGCCCAGTCAAAGTGGTGTCCTGTTTCATCTGTATGTAAAGATACTAGTGAGAGTGGGTCATGTCTTTTTGTGGCTAGTTGATGTTCGTGTATTCTGGTGGCTAGTTTTCTGCCTGTTTGTCCAATGTAGTGTTAGTTGCAGTTCTTGCAAGGTATTTTGTAAATGACATTAGTTTTGCTTGTTGTCTGTACAGGATCTTTCATGTCCATTTAGTGTGTTGGTGGGTTTGTGGGCTACCATGATGCCAAGAGGTCTGAGTAGCCTGGCAGTCATTTCTGAGAGTCATATCCTACCTGCAGGCAAAGGATGCTTGACAGTCATTTTAAATAAAGAAACTACATTGAGAAAGTGAATGCACTGCTTGCAGATTATAATACTTACCAACAAGTGGCGATAGACCTCACCACACAACTAGGGGAACTGAATCACAGCCCCACCCAAAAAACAGAAATCTGGAGAAATAAATAAGACCGATTTCCAAAACATGAAACCAGATGGATCCAACACTCCACCCTCCTATGGATTACCCAAAATTCATAAACCAGGAGCCCCCTCAGACCTATAGTTCTCGCTACCTGGAACACCAACTTACAGATTAGCCAAGGAGCTACACCAAAGACTAAAACACTTAGTAGAAGATTCACACCACTCCATCCACTCCACCCAATAATTCCTGAAGACCATCAAAGACACCAAGATAGAAGAGGATGAAACAATGAAATAATGTAACAGCCCTGTTCACATCCATCAACGTCAACCTGGCCAAGGAAACACTGACTATTCTATTAGAAGATCCAAAGACACATACACCAAACACCACCAACTTCAGCAGCACAGACAATATCGTCAAGCTGGTGGACCTATGTCCTTTTACTCACTTCACCCTCAACAACAAAACCTATGGACAAACCATGGAACACCCATGGGATCTCCGATATCAGGATTCTCTGCAGAGACAGTAATGCAGAGACTCGAACAATCAGCTCTGCCATCCATCCAACCCAAACTTTGGATGACATCTTTGTTATCACAAAATGAAACCTTCTTGAGCATCAACAATATCCTTACTGGCATAAAATTCACTAAGAGGAGGAAAACAACAACAAACTCCCATTCTTAGATGTCGCAGTAGAGCAAACAGCCAATGGGTAACCTCAAACCAGTGTCTACAAGAGATCAACACGTATGGACCAAATACTGTACTACAGAAGCAATCATCCCAACATTTACAAATGAAATTGCATTAAAACATTATTTCAATGAGCCACCAAACTTCAGCAGAAAGGCTTTATGGAGACTTACCCCACAAAGGCAGCAGAAGCAGCAGCAGTCTTCTTGTTGGTGTACAGTCCAGCTGCCTGGAGAGGGGGCAGGGCAGTGCTGGACACGGGTGAGGGGGGTGCAGTGCTGGACGTGGGTGGGTGGTGGTGTTGGACTGGGTTGAAGGGCGGGCGGTAGGCAGTGTTCGACAGTTGGGGGTCGGAAAGGGGGGCAGTGTTGGACGAGGCTGGGAGATGGGGGCAGTGTCGAGGGTGCGATGTTGAACAGCTGCGGTCAAGGTGCAGTGCAGAAAGATCACTATCTAAGGGTTTTTGTCCAAAGTACAATGGGGGTCTGCTCAGTTATCGAACTGTACCAGTACTTAAAATTTTGAGAAAGTTTGTTGTTCAGGTTGGATGTAGGTTTGCTTGCTGAGCTGGAAGGATTGGTTTCAGATGTTTTGTCACCATGCTAGGTAACATCAGTGCGCCTCTGGATGAAGCACTGGTGGTATGGCCTGCTTTTTATTTATGTGTTTAGGTTTCCTTGGGTTGATGATGTTATTTCCTGAGGTGATGTCATTCTCATGGTGATGTCATTTCCTGTTCTTTTTCTCGGGGGGTAGATAGGATCCAAGTTAATGTGTTTATTGATAGAGTTGGGGTGGGGGCGTTGTGTGCTGCTGCAGTTTTCTGAATGGGGAGCAGACTTTAAAAACTCCGAGCCCCAGAGGAAAGGCATTAAATTGATTAACCGAATAATCAATTATCCAAATGAAATACTGTCCACCAATCTCGTTTGGATAATTGAGGCTCGCCTGTATTTGAAGAGAATGGATACCCAGAGAACACAGTCCACCGATTTCTCAGCAACAAACCCAAACAAACAAAACACATCCAGAAACCCTAACCACTCTCCCCTACATCAAAGACATCTCGGAAATTACTGCCAGACTACTCAGACCTCTTGGCATTATAGTAGCCCACAAACCCACTAAAATGGCAGCTAATGAACTTGCAAGAGCCTGTACAGACAACAAGCAAAACTAATGTCATTTACAAAATACCATGCAAGAACTGTAACAAACACAACATTGGAGAAACGGGCAGAAAACCCGCCACCAGAATAATGAACATCAACTAGCCACAAAAAGAAATGACCCATTCTCACTAGTATCTTTACATACAAATAAGGAAGAACACCACTTCAACTGGGACAACACATCCATCCCAGATAAACTAAACAGAGACGCATAAGAATTCCTAGAAACATGGCATTCCAACCAGAACTCTATCAACAAACACGTTGACTTGGATCCCATTTACTACCCCCGAGAAAAATAACAGGAAATGACATCGCCACAAGAAATGACATCACCACAGGAAATGATGTCACCAACCCAAGGAAACCTAAACACATAACTGAAAAGCAGGCCATACCAACAAGTGCTTCATCCAGAGGCTCACTGATCATGTTACCTAGTATGGTGACGAAGTGTCTGAAAACAAACCTTCCAGCTCAGTAAGTAAACCTACATCCACTACTAAAAATATATATAAATAATATCTTGCACAACTGAAAAATGCTTTTTGGGATTTTTGTTGAAACTGTTGAGAAAACTTAGCTCCAATGTTTGTTTGTTTTTCCATGTGCAAAGAACTGTACAGAACTGTTCTAGTGATTTTGTATGTATGTAAAGTCTTTTTATGAATAAAGTGTATTTTTGAACTAAATTAAAATCATTGTTTTTAGTGGCAGGGTAATGGGTTAATGGCAGCTGATTTAGCCTCTGGACAAAATAGTTTAATGCTTTCTTTGTATTCATACATAGACATGCTATTTATTAGACAACCTAGTGCTTTATTTCTCAATGAAATCTTTTTGTATTCTGGTCAGATATCCGTAACTTATAAAACGATCTCTTTGTCATGTGGTAGAAACGTGGTAATGAGGGCAACAATGATGGCAGCTGTGCAAAGTATATATATGTAGGTGAAAATTCAAATAGGTAATGTAATTAACATGCTTTAGAAACATTGAATGAATATCTAGTTAGAAGGTTGGTGGTTATAGAATAAAATCTGGACAGATGTATAAATAAGGATCATAGTTTACAGTGATAGACTGGAAGCCATTCCTGAGCAGGGAAAATGGACGAATGAGAGGATCAAAATAAAGAATGGATCACACAGCCCAACACAGGAATTAGTGTGATGGGTTGAATTGTCTATTTCTGTTCTATGTCTTTTTAATCTGAAAGGGAACAGCTTTGAAAATATATATGCTTTTTATTTCTCCTTTCGTGAGTATACTGGAGTCAGATGAACAGGGCAAAATCAATAGCTCCTTAAAATCAAATACTGCTGCCAACCTTGATTTTAGTCTATATTTTTCTCCAATATTGTCTAAGCTATACAATGTCTACATCTTAATGAATGTTTGGTGTGACTGCTCATTTTTATTCTTTCAGAGTTGTTCGCATATTGTGGACATGCACAATATTTCTCCACGAATATGGAATGCTTTTTTCCGTACGGAGCAATACCCTTTCAGTTTAACCCAATTTAGATGAGAAAACTAAATAAAAGTCGTAGATGGAAGTTGGCAGATAATGGGGGTGTACCTGGAAGTGCATGGTCTGCTAACTCCCATCCCATCCACCTCATTTCCTCACTGCATAAAGTCAATTAATGGCCAATTAGTTGCAGGAAGTGGAGGAGGAGGTGTTTCTGCTCCTAAGTGGGCCTTTAGAATAGGACATCAGGTGTGAGATGGATTAGGCTGTTAACTGGAAGTCAGTCATGGCCATATATTGAGTGAATGGAAGTCTTTTCTGTTGGAAAATGCCCATAAATGTCTTAATAGCCTCATATGTCATCAGCATAGAGATCAAGATCATGATGTGATGAGTTTGTCCCTTCACACTTGAAAACTTGTTGAGCTAGTGATCAGACTTAGGCAGCAATAGACTCCTTCCATGTTTCTATAATTGGGTATTTAATTCTATTCAGGTGGTGTCAATAACTGGGACATCATTGAGATTATTGTGTATCAAAACATGCAGAAATTGTGTTTGTTGGATTATGATGTTAAGTGCTTCAACTGTTGAAGGAGCAGCACTTTGAAAGCTTGTAATTTTAAATAAACCTGTTGGACTGTAACGTGGTGTCGTGTGACTTCTGACTTTGTTGGGTTGGTCACTGAATATTTATTATCCCCCTCCCACCAAGGCTAATGATTTCTACTCTCACTATTGCATGCAGCATTTTCCCTCACTCAGTCTCACTTTCCTAACCCTCATACCACAAACCCAGCAGGCTCTCTTCCCTGTCTATTCACTCCTGAAGGAAGACCACCCCCTGCTGCACCAACAATATCAGCTGTGCCAGCCACTTCTCTTTCCCATAATACCTCCCTTATTTCTCATTGCATGAGAAAGCAGCCATAATATGTAGTAGAAGCCAACCCTAACCCCAACACTAGATATGTATTTTCATCCCCATCCCTATTGTATTCCACAGAGATCATTCCCTCCACAACTCCATTAGGACATTGATTAGGCTACTTTTGGAATATTGCATGCAATTCTCATCTCCTTCCTATCAGAAGGATGTTCTGAAACTTGAAAGGGTTCAGAAAAGATTTACAAGGATGTTGCAGGGTTGGAGGATTTGAGCTACAGGGAGAGGTTGAATAGGCTGGGGCTATTTTCCCTGGAGGGTCGGAGGTTTATACAATTATGTGGGGCATGGATAGGATAAATAGACAAGGTCTTTTCCCTGGGGTGGGGGAGTCCAGAACTAGAGGGCATAGGTTTAGGCTGAGAGGGGAAAGATATAAAAGAGACCTAAGGAGCAACATTTTCACGCAGAGGGTGGTGCATGTGTGTATTGGGCTGCCAGAGGAAGTGGTGGAGGCTGGTACAACTGAAACATTTAAAAAGGCACCTGGATAGGTATAGGAAGAGTTTGGAGGAATATGGGCCGGGTGCTGGCAGGTGGGTCTAGATTGGGTTGGGATAAATGGTCGGCATGGACGAGTTGGGCTGAAGGGTCTGTTTCCATGCTGTACATCTCTATGACTCCAGGTCCACGGCCCACCACCAACCACTCTCCACTCCCAGCACTTTCCCTTGCCACTGCAAGAGGTGTAAAACTTGCCCGCACCTCTCCCCTCACCTCTGTCCAAGGCCCCAAACGATTCTTCCAAATTGAGCAGAGATTTTCCTTCGCATCCAAACATGTCATCGACTGTATCTATTGCTCTTGATGTGGTGTCCTCTACATTGGGGAGACAGGACACAAACTTGCGGAATGTTTCAGAGAACATCTCTGGGATATAAGCAGCAACAAACCTACTGGCCTGTGGCCGACCACTTCAACTCCCCCTTCCATTCTGTCAAGGACATGCAAGACCACCACCAAATCCAAGCCACCCGACGCTTGGAGCAAGAACACTTCATCTTCCGCCTTTGGATGCTCCAACCACATAGCACCAATGTCAACCTCACCAGTTTGCTCATCATCTCTCCCCTCACCTCATCCCAGATCCAACCCGACAACTCCACACCACCCTCTTGAACTGTCCTACTTGCCATCTTCCTTCCCACTTATCAGTTCCAACCTCCTACTGCTTATCACCATAATACCCACCTGCAGCTCCTATCACCTTCCCAGTTCCTCACCTTCACCCACAGCCACCTTCCCCCTGCCCCGCACCACCCCCCCCCAACCCCCCCACCACATTCCTGATGAAGGGCTTCTGGCCAAAACGTTGAATCTCTTGCTCCTCGGATGCTGCCTAACCTGCTGTGCTTTTCTAGTGCCACACTTTGACTCACATTCAGTTTCTCACTCCTCACAAGTATTGACTCTGACTGCCCCAGGCAGATGACTTGAGTATCAGTGAGCCTGTGGACTGGTATTGGAGGCTTCCATTGACTTACTATATCAGGCCTTCTAGCTTCAGGGTGTATCTCTTGTCTTGACTGAGCATTGCTGACAATCATGACAAGCTTATTGTTTTGTGTCTGTATTAAATAACAAGGCTGTACAGACGTATTGTGACAGATAGTTCTACCTGAGAGAAAAAGTGCAAAAAGGCAAGGCAAAGCAAAGGGATTCAAAGTTTGTGAGAAGATTTGTAGCTCGGGTGCTCGTTGTTGTGGTTCTGTTCGCCGAGCTGGGAGTTTTTCTTGCAAACGTTTCGTCCCCTTTCTAGGTGACATCTTCAGTGCTTGGGAGCCTCCTGTGAAGCGCTTCTGTGCTGATTCCTCCGGCATTTATACTGGTTTGAATCTGCCGCTTCCGGTTGTCAGTTGCTGTCTGCTGCAGTGGCCGGTATATACGGTCTAGGTCGATGTGTTTGTTGATCGAATTCGTGGATGAGTGCCATGCTTCTAGGAATTCCCTGGCTGTTCTCTGTTTGGCCTGTCCTATAATAGCGGTGTTGTCCCAATCGAATTCATGTTGTTTGTCATCTGAGTGTATGGCTACTAGGGATAGCTGGTCGTGTCTTTTCGTGGCCAGTTGGTGTTCATGGATACGGGTTGTTAGCTGTCTTCCTGTTTGTCCTATGTAGGGAATTCCTAGAGGCATGGCATTCATCCACAAACTCCATCAACAAACACATCGACCTGGACCCAATATACCAACCACTACAGCGGACAGCTGAAACTGACAACCGGAAGCGGCAAGGACAGACCACTATAAATACCGGAAGAAACATCAAAGAAGTGCTTCGCAGGAGGCTCCAAAGCACTGATGATGTCGCCTAGCCAGGGGACAAAACGTTTGCAACAAAAACTTCCAGCTCGGTGAACAGAACCACAACACTGAAGATGTCACCTAGAAAGGGGACGAAACGTTTGCAAGAAAAACTCCCAGCTCGGCAAACAGAACCACAACAAAGCAAAGGGGTGCTGTGAACATCCAGGTAGTTTCAAAATGAGTGAGCACTGAGATGTGGCTTATTCTAATCTGTCAGCTATGTGTCTGTCCTTGTGCATATTCTTGCAGCAACTTTCTAATGAGAGATGCCAGTGTCTCTGAGGAGCAACATTGAAATGTTGAAATATGCAGTTAGACAATTTGAGATATGCCTTGATAATGCAGGGAGGCTGGCACATGTCAGAAGCCACTATCTGTGGACAAGGAGTGTGTGCAGATAGTCACCAAGGAGTGTGTCCTGAGATGTTATTACTGGTTGTCCAAGATGGTGGCCTGGTAGAGCAAGTGGTGAACTGAAGTCTCCAGATATCCATTCAGACATTCATGTCAGGTATTGTCAATTTTAGCTTCCTCGTGGCAGTTGGTAAGATAGGGAGCTGCATATTAATGAGGAATGATTGAGGAATGAGACAGACAATAAGCAACATGCCACACTAACAGGCATCTCACCACCGTCTAGTGAGAATCTTGCCTTGACACTGAGAACTCTTGTTGAACAATGCAATAAGCTGCTCTATATGTCAAAATAGATTTCACTCAATGTGAAACCTATTTTGACATATAGAGCAGCTATAGAGAGCTATAGCTATAGAGCAGCTGTAGACCAGCAAAGAGAAAACCCACACAGCCACAGGGAGAATGTGCAAACCCCACACACACAGTTGCCCAAGAGTGAAATTGTACCTGGGTCTATGGCACTGTGAAGCAGCAGTGCTAACCACTGAGCCATGTGCCACTCTTATGTCACAGGTAAATACACATTTGGCCAGATTTGTCACTAGGCCAGCTAATTGCATTTGCTTAAACAGGGCCTCTAATTGCTTTACCTGTTCTTCCAATGTTTTACTATATGTATTACTTCATCATCTAAATAAACTATTATCAATCAAGTCATAACTGAAGTAGTGAATATGTCTGGAATGCTGAGCATTTTTAAGTACACATTTGATGCAACAAAGGCAAATCTCTTTACCCTTGATGCTAATAGTACTTTCCAGTTCACCTTCAATAGATCAACTCTAGAAATAAATGATGCACTGCCAGCCTTATCAATACAATCTCCTTACTGAGGAATTGGGTGCAAATCCATTTTCATGACTAATTTACCTTCCTGTAACCTATACAAAAATCCTTCTGGTTTAGGACTTATAATTATAAGTAAACTCCAGCCACTATGGCTAGGTTCAGCATTGTTTTTCTGGACTGAACTGATAAGGATATTGTTTTATTGACACTGATTCACCTATACCAACATCACATCAAATTAACACTGTATGTCCAGGCAATGGTTCAGACTGCCTTACCGTTCCTAAGTAAACTTATGTGATTTCTCCATTGTTTTCATATAGAAGAAGGACACAGTGTCTAACAGTCCCCAGTATTTCCACATTGGCTAGTGAAATTGTAGAAAGCTTGCTGCATGACTGTCTATCTGTCTTCTACCTCACTCTTAATGGCTCTGTCATCTTCCATTATCTCTATTTCATAGCAAAAGATTAATTCAAGGAGACTAAATCCAGTAGATACAATAAGGAATCTCTGGTAGCAAATAATAAGAGCTTCACCATTTTGGCCCAATCCTGTGGGTATTCATGACACTATGCTGTAATCATGGCTTTGACAATTTTATGGAAACACACCAAAGCTCCCTATTTTTTGTGGATGATGTATGACTGATTTCAACTGTTTAATAGCCAAACTGCAGATTATGTCCTGGAAAACTTCAGACATAAAGTTAGAATGCTGGTCAGATTTTAGTTCAATTAACAGGCCAGTGAGGTCTCACCAGATGGGCAAGGATGCAGATTGGCAAGCTGCACCATGGAGGCAGTCTGTTTATTTATCTAACTAAAGCTCTAAATAGTATAAGAGGACTAATTTCAGACTTGAGTCTCCTTGCTGTGTAGGATCACGCTGAGGCCACCAGCTTAATGAAAATATCCTTCTTTATCATCTAGTATGGTCTGAAAGGATGTCTAAAGATCTAATGGAATGAGGGCACAAGCAATGGATATATTAATTAACAGTTATTGAGTGTGAGTTGAATTGGTGAAACTTCCCTCTAATTGACCTTCAGAGTGAGATTTGAATACAGGTGCAGGGATTTCTTGCTGGAATTATACAGAGCCTTGCTGAGACACACTTGGAATACTATCTGAGGGAAGGGGTTTTGGCGATGGAATGGGTGCACACAAAGGTCTATCTGATCAATTCCTGGGATGGCAGCTCTGAGGTGTGAAGAGAAATTGGATCAGCTAGGATTATATTCACTGGAGTTTAGAAGAATGATGGTTGAATCTCACTGAGACCCTAAAAATTCTAACAAGATTAGACAGAGTAAATACAGAATGGATGTTCCTGATGACTGGGGAATCCAAAACCAAGGGTCACGGTTTAAGGGGATGGGATAGACCAATTAGGATTGAGATGAGGTAAAATGTCTTCACCCAAGAGAATAGTGGGCTTTTGCTCCTGTATTCTATGATTTGCACCAACCTCAGAAACGCATTCCACCCAGACCCCCATCCTATCCCTGTAATGCCTTATTTACCATGGCAAATTATGGTATAGATCAAATATATGAAAAAGCATGATTTTTAGTGCCTCATAAAAGACATTGGATTGGATAACACTGCAAATTCTAGTTAGAAGCAAATACAATTGGTTTGCCTTACAGTCTCTTCAAATGAATACAATTGGTGTTCAAATCTGTAGGTATTTAGATTAATAAGGGGGATTGATCCTAAAAGTGAGGATTATTGAGATTGAGGAGCAAGGTTAATATCATCTCTGACTATATGGGTAGTTTTCTCAGTGACTAGAAAGATCAAGAGGAAAATTTAAGTCTGTCATGTTTCAGGGTTTTGGTAGTGTTGTACTATGTAAGACTGTGTGAGCAAGAAAAATAATAAACTTTAATTTCAGTGCAGAAACAGAAAGTTGGAGAAGATTGTAGAACAATGAAAATCTAAAAAGTTTTTAAGTTCTACTTAAGGATAATGTTGAAAGGAATCATATTTGAATATGAAAATAAATTATTGATGAATCAGGTGACAAAAGTGGGAATGGAAATTGAGGAATTAAAATGTACATTCTCTCAGATTATCCAATGCTTGTCTGTATAACTAAAGGAACAAATGCAGCAAACTTTGTTTTAACCAGCACCTTAAGAACTGGCACTCTCGATAAACCAACCAAAATTACATACCTCAAATACCAGAAGTTTACTGTATTGTTGCAATCTCCGCGATGTCCAATAGTCAGCTGAGGGTGTGAGTGGGAAAGCTCTCTGCTGGAAAATTTTATTTCAGGCAAAGTTGCATTATTATTTAAATGTTTTATGCTGTATATAAAGTATAACAGTGATGTACATACCCCCACATTACTTTATTATTTCTTAGTTTTTACATTGATTATGTGGACCTCAGCTGAATATTTAATCAACTGGCACATTCCTGTTCTCATAGGAGCATAGGAATTAGGAACAGGAGTAGGCAACTCAGCCCTACGAATCTGTTCTGCCATTTAACATGATCGAGGCTGATCTCATCCTGCTCTCAACTCCACTCTCTTGTCTATTCTTCTTAGCCCTTTATCCCACTTTTCATCAGGAGCATATTTATTTCTTTCTTGAAAGAAATAGTTACTGGTTAATAAAATGTCTGCTGTAACTGAACAGAGGGCACAAAGAAAACGTTGTGGAGAGGTCAGAACCAGCAAGAAGTCAGATACATTTGGCCAAACGGAATATTGGACCTGAAGGGGGAAATGGAGGCATAGCAGTTCTGGCAACAAGGGATTGGGCTACATGATTTGTTTCCTTCCTTTGTCCCTCTATTCTTTGATCAAAGTAGGGAATGACACTTGTTACTCATACCTTGTCAAGAAAACATGTAAAAGAAAAAATAAATCAAATGGGAAAGAAAATATTTTAGACACTTAATGCAAATAATGAATAATTAAATCTCTTGCTGCATGATTTCCTTTGCTTTCAGTGCATTGACCTAAAATTGTACTTGCAACTGTTCACTTTACCAGAGGTTGCTGATCATGCCTTACTTCACCTTTTTATCAGTCTGGAACATTAACCTTTTGTACGTTTTCTCTCTCATATTTGGCAAGGTCAGCATTTATTGCCTTCTCCAGAGAAGATGCTGGTGAAATGCTTGGTTGGATTGTTATCTTCTGTAGATACACCCACAGTGCTGTTAGGCAGGGAATTCCAGTATATTTTACTGAAGCTGAAGCCTCATGCCAAGGTGAAGATATTGCTACCAATGGTAATAAAGGCCATAGTGGCATTGAACCACCAGGAGTCCAGATGTTTGTGGGTGTCTAATGCAACATGTGCCACAGGTAGGACACTAACTGCAGTAACGGCTGAGATGACGGAAAGAAGCTGAGGTGCAAACTAAAATGTCCATGAACATGCCAACAGCAGCGTGCCCTTCATATCATGCAGCAGGGTAATGTGGAAGATTTTACGTTCCTAAAAAAATGAGATAAACAGATTTATTAATGACATCTGTGAAGAAATAACTAACTATATGAAACTTTTATAACTTTTACTTTAACTCAATTGAGAACCAACATCAATAAACAAGAATGAACAGACAAATGATACATCAAATGCAAAAATAAAATTCACTTTAAGTAGTGAGTACAGCAATAATATGTCTTACATAACTATAAACATTCCTTCAACACCTATGACATTATATAGCCTTACAGTACACTCTTCTTGTTTATGCTGGGCAAATTAGGATGTTATATAACTCCTAGCCAAATGGTAACATGCTAATCTGCCTGATTATATAATTATTCTTAATCCAACTATTCAGGCAGTTTAGAACACATTGCTGAAGGAGGTAGTGCTTGAACCTAAGTCTGCTGGATCAGAGATAAGGGCACTACCACTGCATTACAAGTGGTATGATTTTCGAAATACATTCTCCATTACAATGCCTCAACCAATCATGGTTGATTACACTGCGCCATGAGTAAATTGGTATAGGGTAAAGAAGTTTTAAAAAGTTAAATGCATGACTAAATGATTGATATGGAAGGAACTAGTTTCAATTCATCAGATACTGGCACAGTATTAGGAAAAGAGAGTTCTATCATTGGGACAACTGTTGTGAAGGTCTCATTCATGGTTCAGATGTTGTAGTACATAATCTTTCATATTATGCATTCAAGTTTGGCAAAAAGTAGAATAAATGCAATTGAACCCGATTGAAATGTAATGAACTTCAAAGATTGAAGGAAAAATAATCAAAATGCCAGATCTTAGGGCTTTCCAAAACGTTTAAAGCAGTTCAGTAGGTTACCCACGTTTACTCAATAGAGTCAGATTAGAAGAGGTGGAGGTGTAAAAGCTATAGGTGTGGCTTCGCTGTGACATTGAGAGTTGTGGAGATGAAGCCCAGGATCAGCCATAACCATACTGCATGGTGCAGCAGGCTCAACAGGCCACATAATCTACTCCTGCTCCTGGTTCTTGTGTTCTTGGGTAATTCTATGCCTGTCTGTGTTTTATAGCCACAACCTCCCATCACTGAACGTGAGTTAAACTGAAGTATATAACTTAAGGGGTGTGACTCCATTTTCATGCAAAGTGACCAGATAACTTACTCCCACCTCTCGATTCATTGAAGTGTCTGAGGGTCAGACCCCAACTCGTCAAAATAGAACCCAAATTCCTTGACGTGCTATTTACTTCAGATGTGCTTTCAGTGGATCACTAAGGTATCCACCAAAAACCACATACTATCGCTGCAACACCTCACTTGCCCTTCTAGCTTTTCTTTGTTTGTATCCAGTAAATTTTCCATAGTTTATATTCAATATTCACTATTTAGATTATAAATGTAAAAAGCATTCAATTTCCACAGGACCAGTTTTAATCACTGTCCAAGTTTGGAGGAGGAAAAAGAAACTTAAAACTTCCTAATACAAACTGTACATCTACGTAATAACTCAAATCCCCAGTTCTCAGGTCCTGCTATCTCCAGCTTTTTCTCTTGGACTGATCCTTTATATAATAGGCCAGAACAGTGTCTCTCCACTTATAGCTTCAAATTGAAATTCCTGTATTTAAGTACTTGGCCTCACAATACTTCATCTAACCAGCCAATTTCATGCCACATACCTGTCTTTAAGTAATGCATCTGCATTCACTCCATCATGACTTCCCTGTTCTTGTAATCTATGCCTTGATTCATAAAGTCAAAAATCACACAACACCAGCTTATAACCCAACAGGTTTATTTGAAACTGTAAGCTTTTGGGGCCCTAGCTTTCCTCAGGCAGCTAGTGAGAGAGAATACATCAGATTCAGAATTTATAAGTAAAAGATCAAAGGGTTATACAACTTATACAAATGAATTGAAAAAACCTAGATGACTATTAAGTCTTTAATCAATAAGAACGGAGGTGCAGGTTTTGATTTGATTAATATTTAAATCTCAGAACTTCTTTCAAGTCCACTGCTCAAGATAACAGCCTCAACTGGGATCTTGGGTTCATGTCACACTACAGGTGACCTCAGCACACTATTCACTCTCACACATGGGCAAATACACACACACACACTCACACACACACACACACACACACACTCACACAAGCACACATATACTCTCACGCAGGCATGTATTCCCTTACATCTGTGCACACTCTGTCAAGCACACACACTCACACGCATGTACATAAACACATATACTCCCTCACACTCACAAACACTCTTGCAACTGTGCGTGCATGCACACACACAGACAACGCCCCCCCCCCCCCACCCCCAGTATCTCTCTCTCACAAACATGCTCTCTCTCTCTCTCTCTCACACACACACACACAAATCTATGGGGTGAATTTGCATTTGCAGATTTATATTTGCAGATACATTCTGTTTGTTCAAAAAGCACATGATCTGTAGATAGTCAGTCAATGTGGCATTTTATAAATTCCTACTTTGGAAATAAAACCAATCTGACTCCAGATTGAGATACAAACAGACACTAAACAAAGCTCACACCTAAAATGCATTATCTAACCTGAGGTGTCAGCTTTATACTAATAAGTTATCTTGGGCAGTGACTTGAAAGAAATTCTGGGATTTACACATTAATCAATTGAAACCTGCATCTCTATTCTAACTGATTAAAGACTTAATAACCACAGGTTTGTTTAAAACATTTGCATAAATTGCATGACCCTTTGATCTTTTACTTATAAATTCTTGGTCTGATGTATTCTCTGTTACTAGCTGCCTGAGGAAGGGCTCCGAAATCTTACGGTTTCAAATAAACCTGTTTGACTTTAACCCAGTGTTGTGTGATTTTTGACTTTGTCCACCCCAGTCCAACACCAGTACCTCCACATCGATTGATAAAGACATGAGTCCAAATGCCATTTTCACCACATTACTAACGTGCCTTTTCACCTTCAGAGATCTAAGGACATACACTCCAAATTCCATTTACAGAACAGAGATCATAGAACTGTACAGTGAAGGAACAGGCCCTTTGGGTGACGATATTGTGCCGAACATGACACCAAATTAAAAGGATCCCTTCTGCCTGCTCTGTGTCCACATCCCTCCATTCCTTGTATATTCATATAATATCTAAAAGTCCCTTAGATGCCCTTATCCTATCTGCCTCCACTACCAACCCTGGCAGTGTGTCCAGATTCCTACCACACTCTGTGTAAAAAACCTGCCCCTCACATCTCCTTTGAACTTTCCTGCTGCCACCTTAAATGCATGCCCCCTAGTATTAAACATTTCAACCCTGGGAAAAAGATTCTGACCGTCAACTAAATCAATTTTATAAACTTCTATCAAGTCTTGTCTCAGTCTCTGCTACTCAAGAGAAAGCAACCTGAGTTTTTCTAGCCTCTTTAATAGCTCATACCTTCTAATCCAGGCAGCATCCTGATAAAACTTTTTTACACGCTCTCCAGAGCCTCTACATCCTTCCTGTAATGTGGCGAGCAGAATTAAACACAATACTTGAAGTATGGCCTAACCAAAGTCTAATAAAGGTACAACATGACATCCTGACCCTTGTACTCAATGCCCCAAACAATAAAGGCAAGCATAGCATGCACCCTCTTTACCAGCCTATCTATTTGGCTGGCCACTTTTAGGAAGATTGGGAATTTAACCCTAAGATCCTTCTGTACATCAATGCTATTCAGAGTCCTGCCATTGACATATACTTTTCCTTAACATCTGATCTCCCAAGGGCAGCACCTCACACTTACCTGAATTAAATGTCATCAGCTATTTTTCCACCCATTTGTGCAACTGATCTATATCCCACTGTATCCTTTGACAACCTTCTACACAATCCACAATTCCATTAATCATTGTATCATCTACAAAGTTACTAATCCAGCCATCTACATTTTCATTCAAGTCATTTATATATATCACAGAGTTCCCAGTATGGATCCCCACGGAGCACAACTAGTCATGGACCTCCAGCCCAAAAAACACCATTCCACCACTACCTTCTTCTTCTATGGGCAAGTCAATCCTGAATCCACTTGCCAAGTCACCGTGGATCCTATAAATCTTAATCTTCTGGATATGCCTACCATGAGGGACCTTCTCGAAAGCCTTACTTAAATCCATGTAAACAACATTCACGGCTCTACCCTCATCGATCACCTTTGCCACCTCCTCAAAAAATTCAATCAAGTTAGTATGATCTGACCTGCCCTACACAAAACCATGCTGACTGTCCCTAAATAGCCCATGCTTTCCCAAACGTGTATAAATCATTTACTTAAGAATTCTCTCCAAAAGTTTCCCGACCACTGATGTGAGACTCACCGGTCTATAGTTTCCTGGATTATCCCTGTTTCCCTTCTTGGAGAGAGGAACAACATTAGCCACTTACCAGTCTTCTGGTGGCTAGCAAGGATATGAAGATCTTGGTCAAGGCCCCAGAAGTCTCCTCTCTTGCCTCTCTCAAAAACCTGGGGTAGATATCATTGAGCCCTAGGCATTTATCCACTTTAGTGCTCTTCAAGAGATCCAACACCACTTCTTTTTTGATCTCAAAATGTTCTTTCTTATTATCATGCTTTATACAAATCTGTCATCCTCCATAACCTTTTCTTGGCCGAATACTGATGCAAAGTTGATGAGGGTCGAGCTGTGGGTGTGGTGCATATGAACTTCAGCAAGGCATTTAATAAGGTTGCCCATGGTAGGCTCATTCAGAAGGTCAGGAGGAATGGGATACAGGGGAACATAGCTGTCTGGATACAGAATTGGCTGGCCAACAGAAGACAGCGAGTGGTAGTAGAAGGAAAACATTCTGCCTGGATGTCTGTGGTGAGTGGTGTTCCACAGGGCTCTGTCCTTGGGCCTTTATTGTTTGTAATTTTTATTAATGACTTGGATGAGGGGATTGAAGGATGGGTCAGCAAGTTTGCAGATGACACAAAGATTGGAGGTGTCGTTGACAGTATAGAGGGCTGTTGTAGGCTGCAGCGGACATTGACAGGATGCAGAGATGGGCTGAGAGGTGGCAGATGGAGTTCAACCAGGATACATGCGAAGTGATGCATTTTGGAAGGTCGAATTTAAAAGCTGAGTACAAGATTAAGGATAGGATTCTTGGCAGTGTGGAGGAACAGAGGGAT
Organism: Hemiscyllium ocellatum; assembly: GCF_020745735.1. Taxonomy (NCBI): domain Eukaryota; kingdom Metazoa; phylum Chordata; class Chondrichthyes; order Orectolobiformes; family Hemiscylliidae; genus Hemiscyllium; species Hemiscyllium ocellatum. The sequence continues at coordinate 69,540,284 of NC_083410.1, forward strand.
CTTAGTGTGCAGGTACATAGATCCCTTAAAATGGCCACCCAAGTGGACAGGGTTGTTAAGAAAGCATATGGCGTTTTGGCTTTCATTAACAGGGGGATTGAGTTTAAGAGTCGTGAGGTCTTGTTGCAGCTCTATAAACTTTGGGTAGACCACACCTGGAATACTGCGTCTGGTTCTGGTTGCCCTATTATAAGAAAGATGTGGATGCTTTGGAGAGGGTTCAGAGGAGGTTTACCAGGATGCTGCCTGGACTGGAGGGCTTATCTTATGAGAAGAGGTTGACTGAGCTCAGACTTTTTCATTGGAGAAAAGGAGGAGAAGAGGGGACCTAATTGAGGTATACAAAATAATGAAAGGCATAGATAGAGTCGATAGCAGAATCTATTTCCCAGGGCAGAAATGACTAACACGATGGGTCATAGTTTTAAGCTGGTTGGAGGAAAGTATAGAGGGGATGTCAGAGGCGGGTTCTTTACACAGAGAGTTGTGAGAGCATGGAATGCGTTGCCAGCAGCAGTTGTGGAGGCAGGGTCACTGGGGACATTTAAGAGACTGCTGGACCTGCATATGGTCACAGAAATTTGAGGGTGCATACATGAGGATTAGTGGTCGGCACAACATCGTGGCCTGTTCTGTGCTGTACTGTTCTATGTTCTAAAGTACTAATTTAGAATCCCACCCACATCCGCTGCTTCCAAACACAAGTTCCTTCTTTAATCCTTGACTGGTACTACCTTCTCCCCTAGTTATCCTTTTGTTGTTAATGTAGAATGCCTTAGAATTCTCTTTAACTCTACCTGCCTAGATCATTTCATGGCCCTGTCTTGTTCCCCTAATTATATGCTTGGGTACTTTCCTGCTTTCTTCATATTCCTCAACGTCCTGACAGATTGTAATTTCCCAAACCTTACATTTGCTCCTTTTCCCCTTTTGACTAACTTCACAACCTCCCTCATTATCCAAGAGTCCCTTACCTTGTTATCCTTATCTTTCCTCCTTACAGGAACATGCCAGTCTTGATCACTCCCCAGCAAGTCTTTAAACAGCTCCTACATGTCAAATGTGGACTTGCCTGATAACAACTCCTCTCAGTCAACACTCTCTATCTAGTTCCTGCCTAATACTGATGTAATTTGCCCTACCCCAGTTTGGTACCCTTCCACAAGGTCCTGACTTATACTTGTTCATAGCTATCTTAAAACTTAAGGAGTTGTGATCACTGTTTCCAAAATGCTCTCCAACTGAAAGGTCAGTCACCTGGCCAGGTTCATTAGCCAATTCAGGGTCCATTATGACCTCTGTTAGTTGGGCTCTCCACATACTGTTGCAAGAAACTCTCTTTCCTCTTGCTCTAAGGAAGTCCCAGTCAGTATTGGGAAATTTAAAATCACCCACTATGATAAGTCTCTTTTTATTGCACCCTTCCATAATCTGGCAGGTCAGACAGCATCCTAGGAGCAAGAGGACCGTTCTTTAGGGCCCAGTCCTGAAGAAGGGTCCTGCTGAAGCATCAATTCTTCTGCTCCTCAGATGCTGCCTGACCTGCTGTGCTTTTTCCAGCACCATGCCTTATCAACTCTGACTCTCCAGTTCTCACTCTCCCCCTTCCATAATCTATCTACATATTTGTTCCTCAATGTTTCAGTAGCTGTTGGCCTATAATATAATCTTGTTTTCAGAAATTCCTTATTTAAATATTTTCTTGTCAAATTACTCCTTCCAAAGTGTTTTGACGATTAAATTCCATCTACCACTTATTTGCTCATTTGACCTTCCCGTTTATTTTTCTTATACCCAAACTCACTATTAACCTTCCGATGAATCTTTGTGTCATCTGCAAATTTACTAATCCAACCTCCATACAATCATTTATGTCATTTATATACATGATAAATAATAGGGACCATAATAATTGTGGCATTTATACTAGCTTCTAATTACTGAAGCAGTCTTCTGTCATCACACTCCGTCACCTAAGCAGAACCAATTTTGAATCCACTTTATCAAACCTCCCAGCATCCCATGTTCATTTGCCTTCTCGATTAGTTTCCTATGTGGGATCCTGTCAAAGACTTGGATGAAATCCATATAAACTGCATCAATTGCACTACCTACTCAAAGAATTCAAGGAAAATTTGTTCAGCATAACCTCCCTCTGACAAAGCCATGCTGATGATCCCTCATCAATTATTTGCCTCTCCAGGTAGAGATAGATGCTTTTCTTCTGAATTTTCTTGACTAGTTTCCCTTCCATTGATATGACACTCACTGAGCTATAGTTCACTGGCTTATTTCTGTAACCTTTCTTAAATATCAGAACCGCATCAGCTGTTCTCCAGTCCTTTGGCACCTACCCAGTGGTCAAAGCAGATTAAAGGTTTGGGTGACTGCCCCTGCAATCTCCTCCCTCGCCTCCCACAATAGCCTGTGACACAATTCATCCAGACATGGAGATTTGTTCACTCTTAAGCCTGCCAACACCAGCAATATCTTGTCCTTCCCTATATCAATTTGCTCAAGCGCCTTGCAGTCTCACCCCCGGGTCCCACACCTTCAGCCTCATTCTTTTGAATGAAGATGGATGCGAAGTCTTTGCTGATCCTACCTACGTTATTGGTATCTACATGGATCACAGCAGCTCTCTCCCACTTTCTCTCCTACTCCAACTGAATAACTGAAGGTATTTGCAGACACCAAGAAATGGGTCTGGCTTTTGAAACATTGAAAGATGGACGAGATGCAGTATTTGAATACTAGGCAGGTGTCCTGATTCCTGATCGGCATGACATACTGAGCAGCATGTAAGATTGGTGGTGCAATGAATGTGAGACATTATGTCATGTGAAATACCCTCGCAAATGTTGACTACCATTATTCCAGCACTATACTCAGATATTTTAATCTAGATTCCAAGAGTTGACTTTCCTTGACACTGCCCCAACTTCATCATATGATCTCCCAGCTCCCCACAGAAGTGTGGTAATTGTCCGGTTTCCCTCCATATCATATTGTATTTCCTACTTCCTCGATCTTATTTATAATCATAGCACCAGTGGCTTCATCAGTGACCAATACTGCATAGCTCTGAAAGGGCAATTTGAAACATATTAAAAGGAACTGAACATTTGAGCTTTAATATTTATCTTGTTCTTTAGTTGTGATGAAACAGTGCACATGGAACTCAGAGCTACATATTGCAGAAACTCTTGCTCCTATTATTTTGGTGATGTTCACTATCTAAATATTCACATTCAAACAATCCTAGTTTTACAATACAGAAGTTCACATGCTTGTTCAAGTTTTCTGAAAGAACTCTCCACTTCAGTATAGCATTCCCCTACCCTTGTGTAACATCTTTTATGCATTTTGCTTATTAAAATCTTTGAATTTTTAATTATTTTGGATTTTTCTGAAATCTGAAGTTCTGAAGAAGGCTCGCTGGACTTGAAATGTTTACTGTGCTTTCTCTCCATATGCTGCGAGAGCTGCTCAGCATCTGGGAACTAAGAAGACCCAAGTTACTCCATTTCCCTTCCTTTTGAAACAATGACAGCCAGCAGTAGTCTCTCCTGATTAAGTGCAGCTGACCCTCAGGAGGAACAGCCTATACTTAAGAGATGAATTGGAACATGTATTAGGTTCTCTTGCTGTTAGACTTCTTGTTTTACAAAGCCAAAATCAGCAAGGGCCGATATAAAGGTCAACTTACTTTATAGAAGAGATCTGTCTGACATGTTGCTGCATTAAAACACACTTGCATTAAAATGCAGCATCCAATAGTGACATTTGAAAGTGCCAAAACATTTTAAACATCTTTCAGATATTTTCCAAAACCTCAGCAGAATTCCCCCAGTGGTCATAAACACTACAAGATTGATAGAGACGTTCAAGATTTGATAAAATAAAAGGAAGAGAAGTTTCCACTTGTTCAAAGAGCCACCAATTGGTGGCCACACATTTAGGAACTTCACCAGTAGAATGAAGGAGAGGTTAAGAAAATAAAACAAAGAATTGTGGATGCTGAAGATCTGAAACAAAAACAGAAATTTCTGAAGAAACTGAACAGGTCTCGCAGCATATGGAGAACGCACAGTTAACATTTCAAGCCTAGTGACCCGTCTTCAGATTTCAGAAAATCCAAAATAATTAAAAATTCAAAAATTTTAATGAGCAAAATACATAAAGGATGTTACACAAGAGTAGGGAAATGCTATACTGAAGTGGAGTGTTCTTTCAGAAAGCTTGAGCAAGCAGGTGAGTCAGGATTTCCAAAACAAATTTTGAACAACGAATATAAAAATCTCAATTGTACTGTAAAAGAAGAGCTTGAGATCAGTCATGAAAATTTAGAAATGTCAGAGAAACCTCAAAGTTTCTGCATTGACATTGCCTCAAGTTGAGATGGTTAACACTATTGCAGTAATATTTGTTATAGTAGAAATAAATACAGAAGTTGACTTGTCTTCACCCCTGTGGACCTTAACAGTCAGCAGCAAAAAATCGTCATTGAAATGGAAGACTTGCCAATGAATGTTGGTGAGATATTCCTCATTGTTGGCATCATAGTACATCAAATTCCATCTTGATTAAATATCTAGCAAACATCCAGCAAAGAATATTGGGATGCCAATCAGGAGCAATAGTCTTTCCCCTTCATATCCCAGGAACACTGGTATCCCAGCCTGCATTTTCTAATAGCCAGAGTCATTATTCCTGTGTGAATGGGAGTTACAGATGGCGACGCTGCAGAGTATCCATCTTAACAGATGCCAAAGACATTACCCAAGAAATTTAAGATTCTACTGTATGCCTGTAACCCACCAAAGTCTCCATTTAAATCATAAAGTTATGGGTTCCATTGAAATTAAGTAAATAGTCACTCAGGAAAAGTTAGCCTGTTAAACATATACTCTAGCTTCTGAGTTCCTATTTAACTGACTCCCCATATACCTCACACACCCACACCTATATCTCCCCCCACATACCTTTTACAGATCTTGACCGATACCTCCTGGAACCTGAATCCCCTTTGCTCACTCCACCCCAACCTACCCCTTCCTGTGCCAATGGACTCAAACTGACACTCCTTTCCTGCTGCCTGGTGCAGTCTTCCCTTCCCTTCACAACACTCCACTCCTCTTTCCACTGTCCTACTACTGGTCCTATTCCCAACTGACACACCACTGACTTCTCCTCAAGACTTAACCTGACCCCATCCCTCCTGCCACTAGACCCAACCCAACAATCCTGCTACCTGCCTCTGGATCACCTTCAGGCTCAAACACCCACTCTCCCCTACCCTTGCCTCTGCCACACTCAATTTCTCCCACACACACACCATCTACTTAAAAATTGTATCCCTAATCTGGCCTTCTTCCCATCTTGCAATCTGGCACCCTAGCCACTTGACATCCTACCTCCTTCCCACTTGCCATCCTACCCATTTGGTACAGCTGACTACTATGAGAAAGGGATGCAATTTACCTTCCTCTAGCAGTTCAACATTACAAAATAACTGTCAGAATGAAAAATTGCTCCACATTTCTGAGTGAGACTTAAGCAGTATCTCCTCTCAGAAATGCAGAGCTCCTTCTTTTCAAACGCTGTTTCAAAAAAACACAAGTTGAAGCATAAGAATTTCTCATGTATTTGATATAGATAATGTTGTATTAGATAATGATGTACTAGTTTAAATAATAACAACAACAATAATAATAATTCAGAAATGAACCTAGAACCAAGCTCACCCAAAAGGTAAAACCAATTGAGAAACAAGTCGTAAAACCTGGAGATGAACTTGCTATTCATACTGAGCTCCATTTTGAAGTATTCAAGTTGAACCAGTATGTATCTCTCACAAATTACATCTGTGTTTATGTCTGGGAAGAAGAAACAAAAGCTGGCGACCCAGGTTTACACAAACTTGGGCATCAATCCTTACTTTATAAATAACAGTGTATGGTCACAACTTGAGAGGTGGTTTGCCAGCTGCAATAAGATCTATGTGGGTCAGCTGCTTTGCTGGCAATGACCCTCAGATTGATCACGAGGAGGAGTAAGAAAACAGGAAGAGGACCTGTTGAGTAACAGCTTCCCATTAGCAAGCAGCATTGGAAATATTGTGAAGATAGGAAGAATCCCTGATTCTCTTGGCTTCACATAAAGATGAAATTTTAAAATGTTGCCAGTTTATAGGTGGTTCTTTTCAATCAAATTTCTCTGTGGATTAACATTAGCTAATCTTCTGAGTTTAAGTGGACACAAACCTAGCAAGTCCAACCTTTCCTTATAAGACAAATTGCCCATTCCATGTGTTAATCTCATAAACCATCTCTGAACTGTCTCCAATCCTTCCTTAAATAAGACGACCAGAACTACACATAGTACTCCAGATATAATCTTGACTGTGCCCTACGTAACTGAAGCATAGCACACTTTTTTTATTCATTTCTCCTCACTATTAATGATAACATACAATGTGTCTTCTTAATTACTTTCTGTACCTGCATAATAAAGTTCTGCAATTAATGCATGAGGACACCCAGATCTCTCTGTATCTCTGAGCTTTGCAATCTCATGCAATTTAGATGACATGTTTTTTAAAATCATCCTGCCAAATATCTTCACATTTTCCCGCATTTTTACTCCAGTTGCCATATCTTTGCATGCTCACATAAACAGTCTTCATTTTTTTGTAACCTTGTTTCCTCTTCACAACCAAATGTTCTACCTATTTCCGAGTCGTCAGGAAACCTGGTGGCCAAACCTTCTATTCCTTTATCTATATAAATTCTAAGTAGTAGAAGTCACAGGACCAAACCCCTGTGAAATACCACTTATTGCATCTTAACAACCCATCAAAAGGTTAAGTTACACCTACTCTGCTAGCCAATTTTCTATCCATGGTCAATATGCCACCTCTGCGCCATGAGCTCTTATTTTCTACAATTTTTTTGATGCGACACCTTCTCAACTGACTTATGGAAATCTAAATACAACACATCCTCTGGTTCCCCTTATCTACGAGACATGATACTTCCTCAAATAATTCTAATAAATTGGTCAAAACGATGATGAGTCTGCATAATTAGTTTGAACATATTCAAATTCTCTGTTATAAACTTCTTTAATGAATAATATTTTATAACATTTTTCACGATGATAGATGTTGGTCTAATTGGCCTACAGGGTCCTCCTTTCTGTCTACCTTTTGCTTTGAATAAAAGGAGTTACAGTCACCAACTTCCGATCAAATGGGATCATCACCTAATCCTGTCCAAGCTGACAGCAAAGTAGGGTTCCTGTGCTGGAACTTGTCCTCTTTTCCTGCTTTTCTTTCTTTTCCTCTCTTTTTTTCTCTTTTTACTTATTTTCTTTGTCCTGAACTTGGACAGCATCGATGGCAGTGAGAGCCCAGCATATGGATTTTGAGTCAGCCCCTGCTTACTTTGCTGGAGCAGGCACAGTACCTGAAATCACTGGCTGCTACATGGGCTGAGATTGCGTCAGCAATGTAGGCAAAAGCGATAGGTTAGCAAAGTGGTGGTTGAAAGGCATCATGGCAGCATTGATGAGGTGGACCCAATGGCAAGAGATGCAATTAACATTGGTTTGTTTGACGCAGGAGAGGTATCAACTCAGTGGCTTAGATGGCGCCTGAGGAACAGCAACATCAAAGTTGGTTGAGTCCAGTCTAGATGCCAGCGAAGCAGTTGCGAAGAGATGGCAGTGCAGGCGTTGTTAATGGTGATAAGCTGGATCAGGGCTGAAAAACTCTCCTTCAGCTATACCTTTCTGTTTCTCTTTGCTCTTAAATTATTCAAAATGGCTCTATGACGCGGCAATAAATGAAAGCTTTTCATTATATTTTAATGTATTCTTATCATAAAACACATGTGACAAGAAAAATCAAAACCAAATCAAATCAGGGGAGCCAGTGCATTGATTAACTCACTAGCCACCACTTTTAAGACATTAGAATGAAATCATAGAATCCTACAGTGTGGAAACAGCCATTCAGCACAACTGGTCCACACCTACTCCTTCCCCTACCCTATCCCTGTAATCCTCCTGCATTTCCCATGGCCAATCCACCTAACTTGCACAGTTTTGGACTGTGGAAGGAAACTGGAGCGCCCGGTGGAAACCCACGCAGACAAAACAAGCATGTTCAAGCTCCACACAGACAGTCACCCAAGGGTGGGATTGAACCTGCATCCCTGGTGCTGTGAGGCAACAGTACAGACCACTGAGCCATCATTCCCCCCCCCCGGTCAGAACCTGTGCACTGCCAGCCGATCGTCCCAACAATTTTTTCAGTAGCACTTCTCTGGTGATGGTAATTTTCCAGAATTCCTGTCTTCACTTTCTATTGGACGAGCACTCATTTTGTTAATTAGGTTCTTCTTTTAAAATTATATTATAACATTTACACTTGCTACTATTTTTTATATGAGTGGCTAGCTTTCTCTCATTCTCTCTTTATTAATTTTTTGGTCACTGTTGTTTTTCATATCCAATCAATCAATCTTAACTGTCACCAGTTTTTGCACAATTTTATGCTTTTTTTGTTTTAATTTGATGCTATGGAGGCATAGAGTCATAGAACTGTACAGCATGGAAATAGGGGAGGCCATAGTCTAGTGGTATTAAAAAAAAGACCCAGACAACATTCTGGCGACCTGGGTTTGAATCTTGCCATGGCAGTTGGTGGAATGAGTTCAATAAATATCTGAAATCAAGAGTTTAATGATGACCGTGAACCCATTGTCGATTGTTGGAAAAACCCATCTAGTTCACTAATGCCCTTTCGGGAAAAAAATTGCATCCTTACCTGGTCTGGCCTACATATGACTCCAGGTTGCTCAGCAATGCAATTGACTCTTAACTGCCCTTTCGGCAATTAGGTACGGGTAACAAATGCTGCCTGACCACTGATGCCCTCATCCCATGAATGAATACAGGAAAAAAAAAGACTCTTTATCAAACTTGTCCATGCTGACCAAATATCCTAAATTAATCTAGTCCCATTTGCAAGCACTTGGCCCATATCCCTCTACGTCTTTCCTGCTTATTAGATCCATCCAGCTGTCTTTTAAATGTTGTAATTGTTGTAAATGCCTCCACCACTTCCTCTGGCAGCTCATTCCATACATGCACTATCCACTGCATGAGAAAGTTGCCTCTTAGGTCCCTTTTAAATCTTCCCCCACTCACCTTAAACCCTCTAGTTTTAGACTTTGCCATCCTGGTGAAAATACCTTGGTTGTATACTCATTCTATGCTCCTCATGATTTTGTAAACCTCTATAAAGGTAGCCCATCAGCCTCTGAAACACCAGAGAGTGGGCGGCACGGTGGCACAGTGGTTAGCACTGCTGCCTCACACTGTCAGAGACCCGGGTTCAGTTCCCGCCTCAGGCGACTGACTGTGTGGAGTTTGCACATTCTCCCCGTGTCTGTGTGGGTTTCCTCCCACAGTCCAAAGATGTGCAGGTCAGGTGAATTGGCTATGCTAAATTGCCCGTAGTGTTAGGTAAAGGGGTAAATGTAGGGGAATGGGCGGGTTGCGCTTCGGCGGGTCGGAATGGACTTGTTGGGCCGAAGGGCCTGTTTCCACACTGTAAATAATCTAATCTAATCTAAAGAAAATTGCCCCAGCCAAATTAGCCCTGTAGCACAAAGCCACCAACCCTGGCAGCATCCTTGTAACTCTTTTCTGAACCCTTTCAAGTTTCACAACATCCTTCCTCTATCGGGAGACCAAAATTGCACACAATAGTCCAAAAATGGCCTAACCAGTCACAACATGACCTCCCTCTCTTATACTTATTACACTGACCAATAAAAGCAAGCATACTAAATGCCTACTTCGCTATCTTGTCTATCTGGGACTCTCCTTTCGAGGAACGATGAACCTACGCCCCAAGGTATCTTTGTTCAGCAATATTCCCCAGGACCTTACCATTAAGTGTATAAGTCCTGCCTTGATTTATTTTTCTAAAATGCAACACCTAATATTTATCTAAAGTAAACTCCATCTGTCACTGCTTGGCCATTGGCCCATCTGATCAAGGTGCCATTGTACTCTGAGGTAACCTTTTCCGCTATCCATCACACCTCAAATTTTGGTGTCTCTTTAACATTTCTAGTGAATCACAAATAATGCGTCTGTTCTTGGAATTGTTCTTCCTCATTAAAAAGTATTTATTCTATATATTATAAAATATTCTCTTAAATATCTGCCATTGAATCACTATTAACCTTTTTTAACCCTAATTTGTCAATTCACCTTAGCCAGCACTGCTTTCATGCCCTCATAATTGTCTTCATTTATGTCTTTTAAAAATAACCTCCCTCCCTCAAATTAAATGTGAGATTCAATCATCTTATGATCATTGCTTCCTGGAGTTTCCTTCATTATTGGATCATTCATTAATCCTATCTCATTTTAGAATACCAGGATTAGTATAACCTGTTCCCTGGTTAGCTCTAGAATTTGCTGTTCTATGAAACTAATCTGAAAACATTCTGAGAACTGCTCACCTCGGAAATGTCTGCCCATCTGACCTTTACAGCCAAGGTAGATTGAAATCTCCCAAGCTTATTGCCATAGCACTCTGACAAGCTCCAATTCACATCCCAATCTACCATTAGGGGACATATACACCATTCTCACAAGTAACTTCTTGCCCTTATCATTTCTCATTTCTATTCAATCTGTTTCTACATCTTGTTTTCTTGAGCATAGGTTAGCCCTCTCTATTGTGCTACTGCTATCACTATACTCCTCCACCATTTCCTACTTTCCTGGCATTCCCTAATGTCCTGCACCCTTCGAGATTCAGGTCCCAATCCATAAGCATAAGAAATAGAAACAGGAGTAGGCTATTCAATCTCTTGAGCCTGGTCCGCCATTCAATAGGGTCATGGGGTGAGCTGACATTCTTCACATCCACTTTTCTGCCCTTTCCCCATGACCCTTGATTACCTAAATGGTCAAGAATCCTTGCCACCCTGCAGACATACCTCAGTAATTGCTACCAGATTGTACGGTTCAATTCTATTTGTACTTTCAGTTCATGTTTTATTTTGAATGCACTGTGCAGAACCTTTAGTTTTATCATTTTAATGTTTGAAAAGTCTAATTTTATCTGTTGACTGACTTTTAGATTCATATTGTCTATCTATACCTGTCATAGTCTGTTTATCATTTCCCATATTAACATCTTTCTTCTTGACCTTGTCCCCACTCTTTCATTTACTAAATTATTCTAAATGGTATCCCTTGCCCCACAATTCAGTTTAAAATCCTCTCTACTTATCCAGTTTTTGAGTTGTCCCATTGCAGTTCAATCCCCTTTCTGTAGATTCCACTTTTCCCAGTATTTGTGCTAATGGCTCATGAACCAAAGCTGATTTGTCTCGCACCAACATTTGATCATATATTCATCTCTCTAATCAGATTTGTCACATGTGAACTTGCATGTGGCTCAGGTAATAATGCAGAGGTTATGACCTATTGAAGTTCTGTTCTTTAATTTGGTATTTAGCTCCTTATATTGATTGTGCAGAACCTTCTTCATTGTCCTGCATGTGTCATTCTTATCTACATGGACCATGACGGTTGGTTCCCATCCCCCCACCCCAAATTCCTTTCCAGTCTTGAGCAGGTATTTTGAACCCTGACCCCGAGTGGTCAAGCAGCTGTCTGGACTCATCATCTCTGCTGTGAAGAAGAGAGTCAATCACTGAACCAAATTGGTATCCAGAAATGCCCATTTGCTGCACATGACACAATACTTGTCCTACCATCTTTACTATGTTTTAATAAACTGCCTAATTATTGCATTCAACTTTATATTTAGTCATATTTTTATATATTTTATTAACCAGAGCACCAGCTGCTAAACTATTTTGAACATTAGGAATATAACAAATCTTTATTACTTCCCAGATACTTACCAACTAACCAGCACGTATAAGCCAAAAGATTTCCTTCTCTGAAGAACATTGGAGAACTAGATAGGGTTTTTACAACAATAAAAAGTAGCCAAATGGTTGGTATTAAGCTAATGTGTATTTCCAGATTTTTACTGAATTTGAATTATGCTAACTGCTGTGGTACGATGTGACAAATGTTCACAGAACATTAAAGGCTGGGGTTCTGGATTATTAGGCCAGTGAAACTACCAAAGCATCACTATCTGCCAAATGACTGCTACTGAACTGAAGTAATTCTAAATGCTAAAGAACACTAAGGCATTGAAAAAATGTAGAATTACGTGAGCCATTCTTCATCTCACACTCCAAGTATACAGATTTGGAGAACAGATTATCTGGGACTAACAGCCATCAAAGGGCTATTGATCTTTTAGGTTCAAGGGAAATCATCTTAACTATCCATCTAGCAATCGAATGGCCCTCAAAGAACAGGATTTACAGGAAATAACCAACTGGCACTACAGCTCCTTACATCAAGTAGTCTGAAAAATTACAAGTTGTTTTCATTGCCATTTTCTGATGAGTGTTGTTTTACACAAAGCATGTTTGAACTAGATACAATTATGCCTTTCAACATTTTGGGAATTGGTTGATAGTAGGGGAACAATGGATTCCTGTGTATGACCCTGATAGGTTTTGAAACTGTGGGACAGAGGGTAGGGAAGAACAGACAAGTATAAAGGACCTTTGATTGAAGAGTCAACATTCACCTTGTTGGAAGTTTGGCCTCCAATTTGTAATATCTAGTTCTAACAGCATGCTGCTGGCTCTCCTGTTCCACTCCTGACCTTTGTGTCTCAGTGTAAACTTACTTGGTCTGTGGGCCCTGGTAAGCAAGTCCACATTTGTAATGAAAAGCTGCCTTAAGTGACTCTGGTATTAAAAACCATCGATCTGGTATCTTCATGGTGTTCATTTTTAACTTCTCCATACATCAAGGTCAAGGCATTTCCATGAAAAGTCTTCTTAGGGTGCAAAGCATTGCTTTGATGGCTCTGATGCAAAGTAGTGAAAGGGTACCAGTGCAGGCAGAGAGATGCTAATCTTTAATAACAGATCACAAAGTGGTCTGCCTCAGGGTTAAATTACCATTGCTAGTATAATGCTAGTAATTATTTAGGGGAAACAGAGGGAATGGAGCAGAATGGGAGGATGGAAATAGAAGCTTTTCAAGCTTTTAACAAACTCATTGCTCTCCAGTAACCTGTCACAAATATTCTTTTGACTCTTCAAGAGTGACAGAGAAATTTCAGCTTTGTCCATTGATAATGAAATTATATATCAAGGAGACACCATAATAACACTCAGTCTTTAAAGTAGTGCAGATGTGTCAGACAGCACGTAGGTTCAGGGAACCACAATAGTAACACACAATAGTAGCAGCCTTAATGTGGGAAAGCTTCTCAACTATTAAATATTATAGCACCTGCCATGACACGATCACCTAAAGACTCAGAATTAAGATTTACTGATACTCCCCCATCCGTAGAGGGCAGCAGTCAGCCACCTCAGTTTTTCTTTTCAATGGGAAAACACTCAGAAGGAACCTTGAATAATAGGGCTTATCCAAAAAAGCTGGGAATCTAGATCCACAAGTCCTGCAGCTATTTCCAACAGATCCAATTTTTGTGGTAGATAAACAGGTGGGATGTGACTCACACATGGGAGACCTGAACTTAGCAGAATCATTTGAACTTTGTGTGGAATTCAAATAGAGTCTTAAAGGTTGCTGGAACAATGGACTTATTGCACAGGGTATGTGTAAAGATTTTATTAAAAGTTGACATAAGTGTTCATAAAAACTGAATAAGTTTTATGGAACTGTCAAGCTGTCAAATTATTTAACACTTTTGAACAAAATACTCTGTCTGTGACTATGAGTAGAAAACAATCTGTGATTGTAATTTAAATCAGTGTATGTTGACGGAAATCTAAAGTGCCAGTAGGATAGAATTATTACTGCTTGTTTCCACCATCTATTATTAACACAGTGTGGGTGGATGGGTTGTAATTTCACAATCTAATTGAAGACTCCTAAAAGGTTATTTAAGAGGCTGCAATGCACAAACTTTGGAGGATAACACATGGAAAAATCATTTACGAGGATCATTATTTCCAATTGTGTTATACAACTTTCTTGCATACGCTTGACAAGTCAGACATTGGTCCATGGTACTTCATGTATGGAACAGGATAGTTGGCCTCATTGCCGTGGGACTCCACAATTGACTTTCAGTCACAGAAAACAGTCAGAGGTGGGCCCTTGCTGTTTGCGGTTTATATAAATCATTTCGACATGAATGCAGGAAGATTGATCAGTAAGTTTGCAGATGATACAAAAGTTGATGGGGTGGTAAATCTTGTGGAAGAGAACGTTAGACTACAGGAGGATATAGATGAGCTGGTCAAATGGATTGATCAGTGGTAAAAAGAATTCAATCCAAATGAATGTGAGGTGATGACATTTGGCAGGACAAACAAGGCAAGACATGATGAATGGTTGGACTCTGGGAAACACTGAGGAACAGAGAGACCTTCTGGTGCATATACAACAACACTTTAAAGTATCAGGACAGTGGATGAAGTGGTTAGAAGGCATATGGTGCATTTGTCTTTCTTAGCCAAATCTTAGAGTTTAACAGTAGGCAACTTATGCTGTAACTATATAAAAGGTTGGTTAGGCCACAGCTAGAGAGTATTGTGTGCAGTTCTGAAATTCACCTTAAAGGAGGGATGTAATGTACTGCAGAGGATGCATAGGAGATTTACCAGGTTATTGCCTTTGCTGGAGAATTTCAGTTATGAAGAGAGATTGGACAGCCTGGAGTTGTTTTCCTTGGAGGTAAGGGTCACTACTGACTTGCTCTGCAGAATGTGCACCCAATGCCAGCTCCTCAAAAACTGCGTTAGGGCACTGGAGCTGGAGTTAGAGCTGGAGCTGGATGAGCTTCGGATCATTTGGGAGACAGAGGTGGTTATTGAGAGGAGTTACGGGAGGTAGTCACATGTCAAGTTCAAGAAAAAGGTAGATGGGTTACAGTTAAGGGACGGAAAGGGAACCAGCAGACAGTGCAGGAATCCCCTGTGGCTGTTTCCCTCAATAACAAGTATACTATTTTGGATACTGTTGGGGCGGACAACTTACAAGGGGTAAGCCATGGTAAGTCAGGTCTCTGGCACAGAGTCTGTCCCTGTTGCTCAGAAGTGAAGGGGGAAGAAGAGCAAAACATTAGACATTGGGGACTCCATGGTTAGGGGGACAGATAGGAGGTTCTGTGGGAACAAGAGAGACTCACAGTTGGTGTGTTGCCTCCCAGGTGCCAGAGTTTGTGATGTTTTGGATCGTATTTTCGGGATTCTTAAGGAGGAGGGAGAGCAGCCCCAAGTCATGGTCCACATAGGCACTAATGACATAGGTAGAATGGGGATGGGGTTATAAGGCAGAAATTCAGGGAGCTAGAGTGGAAACTTAGAGCTAGAACAAACAGAGTTATTATCTCTGGTTTGTTGCCCGTGCCACATGCTAGTGAGGTGAGAAATAGGGAGAGAGAGCAGATGAATACATGGTTACAGGAATGGTGCAGGAGGGAGGTTTTCAAATTCCTCGATAATTGGGGCTCTTTCTGGGGTAGGTGGGACCTTTACAAACAGTATGGTCTACACCTGAACCAGAGGGGTACCAATATCCTGTAAGAGGGAGCTTGGAAAAGAAAGTCAAAACAATAGGGAGTAGCACGGTGGGGGGTGGGGACAGGCAGGGGTGGGGGTGGCACGGTGGCTAAGTGGTTAGCACTGCTGCCTCTCAGCACCAGGGTCCCAGGTTCGATTCTAGCCTCGGGTTACTCTCTGTATGGAGTTTGCACATTCTCCTCGTGTCTGCATGGGTTTCCTTCGGGTGGTCCGGTTTCCTCCCGCAGTCCAAAGATGTGCAGATTAGGTGAATTGGCCATGCTAAATTGCCCATAGTGTTAGGTGCATTAGTCAGAGGGAAATGGGTTTGGGTGGGTTACTTTTCAGAGGGTTAGTGTGGACTTAGTGGGCCAAAGGGCCTGTTTCCACACTGTTGGGAATCTAATCTAAAAAAACAGTACTTTTAAAAGGGAGAAGGACTGACAATAGGCAGCAAGCACATGGTCTGTAAGGGAAACAGAGAAAGAAACCCACACTGCTAACTGACACAGCAGTGAATCTGCGTCGTTACTGCCTTTGCTGTTTGAATTCATGTATAGCTGGACATCGGAGTGTGTCTAGGAAAACTTAAGCAGCGAAATTCACAACTGATCTTGGAGGAACCTGTTTGGGAGAGGTTACAGCACAGAAACAGATAATTGTACAATTTTAAGTTTAGCCTTGCTGTAAATCTACAATAGTGAGTAGTGTGAGTTCTTTCATGATTATATGTTTTATTGAGAGCTGTCTCTTGATTAAATTTTAAAAATATAAGCCATAAGTATTAGGTTAGCCAGGAGCAGTGTTTTGTAGAGCAATAAGAGGGTGCTATTTTCTGGGTCTGTAGATTGGAAAGAGCAAAAATGGCCTTTAGTAGAGTGATATGCTCTTCTTGTTGATGAGGGAGTTGAGAGAGTTTGTGTTACCGAGGATTATATCTTCAATAAATGCTATTGGTTGCGAATTCTATCAGATTGAATAGATTGGTTGGAGCAACAGTTAGATGCAATGAGCAATTTACAAGACCAACGGGGTGTGATGCCTGGCAGTTATAGGAAGGGAGAAAAGCCACAGATATAGTCACATTGATGGGTTAACTCCAGGAAAAGTAAGAGCGTTAGGTAGGTATTGCAGGAGTCTTCTGTGGCTATGGCCATTTGAAACAAGTATGCTGTTTTGGAAAATGTAGGGGGTGATGGATTCTCAGGTGAATGTAGCACAGACATCCAAGCTTCTGGTATCAAGACAGGCTCAAATGTAATGAGGGGTACATGAGGTTCCGAGCAATCGATTGCGTTAGGGGACTCTCTAGACAGAGACACAGACAGACATTTCTGTAGCCAACAGCAAAAAAATCAGAATGGTGTGTTGCCTCCCTGGTGCCTGGATCAAGGGTGTCTCAGAAAAGGTACAGAATGTTCTATAAGGGGAGAGGGCCCAGCAGGAGGTAATTGTATATGTTTGAACCAATGACATAGGAAGGGAAAAGGATGAGATTCTGAAGGGAGAATATAGAAAGTTAGGCAGGAATTTAAAAAGGAAGTCCTTAAAAGGTAGTAATATCTGGATTACTCCCAGTGTTACAAGCTAGTGAGGGTCGGAATAGGAGGATAGAGTAGATGAATGCATGGCTGAGGAGCTGGATCCAATGATTTTTGAATCATTGGAATCCCTTCTGGGGTAGAAGTGACCTATACAAGAAGAATGAATTACACCTGAAATGGAAGGGGACTAATATACTGGCAGGGAAATTTGCTAGAACGGGAGGATTTAAACTGGTAAGGTGGAGAGGGGTGTGGGGGGAACCCAGGAGATAGTGAGGCAAGAACTCAATCTGAGACTGGTATAGTTGGGAAAAGAAGCAAGTCAAATAGTCAGGGCAAGCAGGGTCAAAGCAGAGAACAGGGTAGGACTGATAATTTAAACTGCATCCATTTCAATGCAAGAGGGCTAACAGGGAAGGCTAATGAAATTAGGGCATGGTTAGGAACATGGGACTGAGATATCATAGCAATTACAGAAGCGTTGCTCAGGGATGGACAAGACTGGCAACTTAATATTCCAGGATACAAATTACAGCTGTACTTAGGGAAAATATTCCCAGAAATACATCCAGGGAAGTTATTCAGGTAGAACTGAGAAATAAGAAAGGGATGGTCACCTTATTGGGATTGTAGTATAAACCTCCTAAAAGTCAGCGGGAAATTGAGAAACAAATTTGTAAGGAGATCTCAGCTATCTGTAAGCATAATAGGGTGTTTATGGTAGGGCATTTCAACCTTCCAAACATAGAACTGGGACTGCAGTAGTGTTAAGGGTTTAGATGGAGAGGAATTTGTTAAGTGTGTAAATGAAAACTTTGCTGATTCAATATGTGGATGTACCGACTAGAGAAGGTGCTAAACCTGACCTATTCTTGGGAAATAAGGCAGGGCAGGTGACTGAGGTGTCAGTGGGGATGCATTTTGGGACCAGTGACCATAATTCTATTAGTTTTAAAATAGTAATGGGAAAGGATAGACCAGATCTAAAAGTAGAAGTTCTAAATTGGAGAAAGGCCAATTTTGACGGTATTAGGCAAGAACTTTCAAAAGCTGAATGGGGGCAGATGTTCGCAGATAAAGGAATGGCTGGAAAATGAGACTCTTTCAGAAATGAAATAATGAGAGTCCAGAGACAGTATATTCCTGTTAAAAGGAAAGGTTGGTAGGTGCAGGGAATGCTGGATGACTAGAGGAATTGAACATTTGATTAAGTAAAAGAAGGAACCATATGTCAGGTATGCACAGGATAGATCAAGTGAATCCTTAGATCCTTAGTAGTATACTTAAGAGGGAAATCAGAGGACAAAAAGGAGACATGAGATAATAGGGTTAAGGAGAATACAAAGGGTTTTTACAAATACGTTAAGGACAAAGGGTAACTGGGAGAGAATAGGGCCCCTCAAAGATCAGCAAGGCGTCCTTGGTGTTGAGCCACAGGAGATGGGGAAGATGTAAAAGAGTATTTTGACTCAGTGTTTACTGTGGAGAAGGACACAGAGGATATAAAATTGGACAGAAATAGATGGTGAAATCTTGAAAAATATCCATATTACAGAGGAGGAAGTGCTGGATGTCTTGAAATGCATAAAGGTGGACAAATTCCCAGGACCTGATCAGGTGCACCTTAGGAATCTGTGGGAAGCTAGGGAAGTGATTGCTGTGCCTCTTGCTGAGATATTTGTTTCATCGATAGTCACAGATGAGGTGCCTGAAGACTGGAGGTTGGCTAACGTTGTATCACTATTTAAGAAAATTAATAAGGAAAAGGAATAGGTATACACCACAGGGCAAGAGTTATAGATGGGGGAAAGGCAATTATGATGGATTAGGCAAGATTTAGGAAGCATAGGATGCGTGGGATGGGGAAGGAAACTGCAGGGGATGGGCACAATTGAAATGTGGAGCTTATTTAAGGATCATCTACTGCATGTCTTTGATAAGTATGTACCTGTCAGGCAGGGAGGAAGTGGTCGAGCGAGGGAGCCGTAATTTACTAAGGAAGTTGAATCTCTTGTCAAGAGGAAGAAGGCAGCTTATGTTAGAATGAGACATAAAGGCTCAGTTTGGGTACATGAGAGTTACGAGCAAGTCAGGACAGATCTAAAGAGAGAGCTAAGAAGAACAGAAGGGGACATGAGAAGTCATTGGCAGATAGCTTTAGGGTTTTCCTTGATCCTTTCTATAGCTATATCAGGATTAAAAGAATGACCAGAGTAAGATTAGGGCCAATCAAGGACGGTAGTGAGAAGCTGTGCTTGGAGTCCAAGGAGATAGGGAAAGCACTAAATGAATATTTTTTGTCAGTATTCACGCTGAAAAAAGGAGAATACTGAGATACAGGCTACTAGACTGGATAGGATTGAAATTCACAGATGTTTTAGCAATTCTGGAAAATTTGAAAATAGATAAGTCCCCTGGGCCAGGTGGGATTTATCTTGGAAGCCAGGAAAGAGATTGCAGAGCCTTTGGCTTTGACCTTTATGTTGTCATCGTCTACAAGAATAGTGCCAGAAGACTAGAGGATAGCAAATGTTGTCCCCTTGTTCAAGAAGGGGATTAGAGACAACCCTGGTAATTATAGACCAGTGAGCCTTACTTCATTCGTGGGTAAAATGTTGGAACGGATTGTAAGAGATGGGATTTATAATTACCTAGAAAGAAATAATTTGACCAGGTATAGTCAACATGGTTTTGTGAAGGGTAGATTGTGCCTCACAAACCTTTGAGTTCTTTGAGATGGTGACCAAATGGGTGGATGAGGGTAAAGCAGTTGATGTGGTGTATATGGATTTGATAAGATTCCTCATGGTAGGCTATTGCACAAAATGCAGAGGCATGATATTGAGGGTGATATAGCAGTTTGGATCAGAAATTGGCTAGCAGAAAGAAGTGAGAGGGTGGTGGTTGATGGGAAATGTTCATCCTGGAGCTCAGTTACTAGTGGTGTACCACAAGGATCAGTTTTGGGGCCACTGCTGTTTGATATATTTATAAATGACCTGAATGTGGATTAGAAGGATGGGTTAGTAAATTTGCAGATGACCCTAAGGTCGGTGGAGTTGTGGTTAATACTGAAGGTTACAGAGAGATGTAGACGAGCTACAGAGCTGGGCTGAGAGATGGCAAATGTAGTTTAATGCGGAAAAGTGTGAGCTGATTTACTTTGGAAGGAGCAATAGGAATAAAGCGTACTGAGCTAATGGTAAGATTCTTGGTAGTGTAGATGAGCAGAGAGATCTCAGTGTCTATACATAGATCCTTGAAAGTTGCCACCCAGGTTGATTGGGTTTTAAGAAGCCATACGGTGTGTTAGCTTTGGTAGGGGGAATTGATTTGAGTTTTGGAGCAATGAGGTCTTGCTGCAATGTACAAAACTGTGGTCCAGCCCCACTTGGAGCATTGCGTACAGTGTTGAGGTTCTGTTCGCCGAGCTGGGAGTTTTTGTTGCAAACGTTCGTCCCCTTTCTAGGTGACATCCTCAGTGCTTGGGAATCTCCTGTGAAGCGCTTCTGTCATGTTTCCTTCGGCATTTATAGTGGCTTGTCTCTGCCGCTTCCGGTTGTCAGTTGCTGTCCGCTGCAATGGCCGGTATATTGGGTCCAGGTCATGTTGTTTGTCATCATGTATGAGCAAAACCAACGTAGTGTACAAAATCCCATGCAAGGACTGCACAAACCACTACATAAGATAAACAGGAAGACAGCTAACAACCCACATGCATGAACACCAACTAGCCACGAAACGACACGACCAGCTATCCTTAGTAGCCACACACGCAGATGACAAACATGAATTCGACTGGGATAACACTACTATTATAGCGCAAGCCAAACAGAGAACAGCCAGGGAATTCCTAGAGGCATGGCACTCAGCCACTGATTCTATCAACAAACACATCGACCTGGACCCAATATACCCGCCACTGCAGCGGACAGCAATGACGGCAGAGACAAGCCACTATAAATGCTGAAGGAAACATGACAGAAGTGCTTCACAGGAGGCTCTCAAGCACGGAGGATGTCACCTAGAAAGGGGACAAGACGTTTGCAACAAAATCTCCCAGCTCGGCGAACAGAACCACAACAACGAGCACCCGAGCTACAAATCTTCTCCCAAACTTTGATTGCGTACAGTTCAGGTCACCGCATTATAGGAAGAATGTGGAAGCTTTGGAAAGGATTCAGAGGAGATTTACTAGGATGTTGCCTGGTATGGAGTGAAGGTCTTATGAGGAAAGGTTGGGGGACTGGAGGCTGTTTTCATTTGAGAGAACAAGGTTGAGAGGTGTCTTAATTGAGACATACAAGATAATCAGAGGGTTAGATAGGGTGGACTGTGAGAGCTTTTTTCCTCAGTTGGTGATGGCTAGCATAAGGGGACATAGCTTTCAATTGAGGGGTGATAGATATAGGACAGATGTCAAAGGTTGTTTCTTTACTCAGAGTGGTAGGCGTGTGGAATGCATTGCCTGCAACAGTAGTAGACTTGCCAACTTTAAGAGCATTTAAATGGTCATTGGACAAACATATGGATGAAAATGGAATAGTGTAGGTTAGATGGGCTTCAGATTGGTTCCACAGAACTGTGCAATTTCGAAGGCTGTACTGCGCTATAATGTTCTATGTGCTATATGTCTGATTATGCAACCTACAAAATCAATTCTTATCATGAGCTACATTATATGGAAGCGGCTGGTGAGCCCAGAGCAGGACCCTAGCAAACAGCATCGATGAGGCTGGTGAGCCTGGAGCAGGACTTTGGCTGCTGCATCAAGGAGGCAACTGGTGGAGGAATAAGCATGGGACCAAGTAGTGGCTGCTACAATGGCAGAGGTAATATCCACGAAGTAGGCCCAGTGACAAAAGATGGCGCCTGAGGAACAGCGATTTCAACATTGGTTGGGATGAGCACCAATAGCAGTGAAGTGGTGACAGACTGTCTTTCAGCTATTTTTAAAATTATTCCTAAACCATTCAATGGCCCCAGAATCATAGCGACAGAGGTTTTTCACTTGAAGATATTTGTGACAGTAAAAATCATTCATTTACAAACAGAATCCAGCTTACAGCAAATGAAGAAGATTGAAGAAGAAAATTCTGATGAAGAGAATTGTGTGAAAATATTGAGTGACAACAACCAGCAGCAAAACAGCCGAGTTGCCAGCCAAGCAATGTAAACTCAATTCAACAAGGAACAACACATCTCTCTCCAGGCAGGTGTATGATCACCAGATCAGGATGAGTGTTGTCAGATCTCCAAAACCTTACCTTGAAGTTTAAGCCTTGTATTTAGTTAAACTTTCTTTAATTATTGAACTAAAAACATGTGCCTAAGTACAACTGTGTATATCTATTTGGGGACAAAAACAGAAATTGCAGGAAAAGTTCGGCAGGTTTGACAATATCTGTGGATAGAAATCAGAGTTAACATTTCGGGTTCAGTGACCATTCCTCAGAATTGATGGGAACTAGGAAAAAGTTGTTTTTTTATGCAAAGGATAGGGTAGGGGAGAGGTTACGGAGTAGACATTAAGTGAGATAGAGCCCAAAGACAGAGAACGGTTGGACAAAGGAGTGGACACGATCAGCCTGGGAGAATCAAAAGTGGCTGATGATGGGTGGTATGTAGTAGCAGACCATGTGATAATAAGGCCTGGTGTGTGGGGGTTGGGACAAGAATATGGGAGAAGGTGCCTCAAGCTCTAAAATTGTTGAATTCAATCTGGAGTCCAGAAGGCTATAGAGTTCTCAAGCAGAAAATGAGGTGCTGTTCTTTTGGCTTGTGCTAAGCTGCACTGAAGTACTACAGCAAGCCTGAGACAGACCTGTTGGCCAGGGAACACAATGTTCACTTCAATACACCACTGTGTGGCAGCTTCTTCCATGTCCTTACCCCAGTCCTCACACATTAAACCTTGTCATCACACGATCCACTATTACACACCACCCATTGTTAGCCACTGTTAGTCCATTAATAGCTATTAATTCTTCCAGGCTGATTGTTATCCACTCCTTTGTCTGTCCAACTGTTCTCTCTCTTTTGGCTCTGTTTTCATCAATCATTTGCTCCTTAACCCCTCCCCTATACTCTATCTTCTGCATAAAAAATGACTTTTTCCTAGCTGACATCAATTCTGAGGAAGGGTCATTGCACATAAACATTAACTCTGATTTCTCTCCATAGATGCTACCAGACCTGCTGAGCCTTTCCTGCAATTTCTGTTTTTGTTCCTGGTTTCCAACATCCACAGTTCTTTCGGTTTTCACATGTTTGGGATGGGTTTTCATCTTTAGTAAAATAAGACATCTTATAGTCAGTATGGTTTCATGGTCAATATAAAGGTATACCTTTAGGAGGCACAGTACCCTAGTCTGCCTTTAAGGGATAAACTCATGGCAAGACTGTGTCGCAGCATGTGGATATAAGGATCACATACTCTATTCTAATTTGAATCACTTGAAGAACAACACTATTGCATACTGTTTTTGTTGTAACCGATAGTTTAATATTTGTCCACACAGTTTGGGGACTGGGAAATGTAATCTTTGTACCTCATGACTAGCTTTAATAAACATGTATTGGATTCTTCAATATCCATGCCTTTTCTGTGTTACAGGAGATAATGTTCCTGCACTAGGTAAAATACCCTGCTGGAGGCAATCCCACGTCATTTGCAGAATTGCAAGAGAATTGAATGAGCAATGAAGTTCACCTTGAATGAGATATACATAGTGTGAAGGTTTTTTTTTAATGTTCCTTGGCTTGTATATGTAGTTTGTAATATATGGACGCTCCTCAATACACTCCTAAGATGCAAAAACTTCTGTGATCCACCCATTCCTTTCAAATAATAAAATAGAGACATGTGCTCCAAGGAATACTTACAACTCCTTTGAAAGCAGCATACAATAACTTTTCCTAGGGAAAACAGGATCAAATAACAGGTTCAAAACAATTTTAAGAAACTGTCAGTAAGATTCCCAATAAATGTTTGTTTTTCAATACCAAGAACAAATTTGAACAAAAGCAACATTAAATAATGCCTTAAAACAAAACAAAGAACAGCAGATGCTGAATATCAAACAAAAACAGAAATTGCTGGAAATGCTTAGTAGGTCTGGCAGTATCTGTGAAGAGAAAACAGGGTTAATGTTTTGGGTCCAGTGACCCTTCTTCAAATGAGACTCTTCTCCAAATAATGCCTACCTACATTAGATCATTTGCAGAAAAAGCCAGGTGCTCCAAAAACATGATGGGATTAACATCTAATTAACATTAAATTCAGTTTTAGAACTTCTAGTGCAAAGCTAATTTGAAAGCTGAAGTGCTCCAGGTACTTCCAGTTCCTGTTATGATGTAGACTAGTTGATTGACATTTGAAAGGTCACACCATGCAAAATCAAAGCAGAAGCAGGCTCTTCAGTCCCTTGAGCCTGCTCCACTTTCAATAAAAAAGTGGCTGATCTGTTTGTGTTTGGAATTACTCATCCCATCTACCCCAATAACCTATGGTTCTCTTGCCTAAGAAGAATCTATCTACCTCTGCCTTACCATATTCAATGAATGTATCCATCACTTTCTTAGGCAAAGAATTCCAAAGTCGTACAACTAATAGACAAACATTCCCTTCATTTCTGTCTTAACAAGGTGATCACTAATTTTAGGACAGTGCTCCCTAATTCTGGACTAACCCAGAAGACACAACGTCCTTTCCCTATCCATCTTATCAAGAACATCCAGAACCTTATCCACTTTAATCAAGTCGCCCACTTACTTTTCTAAACACCAGTGGAAACAAGCCCAGCCTGTCTGACCTACCCTCATAAAGGTAGTCCACTCATTCCAGCTACCAATTTAATAAATTCTGATCCATCAACATAATTATATCTTTCATTAAATAAGAAGACCAAAACTACACACAGTATTCAAGACGTGATCTCACCAATGCATTGTGAAACTGAAGCTAAACTTTATGTTCAGTTCCACTTACAATAAAATATACATCCCATTCATTTTCTTGATAATCTGTTGTACCTGCATTCTACCTTCTTGTGTCTGAAACATTAGAACACCTAAATCTTCACCTCAGAATTCCACTATTGTTCTGTTTAAGAAATATTCTACTTCTAATTCTTCACATCAATCTGAAGAAGTTTGCATTTTCCAGCATTATGCTCATCTGACAGATGTCAAGATTGCCACATCCTGGCTATCAGACATAGACCTAAGTATGTGAATTGCCTGTTTTCTACCAGTCAGCCAATCTTCTATCCATGCTATTATGTTACTCCATGCACCGTGAGCTTCTATGTTCCAGTTTAACCTTCAATGTAGTGCCTTATCAATACATCTGGAAGAACAAGACAAGTATGTCTATAGGCTTCCTTTATCTGCTGCAATTATATATTTTCCAACACTAATTTCTATAGTATCAGACTTGGAATAAGTCATATTTTTATTGGAATGTGTTTAACCAAAAAAAAATCTTTCTGAATCTTTTGTCTCATCTATAAGAGTCATTGAGATGTACAGCATGGAAACAAATCCTTCGGTCCAACTCATCCATGCTGACCAGAAATCCTAACCTAATCTGGTCCCATTTGCCAGCACTTGGTCCACATCCCTCTAAACCCTTTCTATTCATATACCAATCCAGATGCCTTTTAAATGCTGTAATTGTACCAGCCTCCACCATTTCCTTGAGCCATTCATTCCATACATGCACCACTCACTGCCCCTTTGATCTCTTCTAAATTTCTTCCCCTCTCACCCTAAACCTATACCTTCTAATTCTGGACTCCCGCACCCCAGGGCAAAGACTTGCCCATGCCCCTCATAATTTTATAAACCTCTATAAGGTCACCCCCTCAGCTTCTGATGCTCCAGGAAAAACAGCCCCAGCCTATTCATGCTCTCCCTGTAGCTCAAATCCTTGTAAATCTTTTCTGAACCCTTTCAAGTTTCACAACATTCAAAAAGTGGCCTCACCAATGTTCTGTACTGCCACAATATGACATCCCAATTCCTATACTCAGTACTCTGACCAATAAAGGATAGCTTACCAAATACCTTCTTCACTGTCCTATCTACCTGAGACTCCACTTTCAAGCAACTATGAACCTGAACTGCTAGGTTTCTTTGTTCAGCAACACTCCCAGGATCTTCCAGTTAGTGTATAAGTCCTGTTCTGATTTGCTTTTTGTCTGTATGTTCTCTAGCTTCCTCTTTCAAAATGGCCAAATTACACCTCCATCTAACCATTGGGTCTGGCAAGATGGATGGGATGTCATTAAACAGTATAACATTATGTTCTGGTAGGTTTGCTGAGTCGTTGGTGGTACACCTTGGCAAAACACTACATAGGGAACTTGGTCACTTGATCAGGCCTGCAGATCCCAAATGTAAAAAAGCAACAGCTGGGATCACGAAACTTCAGCGGTCAATTGACGCAAGAACCAGAGTTTTTTGAGAAAAAAAAGATCATTTGTTTCCCTCAAAAGATTAAATCAAAGAAACTTATCCAACTACTTTAAGCTTTGTACACCGTTGGAAGGAATAGGCTTGAATCAGCAAATGGTCTTTTTAGCTGAGAAATTGTTTGCTGCCACAGCGGTGACAAAATGCTAAACTTTTCATAAAGTATTATCTTCTTTTGTCAATGGAGGCAATAATGACTTCTAAATAATTGGATAATCAACTCTTAAACAGTCAAGTAATGTCATCTGACTATATTAAAAATTGTTATGCTGAGATCATAAAATAGTAATTTGTATCTACTATGCGTCTCAGCTTTCTTACATTCTAAACTCTTAGAGCTAAAGGGCGAAGGACTGTGGCCTCATCAGCTGTTTATATTGCAGTCTTCCTTTTTACCATTGTCTCGGAGATGAATGAATAGAAATAGTCTTCACAAAGCTTTGGCATTAATTTGTATATTTTTTCACATTTTGCAATAGTATGTTTGATTTTTGCAGTTTTTCATTTTAGATGCCTTTTAACTGATGTTTATGTTTCATGTGTTCATACTATTTTTGCAGTTCACAAGTTGGTGTGATTACTTATAAATAAAAATTGGTATGCAGACAAGAAACAGAATTAGGTCAAAGGTATCAGTAAATAGATTGTTTTGAAGAAGGGTTGAAATGGTACGCCTTGGACAAATGCAGGTTTCACTTCACAGAATACGCAGTCAGTTTGTAATGAGCACAATCTTAAAAAGTAGGAAGGTTGGCAAACAGCCAGCAAGGCTTCAACAGGCTTTAGGGAGCTGCAGATAAGTTAGCCGAATAGGTGATTGGAATGTGCAATTACATGCATACAAACGTGAAGTAATAAATTTTGGGAAGGAAAAGAAGAAGTAGTCAAAGATACATGCAAAGAATGGGAGCACAGACTCATTGGAATGGTGTTGAGGTATGTACACGAGCAGAAATCCAAAGAGTTTAAATACATTGACCATAAAACCTCCTCCTCCCACAGCTGTACAGATGTCTAATGTAACATTCCAGGAGCCCAAGCACCACCAGCAGCTTCTGATGTGACCTGGTAAAATAGCAGTCCCAGAAGTGTAACATTACCCTGACGTTACATACTCTAATGGGCTATTGCTAAGCAAGGAATCTTAATTTGAACAAAGCTGGCCCTTACAATAAATCTGGTTGTTAACTCTGAAAAATTAAAATCTTTATTCCAAGATTATTTAAAAGGCCACTTAGCAAATTGCAGCTTATGTGTTTTTGACTTTTTGTCTGGTGAAGTTGGTGAAAGCGCAGTGAGGAAGGAGGAGTATAATGGCTCCCCATGGGTGGCCTTAAACATAAATTTTTCAGGAGCTAGTCCTCAAATGATATAGAAGAAATGCCTTCTATGGCTACCATTCAGCAAAGCGATATTGATGAAGCGCAAAAAGGTCAAAAAGTATGGCACTGGAAAAGCACAGCCGGTCAGCAGCATCTGCAGAACAAGAGAGTCAATGTTTCAGACATAAGCCCATCATCAGGAATGTGGTGGCAAGGGTGAAGGGGGCTGAGAGATAAATAGGAGGGGGTTGGGGCTGGGGGAAGGTAGATAGATGCAGGTGGCGGGTTATGGTGATAGGTCAGAGCAGAGGGTGGAGGTGGGAAGGAAGATGAACAGGTGGGACAGTTCAAGATGGTGGTGCCGAGTTGTAGGGTTGGATCTGGGATAAGGTGGGGGGGTGGGACTTGAGGGAACTGGTGAAATCGACGTTGATCCCGTATGATTGGAGGGACCCAAGGCGGAAGATGAGGCATTCTTCATCAATTGGCTAGGATTTGGTGGTGGAGGAGGTCCAGGACTTGCATGTCCTTGGTGAGTGGGAAGAGGAATTGAAGTGGTTGGCCATAGAGCAGTGGAGGTGGGTGGGGTGAGGACCAGAAGGGTTCTATACTTGCTGCGATTGGAGGGGTGGAGTTCAAGGTTGCAGGTGCAGGAAGTGTAGGAGATGTGCTGGAGTGCATTGATAACCACGTGGGAGGGGAAATTGCGGTTCTTGAAGTAAGAGGCCATCTGGGACATTCTGTAATGGAATTGTTCCTCCTGGAGGCAGAAAAATCAGGAGTAAGGGATGGCGTTTTTACAGGAGGGAGTGCTGGGAGGAGGTGGCGTCTGGCTAGCTGTGGGAATTGGGTGGGTTTGAAGTAGATATCCATGTTAAGTCGATCACTGGAAATGAAGACAGACAGGTCCAGGAAGGGAATGGAGTGTCTGTGATGGTCCAGGTGAACTTGAGGTCAGGGTGGAAGGTGTTTGTGAAGTTGATGAACTGTTCAACCTCAACAATTTCTTCTTCAAATCCTACCACTTCCTTCAGACCAAAGGGATAGCCATGGGCACCCACATGGGCCCCAGCATTGCCTGCCTCTTCGTAGGATTCGTGGAACAATCCATCTTCTGCAGTTACAATTGCATCATCCTCCACTGCTTTCTCCGCTACATTGATGACTTTACCAGTGCCCCCTCATGCTCCCATGAGGAGGTTGAACTGTTCATTAACTTCACAAATACTTTCTACACTGACCTCAAGTTCACCTCAGACACCTCCCTCTCCTTCCCGGACCTCTCTGTCTCAATTTCCAAAGACCGACTCAACACAGACATCTACTTCAAACCCACTGACTCCCACAGCTACCCGGACTACACCTCCTCCAAGCAAACACTCCTGTAAAAACACTATCCCTTACTCCCAATTCCTCCACCTCTGCTGTATCTGCTTCCAGGAGGAGCAATTCCATTCCAGAACATCCCAGATGGCCTCCTACTTCAAGGATTACTATTTCCCCTCCCACATTGTCAATAGTGCCCTCCAGCACATGACTCCACTTCCCGCACCTCTGACCTTAAACCATACCTCTCTAACCCCCTCCCCCCCCTCCCCCAGTCCTCACTTTCCAACCCACCAATCTCTCGATACAATGCATCATTGCACATTCTCCCCATGTCTGCATGGGTTTCCTCTGGGTGCTCCAGTTTCTTCCCACAGTCCAAAGATGTGCAAGTCAAGTGAATTGGCCATGCGAAATTGTCCATGGTGTTAGGTGCGCTAGTCAGAGGGAAATAGGTCTGGGTGGGTTACACTTCGGAGGATCAGTGTGGACTTGTTGGGCTGAAAGGCCTGTTTCCACACTGTAGGAATCTAATCTAAATCTAATCATCTTCCCCCATTTCCATCACCTACAGTCAGACCCCACCACAGAGATCCCTCCCCAACCCAATCAGCATTCTGCAGAGACCATGGACACCATCAATTCCCTCATTAGGTCATGCCCACCAGCAACCCACCCTCCATTCCAGCACTTTCCCTTGCCGCCACAAGAGGTGTAAAACATGCACCAACACCTCCCCTCTTTCATCAAAGACCCCAAAGGATCCTTCAACATCTGGCAGAGATTTTCCTGCACATCCAGACACCTCATCTACTGTGTCCGTTGCTCTCGAATTGGTCACCTCTACATTGGGAAGACACCAACTCATGGAACATTTCAAACAACATCTCTGGGACACACACACCAAACAACGCATCCACCCTGTGGTCAACCGCTTCACTACTCCCTCCCACTCTGCCAATGACACTGCCAAACCTAGCCACCTGATACCTGGAGGAAGAATACCTTGGGATCCTCCAACCACATGACATCAATGTTGATTCCATCAGTTTCCTTATCTCCCCTCCACCCACCTTATCCCATTTCCAACCCTCCAACTCGATACCACCCTCTTGAACTGTCTCACTGTCCATCTTCCTTCCCACCTATCTGCTCCACCCTCCACTCTGACCTATCACCAACAACCCCCCACCTGCATCTACCTGTTGTCTTCCAAGCTACCTCCCCCTAGCCCCATCCCCCTCCCAATTATCTCCATCCCCTTACCCCCACCCCCCACCACATTCCTAATGAAGGGCTTATGCCTGAAATGTCGACTCTCTTGCTCCTTGGATGCTGCCTGACCTGCTGTGCTTTTCCAGCACCAACTTTTCAACTCTGATATCCAGCATCAGCAGTTCTCACTTTCCCTTCAATGTTGAAGAAGTTGTGTCACTTCCTTCAGCCCAACATGAAATCTCACAGAAGGGTGACAAAAAGACCACAAAGAAGGTGACTGTTGTTCTCACCTTCTGCACTTCCAGATAATTGCAGGCAGAAGCAGGAAATAACAACAAAACTCACTGCTGACCTCTGGATAAAACTCATTTTGAGACAGAGTGATATCTCGGAGTGGAATTTTATTTCTCGCTCTCAGCAGTGGCTCTGCAACTGATTGCAGTGCTCCCGTACTGGGCGTTGACAGCTTGGAGAAGGTCAAGCAGCCAGTTCCATTAAAGCATTTTAATAGGCCTGACACCACCATTCTACCTCAACAGAAAAATAAAACCATTTTCAAATGTTTTGCAGTAACCAAGTTACAGATTGAGAAACAAACATGATGGGTGAAGATAAAATCTAAAATATCCCGAAAATCTTTTCTTTAAATTGAATGTACCAAGTTTAAAAGGTCTATTAATTGATCATTTAACAGGATTCCACAATTATTCCACAAGCTTTTACAGTGCTAATTCTCTTGTTCATCAAATTTAATTAACTATATTGCCATTGTCCTGAGTGAAGAGTGTAACATTTTAAGAGTTTAGAACAGCTCTGAGAGGATGACGGAATGTTAAATTTCTCACAGATCCCAATAATTGTCTGACGTGGGGGGTCCAGGGTACAGCCTGTGGTGAGCCAGACTGACAGGCTGCAACAGCTGGATCTCTACACTGGTCTGCACATGCCTGACAACACTGAAGTAAACTCCCCTCTCTCTTCAGGAGTCAAATCCAGGCCATTATGAAGTTCTTGCAGGATGCAGTGCATTAAAGGCCATAGGAGCCTTTTATGCTGGACAAGAGTGCTACTTTTTTTTTGCTCAGAAAACAAGAACAGATGTAAGGGTATGGAGCTCATTCAAGATACTCCATTAGTATCTCTACATGTTTCCATGTTAACAAGGAAGATACATCAGCTGCAAAGGACACAACTCAGACTGCTGCAGTTTGTGTGCAAGATTTTGACCTCAGTGAGTTCCAGTAAACCTTACTGTAGCCACTGCTACATCACTGTACCCTTCCACTGATGCCAAGCCTCCAGAAACTTGAAATTTAGAGATAAGCCATAGAGCTGCACATTTATGAAAACTTCCTCGATCCCACTGCACAAGCAAAGAACACTTAGAATCAAAGCCAATGCCATTTTTAAAAAAATTAACTCGCTTCACCATAATCTAATTATAATCTTGAGGCCCAGGCTAATACTCCAATTGCATGAGTCAAATCCTATCATTTCAGGTTGTAGAATTTTAATTTAATCAAAAGATTTAGAATTGTTTAAAAAAGGCAAATCTCAACAATGGCTGTGAAAAGTCATCTGGCCCATTAATCAATCTTTGGCTGAAAACTCAGATTCTTAAAAGAATAACTCAGACGGATTCTGGTTTGACAGCAGCAGAGAACTGTTGATTGAAACCTTTCCAGCTTTGAGCACCATGGGCTATGGTGGGATGTGTGGGTGAATCGGGTGAGGTGTTCAGAAAGGTCCATTTCAATATGACACCTTGCTCCACGTTGTTCAATTTTTTCAAGCCGTGTTGTGAGATTCTCGATAGACAACAGCCAATTCCCATTTGACACTCATTGTTGCTTGTTAAAATACCTTGTTAACAGCTTAATTTACCACAGATTGCAATCTTACCAAACTTATCATACAAATTAGCTATTAGAAAAACTCAAATGTGGAAACCAGGCCTGGTTCATGTTGTGCATTATGTATGAACATGTCAAGGGAGTATCTGCAAGGAAGTCCAGGGGGATGGATGGGTAGACACCTGTCAGTTTGGTGAGTCCTAGCAAGAACAAGACGTTGGTCAGGCCACTTTTGGAATATTATGTGCAATCCTCGTCTCTCTCCTATCAGAAGGATGTTGTGAAACTTGAAAAAGTTCAGAAAAGATTTACAAGCATGTTGCCAGGGTTGGAGGGTTTGAGCTATAGGGAGAGGCTGAATAGGTTGGGGCTGTTTTCCGTGGAGCTTCGGAGACTGAGCGGTAACCCTATAGAGAGTTGTAAAATCATGTGGGGCACAGATAGGATAAATAAACAAAGTCTTTTCCCTGGGGTTGGAGAGTCCAGAACTAGAGGGCATATGTTTAGGGTGAGGGGGAAAAGTTTAAAAAGTATCTAAGGGGCAACTTTTTCACGCAGAGGGTGATGCATGTATGGAATGAGCTGTCAGAGGAAGTGGTGGAAGCTGGTATAATTACAACATTTAAAAGGCATCTGGACGGGTATATGAATAGGAAGGGTTTAGAGGAATATGGACCAAGTGCTGACAACTGGATTAGGTTAGGATATCTGTTGGCACGAATGAGTTGGATCAATGGCTGTGTTTCTGTTCTGTACACCTCTACGATTGTTTGACTCTAAATTTAGTCAAGGACAGTCTCCCATTTAATGCCTCGTTTTGGCCACAATCTGAAATCCAATCAGGGTGGCAATGCATGGGGACAATCTGTGTTTCTGTGCTCCGGGGGTGGGGGGGGGGAGTTCATGGTCAGTCTTTTGTTTCCATGGGGATCAGCCTGGGGCAGTATCATCGTTCTACAGAGGTTAGGGCTGATGCTGGTCACTCTAGATGTGGACCACAGTCATCATATTGCCTCTATTGACAGGAATTAATGAGTGATTGAGGAAGGTGGCTGGGGAATTGGGAAAAGAAGTAGAGACAGTTGGAATTGTACATACACAGCTTGGGTGATGGGCAAATGTAAAATCTGTGGCACGTAAAAGGGAAGGGGGGATATTGGGAGTCTCAATGGTGTGTTGATGTGGAAGCTGAAAGCCACTGTCAGAGGATCACTCACTGTTGTTCCATTTGTGAAGCACCTGGAAAGCAGCAATTTGAGAACAGCTACAGAGGAACTTGCAATGAGTGAGGTAAACAAGGCAACTTGAGAGGGAAGAACCTGCATGAGCAACCATTCACTGGACTTTCACAGAGGAACAACATTGGCCACCATCACATGATATCTTGACAATACTGGCATACAGGGTGCCTGCTCTTAGTATGGTCAGAGTACCTGTGACTGCCATCCTACAGCATTGACTATCTCGGTTACACTTCTCTGTTACTATCTCTACTGGAAAACTCCCTCGGGTGTACGCTTAGCAAGTCAAGCAGCAGGCAATTATGAGGAGATGTCTTAGGAGTCAGAATGAGCCAGGAAGGTAGGGAAGCATTGCTTCCCCTACTCCCACAGATATATTTGGAGGGGTTTCTGAGGGACAGGATTTATATGTATTGGAAAGGTGAAGATTGATTATGGATAGCCAACATAGCTTTGTGCATGGGAAACTGTGTGTCACAAATTTGATTGGGTTTTTGAAGAAGTAATGAAGAGGATTGATAAAGACAAGTGGTGGGCATGATGTATATGGAAACCAAAAGAACTGAGGGTGCTGTAAATCAGAAACAAAAACAGACATTAGTGGAAACGTTCAGCTGGACTGGCAGCAACTGTGAAAAGAAATCAATGTTAACGTTTTCAGGCGCAGTGAGTCTTTCTTTTCAAGGAGTGGTCACCAGATCCAAAATGTGATCGAAATGGACCTTAGTAAGAAGATCAACAAGATTCCGCTTGGTAGACTGGTTAGCGAGGTTAGACCACATGGAATACATTTGGATACAGAACTAACTTGAAGGTAGGAGACAGAGGGTGGTGGTGAAGGTTGCTTTTCAGACTGGAGGCCTGTGACCAGCGGTGTGCCACAAAGATCACTACTGGGTCCACAGCTTTCAGTTATTTGTGTAAATGATTTGGAATGTGTACAGAGAGGGATTGATTAGATTAAATTCTGTATAGTATGGAAATAGGCCCTTCAGCCCAACAAGTCCACACCAACCCTCCAAAGAGTAACCCACCCAGACCCATTTCCCTATCCTATATTTACCCCTGACAAATGCACCTATGACTATGGGCAATTTTGCATGGTCAATTCACCTGATTTGCACAGTTTTGGATTGTGGGAGGAGGCCCACAATCCAAAGCTGACATGGTGAGAATGTGCAAACTCCACATAGACAGTCGCCTGAGGCAGGAATTGAACCCAGGTCTCTGGCACTGTGCAGCAGCAGTGCTAGCCACTGAACCACTATGCTGCCCATATGGTTAATAGATTTTCAAATGACCCCAAAATTGGAGGTGTAGTGGACAGCCAAGAAGGTAACCTTCGCCTACCTTGGGCTCTTGATCAGATGATCCAAAGAGCTGAGGAGTGGCAGATGGAGTTTAATTTAGATAAATGTGAGGTGATGCATTTTGGAAAGGCAAATACATTTATACACTTAATGGTAAGGTCCTGGGGAGTGTTGTTGAACAAAGAAACCTTGGAGTGCAGGTTCATTGTTTCTTGAAAGTACAGTCTCAGGTAGATAGGATAGTGAAGAAGGCATTTGGTATGCTTGCCTTTATTGGTCAGTGAGTATAGAAATTGGGAGGTCATGTTACACGTGTACAGGGCACTTTTGGAATACTGTGTGCAATTCTAGTCTGCCTACTTTAGAAAGGATGTTGTGAAACTTGAAAGAGTTCAGAAAAGAGTTACATGGATGTTGCCAGAGTTAGAGGGTTTGAGCTATAGGGAGAAACTGAATAGGCTGGGGCTATTTTCCCTAGAGTGTCAAAGGCTGAGGGGTGACTTTATAGAAGTTTATAATATTCATAAGGTAAATAGACAAGGTATTTTTCTGAAAATGGGGGAGCCCAAAACCAGAGAGCATAGGGGAGGGGAAAGATTTACAAGGGACCTAAGGGGCAACTTTTTCATGCAGAGGACAATGCATGTATGGAATGAGCTGCCAGAGAAAGTAGTGGAGGCTGGTACAATTGCAACATTTAAAAGGCATCTGAATGGGTACATGAATAGAAGGGTTTAGAGGGATATGTGCCAAGTGCTGGCAAATGGAACTAAATTAATTTAGGATATCTGGTTGGCATAAACGAGTTTGACATAAGGGTCTGTTTCTATGCTGTATGCCTCTATGACCCATTAAGATGTCCTCATCCAAGCTGCTGGGAGCTCCAAGAGACAGTGTAAACAATGGCTCCTTTGATGTCTCAGCATTTTCATCTGGGGAGGTGGAAGAACTCTTGTCTGCAGTAGATGGGCTGGTCCTTGGGAGGACAGGTTCACCTCTAAGGCACAAGAGGCAGAGGCATTGCAGCAACTGGTTGATTTCACTGTTATAGTGGAATGACAAATGTTACTTACTCAGGTATTGAAACATGGCAGCCTCTGCATCCCGCAAGAGTAGATTCTGTCTTCTCCCATGGGGCCAAGTATTCTTTCCTCAGAGGGGATGAGAATACATACAGGCAACACCCTACCAACTGCACTATGTGGTTCTGAGTTGTTATGGGGTGTCTTCTCTTATAATGACATGCAGGTGCCAAATGAGTAAGACACCACTGGGAAGCATGGTTATTAAGGCCGATACATGTGGGGAAAGATGTTGAGGTGTTCCAAGGGAGAGTAGAGACAGCACAGAGGATCTGTAATATCAGTTGTTTGGGAAGATGGAGGGCTAATGAGACTGAGTGAAGGAAGGTGTTGCATGAAACAAAGGGGATGTCAAAGCATGCAATCAGTGTGAGGATAAAATGAGTTGACTTCTCGCAGTTCCCTTGATTTCTTGTCAATGATAATCAATAACTGTTAGTTGCAGAGATTTTTGTTTTCAACGTGGGCATCACTGGCGGGTGATGGAAGATCTTCAGGCCAAATTTCAGATTCACATGGGAAATAGTTAGAAACACTAAGATTTGAAACTTCCAGGATTCACAATTACTTTATAGAAATGTTTCTTTTTTTTGCTAATCTCTTAAGTGATTGCAAGGTCTAGGTGGGTACTGAAAAAATATACAGCATCTCAGGTACCAAAGGCCATGTGCTGGGCGACAAACAAATAAACAAAATTTTTCCATGTGTCTTCATTCAACAAATAAAATAATTAAACCCATCTTTTATTTCTCTCTCAGAAAGGTTTGACTGAATTCTCGATGAAGTCAATTGACTTTTGTGAACAGCTGACAATCCAGAGCTCTCTGAGATTTGTCTTCCATAATATCTCATGGTAAATTCTATGCAACCTAGGAATTGTTCCAAATCATCCACATTCAATACTAAGTCCACTCGTCTGCTTTTCTTTTAATTTCTTTTCAATTTTTCTCTCTCTTATCTAATTTTTAAATGTTTTTTTCCTTTCCTCTTTTGTTTTGCTTCCCTATTGTTGAAGAGCTCAGTTGCAGCGACAGCACTGATAGCAGCGAGTGATCCCAGCCTGGACTCAAGTGAGCGCAGCATTGACTTGTACTGGCACTGGAAGTTGGTTTGTGTTCCAGTTTTTGCATTGATGAGGTGGTCATAGTGCCCATTTTGAGACCTGATGGCATCATTGGCTGCACTGGCAAGATGGGCATGAGTCGAGTTTGGGCCAATGTGGTACCCGGCAGCATCAGTAGTATGCGCATTGGCGAGGTTGAGTGAGGACTCATAGTGGTGAGGGCATTTGTGGAAGCGTAATGGTGCTGAAGAGTGGAGTATTTTGTTCCAGCGGCGACAGCATGGTGATGGGGTCTCTGGCCCAGGCCATGGCCCATGGTGGAGCACTTAATGAGAAAGACTGTAAAATTGAACACGTTTTCTTTATTTATTTTTCTGCCTTTATATTCAATGTTTTGGTTTATTTTTCAGATGGTGCTCGAAAGTGGTGACTCTATACAATACTTTTCACTGTATATTGTAACAAAGTACATGTGACAATAAATAAATCAAATAACTCATATCAAATCAGATATGTTTCTAACAACACATTCAAGCCCTTAATCCAATTTATTACTATACAATGTGTAAAAATTGACTCCTGTGGCGCTCCGCTAATTTAACAAATGAAAATATCCCATTTATCATTACTGTCTGTTTCCTATTAGTTAGCTAAATTTCTGTCAATACTATTGGATTTTACAGCCAAGGCCATGTCCGAGTAACCTTTTAGTAACATCTTAGCAAATATCTTTTGAAACTCAAAATGCATGACATCTACTGATTCCCTTTCACCTCTTTATCTCCCACATTTTCAGACCAAAAACTTGTTAAACACGATTGACCTTTTCATAAAGCCATGTTGATGCTGCCTAATTTTCAAGTGTGCTACCCTACTTCCTTAAAAATTACAATGCTATTGTCAGATGTTAGACTAACTAGCCAATAGTTTCCTACTTTCTGCCACCCTCCTCTCTTGAATAGTGATGTTACATTGCTGGATTTCCAACTCACTAGAACTTTTAATGAGTTTTTAGAAGATTTGTAGCTCAACTTGAGGTTCTGGATTAGGTTTGCTCACTGAACTGGAAGTTCAGTTTCAGATGTTACATCACCATACTAGGTAACATCATCAGTGAGCCTCCAGATGAAGCACAGGTGGTATGGCCCACTTTTTATTTATGTGGTTAGGTTTCCTTGGTTGGTGATGTCATTTCCCTGTGGTGATGTCATTTCTGGGTGTTGTCATTTCTTGTTTTTTTTCGGGGCATGGTAAATGGGATACAAATCAATGTGTTTGTTGAAAGAGTTCCAGTTGGAGTGCCTTGCTTCTAAGAATTCTCGTGTGTGTCTCTATTTGACTTGTCCTAGGATGGATGTGTTGTCCAGTCAAAGTGGTGTCCTTCCTCATCTGTATGTAAAGATACTAGTGAGAATGGGTCATGACTTTTTGTGACTAGTTGGTGTTCATGTATCCTGATGGTTAGTTTTCTGCCTGTTTGTCCAGTGTGGTGTTTGTTACAGTTCTTGCAAGGTATTTTGTAACTTACATTAGTTTTGCTTGTTGTCTTGTATAAGGTCTTTATACAGTCATAGAACTGTACAGCAT
The DNA here is from genome assembly GCF_020745735.1 of Hemiscyllium ocellatum. Lineage (NCBI taxonomy): Eukaryota > Metazoa > Chordata > Chondrichthyes > Orectolobiformes > Hemiscylliidae > Hemiscyllium > Hemiscyllium ocellatum. The sequence goes on from NC_083410.1 coordinate 69,578,978, forward strand.
GGAAACAGACCTTTAGGTCGAACATGTCCATGCTGACCAGATACCATAATAAATCTAGTGCCATATGCTAGCATTTGACCCATATCTACATGAAAACATTGGCCCTTAAGTTCCTTTCAACTCTTTCCCCTCTCACCTTAAACCTATGCCCTCTAGCTTTGGACACCTCCAGTCTAGGGAAAAGACCTTGTCTATTTATCCTATCCATGCCCCTCATGATTTTATGAACCTCTGTAAGGTCACCTCTCAGCCTCCAATGTTCCAGGGAAAATAACTCCAGCCTATGCAGCTTCTTCCTAAAGCTCAAATCATCTAACCCAGGCAACATCCTTTTAAATCTTTTCTGAATGCATTCAAGTTTCACAACATCCTCCCTACAGCAGGGAGAGCAGAATTGCACACAGTATTCCAAAAGTGGTGTAACCAATGCAATGCACAGCTGCAACATACGCCCTATACTCATTACACTGACCAAAAAAGGCAAGTATACCAAATGCCTTCTTCACTATCCTATCTACTTGGGACTCTACATTTAAGGAGCTATGAACTTGCAATCAGCAACTGATCAGCAACACTCCCCAGGACCTTACCATTACGTGTACCTGATTTGCCCTTCCAAAATGCAGCACCTCGCATTTATCTAAATTAAACTCCATCTGCCACTCCTCAGCTCATTGGCCCATTTGATCAAGATCCCATCGTATTCTGAGGTAACCTGCTGGGCTGCCCTATACACCTCCAATTTTGGTGCAAACTTACTATCTATACCTCCTATGTTCACGTTTCAAATCATTTTTAAAACTGATGAAAAGCAATGGATTTAGTCTCCAGTCTGAAAAGCAACTCTCCGTCACCACCCTCTGTCTCCTACCTTCGAGCTAGTTCTGTATCCAAATGGCCAGTTCTCCCTGTATTCCATGTGACTTGACAGCATTCCAGAGTATATAATTATAATTTTAAGTGCTTTCCTCCCTTTTCCCTTTAATTTTCTATTATCCGTGAGATTTTTTTTATGTTCTACCTTGAAGACACAAAAGAGAAAATATTGATTCAAAATCTAGCCATCGCTTTTCTCCCCAGGCTTATTCTTTGAGTGATGAAGGTTTACCTTGCCTACTTTTGCCTCATTATGTACTTAAAACTCCTATTGTCTGATTGATATGCTTACTAACCCAACCTCATACTCTAATTTCATTCTCAGTATTTTTTAAAATCATCATCTGCTAGTTTCTAATGTTGTCCCAGTCTTCTGACCAATCATTGACCTTCACAGAACTGAGTGCCTTTTCCTTCAATTTCATACCATCCATCAGCCTTTGCAAAATATATGGGATCTTGGCAACACACCAACTCTCCTACCTGTAGACTTGAACTCCAGGACCATCTGCCCTCGAGTCAAACTGTATCAGCAAAGCTACAGCATTGGCATCTATCCAGTAATATGCAAAAGTCCTGTCCACAGAAGCAGGTCCACAGATCCAATCTGGTCAATTATTACTCCATTGGTCTCCTATCAATCTACTACAGTGATGGAGGGTGTCATTGACAGTGCCATTAAGCAGCACTTGTACAGAAATTATCTGCTCACCAAGGCTATCCAGCTTCAGACCTCATTGTAGCCTTGATTCAAACATGGAACAAAGAATGATTTCAGAAAGTAAGGTGAAAGGGACTACGTTTGAATTCTAGGCTGCATCAAGAAGCTCTTGCAAAACTGGAGTCAATGAGAACTGGGGGCCATTCTCCACTAGCTGGAAGGTGTTTATGGCTTTCTGGGGGTTAATCAACTCAGTTTCATAACTGTAGGTCTCCTTAGGGTAGTATCCTATCATCAATGCTTCATCAATTACTTCCCATAGTAGGATTAGAAATGCAAATACTTGTTGATGATTGCAATGTTCAGTATCATTAGTGATTCCTTAGATAATAAGGTGATCCACGTCCAAATGTCTAGATAGCAGCCAGTCATGGTTATTAAGTGGCAATTAACATTTATGCCACACAAATGCCAAGCAATGACTATCTCCTACAAAAGGGATTCTAACCATCTTCCACTGACATTCAGTAGCGTTATCATCATTGCATCCTTCACTATTAACATACTACGATTGACCAGAAATTAAACAGGACAGCCATTTAATTACTGTAGTTACAATTGCAGGCCAGAGGCCAGTAATTCTGCAGCTCTGCACATGCTAAATCCCCAAAACCTGTCCACCATTGATAAGATGCAAGGCATAGGTTTGAAAGAATAATCTGCACTTACATGGATGAGTGCATCTCCACCATCACTCAAGAAGGTTAAATGCATCTGAACAATGTAATCCATTGTCAGTTGTTGGAAAACCCCATCCGGTTCATTAATATTGTCTCGAGAAGGAAACTGTCATCTTTACCTGGTCTGGCCTAGATGTTACTCCAGATCCACAGCAATGTGATTGACGGTCAGCTATCTCCTGGGCAATTAGAGATCCGCAAAAATGTTGGCCCAGTCAGCAATGCCCCCATCCTGTGAATGAATAAAAAAAGTTCCCAAGACCCTCAGTCCTGTTGAATGCACATCTATTATTACGACAAAGCGGCGAGCCCTTCTGTTAATTAAACCAAACACACAGAAAAGCTCACCTCGCCTCATAATCTGTTAAAGTATGAGTGACAGGGAACTACCTAAATCCAACTATTTAAAGAAAAAAAATAACTATTTTATTCTTTAACTCTAAAATGAACATTAAACAACTATTTATAGCTCTAAGCATTCTTTCTCTTAAAGGACTGTTATCTACCTCCCACTCTATAATAATATACTGACCCAATAAAGTCCCTATAAATTTTCGGCAACTCCATTTTCAAAACTAGACAGCGGCTATCATTTCCGGTGTTGATCTTTCTCCGTTTGTAGATCTCCTTGGGTCATCTTCGGTCTTCTACTGCAAAGATGTTTCTTATAAAAAACTTATCTTTGACAGAGAGTGTTTTTGGACAGTCTTGTCTGAAAATGGCAGGTGGTGCTCTTTCTGGCTAACTGACCAAAATGCCTGCTTTTTATACACAAATATTGGATCATCTCATTGGTTCGATGTTGTCAAAACAGTAAAATTCACATTCAATTGGGTTTTAGTAACTTGAGGCATAATTTAAACTGATTGCTTAAATTCAAATTGCTGTGAAAACAACTGGCATTTAGGTTACAGCCAAAATATTACATCTTGTAAATTTCCAGCACACTCTGTGACTTCACAGGTGCTTAACAGCTTTCACTTTCTCTTAAAGGTACAGTATACACCTTCAACTTCATAACACTATCTGAACGATACTTCTTCTGTCCTGAAAACTACAGGGGTCAAAAGTGGAGCAGCTCCATCACTGGATTTCGGAGATTGAGTGATCCAAGTGTGAGAGCTATGTGGATAGCACTTTTCTGGAGCTGCTCAATCTGCACCATACTGGTGTTCATGCAGAAGGAAGAAATGTCTGTCAAACAACCAAGGAGGCATAGGCAAGTGGTGCAGGAACCCCTTCAACTGGCATTCAGTTTTCATGAACAGAAATGACAATAGTGGTTTCTCTGAGGAAAACAGTCAGAGCTAAGGTTATAGCATCATGAGTGACTTAGCCATGCTGCAGGTGAGGAGAATGGTCAGGAATTTTAACACTGGTAGGGAATTCAATCTTTTGGGGAACAGACAAGCAGTTCTTGGGTCACAAACTAACTCAGGATGGCACATTGCCTTCCTCATGCAAAGGGCAAGAATGTATTCAAGTCACTATACAGCTATCCAACATGGGGAAGAAGAACAGCTAATGGTCATTGGTTGAAAATTATCAGAAGCTAGATAGTATTTCAGTGGTGGTAATCTCTGAACTACCCCCTATCTAACTCACAAGTGAGTACAGAAATAGAAGAAGAATACAGTTGTGTGCTGGGCTTGAAAATTAAAGCAGCAGAGAGGGTTTCAGATTCTTAAGTCATTCGGATGGAGTCTGGGAAAATGGGAGCTGTAAAACTACAAAGTTGGATGGGTTGCCCCTCAACAGTGCCCATGACTATTTATTATGGCACAGAAGTTTGCTGCTGTTGTTGGGGGTGCTTTAAACAGAATGGAAGGGGAATGAGAACTTTAGCATTGATTCAGAAGGAGGGGAGGAGAGTCAAAAATAGACAGAAAACTATTCAGCAACTTTAGAAGGATAAGAAAGCAAAGGCTAGGTAAAGTTAACTTAGGAGTTATTCAGTGCTTTGCAGTATAACATCAAAACAAGGAAAAGCTGAAATAAGCAAGCTGATAGATACAAGGATAAATAATAATATCGTTACTAAAATTTGATTAAAGAAAGGTGACAATGTCAGTACAACATGGATGGCATGGTGGCTCAGTAATTAGTACTGCTGCCTCACAGTGCCAGGGACCCATGTTCAATTGCAGCTTCGGGTGACTGCCTGTGTGGAGTTGGTCTGCATGGGTTTCTGTCAAGTGCTCTGGTTTCCTCCCACAGTCCAAAGATTTGGATTGGCCATAGTGTTCAGGGATGCGTAGGTTAGGTGTGTTAGCCATGGGAAATGCAGGATATCAGAGATAAGGATTGGGTCAAGGTGGGATACTCTTCGGAGGATTGGTGTGGACTTGTTGGGCTGAATGGCCTATTTCCATGCTGTGGGGATTCTATGGATTCTATAACGTTGCTGGTTACAGAGTTTTCAAAACAGGACAGAGAAGGTGACAATAAAGGGGGCAGTAAAGCAGTATTTGTTAATGAAACAATCATAGTTGTAAGGAAGGAGGAACTGAGAAATGAAAATAAAAGAGACAATCACATAACTGGAACTATATCATTGATCCTCTAACAGCAAGTGGAAGATAGAAGAGCTAATATCCAAGCAAATTGTTGAGAAGGGCACAAACTTTAGGTTGGTACCTTGGGAATTCCAATTGTACAACAATTGACAAAGTCAGTGTAAATGGTATAGAGGAAGCAGGACTCTTCAAATATATTCAGAAGATTTATTTTGAACTAGTAAGAATGTAGCAAGGCCAACAGAAAAAGGGGCAGTTCTGGATTTAATTTTATTGTTAGGAAAGCACTCTACTTCTGGAAATCATAATTCAGTTAGATTTAGCATTGGTAAAAAGAGTAAATTAGGTAAAGAATATTACTAAGTTGAGAGCGATTTGACAAGAGTGGATTAGATTAAGTAACTTCAAGATAAATCAGCATTCAGAGCAGTGGGAAGGTTCAGAACAAATACGTCCCAACAAATAAAAATAAATGGATAAGTGGAAACCTACACCCTATTGGGTTTTGGAGGAACATGCAGAGCTAAATTAAAGCAAAACAAAGGGATCTCATGGCAGGTACAAAGAATGCAATAATGCAGAAAGCCTATAAGAGCATAGAAAGTATCAAGTGGAAATAAAAAGAAAATTGGGCACTGAATCATTTATTGTCAAACCTGAGTTCTGTGTTTTGAGGGGGTTTGTGCACAAGACATAGTGAATTTTCTCACTGTATACTTCCCTTCCCCATGGTGTCTCTGACGGCATCTTATAATGTGAGATTCCCAGAATATCTGCCGAAAGGTCAGAATCCCTAATGCCTATGACATCTATTAAAGACCACAATGCACCTGGAGAAGCATTGGCAATCTAGCATTGTCGTTTGTTAGTAAGGTAATGGCACAGTAACCATGAATCCATGCTGCTCAAAACACATAGTCAACATGGCGAACACTCCTTCACATATACAATCCTATTCTCAAACCCATCTCACTGTTAAACTACCAAGTCAAACAGTTCATTTGTCTTTAACTCCATGCTGCCTAAATGCCGTCTCTAAATCAGTACATACTTAATGCCCACCGTACACACACATCATGCCATTGTGATGCCACTTAATGTCAAGGTGTACTGAAAACAACATGGAGATCATATCAGGTCAAACAGCATCCATAGAGAGAGAGAGCAAGCTAATATTTTGAGTCTAGTTGACTCTTCATGTCTAGTGGTTTGATTATCTTCTACTGGAGGTGGTAATTGTTTGACATTTGTGCAGCACAAATGTTACTCACCATTTTTCAGCTCAAGCCTGGATATTATCCTTGTTGCATTTGAACATGGATTGTTTCAGTATCTGAGGGGTCATGAATGGTGTTGAATATTGTGCAATCATCACTGAAAAATCCCACTTCTGACCTAATAACGGAGGAAAGGTCATTGATGAAACACTTAAAGATGTTTGAACTAGCATCCTACTCTATGGAACTCCCGCAGAGATGTCTTGGAGCTGACATGACTGACCCCGAACAGCCACAACTATCCTCCTTTGTGCTAGTTATACTGCAACCGGTGGACAACCTTTCCTTGATTTTTATTTATTCCAGTTTTTCCAGGGGTCCTTGATGCCACACATTGTCAAATACAGCCTTGATGTCCAGGGCTATCACCCTCACCTCTGAAATTCAACCCGTTTGGTTGGTTCACCAAGTTGGAACCTCATTTTTAGTAATGCCTGGTGCTGCCTCTCCATGTCTTCCTGTACTCTCCACTGAACAAAGGTTTCTCCCTGGCTTGATGGTAACAGTTGAGTGGGAGAAACATCAGCCCATGAGGTTACAAATTGTACTGGAGTACAATTTTGTTGCTGTTGATGGCCCACAGCACTTGTTTTGGGTTGCCAGATCTGTTTGAAGTTTGCCCTACTTAGCACAGCACAATGGAGGGCATTCTCAGTGTAGGGGTAGAACCTCATCTAACCAAGGACTGTGCAGTGATCACTCTTACTGGCACAGTCATGGTCAGATGGGGCATCCATGGCAGGCAGATTGGTAAGGATGAGGTCAAGTACGTTTTTCCCTCTTGTTGGTTCCCTTATCATCTGCCACAGACCCGGTCTAGCAGTTATCTATTTTAGGACCTGACCAGCTTGAACAGTAGTGCCATACCACTCTTGGAAATGGACATTGAAATCCTCCACTGTATATTCGTCACCCTTGTCACTTTCAGTGCTTCCTCCATAGAGGACCATTGATTCATCAGACAAGGGAGGATGGTGAAGTTTGACAGAGGGGTGATGGGTGATGGAGTAGTGCAGGGTAAAAGGGGACTTAGAGGTGTAGTGAAAAAGTGAGCCCACTGCAGACAGTCTCCTGCACAAGCTGTGTTCCCAGTTCTCGAGGTCTACAGCACAGAAAAAGGCCCATTATGTCAGTGCTAGTCATAAACAACCTGCTGACTATTTGTAGTGAATGGAACCAGGTCCATCTTATTGACTATGACATTCTTGATTAGGATTGTTAAATTGAACCAATCAGAGAGCACAATATAAACAGGGGAAATAGTGTCCTTTGAGAAGGGTGTTGTTGGTATTGATCATTTGGGTGTTTCCTTTCTTCCTTGTGGTAGAAATTGAATAAAAATTTGTACACCTTGTGTCTTTCATTGTGTCTCACAAATGCATCCACAACATGGGTGCTAGGGAAAATATCAGCACTACTGCAATTAGGTGGTAGTGTGGGGGTTAAAAGAAGAAAAAAAGAGGAAAAAAAGAAAAAAAAACAGGGGTGTCTGAGGTCTGTCCACTCTGAGAGCTGCCTCTGAGGGATCTGGATCAGTGTGAGTGAAGGACTCTGCTTTTTTTGTCCTGTATTAAAGAGGAGATTAATTCTGTTGGCGTCTTTCCATTAAGGAGGAGTTTATTTTGAAGTTTTTGTTTCTTCTTTATTGTTTATTATGATTGTTTGTTTTCTGGTTTTTCTTTTTTTCGCATATTTGAAGCTGTGCTGAGTTGCACAGACAGCAACTACTATCATTGTTATTGCTGCTACAGCTCGGGCCTGCTCCTACTACTGGGAAAAAAAAAGAAATGAAAAAAAAAACGGGAAGCATTGCCCTTTGTGAAGGGCACTGCTTGTCACTAGCACCTTGGGTGTTCCCTTTCTTCCTGGTGGTGGAAATTGAATAAAGATTTGCACACCTGTTGTCTTTCGCTGTGTCTCACACTTGCACACATACACCATGGGTGCTGGGGAAAATATAAGTACCACAGCTGTTAGGCGGTAATGTGGGGGTAAATGTTAAAAAAACAGGGGATTCAGAAGAAAAACAAAAAAAAACAGGGGATTGGCTCAGTGGTTAGCACTGCTGCCTCACAGTGCCAGGGACCCAGGTTTGATTCCAGCCTTGGGCGACTGTCTGTGGGGAGTTTGCATATTCTCCCTGTGTCTGCGTGGGTTTCCTCCCGGTGATCTGGTTTCCTCCCACAGTCCAAAGGTGTGCAAATCAGGTGAACTGGCCATTCTAAATTGCCCATAATGTTAGGTGCATTAGTCAGAGGGAAATGGTTCTGGGTGGGTAACTCTTCGGAGGATTGGTGTGGACTTGGGCTAAAGGGACTATTTCCATACTGTAGGGAATCTAATCTACAGTATGAAGAAGTAAAAGTATACAAACAGGGGATTTCGAATCTCCTCATTTCAGGGACTAACTGTGAGCTGTCTGGTCCATTCTGGAACCCAAGTCACTATTAAACCACCAAGTCACAGTTTACATAGCCAGTGTACTATGGAGGAAGAAGTTCTACATGTTGGACTGTGCTGTTAACTTGGTTCTTTTCTGGCGATATAAGCCTCTATTTCTACTGTTGCTGCTGCCTGGGCCTACCTGGTTTTGCTGCTGCCACTCCTGGCTGACCCGGTTCTTCTCCCTAGGCCCTGCTTAAGAACTGTTGCTGCTATCTGGGGCACTTTACATGTGAACTACTGTAGCCTGTGCCCCACTAAGAATTGGTGACCCCTCACAGCGACAGGCAGCACTACTCTTCCTCATCCTGTTCTCCTCTTCACCCTAGTAATACGGCTAGTCCTAAGGTGACAGGATCTAGCCACACCTAAGCCGAGATAGCCGCAGCCTTAGTCTTGGCTCTTCAGCCCTGTTGAGACCCCATGCCCCTTTAGGCTCCTGACCAAGGGCCTAGGGTTATGACCTGCCCACATCCCAATATGACCATGAAAATCTGCAGCAAGGCCATGGACAATGTGGTTGGCCCACTGACTATCGTCACTGCAGCCAAAAAATGGGGAGGCTGTACTTTTTCCTTCAGAAAAAAAACAGGGAATTTAGAATCTACTTACTTCAGGGACTGACTCCAAGCTGCCTGGCCATAGCCAGTGTACTATGACATGTAAATAAAGGGTGACGTGGTGATGGGACACTGCACTTTGTGCAGTTATTTCACTATTCTAATCCCATTTTCCAGCACTTGGTGCATAACCTTGTAACCCTGGGTATCGCAAGTACACATCTCAATACTTCTTAAATGTTATGAAGATTTCTACCTCTTCTGCCCTTCCAGTCAGAGAGTTCCAGATTCCCACAAACCTCTGGGCAAAAAGCTTTTCCTCATATCGCCCCTAAGTATCTGCCCCTTGCCTTAAACATATGCTCCCATCAAGGAGAAATGTTTCTCCCTATATACGCGCCTCAAAATTTTGTACATTTCAATCATGCCCTTTCTCAATCTCCTCTGCTCCAAGGAAAACAATTCCAGTCTATATGATCTCTCCTCATAACTGAAACCCTCCAGCCCAGGCAACACCCTGGCAAGTCTCCTCTACACCCTCTCCAGCTATTGTATCCCTCTTATAATGTGGTTTCCAGAACTATCAATTATCTAAATGCAAAGTTCTTCTCAAATGGCTGGAACAGTACCTGGAATCATCATCAGTCCAGTGAAGAAAAGAGTATGATCCACAATTGTTAGATGTCTTAGCATTGGGTGGGCAAAAACATGAAACAGTATTTGTAAAATGAGGCTCTATTGGATTTGCAATCATAGCATTCAAACTGAGGCTGCTTAGGGGACAGATGTTGTTCAAAAATGATTTGCTACATAACATTGGTGCTTGTACGTTGATACTGGGGCATCTCAGCAATCTTAAAGATATTAGCAGTGACACTACAAGGGCCAGTGGTGCTTGAAGAGAAACCACTGTTCATTCCAACTGTAAAGCTTTTGTGTGAGCCACATATGTTTGAGTCCTCATTTAAGATTGTGCTCAATGAAGTGTGAGGATCAGCGACTGATAGGTGTATGGCTCAGATGGTGTTACACTGCAGACACCCCTTGTCGTTGACATGTAGTGATCACTCTGCTGGTGTAATTCCTTCAGCAAATGGCTGCACATGCTGAGGAGAAATGTGGATGTCATCCAATTAAGACATATCCTCTAGCACATCTGACTGGATGCTAAATTGTGCTCCGCCCTCATCTGGAGGGTTCACCGTCAATAACCACTCTGAGATATAAGAAGCTCTTTCACTTTTTCTGTGCCCAGTGTAGGTCATTTCTGCTGAGAATTCTGGTTGGTAGGAAGTTAGTCATTGTGGCTGCAATCCTAAGAAAATGAAAACATACAGGAAGAGCAGGGCTGATATCAAGCCCAGAAGCAGCTTTAGGTTGCAGTGGAGGCTGAAGAGCACTCAACTTGGGGATAGTTTGCAGCCAATGGTTCCTCAGGATCTGTGGGAGGAGGAGGAGCCCCAGAGTTTTCCGGCACCGACATCATTTCTTGGTTAGGCGCAGTGCTGATACAGCCTCTGTATATCCTAGGACAATGATAGAGCTGTGCTGGCTGGTGGACCAGGACCTGAGGGTTGTAGGAGTGGGACACTATCCCTCCCAGCGGCTGTGAAGGTCACTGTGACACTGAACCTCTATGCAACTAGTTCCTTCCAGGGAATGACAGGAGACCTGTATCTCTCAGTCGTGCCCCTACAAATACATAAGACAATGACTGATGTCACATATGCAAGATCACACCAGGTCATTTGTTTCCCCATGACAAGTCAATTTCCAGTTTGAACAGTAGGATTTGGGAGCACAGCTGGCTTCCCCCAACTGCAACGTGCTATTAGTACCCATCGGGCATTGAGAGAGCAGTATCATAGCACTGTAGAATTCATCAATAGGAAAGGGTCCCATTCAATTAATGTTCAGTGATCTATATTTACACGTTACCATTTTCTGGAGTTGTAGGCCTGCTCACAATGACCCCTTGGATCACAAGGTTGAGGAAATAATAATGAGGAACCAGGAAACGGTAGAGGTATCAAATAAATACTTTACATCAGGCATCTTAGCAGAAGATGCAAATAGTTTTCCAAAATTGCTAAATAATCAAGAGCAAAAGGAGGAGGGGAAATAAAATGCAATAACTATCACTGGAAAAAATGTGTACAGGAAACTAATGTGGCTAAAGGCCAATAAATCCCTTGGACTTGATGGAATACATTCTAGGATATTAAAAGATTTATTGGACATAAACTTCAAAGAATCATTAGATTCTGGAAAAGTCCCAGAAGTTTTGAAACTGTCACTATATCACTTTTATTTCAAAAGGTAAGGAGACAAAAAGAAGGTAACTATAGGCAGTGAGCCTTTGAATATTATTTGGACTGGTCTGGTAGAATCCCCCCAGTATAGTTCAGACAGACTGTGCCACATCATCATTATGTACTGTGCTCTGCATAATTGGAGCTGTCAGTGAGGCCATATCGTGGATGCTGAAGAATTGGGAGAATGGACCGTTCTCATGTCAGATCAGTTATGTGGAGCCAGACAGAACCCTATTGAAACCTGCTTTCAATAGATGGGAGCCAGGTGCAGCCGACATTCATTAACTGTAATTTTTTTTGATGACGATGCAGAAGTCTGGTTGGCATTGTGGGGGCACTATTCAGTCTCTGTTGGCAACTTTTCTTTTCCCTTTTGCTCTGTGTAAATAAAAGCTCATATTTGGATTTATTTGCTTGCCTGTCTTTGTGAGATGTTTCCTGACTGAATACAGTTTGAATAACATTCAAGAAGCTTGATACCATCAAGCCTACTTATTTGGCACCATATCCATAAATATCCTTACCCTCTTCCTTCATCACTGATGCTTAGTAGTAGCCATGTGTACTATCTACAAGATTCAAAACAGAAATTCATCGATGATTCTTAGACTGCACCTTCCAAACCCCAAAGCCACTTCCATATAAAAGGAAAAGGGCAGTAGATGCATGGAAAAACTACCTCCTGCAAGTTCCTCTCCAAGCCAGTCACCATCCTGATTTGGAAATATATCGCCATTCCTTCAGTGTCACTGGGTCAATATCCTGGAATTCCCTCCCTATTGCCATTTTGGGTCAACCTATAGCAAATGGAACACTATGGTTCAAGAAGGCAGCTCACTACCACCTTCTCAAGGGCAACTTAGAGAGGGGCAATAAATGCTGGCCTATATCCAATGAGTGAATTTTAAAAATTTGAGCCAATATTCCTCAAGATACAGAGTACATAGTGCAGATCTATTTATTGTGGGTCTTCCTGGTATCCACCATTTTCCACAGGGCAGAGCCCTGCCATCCTTATTGTGTTTTGTTTAACCAATTATGTTTCAATTTCAGAATATTATGCAGCCATTATTTGTAGTTATGTTAAAGCAATTTAACTAGTTAAGCTCTAAATGTAGAACTGTAAAATACATATATCTCTGCAATACTGCTTTAAACTACTGCTCTCTCTTAAAAGGATAAAAATGCAATGCATATCACCTGCTCTCTTCATTATTCCTTTTGAATATTCACCAACTAGTGAAGCTGAAACAGATATGGAGATCAACATTTCCTCCCCCTTGACACTGAATTCCAATCTGCATAGAATTCCCAAGTTAGCATTTATTCTTCATGACCATCTCCACCTGTGCACCTACTCTGTACTGTGACAAAATTTGTCTGTTTTTGAGGTAATAACTCAGACCCAAGTTTCAACTGTTAAGTCAGTTCCCTGCTACAGTAATTATCACATTTTTAGCAATTAATTTTATTGATTAATTGATAATAGCTACTTGCTAGGCAGTTTTTATTATTAAAAACTTTTTATTAAAGTACACATACAAGCTTGCAGAGCACCGTTCCTTTCTCATGTAGCTACCTGATGAAGTTGCAGTGCTCCGAAACTTTGTACTTCCAAATAAATCTGTTGGACTATAGCCTGCTGTTGCATGATTTTTAACTTTGTCCACTCCAGTCAAACATCAGCACATTATGGCTTTATTAGCTTTTAACAAGCTTTGAGTTTTAAAGTTCCAAGTCAGAATATAAAAGTTAATTCAAATTGTAGCTTGAGAAAAACTTACCAGAGAGATTCCCACCCACACCAAGTTCCCAAGTTTAGCACATTTTTCACATCATATTCAGTCCTCAATGTCTCCATTTTATTTTTCCACTCTGAAAGCATTGGAACTGGAATAGGTGACCTATCGACACAAAGGCCTCAACAGATGGTGAGAGCAGCTGTGACAGCACCTCTGAGTCAGCACCTCAGGGAGTTATGCAAAGATTGCAGAAAGGTCAGTGCTATACCTCTGCGAACTTGGAGCTGATTCTACCATTCTCCTTGACAGTGACAGGAGGCTGCCTGGCAGGCTAGCTTATACATCCAATATCTCAGCATGCATGCGTTACTATTCTCCTGTCTTCTACTTATTAAGATCATCAACTAAGTCCTTGGCTACAGTGTTCATCTGACACTTTGCCCACCAGATACCAATGGCCTAACTGAGGGTCATTCATGTCTGGTGACTCATCATGAACTAATGTTAGTTCTTCTCATAGGAACAGAAGTAGGACATTCAGCCCTACAAACCTGTTCTACCATTCACTGAGATCATGGTCGATCTGCGGCATAATGCCATATGTTTGCCTTTGGCTGGTATCACTTGCTGAAGGAACCACACCAGCAGAGTGATTACTACATGTCAGAAGTAATCATCAATACTGCTATCAAGTGACACTTGTCTGCCATTGCAGTAGGTCATCTGCTAGGGGTACTCAGGTCCAGACTTAAGATTATTATTTGAATGGCAGTAAATTGAGAAAGGGGAATGTTCAATGAGACCTGGGTGTCCTTGTGTGCCAATCATTGAAAGTAAGCCCATAGGTGCAGTAGACAATAAAGAAGACAACTGCATGTTGACCTTCATAGTGAGAGTATTTGAGCACAAGAACAAGGCTGTCTTGCTGCAATTATACAGGGCATTGGTTAGACTACACCAGAAATATTGAGTGTAGTTTTGCTCTCCTTATCTGAAGAAGAACATTCTTGCTACAGAGAGAGTGCAGTGAAGATTTACCAGTTGATTACTGGGAAGGCAGGACTGACGTATGAGTAAAGATTGAGTTTGTTAGAATTATGTTCATTGGAGTTTAGAAGAATGAGGAGGATCTCAGAGAAACCTATAAATTTCTAACAGGGACTGGGAAGGTTAGGTGCAGGAAGGTTGTTCGCAATGGTGGGGAAGAATAAGGAATAAAACCTTTGGAACTGTGATGAAATGAAAATTCTAAGTGGAGAGACTATGGAATTCACCTCTATCAAAAGTGGTTGAGGCCAAAACATTATGTGTTATCACGAAGGAGGTAGATATAATTTGTATGGTTAAAGGGATCAAAGGATATGGGGAATGGTGTGATTAAGGTACTGAGCTCAATGATCAGCCATGATCATAGGCTTGAGGGATCGAATGACCTGTTCCTACGTCCATCTTCTGTGTTTCAACATGTTTCACTAAAGCTTTCCAAAGACCAGTCATTGGACTTGAAACATCAATTTTGTTTCTTTCTCATCAGATGATTAATTTCTCCAGCACTTTCTGTGTCAATTTCAGAATATCTTAGTAAGTTTTGTTTTCTTCATTGAAGCCTTGCTGAAGTGACATCAAGACAGCATTTATTCAAATGTATTATCAATTAATTTAAACACAATCGAGTTCAATGAGGATCAGTGAGAAAGCTTCTCTATGTTTGGAATCATACCTGATATAACAAGAGCCATGCTATAGTGGGCTAAACATTTCAGCCTCAGGATATTGCTTTTGGACTTTCTTAAATAACATTTGATTATGTTTTTAAGAAGCAATCATAATCGAATCACTGAATAGTGTTCTTATCCAAAAATCTGTTGCATCAAGAATCTTCTTTGCATTTTATAATCAGAAATGGAGTTGTCTTCTCATAACTGCGCAGTGTTCATTTTCATTCATAATTTCTTATATAATGACACAATTCATGCCCATATGCAACAAAATTATTAGAGCTTGAGATAACTAATGATAACTGACATTTATATCATATTAGATACTGATCAGCTGCAAGAAGCAAGTGTCAACATTCACCAATATCTTTGCCAGATGAGGTATCCTACAATCTACATCGAAGGGTCATCATTGACAGGAAAATTAACTGAACCAGCAATATAAACCCTGTATCTAAAATAGCAAAGCAAGGATTGAGTATTCCATGGTGTCTTACTCTTCCAACTTATTCTTCAAAGACTTTTCTACAGGGCACAAGTAAGGCATGTGATGGAATGGAATACCTTTCCCTTGCCAGGATGAGTGCAGTTGAAAATAATACTCTTAACACTCAACACTCAAGGAGAAAGCAACCCACTTAACCATCATCTTATTCACAATCCTTGGCACTGCTTGATCCACCACCAGCATGCTGTGATTGCACTAATTAATTTTGTTCACCAGCATTTATTGCCTGTCTTAGTTGCCTTGAGAAGGCAATGGTGAGCTGCCTTCTTGAGCCATTACAGTCCATGTTCTATAGATTGACCCATAATACCCTTAGGAAGGAAATTCCGGGATTGTGGCCCAGCAACAATGAAGGAAAGGCAATACATTTCCACATCAGGATGGTGAGTGGTTTGGTGGTGTTCCTATCTATCTATCCTTCGAGATGGTAATGGTCATAGGTGCTGTCTGAGGATCTTTGGTGAATTTGTACAAGTGCATTTTGTAGATAGTACACACTGCTGCTACTGAGCATCAGTGGAGGAGTGAGCGGATACAGTATCTATCAAGGTGGCTGCTTTGTCCTGAATGGTGTCAAACATATTGACTGTTGTCAGAGTTGCACTCATCCACGCAAGTGCGGAGTATTTCATCATACTCTTGACTTGTGCCTTGAAGATGGTGGATTCACTTTGAGGAGTCAGGACGTGAGTTACTTGCCACTGTAATCCTAGCCTCTGAGCTGCTCTTCATAGAATCCTGTGTGGTAACAGGCCATTCAGCCCAAAGAGTCTACACTGACTTTCTTAAGAGCATCCCAACCCAGACCCAACCCCCAATCCTATTTCTATAACCCTAAATTTCCCACGGCTAATCCATATGGCCTGCATATCTTTGGACTGTGGGAGGAAACTGGGAGCCACCTGGAGGAAGACCACACAGAGATGAGGAAAATGTGCAAACTCACACACACTTTGTTGCCGGAGGGTGGAATTGAACCCCGGTCCCTAACTCTGTGAGGCAGTAGTGCTAATCACTGAGCCACTGTGCCTGCTGTTGTAGCAGTTATATTTATGTGGTGATCCAGTGAGTTTCTGGTCAATGTTGATAGTGGGGCATCCAGTGATGGTAACACCATTGAATGTCAAGGGGCAGTGGTTTGATTGTCTTATTGCAGATGGTCTTAGCCTGACATTTGTATGATGCAAGTGTTACATGCCACTTTCAGCCTCAGCCTGGATATTGTCCAAACCTTGTTACATCTGAGAATGGACTGCTTCAGTGTCAGGAGTTGCGAATGGTGCTGAACATTGTGCAATCATCAGTGAATATCCTTACTTCTAACTTTATAATGAATGGAAGGTCATCAATGAAGCAGTTAAAAATGGTTGGGCCTAGGACACTACCCTGAGGGACTCTTACAGAGATGTCTTGGAGCTGGGATAACGGATCTCCACCAATTACAGCCATCTTTCTATGTGCCATTTATGATTCCAAGAAGTGAAAAGTTTGCCCCCTGATACCCATTGATTCCAGTTTTGCTAGGACTCCTTGATGGCATACTTGGTTGAAAGCAGCCTTTATGTCAAGGACTGTCACTCTTACCTCACCTCTGGAATTCAGCTCTTTTGACCATATTTGAACCAAGGCTGTAATGAGGTCAGGAACTCAGTGGCCCTAGCAGAACCCAAACTGGGCGTCGCTGAGCAAGGTACTGCTTGATAGCATGGTTGATGACACCATCCATCACTTTACCGAGGATTGAGAATAGCCTGATGGGGCGGTAGTTGACTGGGTTGGAATTGAGTAAAAAATGAGGTCTGCAGATGCTGGAGATCACAGCTGAAAATGTGTTGCTGGTCAAAGCACAGCAGGCCAGGCAGCATCTCAGGAATAGAGAATTCGACGTTTCGAGCATAAGCCCTTCATCATCCCATTTCCTGATGAAGGGCTTATGCTCGAAACGTCGAATTCTCTATTCCTGAGATGCTGCCTGGCCTGATGTGCTTTGACCAGCAACACATTTTCAGCTGGGTTGGAATTGTCCTGCTTTTTGTGTTAAGGTCATACTTAGGCAATTTCCATCGTTGTCAGGTAATCTTCAATACTATTGCTGGAATGTTGTCAGGGTCTATAGACCTTGCAGTATCCAGTGCATCCAATCATTTCTTGATATCCTGTGGAGTGAATTGAATTGGCTGAAGAGTAGTATCTGTGATGTTGAGGACCAATGGAGGGGTTCAGAATGGATCATCCACTCAGCCCTTTTGGCTGAAGGTTACTCAAATGTTTCAGCCTTATCTTTTGCACTGATGTGCTTGGCTCTTCATTGAGGATGGGGTTATTTTTGGTGCCTCCTCCTCCTCCAATGAGTTATTCAATTGTCCATCACCACTCACAACTAAATGTGACAGGACAGCAAAACTTTGATCTGATCCATTGATTGCGGGATCACTTAGCTCTATCTACAACTTACTACTTATGATGTTTGGCATGCAAGTAGACCTGTTTGGTAACTTCACCAGTTTGACACCTCATTTTTAGGTAGTTAAAAATCACACAACACCAGGTTATAGTCCAACAGGTTTAATTGGAAGCACAATAGCTTTCAGAGCGCCGCTCCTTCCTCAGGTGGTTGATGAAGGAGCGGCGCTCCAAAAGCTAGTGTGCTTCCAATTAAACCTGTTGGACTATAACCTGGTGTTGTATGATTTTTAACTTTTCACACCCCAGTCCAACACCGACATCTTCAAATCATTTTTAGGTATGTCTGGTGCTGCTCCTGGCATGTCCTTCTACATTCAATTGCACCAGAGATTATCTCCTCTCTTGATAATAATAGTTGAGTGGGGGCATGCTGGACCATGATGTTGTAGATCATGCTGGAGCACATTTCTGCTGCTGTTGATGGCCCATAACACATCATTAATGTTCAGTCCTGAGTTGCTAGATCTGCTTGCCCAATTAGCACAATGATAATGCTACACAACAAGGCAAAGATTATTCCCAGTGTGAAGCTGGAACTTTGTTTCTACAAAGACTATGTGGGGTTTACTCTTTCCCATACTATCATAGACAGATGCATCTACAGCAGCTAGCAGGTTAGTAAGAATGAAGTTAAATGTTTTTTCTTCTTGTTGGCTCCCTCACCATCTGCCGCAGACTCCGTCTAGCAACAAGGTCCTCTAGGACCCGACCAGCTCAATCAATAATCTGCTGCTGAGCCACATTTGATAGTGGATATTGAAATCCCCCATCCAAAGTATATTTTCAAACTTGCTACCCTCAGTGCTTCCTTCAAATGTATTTCAGCATGAAGGAGTACCAATTCATCAGCCAAGGAGTCATGAAACATGGTAGTCAGTAGGAAGTTTCCTTTCATGTGTTTAACCTGAAGCCTTGAGACTTCATGGGATCCAGACCCAATGCTGAGGACTCCAAGAGCAACAGCTGACTGTGTACTACTGTGCTACCATCTCTGCTGCTTTTGTCCTGCTAGTGGGGCCAGGCAAGGTGACCCCGTGCTTAGGAATTCTGCTCCACAGCACAGGAACCTGGATTCAATTCCTCTCTCGGGTGACTGTGTGGAGTTTGCACATTCTGCCCGTATCTGTGTGGCTTTCTTCTTGGTGCTGTGTTTCCTCCCACAGTCCAAAGATGTGCAGGTTAAGTGGGTTGGTCATGTTAAATTGCCTATAATATCCAGAGATGTATTGGCGATTGGAAATGTAAGGTTATGGGGATGGGCTGAGTCTGGGTGGGATTTTCTTCAGAGGATCAGTATGGACTCGATGGGCCAAATGGCCTGCTTCCACATTATGGTAATTCTATGATATTCATGATGGTGTGTATGGCACGTCATTTGTAAGGTATGAGTCAGTGAGCATGACTACGTCAGACTGTTGCTTGACTAGCCTGTGAGACAGCTCACATAAGTTTTGCACTCGCTCCCTGATGTTAATAAAGAAGACTTTGCAGAGTCGGCACGGCTGTTTCTGCTGACTGTTGTCTTTTCCGGTGTCTCAGTCAACAACAGATGGTTCAGTTTCATTCCTTTGTTGAGACTTTTCAGCAATTGATATAACTGAGTGGTTTGCTAGCCATTTCAGAGGGCAGTTGAGAATCAGCTACATTGTTGTAGGTCTGGAGTCACATATAGGTTAGATCAAGTGACAATGAAGGATATTTGTGAGCCAGATGTGTTTTTCTGACAATCAACAATTGTTTCACGATTATCAGTAGATTCTTAATTGCAGATTTTAAAAATTGAATTCAAAGTCCACAATCTGCCATGGCAGATTCAAATCCAGGTCCTCAAAACATTAGCTGAGTTTCTGGATTAATAGTCTATTAAAAATACAGCTTGAATATCCCCTCCACAGGGTAGGCTACAATAAATCCTGAATGCATCACTGACAGCACATCCCTTTCCACAATCTCCAACAACTAAAAGAACAAGGGCAGCATGGGAAGATCACAGCCTACAAGTTCCTCTCTGAGTCACAGATTTGGGCAATCTTCATTTTATTTTTCAGTGCTCAAGCAATCTTTCAGAGATCATGTCCAACAATCTATCTGACATTCACCATACAGACTGAAGTGGTTAAATTAGTAGAGTAATCAATACTTTCTCAAGGACAACTTGGGATGACCAATGAGTGTCAATTTTGCCAACCACACCCAAATCCTGAAAATGAAAAATCTCATGTTGCCATTCCTCACTGTACTTGTCAGCATAACCTTTGACTTGAATGTTATCTTGATGGAAAACAAGCCCTATTAGCAATGAGCTGAAAACTCATTGACCATATACTTCATGTTGCTTGGACATTACAGATGACAAGATTTATGAGGTGTTTTAATTACATTTCACGGCTGTCTTCTTCATATTTTTGTCCTGCATTCAAGTTTATTAGTGTAAGAGCTCTTTGTAATCAGTCCTGAAGTAAACTTATTTGACACTTAATTATATTAGTGGGTCCTTATATAATTAAACAAGCGAGCTGTTTGTTATGAAGAAATCCTCACACCTTATTTTAGCTTTTAACTGGATCAAAGTAAATAGAATAAATTGTGGGATTGTGACTGAAGTTTGTGATTGCTGAAAACCACGTGGGAGAAGGTCCAAAGGATATATTAAAGTCCTAATAAAAATTAATTCTTCATCATCTTATCTTGGATCATCATGGCTGTATTCCCAGCCTGAAATTTGGAAAGATGCTGAGACAAAGCAATTTCAATTCATCTCTGTGTACTGTTTATTTTTAATAATATTACATCTGTGTTCCCTTCCTGTTCCAATTCTTACTTCCTTTTGCAGCTCTTGGCAATACTTTTGTGTCAACTTTTCCATTACAAATTCCCATGTCACATTTATGATGTAAATATTCAGGGAAAGATAAATCTGCATTGGACACAGTCCAACAAAAGTTCAGCATACTGGTTCCTGAGATGAGAGTTACTTTTACAATGAGAGGTTGAATAAATTAAACTTATACTCCCTTTTATATCTGAGTGAGAGGTAATTTCAGTGAGAGGTAAAAGATTCTGATGGATTTGCAGGGCAGACTCTGAGGTTATTTCCACTGGCTGGAAGGGAAGTCTCAGGATCACTGAGGATTGGGATAATAGAATTTCTTCACTCAGAGGACCGTGAATCTTTACAATAGTTTTCCTGTAGGTTTGTGAATGTCCCATTGTGAGGTATATCAAGGCTAAGATTGAGAGAATTTTCCACTTTCATGTAATCAAGAAATATCAGGAACTGGCAAGAAATAGATTTGAAGCAGTGGATCAGCCATTATCTTTATAAATGGCAGTGCATGTCAAGATGCAATTTCATCTAATCCAGCTCCTATTGCTTATGAATTACTGATCATGGGTGCACATTAACTTACTGTTAAGACAATATTTCCTTGATAGCTGAAATACAATGTGCAATGAAAATCTATTGACAACCTTCTGATAATCAACTGCTCCCCTGAAGCTTTATTTTTAATACAATTAAATATTGCACTTTATTTTGTTTGATGTACTTAAGATAGTTGAAACATTTGGAGTCCTAATCATAGATCACGAAGATCACGGATCTTGTCAACAATGAAAAAGAAAATCATTAGGAGCATGTAAAACAGGAACACAAGGAAAAATATAAAAGTATGTGGATTGGGGGGGATAAACCTAGCAAACATGCCAATGCATCGGGAAGCCTGTTCCAAGCCAACAACTTCCACATTTAATTGTAACATAGTAAATTGCTCCTGCATAACACCTTCTGGAGAGTCAGTCAGTTAATTGACATCTCATAAATACTCAATTAGGGTAGCCTGAATACACTGGGACCTTTTTCAGTGGAGCATGACAGGTTGAGGAGTGACCTTATACAGTTTTACATAATCATGAGGGGCATAGATAAGGTGAATAGCAAAAGTCTTTTTCCCAGGTTAGGGGAGTCCAAAACTAGATGGCATGTTTTTAAGATGAGGAGAAAGACTTAAAAGGGACATGAGAGGCAACCTTTTCACACGGAGGGTGGTTCAAATGTAGAATAATCTGCCAGAGGAAGTAGTAGATGTATGTGTAGTTTCAACATTTTAAAGACATTTGGACAAACATATGAATAAGAAAGGATTAGAGGGAGATGGGCCAAATGCTGGAAAGTGGGACTAATTTTGTTTGGGAAACTTGGTTGGCATGGATGAGTTGGACCAAAAGGTCTGTTTCCGTACTGTATAACTTTATGTCTCCATAACACAAAAGTGTTGCACACAAACATTTCGACTCCATTATTCCAACTCCATCCTGGCACTGCATGGCAGTTGTATTTTGATCCCAAGGAGCCAGATACTGGCTGGAGGTGGACCTGCTGCCTTCCAAAACAGGTCCAAGTTAGCAACAGAAATGAAGAAAAGCCAAGGTGCACAGGTTAAAAGGCCCACTTCCATCACTGAGATATCAACCCAGTTCTGTACCTGTTCAGCCACTACCTCTCACCAGAACAACACATCAACGATGCCCCCATTGTACACACTAAGCCTCCTCTGTATACTGAATGTCTCCTCTATGCGACACATGCCCCTCCTTCCCAATATGCCCCCACTTTACTACCTAAGCCTCCACATACATTTTTTATTTAACCCATTTTTATGATCAACCTGTTCTGAGATGTTAATACCTACCCCTGGGAAGCACGTGGGACTTGAACCCAGGCCTCCAGATCAGTGGTAGTGACACTACCACTGTGCCACAAGAGAGCCCCTCATCATACATGTTAGTCACTCAAGAAAAGAATCCAAACCCTTTCACAGAGCTAGTCAATAATGATCTCCAACCCTAAAAGAATGGAACCCTTCAATTAGTCACTGCATTATATTATACTTAAACCTATATAAAAGTCTCAAACACACAGTACATTGCTTTAAAATACATATTGGTCTGAATCTTATGTCTTTTGGCTATGTCAGAGTTGCTTCAAGATTTCGGGAGGATTTTTTTGCCACAAAGCCAAATGAGATTTCGCACTATACTTAACAAACCCACTGCATTAATTATCTGCCAATTCCTCCAAGGTTTGTTTCAAAGGTTTTTCTCTCTGATTTTAATCCATCTTACCACAGACTATTCCAGGAATAAATTGCCATTCAGTGGATACTTACCCAAAGACTGGCATCCCTTGCAACCTCACCATCTTCAAAATAATGCAATGCACTAGACTTGCATTGGCATTCTCAAGCTGCCTGCTCTTTCACAGATAGAATCAGAACATCCCATTGGTGGTGGGCAAGTTGTTGAAGGGAATCCCGACGGACAAGATTTACACATATTTTGAAATGAAAGAACTGATTAGGGATAGTCAAAATGGCTTTGTGCATAGGAGATCGTGTCCTATTAATATTTTTGAAGAAGTAAAGAAGAAGATTGTTGAAGGCAAAGCAGTGGACATGTTCTAAATGGATTTCAATAAAACATTCAGTATGGTTCCTCATGGTAGACAGGTTACCAAGGTTATATCACATGGAATAGAGGGAGAAAAAGACACTTGGATACGAAGGTAGAAGACTGAGGGTAGAAGTGGAGGGTTGCTTTTCAGGCTGGAGGCTGGTGACAAGTGGTGTGCCACCAGGATTAATGCTGGGTCTACTGCTTTTTACCATTTATATAAATGATTTGGATGTGAACATAGGAGGTATAGTTAGTAAGTTTGCAAATGACACCAAAATTAGAGGTGCAGCGGACAGTGAAGAAGGTTACCTCGGAGTAAAAAAAGAACATTGATCAGATGGGCCAATGGGCTGAGGAGTGGCAGATGGAGTTTAATTTACATAAATGTAAGGTGCTGCATTTTGGAAAGGCAGATTATGGTAGGACTTATACACTTAATGGTAACACCCTGGGAACTGAACAAAAAGACCTTGGAACGAGGTTCATAGTTCCTTGAAAGTGGAATCGCAGGTAGATAGGATAGTGATGAAGGTGTTTGGTATGCTTGCTTTTATGGATCATTGCATTGAGTATAGGAATTGTGAGGTCATGTTGGGGCTGTTCAGGATATTAGTTAGGACTTTTAGCATGCAATTCTACTCTCCCTGCTATAGGAAGGAAGTTGTGGAACTTGAAAGGGTTTGGAAAAGATTTACATGGATGTTGCCAGGGTTAGAAGGTTTGAGCTAAGTGATGAGGTTGAATAGCTGGAGCTATTTTCCCTGGAGTGTTGGAGGCTGTGGAATGACCTTATAGAAATTTATAAAATCATGAGAGGCATGGACAGGGTAAATAGACAAGGTATTTTCTCAAGGGTGGGTGAGTCCAAAACCAGAGATTTGAAAGGGACCTAAGAGGCAACCTTTTCACGCAGAGGATGGTGTTCATGAAATGACGACATTTTGGAGGCTGGTACAATTACAACATTTAAAAGGCATCTGGGTGGGTTTATGAATAGGAAGGGTTTTGAAGGATAAGGGCCAAATGCTAGCAAATGGGACTAGATTAACCTAGGATCTCTGGTCAGCATGGATGAGTTGGACTGAAGGATCTGTTTCCATGCTGTAAATGTCTTAAACTCTATGACTCTATGACAAATAGAGGGAAAATAGTATCATGTTTCACCAACAGAGGTTGTGGTGAATGAGATAGTGTAAAGGAGAAGTGTCCTCTTTCCAGAGGATTGGCAGAAGAGGCCACACCACCAGACCCTGCCAGCTTGGATTGAGGTCATTGCCCAGGTCAATGCTATCTCCAGGCTGCACAGCAATGGTCAACAATGAAGCAAGAAGGTCAATTACCTTCTCCACTCCACCAGGGTAAGTGCCAATTCTACTGCCTCACACTCAATCTATCAGTGCCATTGCACAAACCTACCGTGAAGGCTCATACCTCACCATCTTCCGTGTTACCTGTAACACATTCTCTCATTTGTTCTTGTCCCACAGCTTCCTACATATTTTATATGTTATGCCCACCTCAGACCTTCAAAACACCTCACCACCTTTCCCACAATGCTCCAGCTTCCTTTCTATGTTTCTGTTCCCTTTTGGATTTGTCTTAACAGTTAGGATCTGGCTCAAAAAGCATAAACTTTTAAAACATAGATTCCCTTACCATAGTTGTCATCATTCAAATGAAAAAAACCTCAAGCCATTGAACAACCAAATAAGACTGAAAAGAGAAAGTAATGCCAAAGAATAATAATTACATGCTCCAAATAAATGATATAAAGCTTAACATTATCTTTATGGTACTACAAATCTGATATCTTCCTTTCCCTCATATTTCAACATGGTCTAAGTTGTTTTCATTGAGTAAAGGAAGCTATTCAGATCCCTACTCCAGCTATCATTTACCTTTATTAAGGTGACCTTCAAAGTATGTAAACAATTGTTGAGAGCCTTCCGGCATTTACATAGAACATAGAACAATACAATGCAGTACAGGCCCTTCAGCCCTTGATGTTGCGCTGCCCTGTCATACTAATCTGAAGCCCATCCTACCTAAACTATTCCATGTACGTCCATTTGCATGTCCAATGATGACTTTAATGCACTTAAAGTTGGCGAATCTACTACCAATGCAGGCAAAGCATTCCATACTCTTACTACTCTCTGAGTAAAGAAACTACCTCTGACATCTGTCTTATACCTTTCTCCCCTCACTTTAAAGTTGTGTCCCCTCGTGTTTGCCGTCTCCATACTTGGAAAAAGGCTCTCCCTGTCCACCCTATCTAACCCTCTGATTATCTTGTATGTCTCTATTAAGTCACCTCTCAACCTTCTTCTCTCTAACAAGAACAGCCTCAAGGCCTTCAGCCTTTCCTCGCAAGACCTTCCTTCCATACCAGGCAACATCCTAGTAAATTTCCTCTGCACCCTTTCCAAAGCTTCCACATCCTTCTTATAATGCGGTGACCAGAACTGTACACAATACTCCAAGTGTGGCCTTACCAGAGCTTTGTACAGCTGCGGCATAACCTCCTGGTTTCAGAACTCAATCCCTCTATTAATAAAGGCCAAAACACTGTATGCTTTCTTAACAACCCTGTCAATCTGGGTGGCAACTTTCAGGGATCTATGTACATGGACACCGAGATCTCTCTGCTCATCTGCACTCCCAAGAATCCTACCATTAGCCCAGTACTTTGCATTCCGATTACTCCGGCCAAAGTGTATCACCTCACACTTATCCACATTAAACTCCATTTGCCACCTCTCAGCCCAGCTCTGCATCCTATCTATGTTTCTTTGCAACCTACTACATCCTATGTCATTATCCACAACTCCACCGACCTTAGTGTCGTCCGCAAATTTACTAACCCACCCTTCTAAGCCCTCATCCAGGTCATTTATAAAAATGGCGAACAGCAGTGGACCTAACACTGACCCTTGCGGTACCCCGCTAGTAACTGGACACCAAAATGAACATGTTCCATCAACTACAACCCTCTGTTTTCTTTCAGCAAGCCAATTACTGATTCAAACTGCTATGTCTCCCACAATCCCATTCCTCCACATATTGTATAATAGCCTACTGTGGGGAATGTTATTGAACACCTTGCTGATATCCATATACACCACATTAACCAGTTTACTCTCATCTACCTGTTTGGTCACTTTGTCAAAAAACTCAATTAGATTCGTTAGGCATGACCTACCGTTCACAAAACTGTGCTGACTGTCCCTGATCAGATTATTCTTTTCTAGATGGTTATAAATCCTATCTCTTATAACCTTTTCCAACACTTTACCAACAATTGAAGTGAGACTCACTGGTCTGTAATTACCAGGGTTGTCTCTACTACCCTTTTTGAACAAGGGAACCACATTTGCTATCCCCCAGTCCTCAGGCACTATTCCTGTAGACAATGATGATTTGAAGATCAATGCCAAAGGCTCGTCAATCTCTTCCCTTGCTTCCCAGAGGATCCTAGGATAGATCCCATCCGGCCCAGGCGACTTGTCTATTTTCACACTCTGCAGTATTTCTAATACCTCTTCCTTGTAAACCTCCATCTCTTCTAGTCTAGATGCAAGTATCTCTGTATCTTCCTCGCCAACATTTTCATTTTCTATAGCGAACACTATGGAAAAATATTTATTTAGTGCTTCCCCTACCTCCTCTGATCCACAACAACTTCCCACTATTATCCTTGATTGGCCCTAATTTAACTCTCGTCATTCCTTTATTCCTGACATACTTATGGAAAGCCTTAGGGTTAACCCTGATCCTATCTGCCAACAACTTCTTATGTCCCCTCCTGGCTCTTCTGAAATCTCTTTTTGGGTCTTTCCTGACTTCCTTGTAACCCTCAAGTGCCCTAACTGAGTTTTCACATTTTGTCCTAACATAAGCCTTCTTCTTCTTCTTGACCAGGGATTCATCTTCCTTAGTAAACCACAGCTTTATATCTTCCTCCCTGCCTGACAGGTACATACTTATCTTGGACACAAAGGAGCTTTTCCTTGAATAAGCTCCACATTTTAATGTGCTCATCCCCTGCAGTTTCTTTCCCCATTCTCCATTTATGTAATCGTCATCATTGATGATCAATTCAGTTGGCCATTCTCTCCCTGGAAGAAGAGATCACAGTGTTCTGTAAAATCGAGTCATTCATCCTTGAAGTAGACTCCCCAATCTCTGCAAGCATGGAAAGTGCACAAGAACTCCTGCCTATACATTACATACTCTATGCCTCAGCTGCTCAATAAACCTTCTCTTCATTGACATCACTCAACATGCAACATATCTGTTAGATCTAATATGACTGTATCCAGCTGAATAGAGATCTCTGTCCTCCTACATACACACTGCTGCTAACCTTGACTTGACAATTAGCTCTTGTTCACTTGTAAAATGAGACCCACCAATGAAAATCTAACTGCCTCTTGAATGTGTCCCCAAGATTGTGTGGATTAGAGCTGGTGCATGATCTTGTCCCCAAGATTGTGTGGATTAGAGCTGGTGCATGATCTGCATATTTGTTGTCATAGTGCATAGTGCAACCTCCAAAATGAGCCTGAAAGTTCTATGAGACACTATAGACATGACTGGTGCAGTCAAGGCATCAAGTCAATGCATCATGTGACTGCCTAATGTTTAATCCTATCAACAGGTTGGTATCAGTCCTGTATATCCCAATCTCTCATGGCCAAGCACATTTGGTCTTCCTGATCTTCAGTGCCTCCTCCTTGTCTGCAGATCTTTATTGAATGTTGGCCAATGGAATGATCTCCCATTCTCAGCCACATGAAGAAGAAATCCATGAGTAAGAGTTGTGGAATGCTTTCACCCAATGGATGGAGAACACTTGTTGAGGGTGACCATGAGAGACGCAAAACAGCACATGATAGTGAAGAGCAGTGGATAAATGACACAGGAGAGAGTTTGTAGACAGAGGGAGGTAAATTATCATGGGAAGTGATGTACTGGATTAGATTTGAATAGGCAGAGTTAGGATTTTATGGTGATATAAGCATTAAAGTTTCAATTATCAGCCATTCCTCCCATTTTTTCTTCCTTCCTGAGCTTATCATATGCTTATTATTATTGGAGTCAGAGTCCACACTCCTACTGGTGACTAATAACATTGAAACATGTCCTCTTGTGTCAGTTGTGACAGTTGTGGGTTTATTTTAACCATCACTACAGCAAAGTATTCTCTCTGGGCCCTTATAGTCCATAACAACACATCCAGGAAGCCATCACTAAAGTTCTCTAACATCGAAATTTTGTAGTTCTATCTTCAAACTTCATCAACTTCCATATTTGGAATGCCTCTTTAAATGCAGGCATTGAAATCACATGCACACAATGATCAGATCATGTGAAATCAGGACCTGAATCTATAGTGTTCCAGAGATGTCTCTCTTCCCACCCTGGTACATTGTTCATTTTCATTGGTATGACTTTCTGTCTACAACTACAATGTGTCAAGTGATGTCCAGACCCACAGGAATAGTGACAAGCAGCAAGGCAGTACGAGTCCAGCAACAGTTCAGTGCAGTTGGTGAAGGACACAGCTGGCTCAGCACTCCAATAATAACAGAGGAGAAAAAGCCTGAAGAGAAATCCAGCAGCAAAAGGGGGTTGTGGGTGATGTACTTCAAAGCCTATCAAATCCAAGGGAATCACACAGAGGGAAAACCACAGGAGAGAGGAAACTGCATGCACAGTTGAGAAAGGATGGGAAGGTAAAAGGTTTTCACTGGCACAATTCATTGTGTAGTGACAGCGGTTGTCGCTGGGCTAGCAATCCAGAACCCCAGGCTGGGCATATGTACTGGGCCCAAGTACTGGGCACATGGAATTGAATCCCACTATAGCAGATGATATAATTTTAATTAAATGAAAATCTAGAATTGAAATGCTAGCCCTCTGGTAACCATGTAACCATTGTCAATTGTTGCAAAAACCCATCATGTTCATTAATGTTCTTTCAGGAAGGCAATTCACTGTTCTGTCCTGGTCTGGCCTACACATGACTCCAGATCCACAGCAATGTGGTTCACACTTAACTGCTTTCTGGTCAATTAGGGATGTGCAATAAAAACTGGCTGAGTCAGCAACATCCATGCCTTGTGAGTTAAACAAATGGGAAGGTGACAAAATTCCTGTCACTGCTTCTTGTCTGCGCTGAGGAACGAAGATATCACATTAGTGTCAATCCTGCCCAGCCAGCAAGACAAACTGTCATGAACTCCCTCGGAAAGATAATTTTACGGTGCCTGGCTACAGCAACAATAAGAGAATTCTGTCTACAGGTCAAAGCTTTTAAAACAATCTGCAACTATCGAAGAGATTAATAGACCTAGGAACAAATTACATTTTTCCACTTTCTTAGGGTAAGTGATGTACCCAACAACATGATTTCTTGTTTGCAAATATCATGAATATAGTAAAAAAGCAAATTTTAAATTGGGTAGAGTGCAAGAAGACTTATCCATTCTTTCTGATTCAACAGTATGATCGAAGTCTTAATTGAAGCCTCCAATCATTTTTATTCAAACTTCAGGTTTCATAGGTACCACAATAAGACTGTCACCACAGATGCAGGCCATCCTTCAATACAATAGGAGAGAGATCGTTCCCAATCAGCACTGCTCTTTGTTAATTAGAGATGCCTGTTTGGCTTTGAATCTTTTTCGTGAAGAAGTTATTGAAGGAACCGAAGTTGACTTATTGTTTAATGAATCAATCTCCACTATGAAAACTCCACTCCTAAGGCATCACAAAAATAATGCAGTTTTTTCCATTTCTGTTAAGTGGGGGGAAGCAACAAGCTCTGGGAAAAAGGAACCAGAGGCATGAGCCACAAGCGGGCATTCTAGACTCCAGTTGCTTTCTCTTGGACGTTTAACAGAGAATGAAACTGCCATTGTTAATGATTTTGGGGAAACAGAGGTCCAGGATATTTCCATATTTTGACTCAGCTGACAATGATTGAGAAGGCTCTGCTCTCTCTTTTGACAAGAAATACATTATTTTTCAAGTTGATAACAAGTATGTAAATTCATTTATTCAATCCGCCATGCATCAGCCACAGCTACACAATTACATGTAGATATTCCTTCCTGTGCTGAAAACTGGACTATCAAGAAGATGGAAGTGATGGACATCCTGCAGTCTCAGTTACTGTCAGCCTCACCAAGTAAAACTTCCCCTTGGGGCTGGTTACCTTTCTCCTTCATTCATATGATGGACAGTATCTTGACAAAGTTGCTAGCAACTAAGCTGAAGGTAAAGGACCTGCCAGATTACATGCCACAAATTGAAAGTATCCTAATATTTAAAAAGACAGCAGCTGAAGTGGAACTTATGGTAGCTCAATCATACATGAACGCCAGCAAAGGTTTGCAGCTTTATTTTTAACAGGGAGACCACAATTTCTGAGAAGTCTTGGATAATAGAGTTAGAAAGGAACCTTCAATCGTATATAGAGAAGATCTCAGAGTTTCAACATTGTTTCAATGTCTGTGAATGTTTGGGTAGCGTGGATAGCTTTCAATAAGTAGGGAACATAAAGGTGAACTTGATACATGTAAGGGAAAACTTCAAACCTTAGAATCAGCCCACAAGAAGTTGTTCAACAGCTGGAAACAGCTGGTGTAGAATGGTACAGGGTAAAGGAGGTGCTACATTCCAAATTGGATCAAATCAATATTTAATGTTCAGAAATTATTGAATAGAACAAATCTCATCTGAAGTCTGCAGTTGAGTCTTATCAGTAAATTATAAAAGGTCTCAAAGCTTTTTTTAGTGAAGAAGTAGAGCCCCAAACTATAAAGCTTTTAGAGCCAGTAAAAATCCTTAAAATGTATAAAACTGAGCAACAAATGGAGTTTGGAATTAATAAGAGCAAACAAGATTTGGAGAGATTTAACTACTGGAACAGATTAAAAAACTAAAAGCCCAGCTGTTGGCAGTTACACAGCATTGTCAAGCCACATGGTTCCATCAGGGAGGGTGCTCATATTGCAGTCCAGGATTTCACAACTGTTATACTGCATTTAAAGGGATTACAGTACCATCAGATGGAATTGATGATTGGCCACCTATCCTATTACCAGCGGGGTGTCTGTAGATAAAATATACATTACTAAAGTTGAACCTTCTAGCAAGCCTGCAGATCAGTGTACGGTGCAAATGCTTCCAATGGATCCCAACACTGATGCAGATATCCAAGAAAGTCTAATTTCTTGAATCATCAATTTCATTCTATGGTTGACGGTAGTGCACACGTACATTTTGAAGGAGATCCTGAGAGGCCATTATCTGAAGCGGAGCAGCTTCTAGCTGAAGCAGTGTGGAGTATGATGCCACCACTTACCGAAAGTGAAATATCTAATTTTGTTGTGGTAGAGAAGTCCTTATTTCCTCATCTTCTGAATCCTCTTCATTCTTCTTTTTGTCTATCTAATTCAGGATCAGAGACAGTGTTCAATCATTCTTCCATTGTCAAAGTAGCGGTGGGTAACATAGCTGTGAAGTTCTTCATAGGAACTGGTGAAGCTGGTATTTTAAGCATTTTCAAGTCTGCAACATGGAAGAAAAGGAGAATACAAATGTCT
This sequence comes from Hemiscyllium ocellatum, assembly GCF_020745735.1. Classification (NCBI taxonomy): domain Eukaryota; kingdom Metazoa; phylum Chordata; class Chondrichthyes; order Orectolobiformes; family Hemiscylliidae; genus Hemiscyllium; species Hemiscyllium ocellatum. The sequence continues at coordinate 69,610,868 of NC_083410.1, forward strand.
TCCACTTTAAGAGGTGTAGATGATTTGGGTCCTGCAGCTTTCTGCATTTTAATCTGCATATACATTTGGAAAATCAAATCAGTAATAATTCTATAGAGAAGGAATTCCTGGAATGTGTACATGATGATTTTTTGGACCAATATGTTGAGGAACCAACTAAAGAACAGTCCAGTCTTAACTGTATCCTGTCTAATGATAAAGGAATAGTTGGCAATTTAGCTGTGTGAGCCTCCTTGGAGAAGTGTGAGCATAATATAATAGAAATCTCCATGAAGATGGAAAGTGATTTGGTCCGTTCTGAAATGAGGATCTTGAATCTAAGGAAAGGAAATATGATGTGCGAGTTAGCTACAATGAATTGGGAAACATCACTTAGAGGGATGACAGTGCATAGGCAAAGAGCGCATGAATGAACTGCAACAATTGTTCATTCCTGCCTGCACAAAAATTGAATGGGCAGGTGTCCTAACCATGGCTAATAAGGGAAATTAGGAATAGTATTAGACCCTAGGAAGGGCATAAAATTTAGACAGAAAAGTAGCAGACCTGAAGATTAGGACCAATTTAAATTTCAGCAAAGAAGGATATGGATTTACAACAGGAAAGTCATGCTTGACAAATGTACAGGAATTATTCGAGGATGGAACAAATAGAATTGATAAATGGGATTATGACATGGAGGTTGAATCTGTTTGTGACTTAAATAAAAACATCCAGAGAAGATCACCTCACCTTGTAATCTGTTAAAAATTTGAGAATGAAAGAAGATCCTGGATTTCAAATGTATATTAAAAAAATTATTTATTTAACCCTAACAGTGAACACTATCAAAACTATGAACAAACTGGACACTTTTTCCCCTAACTAACTATTATCCTTAGCTGATCACAATTCTATTAATATGCTGTTCCAATAACACCGTTCATAATAATAGTAAATTGGCACTTAATCTCTTAAAACCCACATAGTTGATCTTCTCTTCTTCCTTCAGCCTTTCTTCTTCTTCTTGAATCTGCTGTATTCTCCTGGGTCTTTTTATTTTTTGCTGTGAGTAGTTTGAGCTACCAAATGCCTTGGTACCTTTTAAATAAATGGTATTTTCTTAGAAATTTCTTTAAGAGTTTTTCATATTAGATGGACAGTTAGCTCTCTCCTGATTTTCAAAAGTCCCGATTTTATATATTCCTGATGATGCACCAAATTCTTACAATATAATTGGTTTCAGGCTGTAAACACTATCAATTTTTAAATTCAATTGGCTTTGAATGGCTGAGTGTTTGGTTTAAATTAATTGGTCAAATTTGACTTGCCATCAAAACTGCAGCAAACCTTAGGTATCCATTAACAAAGCCAACTGTTACGCTTCCATTTTGGATCAGTCTGTCTTCCATAGCAGTTCACAGATTCCTTTCTCTGCTGAACTCTTAAGCTTCAAGAGCACTTTTCCTCTTAAAGAGACCACACTCTACTTTTCTATTCCCTGTTATTCTACCCATCTTTTTAACAGTGGGATCCACAGACGTGATTAATTTGGACTTCCAGAGGATTTTCAATAAGGTTCATTATTGGTTACCATGTTTGCCTATATAACAAGAATGACTGCATTTCAAATGCATTGAAATATCCTAAGAGCATTATCAGGTTATATGTAACTGTAATTTTTCTCTTTACAAACAATTCAATGCAATAATAAGTAATTACAAAATTAGAAATCATTGCCAAATATGTATGTTTTAAGCATTGAAATTCATGTGTACATCTTGGAATCATGTGCTTAATGAAGCACAACTGTGTTTATTAATAAGGATTCTTTTTTTTTCTCTAAATCATAGGCTTACAGTAAATTTTAATAAAATTAAGCAAGTATCCATTCATATTGAGTTCATAATGCCCAATATACAAGGGAATAACATCTATCAAATTTATTATATACATAACTGAAAAGGAAAGCACTCATTTTCACTACCAGTGAAGAATTCCTGGATCTCTAAAAATGGCTGCCAGCACTTCCCAATTTTGGTCTTGTGTGGGGTTTGTGTGGGTTGAATTCTTCGAATCATAGAATTCCTACAGTGTGGAAACAGGCCCTTCAGTCTAACTGCAAAGAGTAACCAACTCAGACTCATTTAACCGCTGACTAATGCAACCAAGCTACACATCCCTGAAAACTGTGGACAATTTAGCATGGCCAGTTCACCTAACCTGTACATCTTTGGATTGTGTGAGGAAATTGGAGCACCCAGAAGAAACCCACACAGACACAGGGAAAATGTGCCAACTCCACATAGACAGTCGCCCGAAACTGGAATTGAACTCGGGTCCTGATGCTGTGAATTGAAGGTGTGACCACGTGAGTTGGAAAGAGCCAAGGAAGCTGTAGTTTCTGATGTAATCAGAATGGAAAAAATGGTGAGGGGTTCCAGCACTATGTCAAAAAATTAGAATAAAATATGAAAATATACCTCAAATTTCAACCATTACATCTCCTTCATTTCTCTTTATCCCCACATAGTCCCCTGATCTATTTCTATCAACCCAGACTACCGAAGGTCCTCTATCTATCCTTGGGCTCTTCTTACCCCTATGCCAACTTATGCCTCTTTACTTATCCTCATGACCCTCATATCCCCATGCTGCTCTCGAGTTAACTTCAACCCACCACTCTTTTCCCTTTCACCTGTCATACCAACTCACATCCACAAGTATCCAGATCCGCATAACTATGCGCACTGCATTAAAAACGAAGTTATAAATGAAGTTCTATTACACAAAGACTACATTTTATTCAGGAAAGCAATCTTCTTCATTAAACGTATTTTGACAGGCCTTGACACTTTTGAAAATTCTTAACAGGTCAACAGTTCTCAATACTTCTTGAAAGTTCTTGAGACCTCTAGGTATATCTTGACATTTCTAGATAGGTCAAAATTTCATGACGCTTCTCGAGAGCTCTAAACATATCATAATTCTGAATTCACTTGCCAACCAACAAGCACTCTCTTTCCATGCAGTGTAAATGATATTTTCCTTTAACACTGGCAATTCTTGAGAATTACCTTGATGAAACGAAGATGAAAAGCTTTGACAAGACGTGTCTTATTTTTTCAATAATTTACCATTACTATTTTTTTTCCAAGGAAGCATTTTACTTTTAACTATTTGGACATGTAACAAATCCTCCATGACCACAGAGGAAACCTATGGCTAGGGGTTTATAACTAGGTTTTCAAACTTTTCAAGGGAAATACTTCTAAACCAAGTTCTCCACAATGTTCCCTCTGTCACTTACCTATCCCAAATGCTCCTCATCTATAACCAGCTTTCCCTGATGCACCTTGCCACCCCCACTCAGCTTTCCCCAATCTTCCTTGAGTGCACCCCATTCTCTCCATTTCTACTCCCTTTTCCAGCTTTCCGCAGTCCTTCCTACACACTCCCAACTCTCCTCAATCGTCTCCAGACCTAAACTAATCCTCCTGCATGCATCCAACTCTCCCCAGTCATGAACTTCACCACTCAGTTCTCCTTAATTTCCTTGTTCCCACATGAACCTCCAAAATCCTCAAGGTCCTTACTCACCTTTCCCCAATTTTTCCCTTTTCTTTAAATTTTGTGAGATGGAAGGGTGACATTAACTTACAGACGCTCTGCACAATGGTTTTCTGACCTTAGTAAAAGGGTTCTTTGGAAGTAAAAAAAAGTGAAATAATTCATTGTGCAATGTAATACAGTAATGACAGAATTACATTATTCATATAACATTTCTAACATGGGGACACTATGCAATTGAAGCAAAGGAAATTCAAGAAATGACAGATCAATTTAAAATGGTGCTCAAATTTATTTTTATGCAGACCCTGAACTTCTGTGTAGTTTGTGCAGTCTTCATTTGCAGTTCTGGCAAGAGATTGACTTAAGTCTCCCAACAAAAGCAGCATCAAACTAGAATAAGTAGGTTAGAACACAGTGTTTCATATAACTTCTGGTGGAGAATAGAGCAGGACTGGAGAAAGAACCTACAAACTTTCAAGCTCATAGAATGTGTTCATTCAATTATTAACTTGTTCTAAAAGACACAAGTATGACAAGAGATTAAGAGTGACTTTCCCTGAATTAGTTTTATTAATGGTAATTTCAGAAGTGATTTACTCCATGCATTGTTTATCATCCATTGAACTCACTGTGTAATTGTTTATAATTTGAGTGATATGATTGCAAAAATATATTTTATTCCAAAGGAGTGATCCAAATTATCGAGACTTTTAAGCCTGAGAATAAAAAATCCTGTGCATTTCCTTGAATTCCCCCACATAATCATCACAAAATCTAACTGAATAGTTCTGGCAACCTGGCTAAAATTAGATGTTATAATTTTACTGAAAAAACATTTTTTCATGAGTTGCTTCTTAATACTTTCTACATTATTCTGCAGAAATTCTTTTCCTGACAGCTTCAATACCTCAGTGATTAAACATGTGGAAAAGGTCTCTGTTTATGTAACATTCTGATTCATTGAGAATTGACCAATGAGTAGCACGACGGTCTCCATGGAGATGTCTACATGCTTTGCCCTCTTGACCAAGACAGTAGACACAATAATTTAGAAGGAAAAAATGGTGGAGATTAAAAGAACTTATGAAAATAAAATTGCTGCTTTTGTTTTCTTAACACATCAGTTATTTATCTGCATTTCAGTGCACTGCCCCATTCTTCAATTAAATAGAAAGCCATCTTATACTCAGTTTGGGTCACATTTCATTGATGTATCCGTGCTTCTTTTCAAAACTGATTTCACATTCCCTTTCAGGTTACTGCCACTCATTGCAGGCATCCGTGCTGTTTGGAAAATGGTACAACAGCTCAATTCATCTAATTAAGTTTTAATTGTAACTGATAAGACTTTAGCCATGGTGCTGACTACATGTCAAATGAAGCTGGTATCATCACTAATGCAACTGTATTAGACAGATATTCATTCAGGGTTGTCTCATTTCAGTCTGAATGTCTTGATAATTTTTCCAGTGACAAATGCATTAGGTGCAGAAACAACTCTCAAAGTAATTAGTCCTCCATGTTGTTGAAAACTGTTTATAATTTAATATGCTTCCTTGCTTAATGTAAACTCTTAAGAAAAATTGCTTGGGATCATATTCTTCATGCCCTATCTGAAACACATTTCTAAGAGGTGAAATTAATTTTATAACTCACAATTTGGATCCTCAGGGAGTAATAACATTCTCTACTGACAAATTGTAGAATTTCCACAGGTACACAAATGGCCACAAGAATTCTGCCAATATTCTAAAAACCGAAAGAACTGCAGATGCTGTAAATCAGAAACTAAATAAGAAGTTACTGGAAAAGCTCAGTGGTTCTGACAACAACCATGAAAAGAAATTAGAGCTAACATTTCAGGTTCAGTGACCCTTTCTCAGAACTGAAAATAGCGAGGAAATGTTGGTTTATATGCAAAAGACCAAATGCGGGAAAGGGGTAAGAACTATACAAAAGGTGGGCATAGAGCCCAAAGAGAGAGAAGAATAGTTGGACAGCCAAAAGAATCAAAAACAATCTGGCTAGGAGGATGAATCCCTGTTAATGGAGACTGTTAATGGCTAACAAAAGGCAGTGTGTAATGGCAGGCTATGTGATAACAAGGCCTGGTGCGTGGAGTAGGAGGCTAGGACATAGAACATGGAACATAGAAAAATACAATGCAGTACAGGCCCTTTGGCCCTCGATGTTGCACCAATCCAAGCCCACCTAACCTACACTAGCCCACTATCCTTCATATGCCTATCCAATGCCCATTTAAATGCCCATAAAGAGGGAGAGTCCACCACTGATACTGGCAGGGCATTCCATGAACTCACGACTTGCTGAGTAAAGAATCTACCCCTAACATCTGTCCTATACCTACCACCCCTTAATTTAAAGCTATGCCCCCTCGTAATAGTTGACTCCATACATGGAAAAAAGTTCTCACTGTCAACCCTATCTAAACCCCTAATCATCTTGTACACCTCTATCAAGTCACCCCTAAACCTTCTTTTCTCCAATGAAAACAGCCCCAAGTGCCTCAGCCTTTCCTCATACGATCTTCCTACCATACCAGGCAACACCCTGGTAAACCTCCTCTGCACCCGTTCCAGTGCCTCCACATCCTTCCCATAGTATGGCGACCAAAACTGCACACAATACTCCAGATGCGGCCGCACCAGGGTCTTGTACAACTGCAACATGACCTCAGGACTCTGGAACTCAATTCCTCTACCAATAAAAGCCAGTACGCCATATGCCTTCTTCACAGCACTATTTACCTGGGTGGCAACTTTCAGAGCTCTGTGTACATGGACACCCAGATCCCTCTGCTCATCCACAGTACCAAGTATCCGATCATTAGCCCAGTACCCCCATCTCCTTGTTACTCCTATCAAAGTGAATCACTTCACACTTAGCTACATTGAACCCCATTTGCCACCTTTCTGCCCAGCTCTGCAGCTTATCTATATCCTGCTGTACCTGCCACATCCTTCCTCACTGTCAACAACTCCACCGACTTTCATATCATCCGCAAACTTGCTCACCCAACCTTCTAGCCCCTCCTCCAGGTCATTTATAAAAATTACAAACAGCAATGGTCCCAAAACAGATCCTTGCGGAACACCGCTAGTAACATGAGGGAGTTCCAGCTCTAAAAGTATTAAACTTAATGTTAAGTCCAGAGAGCTTCAGGGTGGTCAATGGAAAATGACGTACTGTTCTTCCAGCTTACACTGAGCTTCACTGGAACATTGCAGCAAGCCCAAGACAGAGATGTTGGCCAGGGAACAGGATGATGTATTAAAGTGTCAGGCAATCAGAAGCTCAAGGTCTTTTTTGTGGGCAGAATGTAGATGTCCTTAAAAGCAGCCACCCAGTCTACACTCCATTACCACAATGGAGACCACATTGTGAGCAGCAATGAGGGTTGCAGGAAGGTGCTGTGGGGCTGTATAGAGGTGTTTGGAGTGAAGGAAGAGTGTACCAGGCTAACCCAGAGGGAATGGTCCCCACGGAAGGTGGACAAGGGTGGGGAGGGGAATATATGGCTGGTGGTGGCATCTTGCTGGATGTGGCAGAAATGGCGGCTGATGATCTTCTGGACGTGGATTCCGGTGGGATGGTAGGTAAGGAGAATGGGAACCCTATTGATGGGGTCAGAGATGGAGAAACTGGGAGAATGGAGTCTTTACAGGAAGTAGGGTGAAAGGATGCATAGTCCAGGTAGGTGTGGGAGTCAGTGGGTTTATAGTGGATATTAGTGGCCAGTCTATTGCCAGAAATGGAAACAGAGATGGAGTTAGAGATAGACCAACAGCATGGGTTCAAGTTCTGCACATGCTGAGGTCACCATGAAGGAAAACTTCCTTAAACTCTCCCCTTACATTAGATGGGGTGACCCTCGGGTTAAATCATCACCAGTTCTCTCTCATGAGACAGTAGCCCTATCTATGGTCTGGTCAGATGATAATGACTTTTCCTGTAGTATTGGGATCTGGAAAGCACTGCCTGAAATGGTGATAGAAGCAAATTCAGTCACAACATTCGAAAGATAAATGTTTCCACGATGAGGGAAAATTTGCATGTAGGTGTGAAAAGAGCAGGTCAGTGTAATGAGTTGGTTAAAAATCAACCAAACAGCCAGCGCAGGAATTATTGGATTATTTCAGGAATCCGATAAGGCCAACATTAACAAGGGAGCCTCCGAAATGTCCACCTGCTTCCTCAACCAAGGATTCCTCAGCACCATTGACAACAGGGGCCTCAACAGGTCTGACCCATCTCCCACACTTCTGCACTCACCCCATCTCTTACCTCGCGAAACAGCAACATGGTTCCCATTGTCCTTACCTACCATCCCACCAGATTCCGTGATCAGAAGATCATCAGCCGCCATTTCAGCCACATCCAGCAAGATGCTACCACCAGATGCATATTCCCCTCCCCATCCTTGTCCACCTTCCTCAGGGACCATTCTCTCTGGGGTAGCCTGGTCCACTCTTCCTTCACTCCCAACACCTCTCTACAGCCCCACAGCACCTTCCTGTAACCCTCAAAGGTGTAACACCTGCCCATTCATCTTCTCCCTCTTCAGTGTCCAAGGGCCCAAACATACGTTCCAGGAGAAGCAGCACTTTACCTGCACTTTCCACAATTTAATCTACAGCATTTGCTGCTCACAATGTGGTCTCCACTACATTGGGGAAGGAAGCGTGGACTGGGTGACTGCTTTTAAGGACATCTACAGTCTGCCTGCAAAAAAAGACCTTGAGCTTCCAGTTACCTGACACTTTAATACACTGTCCTATTCCCTGGCCAGTATCTCTGTTTTGGGTTTGCCGCAGTGTGCCAGTGAAGCTCAATGTAAGCTGGAAGAACAGCACCTCATTTTCCGTTTGAGCACCCTGCAGCCCTCTGGACTTAACATTGAGTTTAACAATTTTAGAGCTAGAACTCCCCCTTGTCCTAGACTCCTACTCCACGTACCAGGCCTTATTATCACATAGCCTGCCATTGCACACTACCTATTGTTAGCCACTAACAGTCTCCATTAACAGCTATTCATCCTCCTAGCCAGATCATTAACTTTTTTGTCAGTCCAAGTATTCTTCTCTCTCTTTGGGCTCTATCCCACCTATTATATAGTCCTTATCCCCTTCTCGTATTCTGTCTTCTGCATATAAACCATGATATGAAGATACCGATGTTGGACTGGGGTGTACAAAGTTAAAAATCACACAACACCAGTTTGTAGTCCAACAGGTTTAATTGCAGTCCCTAGCTTTCAGACAACCACCTGAGGAAGGAGCAGCGCTCTGAAAGCTAGTGCTTCCAATTAAACCTGTTGGACTATAACCTGGTGTTGTGGCATATAAACCAACATTTCCTGAGAAAGGGTCACTGGACCCGAAACGTTAACTCTGATTTCTCTTAACATATACTGCCAGACTTGCCGAGCTTTTCCAGCAACTTATGTTTTTGTTTCTGCCAATGTTGTGTTCTGTAACCTGAGATTAAGACACTTTTTATGAACTGTCAATAACTGCCTAGCAGATACTGCATACAAAACTATAATGTCATTATATGCATGTCAGAACAGGACAACCTCACTCATTGCAATGCAGATATGAAATGCAAATTGTCAGGTAACTATGAAGTAGGAAAAAGAGAGGACTGCAGATGCTGGAGATCAGAGCTGAAAAATGTATCGCTGGAAAAGCGCAGCAGGTCAGGCAGCATCAAAGGAACAGGAGAATCGATGTTTCGGGCATAAGCCCTTCTTCAGGTAACTGTGAAGTGCAATCTCAGTGCCTGGACTGAATCGCTGACATAAAGCTGTTGTGCTATTGACATTTGCTTCCTTGGCATGTAGCTTAGTGCTAGTACTTCTCCTTGGCTGGTTGCTTCCAGGAGATGACTGTTCAGGAAAATTATCCCTAGTGAGGCATGGCCTCCACTGACAGTTGTCCTTAGGGAGCTTGAAATAATGTGAAAACGAGTAATAGATATACAGCCTGGAGTATAAGTGAGTGCCGGTTGGGCATCTCTCTACCCTCCAAGTTAGACTTACCAGACTTATTGTTGTAGCCGTACTATATAGTAGAGTGTAAGAATTAAATAATCATAATTTCATTTAATGCCACCTGTGTTCTATGCTGGATCTTGCTGGTTCCCTTAGTTGCAGGAATGCCAACTTTCATTTAGCTTCAAATAAGACTATGCAAATGAAATAATAGAGGTTGAGACTTCAGAAAGCCCAGTTAATTTCATTTAATACACCTTTAACAGAGAAACATGTTAACCTCAGGTATGTGCGAGTATACAAATCTATGCTGGCTTTTTCCAATTAGTTCATACTATTTATTGTGTGAAGGATAAACACTAAAAGGTGTTTTGATGAAGAGTCACCAGACACGAAACATTAACTCTGCTTTCTTCCCATAAATGTTGCCAGACCTGCTGAGTTTTGCCAGCAATTTCTGCTTTTATTTCAGAGATCTTATATCTGCAGTTCTTTGTTTTACTAAAGTTTTGTCACTTCCCAGTGATTTTTCAATAAAAACCATGAACTCTGAATATATCAAAGGAGACTGAATTCTGCTGCAAAGGGGGTAAAATGCTATTGGCTGCATTCCATGATTGGTCTGGCTCTTCCTGTAACTCGGAAGGTCAATGTAAAATAAAGTCTCTCTGCAACAGAGTTTCCCAGATCTCTTAAGGGGAACATTAATAATTTAAATCTGCAGTTCATACCTGTTTTCCAGACAAATTGATTCACTCAGTGGAAATAAAGCACAAAAAAATGAAAACACACAGAATTTATTATGTCTCAAACAGTAGATGAGACCAGGTTATAGTCCAACTGCTCCTTCTTCAGGTAGATTATGGAGTAGGATTGTAGGGACACAGAATTAATAGCAAAAAGATCACCGAGTCATACAATTGATGCGATATATTGCATGAACCTAGATTGCTGTTACGTCTTTCATCTTTTAGAATGGGTTGCAGGTTTCGATTCATTAATATGTAAATCCCAGAACTTCTTTCAAGTCATATTCCTGAGATAATTTCAGGTTTTATAAAAAAAATCACCCTTTTTGATCTTACTCCACTAGCTACCTGACGAAGGAGCAGCGCTCCAAAAGCTTGTACTCCCAAATAAACCCATTGGACTATTAGCTGGTGTCATGTGATTTTTAACTTTTTCCACCCAGTCCAACACCGGCACCTCCACATCAAACAATAGAAATATAGGAAATAGGAGTAGGACTATTTGACCCTTCAAGTCTGCATTGCCATTCATTATGATCATGACTGATCATCTGTTATGGACTAGGCCAGAGCACTCCAAACATTCTTAAGCAACAGCCCAGACCATAACTTTGCAATTTGTTTTAGATTTAGATTAGATTCCCTCCACTGTGGGAACAGGCCTTTTGGCCCAACAAGTCCACACAGACCCTCTGAAGAATAACTCACCCATACCCATTCCCCTCTGACTAATATACCTATAACAAATGGGCAATTTAGAATGGCCAATTCACCTAACCTGTACTTCTTTGGACTGTGGGAGGAAACCGGAGCACCCGGAGGAAACCCACACTGACATAGGGAGAATGTGCAAACTCCACACAGACAGTTGCCTGAGACCAGAATCGAACTTGAGTCCTTGATGTTGGGAAACAGCAGTGCTAACCATTGACCCACCATGCCGCCTCACATTTAGTAAGTGTACAGTAAAATTTACCCAGAGTGATTTAGCTAGGTTGACTAGCAGGTTTTAAAATAGACAAAAATTAATTCACAAAATTACGGAATGAAACACAAAGAAGAGTATAGAATACCCACAGAATTCAGACTATTCCAAACTAGACTTTATTATACTGTTCTGAATATACACAACAGTCCCAATAAACAAACACTAAACATCGAGTAAAACTGAAACAAAGGCTTACAGGTTGAAGTTATAAGGGGACAAGGAGAGAGAGTCTAGCAGCCTGTTTCCACACAGCTCCATAGCTGAACTCCCTAAGGTAAGTACTGAACTAAATTGCTCAGCTAGAAAGCTGGCATGCCCCCTTGATTTTTACAGGTTACTTCTAAAAACTTAAAAGCTTTGGCCTAAAGTCTCATTGGTTTATGTATGAACAAAACGGCCTTTCAGCTCTGTACTAAACCAGTCAATTCAGAGCCTGAGTGGTTTACGATCCCTCTGAAAACCTAGGACACAGTATCCCTGAGAAAAGGAACAGCTTTTAGAAAAAAGGACCAGCTTTGTGACACATCCAACTCAGTAGCCTGCTTCCGTTTATCCCCATATCTTTTGATCCAAGTGCTATATCCAACTCCTTCTTGAAATGTTTTTACTTTGAATGCTACTTTGGTAACAAATTCTACAAGGTCACCACTCTCTAGGTGAAGAAATTTATCCTCATTGAGTCCTAAATGATTTAGCCTGTATCCATGGTTGTCCTGGACAACCATATCATCAGAAACATCCTTCCTGCATCTACCCTGTCTAGTCCTGTTAGGAATGTTTAGGTTTCTATAAGATCCCCTCTCAATCTTCTAAATCCTAACTGATTCAACCTCTCCTCATATATCACTCCGCCATCCCAAAAATCAATCCAGTAAGTCTTCACTTTACTTCCTCTGTAGTAAGAACATCTTTTTTCAAACAAAGAGATTAAAACTGCACTCAATCTTCCAGGTGCAGTCTCACCACCTGTCCCAATACAGCAAGACAATTCTGAGTACTCGGAATCCATCACTATAAAGGACAACAAACCATTTGACTTCTTGATGGACTGTTGAAGCTGAATGCTTAATAGGAGTGGTGCATGATTTCACCTGGATCTCCTTGCACATTTCCTTCTCTTAATTTGTATATATTCAAATAATAACCTGCTTTCCTGTTTTTGGTCTCATTTATCCACATTATGCTGCATCCATCATATAATTGCCCACTCGTTCAGTTTGTTCGAACTATACTGAAACTTAACTGTATCCTCCTCACAGCTCACTCTCCCATCCAGTTTTGTATCATCTACAAATCTGGAGATATATTAAATTTAGTTCCTTCATCAAAATTATTAACATATATTGTGCACAACTGAGATCCAAGCACAGATCCCATTAATCACTGACTGCTACTCAGAAAAAGACTCATTTACTCTTCTCTTTATTTCCTGCCTGAAAACCAGCTTTCTAGCCATCTCAATACACTAATCTAATCCCACTTGCTTTTAAGTTTACACATTAATCTCTTATGTGCGACTTCATCGAAAGCTTTTTGAAAGTCCAAGTAAACCACATTCACTGTGCCCAGCTCATCAACTCTGACTTACATCCTTGAAGAATTCCAGTACATTTGTCAAGCATGATTTCCCTTTCATAAATCCCATGCTGACACTGTTTGATCCTGCCACTGCTTTCTAAATGCCTAAATATTTCATAATGGACTGTAGCACTTACCCCACTACTAATGTCTGACTCCCTGGTCTATAATTCCATTTTCTCTCTGCCTCCTTTTTTAAATAGAGAAGTTACATTCATCACGTCCAATCTTCAACATGTCCAATCTTCATATTTTCATGAGTTCATAGTAATAGAAGCATGAGTAGACCATTTGGCCCAGCAGGTTTGCTCCACCATTCATTAAGATAATTGTCTCATGTCCTCTTCTCTGCAATATCCTCATAAACTTTAATTCCCCAACCAGGCAAAAACCCATCCAACTCTGTCTTGAATATATTTAATGAAACTGCCTCTACTGCTTCCTTGGGCAGAGAATGCCATAGATTCACTAATCTCTGGGAAAAGCAGTTCCTCCTCATCTCTATCCTAAATCTACACCCTTTAATCTTGAGGCCTTGTCCCCTAGTCCTAACCTCACCCACCAGCGGAAACAATGTTCTTGCCTTTTATCTCATCTACCTCTTCCATAATTTTATGTTTCTATAAGATCCCATCTCATTCTTCTAAATTCTAGCAAATACAGTCCTAGGCAGCTCAATTTCTCCTCAAAGGGAACCCCCCCCGCCCCGCCGCATCTCTGGAATCAACCTGGTGAATTTCCTCAGCACCGTCTCCAAAGCCAGTATATCTTTCCTCTGATAAGGAGACTAGAACTGTGCACAATACTGCAGGTGCAACCTCACCAACACCTTGTACAATTGCAGTAGAACCTCCCTGCTCTTAAATTCAGTCCCTCCAGCAATGAAAGCCAATATTCTGTATGCCTTACTGATTACCTGTTGCACCTGCAAATCAACTGTGAATAATTCATGTAGGAGCACTCCTAAGTCCCTCTGCACAACATGCTGCATTCTTTCACCATTTAAATAATACTCTGACCTGCTATTTTCATTTCTAAAGTGGATAACCTCACATTTACCAACATTGTACTCATCTGCCAAACCCTTGCCCACTCACTTAACCTTTCTAAATCTCTCTGCAGACCCGCCACATCCTCTACACAGTCTGCCTTTCCACTCAATTTAGTGTCATCAGCAAATTTGGATGCATTACACTCAGTGTCCTCTTCCAAATCATTTATATAAATCATGAACATTTGTGGGTCCAACATTGACACCCTGCTCACCACTGATCTCCAACCAGAGAAACACCCATTTATCCCAACTCTCTGCTTTCAATTGGTTAACCAGTCCTCTATCCATGCTAGTATATTTCCCGCAACTCCATGCATTCTTATGTTATGGATGAGTCTTTTATGCGGGTCCTTTTCAAATGCCTTCTTGGAAATCCAAGTACACAATAGCCACCTGTCGCCCTCCATCTACCATGCTCATCACATCCTCAAAGAACTCCAGTTAGTATGTCAAACATGGCCTTCCCTTCCTGAACCCATGCTGCATCTTTCCATCCAGAAATCCCACTATTTCTTCTTTGATGATAGCCTCCAGCATTTTCCTGACTACAGATGTTAAGTTAACTGACCTATAATTACCTGCCTTTTGCCTACACCCTTTTTAAAACAGCAGTGTAACATTCACTGTCCTCCAGTCTGCCGGACGCTGCTCTAAGTCCAGTGAATCTTGGTAAATTAACACTAACGCATCTACTATAACTTTCGCCATTTCTTTCAGTATGCTGAGATGCATTCCATTAGGACCAGGAGATTTATCTACCTTTAGACCCATAAGTGTGCTCAACATTACCCCTTTAGTGATAACAATGATTTGAGTCCTCACCTTCCATTGAATCCTTAACATAATTCTTTAGCAGGTTAAATGCATCTTCCACTGTGAAGACCGACACAAAATAATTATTCAAGACCTCAGCCGTTTCAGCATTACCCAATGTTAATTCCCCTTTCTCATCCTGCAAGGAACCCACATCTGCTTAAGCCACTATTTTCCATTTTATATATTTACAAAATCTTTTCCTACATGTTTTTATATTTGTGCTAAGTTTGCATTCATAATCTTTCCTTTCTTGCTTGCTTGCTTCATGGTTCTTTGCTGCTTTTTAGTTTTCCCAATCTTCCAGTTTCCCAATACATTTGGCTGCTTTGTGAGCTGGAGCTTTTAATTAGATGTCTTCCTTTATTTCCTTGGTTATGCAAGGCTAGCTCTTCCAAACCTTGCTATCCTTGTTTCTGAAAGGAATATACCTTCCTTGAGCACTGTAAAAAATTGCTTTGAAAGTGTTCCACTGTTCCTCAACTGTTCCACCATATAACTTATGTTCCCAGTCTAATTTAGCCAACTCTTTCCTCATCCCATTATAGTCTCCCTTGTTTAAGCAAAACATCCTGGTTTTCGGTGATACTATTTCATCCTTTATTTGTATCTGAAATTTAATCATACTGTAATCACTCTTTCTGAGAGGATCATTAATTTTACAGATTCGGTAATTGTAGGTTCGGTAACATGCTGTTCAAGAAAGTTTTCGTGGATAAGTTCTATGAACTCCTCTTCAAGACTGCCTCTACCAACACGATTCAGCCAATCAATGTGCATGTTAAAGTCCTCCATGACTACTGCTGTTCCATTCTTACATGCATCAGATATTTCTTGATTGATTGCCTGTGCCATTTTTATTGGGTGACGTATAGACTACTCCCACCAGTGATTTCTTCTCCTTTCTATTCCTGATCTCCATCCAAATGGATTCAACATTTTGCTCCTTAGATTGTATGTTGTCTATTGCTATCACCCTAATCTCATTCTTAATTAAGAGCGTGACCCCATCTCCTTACCTTCCTGCCTATCATTCCTAATTACCTGATACCCTTGGCTGTTTATTTCCCAGTCATCACCATCCTGCAACCACATGTCTGTAACGGGAACTAAATCATACTGTTTTGTACTGGTTTTCACAACAAGTTCATCGACTTTGTTTCAAATTATACGGGCATTCAGATAAAATGCCCTTATACTCCTTGTCTCTTTAGAATCTAGCAATCTCCCTGTCTTTTGCATACGATTCTGTCACCCAATTTTTTTATTTCTTTTTTAAGACCATAAGACATAAGACCATAAGACATAGGAGTGGAAGTAAGGCCATTCGGCCCATTGAGTCCACTCCGCCATTCAATCATGGCTGATGGGCATTTCAAACTCCACTTACCCACACTCTCCCCGTAGCCGTTAATTCCTATGACATCAAGAATTTATCAATCACTGCCTTGAAGACATTTAGTGTCCCGGCCTGCACGGCAATGAATTCCACAGGCCCACCACTCTGTGGCTGAAGAAATTGACTCCGCATTTCTGTTCTGAATTTACCCCCTCTAACTCTAAGGCTGTGTCCACGGGTCCTACTCTCCTCGCCTAATGGAAACAATTTCCTAGCGTCCACCCTTTCCAAGCCATGTATTATCTTGTAAGTTTCTATTAGATCTCCCCTGAATCTTCTAAACTCCAATGAATACAATCCCAGGATCCTCAGCCGTTCCTCGTTTGTTAGACCTGAGCTCACTCTCTCAGTGGAGCAGGTAACGGCTATCTGGTGGTGTGTTTTTTAAGTCGCGGTATAGTCCAGTTATTTTTTTTAACGGTTAAAATTTAAAGTTTTTTTAAGTGCCTAGCGGACCCGGAAGCTGGTGTCGCACAAGCTTACCTGGGAAGGTTATTTTTTCTCTATAAAAGCGCGCAGCTCCAAGCCTTCGGCCTCACTCTCTCAGCGGAGCAGGTAACAGCTATCTGGTGGTGTGTTTTTTAAGTCGCGGTATAGTCCAGTTATTTTTTTTAACGGTTAAAATTTAAAGTTTTTTTAAGCGCCTAGCAGACCCGAAAGCTGGTGTCGGGCTAGCTTACCTGGGAAGGTTTTTTTCTCTATAAAAGCGCGCAGGCGAGGAACCCGAGGCACTACAGGGTTCTCTAACCTAATAATAAGACCCGTTGTGGTAAGCATGTAAGTGCTACATTTTGCTTGTTTGTTTCTTTAGATCCAGTTTTCTTTTTAAAGTTTACCTTTTAGAGGAATGGCAGCGCAGGCAGTGCAATGTTCCTCTTGCAAGATGTTTGAGGTGAGGGAAGCCATTAGCGTCCGTGCTGATTACACTTGCGGGAAGTGCATTCATCTCCAGCTCCTCCAAGACCGTGCTAGGGAACTGGAGTTGGAGTTGAATGAACTACGGATCATTCGGGAGGCAGAGGTGGTCATAGATCAGAGCTTTAGGGCAGTAGTTACTCCGAAAGTTATAGACAGATGGGTGACAGTGAGGGGGACTGGGAGGAAACAGCCAGCCCCTGCAGTCGTTCCCCTCAATAACAAGTATACCGTTTTGGATACTTGTGGGGGGATGACTTACCAGGGGTAAGCAACGAGGTTCAGGCCTCTGGCATAGAGCCTGTCCCTGTTGCTCAGAAGGGAAGGACGGAGAAAGGTAGAGCAATAGTTATTGGAGACTCAATAATGAGGGGCACAGATAGGTGGTTTTGCGGAGGCGACAGAGACTCACGTTTGGTATGTTGCCTCCCAAGTGCAAGGATGCGTGATGTCTCTGATCGTGTTTTCCGGGTCCTTAAGGGGGAGGGGGAGCAGCCCTAGGTCGTGGTCCACGTTGGCACCAACGACATAGGTAGGAAGAGGGGTGAGGATGTTAAGCAGGCTTTCAGGGAGCTAGGTTGGAAGCTCAGAGCTAGAATGAACAGAGTTGTTGTCTCTGGTTTGTTACCCGTGCCACGTGATAGAGAGTCGAGGAATAGGGAGAGAGAACAGTTAAATGCGTGGCTACAGGGATGGTGCAGGAGGAAGGGATTCCGGTTTCTGGACAACTGGGGTTCTTTCTGGGGACGGTGGGACTTCTATAAACAGGATGGTCTACACCTTAACCTGAGGGGCACCAGCATCCTTGGGGGGAGGTTTGCTAGTGCTCTTTGGGAGGGTTTAAACTAACTCTGCAGGGGATGGGAACCTGGACTGTAGCTTTAGGGTACAGGACCTCAAGTGTAGGGAGGTTAGGAACAAGGCATCGATCTCGAAGGAGGGTGCCGGTAAACAGGAAGGTGGCTTGAAGTGTGTATACTTTAATGCTAGAAGTATAAGAAATAAGTTTGGTGAACTTGCAGCGTGGGTTGGTACCTGGGACTTCGATGTTGTGGCCATTACAGAGACGTGGGTAGAACAGGGTCAGGAATGGCT
Source organism: Hemiscyllium ocellatum (assembly GCF_020745735.1). NCBI lineage: Eukaryota > Metazoa > Chordata > Chondrichthyes > Orectolobiformes > Hemiscylliidae > Hemiscyllium > Hemiscyllium ocellatum. Next base: position 69,629,024 of record NC_083410.1, read on the forward strand.
ATTGCAGGTTCCAGGGTTTAAATGTTTTAGTAGGGTCAGAGGTGGGGATAAAAGAGGGGGAGGTGTGGCATTGCTTGTCAAGGATAGTATTACAGCGGTGGAAAGGACGATGGAGAAAGACTTGCCATCTGAGGTAGTTTGGGCTGAGGTTAGAAATAGGAAAGGTGAGGTCACCCTGTTAGGAGTTTTCTACAGGCCTCCTAATAGTCCGAGAGAAGTAGAGGAAAGTATTGCAAGGATGATTCAGGAGAAGAGTGAAAGTAGTAAGGTGGTTGTTATGGGGGACTTTAACTTTCCAGATATTGACTGGGAAAGCTATAGCTCGAGTTCGTTAGATGGGTCGGTGTTTGTCCAATGTGTGCAGGAGGGTTTCCTGACACAATATGTAGACAGGCCAACAAGAGGTGAGGCCATACTGGATTTGGTTCTAGGTAATGAACAAGGCCAGGTGTTAGACTTGGAGGTAGGTGAGCACTTCTGGGACAGTGACCACAACTCGGTGACTTTTACTCTAGTGATGGAGAGGGATAAGTGTGCACTGCAGGGCAAGAGTTATAGCTGGGGGCAGAGAAATTATGATGCAGTGAGGCATGACTTAGGATGTGTGGATTGGAAAAATAGGCTTCAAGGGAAGGACACAAATGATATGTGGAGCTTGTTCAAGGAGAAGCTATTGGGTGTCCTTGATAAGTATGTACCAGTCAGGCAGGAAGGAAAGGGTCTTGTAAGGGATCCGTGATTTAATAAGGAATTGGAATCCCTTGTGAAAGGGAAGAGGGCGGCCTATGTAAAGATGAGGCGTGAAGGTTCAGTTGGGGCGATTGAGAGTTATAAGGTAGCCAGGAAGGATCTAAAGAGAGAGCTAAGAGCTGCGAGAAGGGGACATGAAAAGCCCTTGGTTGGTAGGATTAGGGAAAACCCTAAGGCTTTCTATAGGTATGTCAGGAATAAAAGAATGACTAGAGTAGGTATCGGTCCAGTCAAGGATAGTAGTGGGAAGTTATGCGTGGAGGCGGAGGAGATTGGAGAGACACTAAATCAATACTTTTCGTCAGTATTCACTCAGGAACAGGACATTGTTGCTGATGTGAATATTGAGTCACAAGTGATTAGAATGGATGGTTTTGAGATATGTAGGGAAGAGGTCCGGGGAATACTGGAAAGGGTGAAAATAGATAAGTCCCCTGGGCCTGATGGCATTTATCCTAGGATCCTCTGGGAAGCTAGGGAGGAGATAGCGGAGCCATTGGCCTTGATTATTATGTCGTCGTTGTCTACAGGAATAGTGCCAGAAGACTGGAGGATAGCGAATGTGGTCCCCTTGTTCAAGAAGGGGAGTAGAGATGGCCCTAGTAACTATAGGCCAGTGAGTCTCACTTCTGTTGTGGGCAAAGTCTTAGAGAGAATTGTAAGGGATAGGATTTATGAATATCTGGATAGGAATAATGTGATCAAGGATAGTCAGCATGGTTTTGTGAAGGGCAGGTCGTGCCTCACAAACCTTATTGAGTTCTTTGAGAAGGTGACCAAGGAATTGGACGAGGGTAAAGCAGTAGATGTGGTGTATATGGATTTTAGCAAGGCGTTCAATAAGGTACCCCATGGTAGGCTACTGCAAGAATTATGGAGGTATGGCATTGAGGGTGCATTAGAGGTTTGGATTAGGAATTCGCTGGCTGGAAGGAGACAGAGGGTAGTAGTTGATGGTAAAGGTTCATCTTGGAGTGCAGTTACTAGCGGTGTTCCACAAGGATCTGTTTTGGAACCATTGCTGTTTGTCATTTTTATAAATGACCTGGAGGAAGGGCTTGAAGGCTGGGTGAGCAAGTTTGCGGATGAGACGAAAGTCGGTGGAGTTGTGGATAGCGAAGAAGGATGTGGCAGGCTACAGCGGGATATAGATAAGTTGCAGAGCTGGGCAGAAAGGTGGCAAATGGAGTTCAATGTAGCTAAGTGTGAAGTCATTCACTTTGGTAGGAGTAACAAGAAGATGGATTACTGGGCTAATGGTAGGCTACTTGGTAGTGTGGATGAGCAGAGGGATCTTGGTGTCCATGTACACAGATCTCTGAAAGTTGACACCCAGGTAAATAGTGCTGTGAACAAGGCATATGGTGTACTGGGCTTTATTGGAAGAGGAATTGAGTTCCGGAGTCCTGAGGTCATGTTGCAGTTGTACAAGAGTCTGGTGCGGCCTTATCTGGAGTATTGTGTGCAGTTTTGGTCACCATACTATAGGAAGGATGTGGAGGCACTGGAACGGGTGCAGAGGAGGTTTACCAGGATGTTGCCTGACATGGTAGGAAGATCGTATGAGGAAAGGCTGAGGCACTTGGGGCTGTTCTCATTGGAGAAAAGAAGGTTTAGGGGAGATTTGATAGAGGTGTACAAGATGATTAGGGGTTTAGATAGGGTTGACAGTGAGAACCTTTTTCCGCGTATGGAGTCAGCTGTTACTAGGGGACACAGCTTTAAATTAACGGGGGGTTGGTATAGGACAGATGTTAGGGGTCGATTCTTTACTCAGCGAGTTGTGAGTTCATGGAATGCCCTGCCAGTATCAGTGGTGGACTCTCCCTCTTTATGGTCATTCAAGCGGGCATTGGATAAGCATATGGAGGTTATTAGGCTAGTGTAGGTTAGGCAGACTTCGGTCGGTGCAACATCGAGGCCAAAGGGCCTGTACTGCGCTGTATTTTTCTATTTTCTATGTTCTATGTACCATTCCAGGGATCATCCGTGTGAATCTCCGCTGGACACGTTCCAGTGCCAGTATGTCCTTCCTGAGGTGTGGGGACCAAAACTGGACACAGTACTCCAAATGGGGCCTAACCAGAGCTTTATAAAGTCTCAGTAGCACAACAGTGCTTTTATATTCTAACCCTCTTGAGATAAATGACAACATTGCATTCGCTTTCTTAATCACGGACTCAACCTGCATGTTTACCTTTAGAAAATCCTCGACTATCACTCCCAGATCCCTTTGTACTTTGGCTTTACAAATTTTCTCACTTTTTAGAAAGTAGTCCATGCTTGTATTCTTTTTTCCAAAGTGCAAAACCTCACATTTGCTCACATTGAATTCCATCAGCCATTTCCTGGACCACTCTCCCAAACTGTCTGGATTCTTCTGCAGCCTCTCCACTTCCTCAGTACTACCTGCCTGTCCACCTAACTTTGTATCATAACTTCTGTTCTGTTCTCTGCATTACTTCCTTCTGCCTTTCTGCCTAGACTCCCATCCCCTTGTCATTTTAGTCTCCCGTTCCTCACAATCTCTCTGCTCCTTGCATCCACCTTTACACCAACTGCTGAATCTTCTGACCTAACACTCTGATTCCCAAACCCCAGCCAAGCCAATTTAAAGCTGCCCCAACAGGTCCAGCAAGCCTGTCTACAAGGATATTGGTCCCCCTCGAGTTCAGGTGTAACTCATCCATTTTGTACAGGTCACACCTCAAAAGAGAACCCAGTGATCCACAAATCTGAAACATTGCCCCCTGCACCAACTCTTCAGCCATGCATTTGTCTTCCATTACTTCCTAATCTCGCACTCACCAGCAGGTGGCAGAGGCAGCAACCCAGGAATTCCTACTCTCAAGGTCCTTTATAACTTCCTTCCTAACTCGCTAAATCCACTTTTCATGGCATTTCCTAGCAAGCCATTGGTACTGACATGTGAAAATGACTTCTGACTGCTCACCCTCACCTTTAAGAATGCCATAGACATCCCTGATCCCTGGCACTCAGGAGACAACATACTATCCGGGAATCTTGTTCTCATCCACAGAATCTTCTGTCTGTTCTCTTAACCAATGAATCTCCTATCACTATTGCTCTCCTCTTATCCCCCTTCCCTTCTGAGCCACCGGGCCAGACTCAGTGCCAGAGAAACTGTTTCACTGTCTATCGCATCTTGCAATCAATGCATTCATTATTTCTTAGGTCACTTTCGTAACTTACAAAGCTACCTGGACTAACCTCCTCCCACCCTGCCTCCTGTAAAAACACTATCCCTTATTCCCAATTCCTCCTTATACATCTGCTCCAGGAAGACCAATTCCACCATAGAACATCCTAGATGGCCTCTTTCTTCAAAGACCGCAATTTCCCCTCTCACATGGTCAACGATGCCCTCCGGCACCTCTCCTCCATTTCATGCACTGCTGCCCATGAATCCCAACCTTCCAATCGCAACAAGGACAGAACCCCTCCCAGTCATAGAGTCATAGAGTCATAGAAATGTACAGCATGGAAACAGACCCTTCATTCCAACTCGTCCATGCCGACCAGATATCCCAACCCAATCTAGTTCCCACCTCCAGCACCCAGCCCATATCCCTTCAAACCTCTCCTATTCATATACCCATCCAGATGCCTTTTAAATGTTGCAATCGCACCAGCCTTCACCACTTCTTCTGGAAGCTCATTCCACACACATACCACCTTCTGCGTGAAAAAGTTGCCCCTCAGGTCTCTTTTATATCTTTCCCCTCTCACCCTAAACTATGCCTTTAGTTCTGGACTCCCCAACCTCAGGGAAAAGACTTTGCCTATTTTTCCGATCCATGCCCCTCATAATTTTGAAAACCTCTATAAGGTCATCCCTCAGCTACAACGCTCTAAGAAAAACAGCCCCAGCCTATTCAACCTCTCCTATAGCTCAAATCCTTCAACCCTGGCAACATCCTTGTAAATCTTTTCTGAACCCTTTCAAGTTTCACAAGATCTTTCCAATAGGAAGGAGACCAGAATTCCACACAATATTCCAACAGTGGCCTAACCAATGTCCTGTACAGCCACAACATGACCTCCCAACTCCTGTACTCAATACTCTGACCAATAAAGGAAAGCATATCAAATGCCTTCTTCACTATCCTACCTGAAAATGTGTTGCTGGTCAAAGCACAGCAGGCCAGGCAGCATCTCAGGAATAGAGAATTCGACGTTTCGAGCCTACCTACCTGCAACTCCACTTTCAGGGAGCTATGAACCTGCCCTCCAAGGTCTCTTTGTTCAGCAACACTCCCTGGGACCTTACTATTAAGTGTATAAGTCCTGCTAAGATTTGGTTTCCCAAAATGCAACACCTCACGTTTATCTTAATTAAGATCCATCTGCTACTTCTCAGCCCATTGGCCCATCTGATCAAGATCCTGTTGTAATCTGAGGTAACCGTCTTCGCTGTCCACTACACTTCCAATTTTCGTGTCATCTGCAAACTTACTGACTATACTTCTTATGATCACATCCAAATCATTTATATAAGTGATGGAAAGTAGTGGACCCAGCGCCGATCCTTGTGGCACTCCATTGGTCACAGGCCTTCAGTCTGAAAAATAACCTTCCTACAACACCCTCTGTTTTCTACCTTTGAGCCAGTTCTGAATCCAAATGACTAGTTCTCCCTGTGTTCCATGAGACCTAACATTGCTAACCAATCTCCCATGGGGAGCCTTGTTAAACACCTTATTGAAGCCAATATAGATCACGCCCACCACTCTGCCCTCATGAATCAAAAAACTCGATTGAGACATGATTTCCTATGCACAAAGCTACGTTGACTATCCCTAATCAGTCCTTGCCTTTCCAAATACAAGTACATGCTGTCCCTCAGGATTCCCTCCAACAACTTGTCCACCACCAATGTCAGGCTCACTGGTCTAAAGTTTCCTGGCTTGTCCTTATCACCTTTCGTAAACAATGGCACCATGTTAACCAGCCTCCAGTCTTCCGGCACCTCACCTGTGTCTATTGATGATAAAAATATCTCAGCAGGAGGCTCAGCAATCACTTCCCTAGCTTCCCACAGAGTTCTAGGGTACATCTGATCAGGTCCTGGGGATTTATCCACTTTTATTAGTTTCAAGACATCCAGCACTTCCTCCTCTGTAACATGGACATTTTTCAAGATATCACCATCTAACTCCCTACATTCTAAATCTTCCATGTCCTTTTCCACAGTAAATACTGATGCAAAATACTCCTGCAATTCCACACAAAGGCCACCTTGCTGATCTTTGAGGGGGCCTATACTCTCCAAACCATTGGATTCTCCTTAACTCTATTCTCCAAAGCTATCTCATGTCCACTTTTTGCCCTCCTGATTTCCCTCTTAAGTATATTCCTACTGCATTTATACTCTACTAAGGATTCACTTGATCTATCTTGCCTATACCTGTCATATGCTTCTTTCTTTTTCTTAACCAGACCCTCAATTTCTTTTGTCATCCAGCATTCCCTATACCTACCAACTTTCCTTTCACCCTAACAGGAATATATCGTCTCCGGATTCTTGTTATCTCATTTCTGAAGGCTTCCCATTTTCCAGCCATCCCTTTACCTCCAATCAGCTTTTGAAAGTTCTTGCTTAATACCTTCAAAATTAGCCTTCCTCCAAATTAGAACTTCAACTTTTAGATCTGGTCTATCCTTTTCCATCACTATTTTACAACTAACAGAATTATGATCACTGGCCCCAAAGTGCTCCCCCACTGACACCTCAGTCACCTGCCCTGCCTTATTTCCCATGAGGAAGTCAAGTTTTGTACCTTCTCTAGTAGGTACATCCACATACTGAATCGGAAAATATTCTTGTACACACTTAACAAATTCCTCTCCATCCAAACCCTTAACACTATGGCAGTTCCAGTCTATGTTTGGAAAGTTAAAATCCCCTACCATAACCACTCTATTATTCTTACAGATAACCAAGATCTCCTTCTAAATCTGTTTCTCAATTTCCCTCTGACTATTAGAGGGTATATAATACAATCCCAATACTGTAATCCTCCTTTCTTATTTCTCAGTTCAACCCAAGTAACTCCTCACCTTTCACCCACCAACCTCTGGAAAAAGCGCATCATCCTCTGTCATTTCCACCACCTCCAAACAGACCTCAGCACCAGAAATATATTTCCCTTCCCACCCCTATTTGTGTTCCGGAGAGACCATCCCCTCCGCGACTCCTTTGTTAGGTTCACGTCCCCCACCAACCCACCCTCCACTCCTGCCACCTTCCCCTGCCACTGCAAGAAGTGCAAAATTTGTGCCCACATGTCCCTCTTCATTTCTGTGCAAGGCTCCAAAGGATCCTTTCACATCTGACTGAGATTTACCTGTTCTTCAACATACATCATCTACTGTATCCATTGCTCCTGATGCGGTCTCCTCTACACTAGGGAGACAAGATGCTAACTTACGGAACATTTCAGAGAACATCTCTGGGATACACACACTAAACAACCCACCGCTTTGTGGCCAAACACTTTGACTCATCCTCCAAGGACATGCAAGTCCTGGGCCCACCATCCAACTACATGGAATCAATGTGGATTTCACCAGTTTCCCCATTTCCCCTCCCGTCACCCTATCCCAGATCCAAACTTCCAACTCACCATGGCCCTCTTGATCTGTCCTATCTGTCCATCTTCCTTCCCACCTATCCGCTCCACCCTCCTCTCCAACATATCACCTTCACCCTCACCTTCATCTACCTATCACATTCCCAGCTACCTTCCCCTCAGCCCCAACCCCTCTGCCATTTATCGCTCAGCCCCGTTGGGCTATACCTTCCCCCCAACCTCCATCTCTGATAAAGAGCTTATGCTTGAAGCCTCGACTGTCCTGCTCCTCAGATGCTGCCTGACCGGCTGTGCTGTTCTAGCACCACACTTTTTGACTCTGATCTCCAGCATCTGTAGTCCTCACTTTCACTTTCTTAACTATTCTAGGATTACCAGACCCTGAGCACTTATCTGCTTTCAGTGTCATCAATTACTCCAACGTGCTTTTATTAGCTGAGGCACAGAACATTTTTCTGTAGTGAAAACGTCTAAGACTATGCCACTTCCTTACATTGTTTCCTTCAGTTTCTCCCTATCACTATACCCTGTTTTCCAACATTTCCAGTATGTGATTTGTGTTGTCCTTTGTGAATACAAAACCAAAGTACATATTAAGTTGGTCAACAATTTTTCTTGTTTCTTATCATAAATTTCTCCTATTTCTGACTGTAAGGAACCTACATTTGTCTTCACCAGTCTTTTTCTCTTCACAGGGAGAAAGTGAGGACTGCAGATGCTGGCAATCAGAGCTGAAAAATGTGTTGCTGGAAAAGCGCAGCAGGTCAGTCAGCATCAAAGGAGCAGGAGAATCGACATTTCGGGCTTATGAAGTAAGGCTTATGCCCGAAACGTTGATTCTCCTGCTCCTTTGATGCTGCCTGACCTGCTGCACTTTTCCAGCAACACATTTTTCAGCTCTTTTTCTCTTCACATACCTATAGAAACTTTTACAGTCAGTTTTTCCTGGCTAATTTGTATGCCTCTTCCTTCAATCTAATTTCCTCTATGAAGCTGTGATTTGTTCACCCTTCCCATTTTATTTTATGAATGAGCAACCATTGATTATTTACCATTACTTTTTCACCATCATCCCTTTAAGTAATGTTTTCAATCTATCATAGTCAACTCATCCCATTGTAATTTTCTCAATTTAGATACAGGACTCTGATCTCAGAATTAGTTACACCACTCCCCACCTTTGATGACGAATTCTATCATATTATGGTCGCTCACCTCCAAGGGGCCTTGCACAACTAGATTGCCAATTAGTCCTTTCTGATTACACAATACCCAGTTAATGATGAGGTGTTCTTTAGTTGGTTCCTGAATATTTTGGTCCAGAAAATCATTCAATATACACTCCAGGAATTCCTCATCCCTGGTAATATTGCTAATTTGGTTTGCCAATCTATATTCAGATTAAATTCTCAGATGTTCCTTTATTGAATCTATCTCTAATTTCCTGTTTAATCCATTCCCAACATCATCCCTACAGTTTAGGGGCATATATACCTCTCCCATTAATGTTTTTCACCTTTTAATGTTTCTCAGCTCTACCCGTACAAATTTCACATCATCATAACTGATATCCTTCCTCACTATTGCATAATTTCCTCTTTAACCAGCAATACCACTCGGCCACCTTTTCTCTTTTACCTATTCTTCCTAAATACTGAATATTCCAAAATGTTAAGTTCCCATCTCTGGTCACCCTGCAGCCATGTTTCTGTGATCCAGACTATATCATGCCAGTTTTAAGCTATTTGCATGATTAATTCATCCATGTTATTGCAAATGCTCCACTCACTAATGCACAAAGGCAAAGCACAAAAACCTGTCTTTTTAGTCTTATTTTTGTTCTAGTCCTCATTATTTTTCATTGTGGTCCTGTTTGATCCTGACCCTTGATTTCCTAACCTATCACTTTTCTTATTCTCGATTCAATCTTTTGTTCAGAAAAAACTCATTGCATTGAAGGTAGAGCATGTGGGCTCCAGAGATCAGCAATGTTCACCATAGCAAGTGTATCCCAGATTTACTTTTCTCACAACACTGTGGCTTTACATGAATGAAAGCTATAGTGTACAGGGTGCAGTCATTTTATCATTTTCCATTTTAGAATTATAGACATCTATAACACAGAAAGGACATTGATTCTACATCAGTCAAAAACAAGCACCTAACTATTCTAATCCCATTTTCCAGGATTTGGTCCAGAGCCTGTATGCCTTGACATTGCAAATGTACATCAAAATATTTCTTAAATGAATGAGGGCTTCTGTCTTTACCATTCTTACAGGTAGTTAATTCCAGTTTCCCATCACCCTCTAGATGAAAAAGAAGTCCTCATATCTCCTCTAAATCTCCTGCTCCTTATTTTAAATCTATGTTCCTTGGTTACTGGCTCCCCAATACTAAGGTTAGATTGATTGACTTGTAGCTTCCTGGCTTATCCCTTCTTGAATAATGGCACTGCTCTGGCTATCTTCTAGTCCTTTGGCACCTCTGTTGAGGCCAGAGATGCATTGAAAGTTATTGCCAGTGTCCCTAGTATTTCCTCACTTGCCTCACTCAACAGTCCAGGACACATGTTGTTCAGCCCTGGAGGTATATTTACTTTTAAGCCTGCCAAACCACTGAGAATCTCTCTCTGTCTATGTTAATTTCTTCAGTTACATCATAGTCCTTCTTCCTGATTGCTATACCCATATTGTACCTCTCACTAGTGAACACCAAATCAAAGTATTCATTCAGAACCCTATCTATATGCTCTGACTCCAAGCATAATTTACCACTGTGGTCCTCAGTGGGCCTTGCTCTTTCCCTTGTTATCCTTTTGTCTTTAATGCCCTTATAAACTAACTTAGGATTTTCGTTTATTTTGCCTGCCACTATCCTTTAATATGCCCTTTTTGCTTCCCTTATTTCTTTTCTAAGTTTTCTCTTTATACGTTCTGTACAGCCGAGAGCTTCTCCTGTTCTGAGACCTTGGTATCAGTCATAAGTATCCTCTTTTCCTTTTTATCAATATGCCTCAATGTCCAGGTTGCTGGATTTATTGGTCCTGCCCTTTACTTTTATTGGACTGTGTTAGCCCTGTACTCTCTCTATTTCCTACTTAATACGTCTCACTGCTCTGGCTCAGATTTACCTAGAAGTATCTTGTTCCTCTGCTCCTTCTAAACATTTCACACCATGACTATCCTAGTTCATGTCAGGGAAGTTGTAAGCCCCCACTATCACTAACCTATTACTTTTATGCTTCTCTTGTTACAAAGTCGAAAGAGTGTATAGTTACTTTAAGAGAGAGGAGCCTTTTCTGAGCTGAGAGATTGTGACAGCATGTGTCTGTGACTGGCTGACAGGAGCAGAAAATGCTGAGAATTGTTAATATGTAACAATTAGCTTGGGGTTGTGTTTTGATATTAAGGCAACTAGATTTGAATTTCAGTGATTAATTTAAATTATGTCCAGGATATCAAAAACCAATTGAATTTAAATTTGATTGTATTGACCATTGAGACCAATCAGGCCAATAAGAGGTTACGAGTCTTGGGCATGTAAAAAGCAAGACCATTTTCAAAATTATTCAGACCTAATTGCCATCTGAAGAAATAAACATCTCTCCTCTCTCAAAGAAAGCTCTCAGAAGGCATCATCTATTAAAGGTACCCAAGAAATTTAAACAAAGACACTCGCAGTAAAAATGAGAAATCATAGAAGATGGCGCAGGGAGAAAACAGCAGGTTCAGAAGGATGGAAGGAAGACCATATATGAGCCTGGATGAACTTTGAGAGATTTAATGTTTAACAATTGCGGTATCGGAGCAGCATTTTAATAGAGTTGGGCTAGACTGTGATTAGGTAAGAAAAAGGGGCTAGGGTTTGTTGGTAGTTTTTTGTTTAGTGGGCACTATTTCATTTAGGAAAATAAATTGTTATTTTTTTCTTTAAATAGTGGCAATCGGGGTTTTCTTTCACTCACTGATACGTTTAGCAGATTATAAGGTGAGGTGAGCTTTTCTGGGTGATTTAGTTTTAGGTAGCACAGGGGTTTACCCTCCATGGCTTAACACTCAGAAACTTGCATACAGATCTGCACTTCTATTTCTCTCGGACTGTTACAGAGCCTATGATACATTCCCAACAATGTGATTGTCCATTTTTAGTTTTATACTCTACCGATAAGGCTTAATTTGAGGATGTCATAGAGTCATAGAGATGTATAGCATGGAAACAAACCCTTTGGTCCTACTCATCCATGCCAACCAGATATACCAACTCAATCTAGTCCCATCTGCCAGCACCCAGCCCATATCCCTCCAAACCCATCCTATTCATATACCTATCCAAATGCCTCCTAAATGTTGCAATTGTACCAGCCGCCACCACTTCTTCTGTCAGCTCATTCCATACACGTACCACCCTCTGTGTGAAAAAGTTGCCCCGTAGGTCTCTTTTATATCTTTTCCCTCTCACTCTAAACAGATGCCCTCTAGTTCTGGACTCCCTGGCCCTAGAGAAAAGACTTTGCCTATTTACCCGATCCATGCCCCTCATAATTTTGTAAACCTCCATAAGGTCAGCCCACAGCCTCCGATGCTCCAGGGAAAACAGACCCAACCTGTTCAGCCTCTCCTATAGCTCAAATCCTCCAACTCTGGCAACATCCTTGTAAATCTTTTCTGAACCCTTTCAAGTTTCACAACATCTTTCTGATAGGAAGGAGACCAGAATTCCACGCAATATTCCAACAGTGGCCTAACGAATGTCCTGTACAGCCGCAACATGACCTCCCAACTCCTGTACTCAATACTCTGACCAATAAAGGAAAGCATATTAAACACCTTCTTCATGCTCCTATCTACCTGCGACTCCATTTTCAAGGAGCTATGAACCTGCACTCTAAGGTCAGCAACACTCCTTAGGACCTTACCACTAAGTGTATAAGTCCTGCTAAGATTTGCTTTCACAAAATGCAGCACCTCACATTTATCTGAATTGAACTCCATCTGCCACTTCTCAGCCCATTGGACCATTTGGTCAAGATCCTGTTATAATCTGAGGTAACCCTCTTCGCTGTCCACTACACCTCCAATTTTGGTGTCATCTGCAAACTTACTAACTGTACCACTTACATTCGCATCCAAATCATTTATGTAAATGACAAAAAGTGGAGGACGCAGCACCGACCCTTGTGGAACTCCACTGGTCACAGGCCTCCAGTCTGAAAAACAACCCTCCGCCACCACCCTCTGTCTTCTACCTTTGAGCCAGGTTCTCATCATTCCTTAATATTCTAATAGATTGCTTGATCAAAGTCATGATACTACCTCCTCTTTTACCTCCTTCCCATTTCACCTGAAGACCATGTATCCTGGAGTATTGACCTACTAATCCTGACCCTCTGTCAGCCATGTCTCAATGACAACAATATCATCATATCCCATGTTTTAATTTGAACCCTCAACTCTCTGCCTTGTTCATCAGACTTCTTGCATTAAAATAAATACCATCCAACCTTGGCAATTTCCCTTGTTCCTTAAATTACCTGTGATTTCTATGCCTTTTTTATTCACTTGCTGTCTCATCTAATTTTGTTTACCTCTGCCTGCTGAATCTTCTCTCAAGGATGCTAATTAATTCATGGTAAATAACTCCGTGTGTGTAACAGTTAGAAGTAACTATATTATTTTATCTGTGGATTATTTGACAAACATAATCATCTTTTATCTTCACTCAACAGAATTGGCTTCTCTGGAACAAAATGATTTAGAGTCTCTTGCTCAAAATTAAAACTGATGGTTATACTTGGGACAACATAATTGAGAGTTGATAGGAAGAAATCGAAAAGCAGCAACACAATCTCAGGCATAGATAACATCTATTAAGTACTTAAACTTCACAAATGGTTTAAAACAGCAACGATTGTGTTACTGCCTTGTAACTCTCTATTATCACTTCCTACACACTGCACAGTGCGTGCACTAACAATAAAGGTTACAGTTTAAACATGATTAGGGTTTGGACAAATGTTTAAGAGGGTGAATGGGAGTGCAAATATGTGTTCACCATAGTTCTTGTGTTTAGATTGATTAATTTCAGTTAACTCCATAGTTAAAGGCAGTGTCTGCTGCTTGTCTGAGCAGGAAACTCTGCGGCTCAACCCTTGGCCTTTTATGAAATAGTTGATGCTGCAATGATGCGAATGATAACAGACCGTTATCTCCCTATTTCGTGGAGAACAAACATCAGAGAGAGTTCTGACCCAGCTTGCAAGGTATATTTCTCCTGGAAAGAGTGAGTATGCCAATGACAAATATTCTCAGACTAAACGTTAAGCCTGACATAGTTGAATAAGTTACCAATACTTACCACCCAAAGGTCATCCTTGGTTGAGGTAAAGGAAAGCTGCCAATGGCTAAGTAATAATACTTACTAGAAATCATCACCTTTACAGGAGAAGATGCCAAAACAGAAAGGAAAATGTTATTGCAACTTTCACTGGAATTCATCAAATTCTTCAGTCCTCCACTAGGATTCTAAAGCCCTAAAACATTTGCTGGATACTGAACTACTGACACTAATCTGACCAGTAAATCTGACAAAGAACAATGGTTGTATCCATTTCACCATTTTATCTTTTAATCTATTTTAACTTTTATCAAGGTAGCCAAGAGGTAAACAATGGAAGCAAACCAGATTATAATAACAATATTTTTCAGTACTTACTTAAATAAGGCTTATGGATGGCTTAAAGTTAAACTATTATTTCCTTCATTGCAACACATGCACGATTATAGCACAATGTCTTAGAAATAATGCACAGTATTTTATAACCTTTTAAACAAAATGAATTCATCATAAAGCTTGAACCCTCACTCTATTGCAGGTATGAGGAACAGTAGACACTGAGCCCCCTGTACACTTCAATTTTATTTATCTACCTTTGCTCCATATGCCTCAATACTATGAGACAACAAAAAACCAACAATCTAAATTCTGAAAGTTCCAGTTACCTCTGAACCTTGTTGGTGAGACAATTCCATATTTCCATTATCCTCTTTGCAAGAAATGTTTCATGATTTTGCCTTACAATGGGCTCACTCTAATTTTTAAATTTGATTCCCCACTGTTATGAAATTGAAGGCATGTACTGTACCTTTAAGAGAGAGTGAATGCAGGCACCTGTCATGTGACTGACTAGCCATCTCAGAGTGTACTGGAAAATTGAAAAAATGTAACATTTGGCTGTGAAACAAATATCTGAGTTTGATTGTTATGTTTTCACAACACAACAATTCGAACAACAGTTCAAATTTAGCCAATCAGTTTTAAATTATGTCCCAAGATAGTAAAATCTAACCAAATTTGACTGTAATGTTTTGACAACATCGAACCAATGAGACGATCCGATATTTGGGGTATAAAAGAAGCCATCATTTTGGAGACTTAACCATAGAGAGAGCGACAACCTGCCATCTAGCGACAGAGAGAAAGACTGGCATTCAAAACACTCTCTATCAAAGGTATTTGTTCCACATGGAACATCTTTGCAGCAAAAGACTGAAGACGATCCAGGGAAATCTACAGCCAGAGGAAAACAGATGCCAACAATGACAGCCGCTGTCTAATTTTGAAAATTAAGTTGATGTAATTTTAATAGGGACTTTTACTGGATCAGTATATTTTAATAGAGTTGGAAGTCGATAACAAACCTTTAAGAGAAAGGAGGCTTAGAGTTGGAAATATATTGGAAATTGTTTAATGTTCACTTTTAGAGTTAAAGACTAAAATTGATATTTTCCTTAAATATTGGAATTTTGGGAGTTCTCTGTCATTCGTGCTTTAACAGATTAAGGGATGAGGTGAGCTTCTCTGTGTGTTTGGTTTACTTTGCAGAAGGGTCCACCGCCGGGTTGTAAGAGTTTAGAGGCTCAGGTCTGTGATTTGGACAAGTTTAGACAGATCCAGTCTGAGATTGGGACAGATTTGAACAGATTTGGGGTAAGAAAGATCCCAGCAGATTTAAACACATGTTGATTCGTGTCCTAGATCTTTAAATAAAATGTAGGTGCAACAATTTGTTTAATTTTGGTTATTTATGGTTGGTTAAATTACAAGTGAGAGAGTTGGCTCTTAAGATTGCTAAAGTGATTTTGGGGTTTGAAGATGATTCCCAAAAATTTCTAGAAAGTTTAGAAGGAAAGAAGAAGACCATACTTTTAGAATTAGCAAAGATGTTAGATTTGGGTTTAACCAAGGACAAAAGAAAAGCTGAAGTTGGATGGGAATTGTTCAAGCACTGAGGGATGTCAGAGAAACAGACAAGTGCAGCAGAGTTGAAAATACTTAAATTACAATTAAGGAAAATGGTGTTGGAAGACAAACAAAAAAAGAGAGAGGATAGAGATATGGAGAGAGAAAGAGAGAGGAAAAAGAAAGGGAGAGAAGGTTCTCAGCTGAGCAAAGAAAGCGAGAAGAGAGAGAGAGACAAGAGAGAGAAAGAGAGAGAAGAAAGAGAAAGGGAGAGAACTTGAACTTCAGGCATTGTGAATTAGTCAGGAAGGTCAAGTTAACAGGATGGGGATGAAGATAGAAGGTAGTGATATATACAAATATGTTAAAACACTGACACGTTTTGATCAGAAAAATGTTGAAGCCTTCTTTATTTCATTTGAAAAGTTGGCTAGGCAGATGGAGTGATCAGAGGACTTGTGGGTAATGCCATTTCAGACTAAGCTGGTAGGCAAGGCTCATGAGATATTTGCAGCGATGTCAGATGAGGAGTTAAGAGATTATGAAGATGTCAAACAGGCTATTTTGAGTGCATGTGATTTGGTACTAGATGCATATACATCACGGTTCAGAAACTAAAGTAGGATCCATGCCAGACTTGTGTTGAGTTCGAAAGAAATAAACAAGTAATTTTGATAGATGGGTGTGGGCCTTAAAAATAGATAAGACCTATGAGGCTCTAAGAGAGATTATTCTGCTGGAGGTGTTTAAAAACTCACTTCCAGAGATGATACAAATTCATGTGGATGAACGGAAAGTTCAAGAAATGAGAAGAGCATCAGAAATGCAGATGATTATACAGTAGTGCATAAGGCAAAGTTTAGCACCCAGCAAGAAATTCAACTTGTCAGGGATAGAAATTGGGAGAAGGGGAGATCCTACACTACAAAACAAACAGTAGAGAATACTGGTAATTGTTTACCACTGGTTAAAAAAGAAGCCCAAGAGGGTAGAAAGGAGATGAAAGGCCTCAGGTGTTTCACTGTGGTAGAATGGGGCACGTAAAGTTACAGTGCTGGTCATTAAAGAAAGGCACTGTGGGAAAAGATGTGGTAAAGGAAGCTAACCCAGTAGTGTCAGTGAAAGTAGTACAGGAAACCCCAAGAAACATCAAGGAGCTGCAGGAGAGTGCACAGCCTAGGTAGGGGCTGGGTATGGAGTTAGTGCCTGGTCGCTCTAAAGGAAAGTTTACTCAGAAAGAACAGGGGGAGAAGGGAAAGAAGTCATAATTTTGAGAGATACGGGATCTAACGAGTCTCTAATAGTAAGGGATGAATGTATTTATACTCTATCCAACCTGTTACTCATATGCGTGGAAATGTGTGGAGTAGATGGAGAGAAAATTAGCATTCCCCTATATCAGATCAGGTTGGAGTGGCAACTCAAGACTGGGTAAGTAACAGTGGGAGGGATTGACAGAGTGTCAGTTCCAGGAATACAGTTTGTTCTTGGGAACGATGTGGCAGAATCTAAGGTGGGAGTGACACCCCTTCTTTGTGGAGAAACCCAAAAAAGACCAAGAAACTGAAAGGTTAAAAGAGAAATATCCTGGTATTTTCCCAGACTGTGTAGGATCAAGATGTCACGATTATAAGTCACAGCACAAAGCAAAAATTAAAGAGAAAGAAGAAGGAGTTGAGGTTCAGGTAGCAGATACCCTGTTTGATGTAATGGTGCAGGAAAAATCTGAACAGGCAGAGGGTCAGACAGCAATGTTTAGTCCTGAGAGGCTAATGGACTTACAGCAGAAAGACGAGACAATAAAAGATAGAGATGTGGATGCATACTCAGAAAAGGAGGCAGAGTATATTATTGAGGATTATTATCTGAAAGATAGAATCCTAATCCAAAAATGGAGACCACGGCAAGTTAGTACAGGGGACAAATAGGCAGAAGTGTACCAGATTGTGTTGCCAGTAGCATATACAGGAAGTGTTATTGGTAGTATATGAATTACCAGTAGGACATCACCTAGTGCACGGAAGACTCAGACTAAGGTACAAAAGCATTTGTATTGGCCTGGAATGCACAAGGATGTGGTTAATTTTTGCCATACATGTTATCATGTCAAATGGGAGGTAAAAGTGAAGACTGTAGATGCTGGAGATCAGAGTCGAGACTGTTGTACTGGAAAAGCATAACAAGATAGAAGAGACATTTAACATCATCAACAACACCCTCATAGGCATAAAGTTCACCAAGGAGGAAGAAACTGACAACAAACTCGCATTTCTGGACGTCACAGTAGAAAGAAAGGACAAGGGAGAATTACAAACCTGCGTATACAGAAGACTGACAAACACTGACCAAATACTCAACTACACCAGCAACCATCCCAACACACACAAGCAAAGCTGTATCACAACACTATTCCAATGAGCCACCACACACTGCGGCACAGACGAACTTCGAAAAACAGAGAAGAATCACCTATACAACGTATTCAAGAAGAACGGATACTCAAAAAACAAAGTCCGCAGATTCCTCAAGAACAAACCACAAGAAGCAGACAAAACACAGCCAGAAACCCTAACCACCTTACCATACATCAGAGAAGTTTCAGAAATGACAGCCAGACTACTGAGACCCCTTAGAACCCTAGTAGCACACAAACCCACCAACACTCTCAAACAAAAACTAACAAACTTAAAAGACCCAGTACAACCCATGGACAAAACCAACGTCATCTATAAAATTCCATGCAAGGATTGCCACAAACACTACGTAGGACAAACAGGAAGAAAGTTAGCCACCAGGATACATGAACACCAGCTAGCCACAAAAAGACATGACCCCCTCTCCCTCATAGCCCTACACACGAATGGAAAAAAAACACATTTCGACTGGGACAACACATCTATCCTGGGACAGGCTAAGCAAAGACATGCCAGAGGATTCCTAGAGGCCAGGCACTCTGCCATCAACAAGCACATAGTTTTAGATGCCATCTATCAACCCGTAAGAAAATGAACAGGAAATGACATCACCACAAACCCCAGGAACCCCATCCAGGAGAAAGACATAAATAGAAAGCAGGAGACAACAGCTTCGCTTCACTTGGAGGTCGCCACTGATGATGTTACCTAGCCAGGTAAAGAAACATCTGGATATCAAACCAGCGAGCAAACCTAAACCCTAAACCTCAACCTGAGCTACAAACCTTCACAAACCTTGCAAAAGCATACCAGTTCAGGCAGCATCCAAGGAACAGGAGAATTGTTGTTTCGGGAATAAGCTCTTCATCAGGTAGGTAAGCAGCATGCAGTAATAAAACCAGCACCTTTGTTGCCAATTCCTGCTTTCAAAGAATCTTTCACACAGGTTATGATTGATTGTGTAGGTCCCCTCCTTAGAACTAAAAGGGAACCAGCCCTTGTGAACCATAATGGATGTGTCTATCGGATTTCCAGAGGCAATTTCATGATGGAGTATTAAGGCAAAAAGGGTTGCAGAAGACTTAGTAGCTTTCTTCACGTGGTGTGACCCACCCAGAGAGATTCAGACCAAAGTTCTAATTTTACTGCCAGGCTGTTTCAGGAAGTCATGGAAGTTAGGTACACAGCACTTTAAATCAAGTGAGTATCAGCCTGAATCACAGGGAGCTTTGGAAAGGTGGCATCAGACCCTGAAGAAGACCATGCTAAGAGTGTAATGTCAGGATTCATATTGTTTGCAATTAGAGATGAACCTACTCAGTTTGCTCCCTTTGAGTTAATAATCGGACATGAACTGAGAGATCCTTTGAAATTAATTAAGGAGAAATTGACAGGACCGAAGTTGGAGATCTCACACTTGGATTATGTATTGAAGGTGAGGGAGAGATTAAATCAGTTAGGTGAGTTAGCTAAACAGCACCTGAAGAGAACAGAGCATAGAGTGAAGCAGGTGTCAGATAAAAACACTAACATTCAGGTATTTTCCCATGGGGATAATGTATTCATATTGTTACCAGTGAGAGGAGATCCCTTCAAAGCTAGGTTTCCTATCAAATTGAGAAAACATTGAGTCAGGGAAACTATCTGGTAAAGATGCTGGATAGAAACAAAAACTGTATCGGGTATGTCATGTGAATATGTTGAAACCTTATTGTAATCAGGAAACTGGAGAAACAGGTATCAGTTACTGCCCTGTAGAGTGAGGAATCCATTCCAGGTGTTGTGGAGTTTGATGTGCCTCAAAATATGTTAATAAGGAAGTCCTTGAGGAGTGGGATCAGTTATTAAACTATCTGTCTCAGGATCAAAGAACATAGTTGAAAGGTTTATTGCAGCAGCATGATAACATATGCAGGAATAAGTTGGGAGCACTAATACTATTGTGCATTCGTTAAAAGTTGGGAATGCTGTTCCGGTAAAACAGCACCCCTACAGACTTAATCCTTTCACAGCCAGACAGGTACAGAAGGAAGTAAATGCAACGCTCAACGAAGATATCATTGAACTGAGTCAGAGCGAGTGGAGCCCCCAATCGTCTTAGTTCGCAAATCTGGCAGGAGACAATGATTTTTTGTGAACTATCGGAAGGTCAATGCCATAACAAAATTGGACTCATGCCGAATGCCGAGATTGAAGGACAGTATAGAGAAAGTTAGACAAGCCACTTACCTCGTGAAGTTAGACTTACTGCATGGTTATTCGCAGGTGCCTTTATCAGAGAAAGCAAAAGAAGCTTCTGCATTTGTAATCCCAAATGGTCTGTATCAATTCAAAGTGATGCCATTTGGAATGAAGAACACACCAGCCACATTCCAAAGACTCACGAACTCAAAACTGATAAAGCATAAACCCAGTCATGGAAGGTTGACTACAAGGAACACAATGACGAAGGCCATCGAGGAATTTCCATGACCAACCTCGAAGAAAGAGGTGCTTCAATTTTTGGGACTATAAGATTCTACCGAAAGTTTGTTCCAAACTTCAGCAGAGTAGTGGCACCATTTACAGATTTCTTGAAGAAGAGCACAAAATTTTGGTGGACAGGACAATGCCAGGAGGCATTTGACAATTTAAAAGCAGTATTAACCCCCGCACCAGTTTTAGCTGCACCAAACTTTTTAAAATCCTTCAAAGTTGCAATCAATGCTATGGACATAAGAGGTGGAACTGTACTGCTACAGGAAGGTGATAATGGAATTGAATGGCCAGAAGTTACTTTTCAAAGAAACTCTACACCCACCAGAGAAAATACTCTACATTGAAAAGGAATTATTGAATTTGGTACTGAATTTGCAACATTTTAATGAAGAGAGACAGTTGTGTACACAGATCACAATCCTCTTACATTCTTGAAATGATTTAAGGACAAGAATATGAGACTATTTCGTTGAAGTTTATGTTACAGATATTTAATTTACAAATTGTATATGTTGCAGGTCGTAAGAATGTAATAGCAAATGCATTATTGCAGATTTAATGGGTAAAGTATAGATAAGATTGAACAGCCACCACCGTTATACATATATGCGTGCAGAAATTAATATGAACTTAGATTAATGTCCTATGTATTTCATTGTAATGGGGTTAAGAAAAAAAAACATCTTTTCATTATGATGGCTCATTTTTTCTGAAGTGGGGATGTACTATGAAGTTGAAGGCATGTACTGTACTTTTAAGAGAGAGTGAATGCTGGCACCTGGCATGTGACTGACTAGCAATCTCAGAGTTTATTGGAAAATTGAAAGTATGTAACATTTGGCTGTGAAACAAATACTTGAGTTTCGTTGCAATGTTTTCACAACAGTTTGAATTTAACCAATCAGTTTAAATAATGCCCCAAGATAATAAACCCAACCAAATTTGACTTTAATGCTTTGACATCGAACCAATGCGATGATCCAATGTTTGGGATATAACAGAAGCTGGCATTTTAGAAAGTTAGCCAGAGAGAGAGAGACAACCTGCCATCTAGAGAGAGAGAGAGAGAGAGAGAGGGACTGCCATTCAAAACACTCTCTATCAAAGATATCTTTCTCACATGGAATATCTTTGCAGCAAAAGACAGAAGATGACCCAGGGAGATCTACAGCCAGAGGAAAACAGATGCCAATAACGAAAGCCACTGTCTGGTTTTGAAAATTAGGTTGATGTAATTTTAATCGGGGCTTTTATATCAATATATTGCTATAGAGTTGAGGTTGATAATAGACCTTTAAGAGAAAGGATGCTTAGAGTTGTAAATAGTTGTTGTTTAATGTTCACTTTTAGAGTTAAAGAATAAAATTAATATTTTCCCTTAAATAGTGGAACTTGGGAAGTTTTCTGTCACTCACTTTAACAGATTATGAGGCGAGGAGAGCTTTTCTGAATGTTTGGTTTGATTTGCAGAAGGATCCACCGCTGTGTCGTAACATTACTAAAGGAAATAAATCCTCCAGTATCTACCCTATATCATCCTCTTATGAATTTAAACATCTGGATCACATCATCTGGATCATATTTGGACCACATCTAATCTAGTCCATTCAACTTGTCCTCACAAGTTAACCTTCTAGCCTTAGTGTATTTTTCAAATATTAAATGTTTTTCACTTGTGGGAAGTGGGCAAATTAGTTGGGCCAGCATTTTCTTGTGCATTCCTAACGGCCCTTGAGAAAGTAGTGTTGGTCAACCTTCTAGGACTACTGTAGTCCATGTACTGTCGATAGACCCACAACACTGCTGGAGAGAGAATTCCAGGATTTTGACCCAGCAACATTGATGGAATGGCAATATATTTCAAAGTGAGGATGGGGAGTAGTTTTGAGGGAATTTGCAGGTGGTGGTGTTCCCCTGTATCTGCTGGCCTTTTCCTTCTGGACAGAAGAGGTCATAGGTTTAGAAGATACTGTCAAAGGAGCTTTGGTGAATTTCTACAATATATTTGCAGATAGTACATACTGCTGCTCCTGTGGAAGTAACTGAATGTTTGTGAATATGGTGACAATCAAGTGAACTGCTTTGTCCTGGATGATGTCAACTTTCTTAAGTATTGTTAGAGCAATGCTCATTTAGGTAATTGGGAAATATTTCACCATAATCCTGATGTGTACCTTGTAGATGGTGGACAGACTTTGGGGAGTCAGGAGGTGAGTTAGTTGCCGTAGCATTCCTAGCCTCTTGTCATGCTCTTCTAATGACTTTAATCATGTGATGAGTTTAGTTCAGATTCTGGTCAATAGTAACCCCCAGGATGTTGATAAGTGGGGGATTCCATAATGATAACACCATTGAATATTGAGGGGCAGTGGTTAGATTATCTCTTACTGGAGATGGTCATTGCCTGGCATTTGTGTGGTGTGAATGTGTTATGACACGGGTAAAGCCCCCACCACTAATTTAAACCTGCAACACAGAAATGATTTAACATGTGCTATAATCTGTTAAAATTCAAGAGGCCAAGAACTATCCCAAAGGTCACTCTTTTAAAGTAAAAATTAACAACTTTATTTTTTAATGTCTAACAGAAAGTAAATGGTGGCACAGTGGTTAGCACTGCTGCCGCACAGTGGTTAGCACTGCTGCCTCACAGCGCCAGAGACCCAGGTCAATTCCCACCTCAGACGACTGTGTGGAGTTTGCACGTTCTCCCCGTGTCTGCGTGGGTTTCCTCCGGGTGCTCCGGTTTCCTCCCACAGTCCAAAGATGTGCGGGTGAGGTGAATTGGCCATGCTAAATTGCCCGCAGTGTTAGGTAATGGGTAAATGTATGGGTGGGTTGCGCTTTGGCGTCGGTGTGGACTTGTTGGGCCGATGGGCCTGTTTCCACACTGTAAGTAATCTAATCTATTTACAACTCCTTTCTCTAACCTAGTTTTTTACTTTTCCCTCTACAATATTGGTTTGATAAAACCCCGATTATGATTTACTAAAAAATTCAAACTTCAAAACCAGCCAGCTGTCGAACCTTCTCTTTATAGAGTTGCTCACCAGGTCGGTGTTGATGTTTTTCTCTGTGCAAACACTTTCTCTACACGGTACCTCTCAGAGAGTCCTGACTAGCAGTCTACATCTGTTGGTCTTTTGGCAGTTGTCTTACGTCTGTGGTCAACAAAGATTTGGAAAGTATTCTGAGGGATAGGATTTATGACTATTTGGCAAAGCATAGAGTGATTAAAGGCAGTCAGCATGGCTTTGTGAGGGGCAGGTCATGCCTCACAAATTTTATTGAGTTCTTTGAGGAGGTGACACGACAGGCCGACGAAGGTCAAGCAGTGGATGTGATGTATATGGACTTCAGCAAGACATTTGATAAGGTTCCCCATGGTAGGCTCATTCATAAAGTCAGGAAATGTGGGATACAAGGAGATTTGGCTATCTGGATTCAGAATTGGTTGGCTGACAGAAGGCAGAGAGTAGTTGTAGATGGAAAGTATTCTGCCTGGAAATCAGTATTGAGTGGGGTCCTGCAGGACTCTGTTTTGAGCCTTTGCTCTTTGTAGTTTTTAAAAATGACTTTCATGAGGAGGTTAAGGGGTGGGTTAATAAATTTGCAGAGGATGCAAGGGTTGGAGGTGCCATCGATATTATCGAGGCTACTGCAGGCTGCAGCACGACATAGCAGGATGCAGAGCTGTGCTGAGAAATGACAGATGGAGTTCAAACTGGATAAATGCAAAGTGATACATTTCGGATGGCCGAACTCGAATGCTGAATATAGGATTAAAGACAGGATACTTGGCAGTGTGGAGGAACAGAGGGATCTGGGTGTACAAGTCCATAGATCCCTCAAAGTTGCAACCCAAATGGATGGGGTTGTTAAGAAAGCACATGGTGTTTTGGCTTTCATTACAGCAGGATTGAGTTTAAGAGCTGCAAGGTTTTGCTACAGCTCTAAAAGTCCCTGGTAAGACCACACTTGGAATATTGTATCCAGTTCTGGACTGGAAGGCTTGCCTTATGAAGAAAGGTTGAATAAGCTTGGACTTTTCTCTCTGGAGAGAAGGAGGGAGAGAGAAGAATAGATCGAGATATACAAGAAAATGAGATGAATAGATAGAGTCAATAGCCAGAGAATTTTCCTCATGGCAGGATTGACTGGTATGAGGAGGTCATAGTCTTAAGATATTAGGAGAAAGGTATAGAGGAGACATCAGAGGTAAGTTCTTTAAGCAAAGAGCTGTGAATGCATGGATTGCGTTGCCAGCGGTGGTGATGGAAGCAGAGTCATTAGGGACATTTAAGCGACTGCTGGACATGCACATGGATAGCAGTGAGTTGAAGGGTGCGTAGGTTAAGTTATTATATTTTACATTAGGATTAAACCTTGGCACAACATCGTGGGCCACAGGGCCTGTTCTGTGTTGTATTTTTCTATGTTCTATGTAGTTGTCCCCCAACTGTTCAATTTGTTTAATATTTATACCACAAAGCATCAGATCGTTTCATTGCTTTTAGTATTATCAAAATTCCCAATTTCAAACTTGATTAGAGTTTAGTATCTTGGGTATAATTTAAATTGATTGGCCGAATTTGAATTTGTATTTGTCTCATAGCAACCCAGGTATTGCTAGCTGCTGGACCAAATGTTACATTGTAAATTCTTCAGCACTCTGTGTACTTGCTAAGTCCTTCACTCTCTTAAAGATACAGAGCACCTCCACACCTTCATAACAAATGTTACTTGTCACTTGTCAGCCCAGGCCTCAATATTGTCCAGATCTTGTTGCATTTGGAATGGGCAGATGCAGTATGTGAGGAGCTGCAAATGGTGCTGAACACTGTTTGTCAATGAATGCACATCACCACTTCTGATGTTATGATGGAGGGAAGGTTATTAATGAACAGCTGAAGATGATTGGGCCTAGAACACTATCCTAAGGATCGCCTGCAGAGATATCCTGGAACAGAGATGACTGACATCCAACAACCACAGCCATCTTCCTATATGCCAGGTATGACTCCAAAGATCAAACATTTTCTCCCTTAATTCCTATTAACTCCAGCTTTGTTAATGATCCTCAATACCACACTTGATCAAATGAGGGCTTGAAGTCAATGGCTGAAACTCTCACCTAACCTCTGGAATTCAGCTCTTTTGTCCCAAATGCACTTATCATATTCATGGATAAAAATGTTCAAGCCCCTTCATCCGATGAGGTGAAATAGGCAGAAACATTGCTGAATTGGTTACTAGATGATTCTCAAATTGATACAAACACATTTCTATAAAGTGCTTTACATGTTGATTGGCAAAAGGAGCTGGATACTAGGTTTATAAATGTTTAAATAAATCAAAACTGCAATTCATTTTTGTGCTTTATTGATTTACAGGTTATTTATTTAACATGGAGAGTTATCATTGGAAAGGAGAGAAAAACAATTTCTGCTCGGAGATTTTATTCTTTACTAACGTGTTCACTTAAGTGGGATTGACATTATACAAATGTGACTACCAGCACAAGTGTATTTCCATAGCCAGCAATAGAGAAAACGACTGATAATAAACCCAAGTTATTCCTGGCTCAACAGTTAATTGCATTAAAGTTTTAATGTAGGTGATATGACTTTACATTTTAACTCTATTTTTCTTTTGCCATATGCTGTGTGATCTGCTGTATAATAGCAGCTCCTTTTGTTTCTAATTCAGATTGCAACATCCAAGGTGTCTTACTCCTGCATAAAATTGTTGAGCCAATAAGGAATCCTTGAATTTAAACTTGTGTGGTTGTGCCATTAATTGTGGTAAATTAGTTATCTGTTTTATGCATTATTATTAATACATTGGATCCCAGTTAACACTAGTACTAATCTTTCTGAAGAAAAAAGAATTTGCAATTAATGTTATTTACTGAAAGTATGAGGACATGGAATTCCACAGCTTCAATCAAAATAAAATTTACTATACAAGAGTCAAACAAAACAAACTCTCAATATTCATAGATAGCAACCAATATTCTAAAACTTGAATCAGCATCTATCGATATAACCAAATATTTCATTCTCCCTCATGTGGTATGTGCACAGAATCACAAATGTTACAACATAGGAGGAGTCCATTTAGCTATCACTCGACGCCAGCTCTCTGAATTCCTGTACATTCTTCATTTTCAGATAATAATCCAATTCTCTCTTGGATGCCTTAAATGAAACTGCCTCTACCACACGCTCAGAGAACACAGTCTAGATCTTAATCATCGTTGCACAAGAAGTTTGTTTTTTGTGTCTCCTTTAATTTCTTAGCCAATTACTTTAAATCTGTGCCTTGTCATTCTTGATTCTTCCATCATTGCTATCTATTCATGGTTTTAAATATTTCTATTGAAAATCTCCTCAATCTTCTCTTCTCCAAGAAAAACAATTCTAATTTCTCCAATTTATCGACATAACTAAAGTTCCTCTTCTCTGGAACTAATTTTGTGGACATGTTTTGTACTCTAATGTTTTTAGATTTTTACTGAAGTGTGGTATTCACACTGAATGCAAAATTTCAGTTAGTAGCTTCCCAATGTGGTCTCCTCTACACTGGGGAGACAGGATGCCAACTTGTGGAATGTTTCAGAGAACATATCCGGGACAAACACACTAAACAACCCCATCGCTGAACACTTTAACCCCAGCCCCCACTCTACCAAAGACATGCACGTCCTGGGCCTCCTCCACTGCCAAAGCCTAACCAGCTGACTCTTGGAGGAAGAATGTTTCATCATCCACTTTTGAACCCTCCAACCACACAGTATTAATATGGATTTCACCAGTTTCCTCATTTCCCCTCTCCTCACCTTATCCCAGATTCAACCTTCCAACTCATCACCACCCTCTTGAACTGTCCTACCTGTCCATCTTCCTTCCCACCTATCCGCTCCATCTTCCTCTCTGACCTATCACCTTCACCCCCACCTTCATCTACATGTCACATTCCCAGCTACCTCCCCCCCCAGTCCCATGCTGCTCCCATTTATCTCACAGCGCCCTTTGGCCACAAGCCTCATTCCTGATGAAGGGCTTATGCTCAAAATATCGATTCTCCTGCTCCTCGGATGCTGCCTGACTGCTGTGCTTTCCGAGCACCACACTCTTCAACTCTGATCTCCAGCATCTGCAGTTCTCACTTTCTCGCAATGGTTTATACAAGTTGACATAACCCTTAATACTACATGTGCCTATTAATAAAATCAAAAATAATGTAGGGGGGCTCAAGATGCCGGCAATCTAGGAAGATCACTGTTACAGGACTCCACACCACATCGCAAGCAGGATGAAGTCCTAACTCATCCTACCTAAGCCACCACAATAGCCTGGGACACTGGAAAGGTTGTGGAGTCCCAGGAAACTGTCAGAGAGTAACTTACCTTGGTTTTCGCTATCCAGGGATGCCAAAGAAGATAGCAGGTTGGACTGAGGCCAGGTCTGCGGCCCAGCCTGCAGGATCCTCAGGCTCAATTTCCTACCAGGTCCTGGTAATGGAGCTTGCAAAATCTTGCGAGATGTTGGGCAAGCAGATAGAGGAGAAGCTGGCCCCTACCCAGGCCACCATGATATCCTGGGACTCTGGAGTCCCAGGAAACTGTCAGAGAGCAACTTACCTCAGTTTTCACCATCCAGATCATACTGCAGAAGCATGAACAGCAGCTGGGAGACCTGGACAAAAGACCGGATGAAGAAGAATGCAGAGTCACAGTCGTGGAAGCTGATACCCATTCCTCCAAGGATAGGATCCAGGGCCCTAGAGACACAAGTCTATAATTTGCTTGACCAGGCTGATGACCTTGAGAACAGGGACATGAGGAAAAATATTCTGATCGCCAGTCTGCCGGACGGTAAGGAAGGTGAGAAGCCGATGGAATTTATTGAGGACTGGTTGCCGAAATTTCTTAACTTGGAGGCTGGAATGAGAAGCTTGAAAATTGAGAGGGTTCACCGAGTGAAGGTTTGGAGGTCAGGGCTGGACCAACATCCTCATCCTATCTTGGTGCGGTTTCATCACTATAAAGATAATGAGAGAATCGTGGAAGCTTCCAGAATTCAGGGGAAGGATCTGAATGCCCTTGTTTACAAGGGCTCTAAGATCATGTTCTTCCAGGACTTCTCAGCAGCGATGATCAGGAAAGGAAAATCCTATGACAACATCAAGAAAAGACTGAGGGAACTCAGGATCCAGTACTCTCTGAGGTATCCGGCCATAGCTCATAGAACATAGAACATAAAACATAGAACAATACAGTGCAGAACAGGCCCTTTGGCCTTGATGTTGCGCCAACCTGTGAACTATTCTCAGCTCGTCTATCCCAAAATCATCCATGTGCTTATCTAAGGATTATTTAAATCTCCCTAATGTGGCTGTGTTGAGTACATTAGCAGGTAGGACATTCCATGCCCTTACCACTCTGCATAAAGAACCTGCCTCTGACATCTGTCTTAAATCTATCACCCCTCAATTTATAATTATGTCCCTTCATACATGCTGACATCATCATCCTAGCAAAAAGACTTTCACTGTCTACCCTATCTAATCCTTTGATCATCTTGTATGTCTCTATCAAATCCCCTCTTCGCTGCCTTCTTGCCAATGAGAACAGGTTTAAGTTTCTCAGCCTTTCCTCATAAGACCAAATCAGACAACATCCTGGTAAATCTCCTCTGCACCTTTCCAATGTTTCCACATCCTTCCTGAAATATGGGAACCAGAATTGTACACAATATTCCAAGTGTGGCTGCACTCGCGGTTTGTGGAGTTGCAGCATGATATTGCGGCTCCGGAACTCAATCCGTCCACGAATGAAACCTAACACACCGTATGCCTTCTTAACAGCACTATTCACCTGGATGGCAACTTTCAGGGATCCATGTACATGGACTCCAAGATCCCTCTGCACGTCTACACTACCAAGAATCTTTCCATCGACCCAGTACTCTGCCTTCCTGTTATTCTTCCCAAAGTGCATCGCCTCACATTTAGCTGCATTAAACTCCATTTGCCACCTCTAAGCCCAATTCTGCAGTTTATCCAAGTCTCCCTGCAACCTGGAACATTCTTCCACACTGTCCACTACTCCACTGACTTTAATTTCGTTTGCAAATTTACTAATCCCCTGAACGAAAGTCTTTTCTCAATGCCCCCTTATCAGAGCAAGAGGTGCAGGAGGCTGTGAAGCAGCTTCAGAGTGGAAAGGTGCCAGGTTCTGATGGACGTCCCAGCAAATTCTATATGGAATTTATAAATATATTGTCAGGCCTGATGCTCAACATGTTCAATGACTCGTACAGTGATGATTGTCTCCCACCATCTCTCAGAGGCCAATTTTGTTTATTCTTAAAAAAGAGAAGGTCTCGGAGGACTGTGCTTCTTACAGGCCCATTTCACGCTTAAATGTTGACTTTAAAATCCTCTCTAAGACTCTCGTGTCAAGGCTGGAGACTGTATTACCTTCCATTGTTAAAGAGGATCAGACGGGCTTCATAATGGGTCCCAGATCCTCCAGTAATGTTAGGAGGCTGCTTAATGTAATTCAAGCATGTCAACAACAGTCAATACAGGGATTGGTGATTCCTCTAGCTGCAGAGAAGGCATTGACTGAGTTGAGTGGCCATACCTTTTTTATACTCTGTAGTGGTTTGGCTTGGGCAAAGCCTTTGTAAGATGGGTAAAGGTTCTCAACAGTGACCCTTTTGCTGTGGTCATCACCAAGGGGGTCCGCTCAAGCAATTTTAGCACTTTTAGGGGCAGCCGACAGGGCTGTCCCCTTTTGGCATTGCTTTTTACGTTGGTGATTGAACAGTTGGCAGAGGGCCTTTGTAGGAATACTAACATATCGGTTCCAGAAGTGGCATCAAAGTTACATAAAATTTCATTGTACCTGCATGATGCCCTCATGTTTTTTTCAAATCCAGCAGTTTTGGTGCCTCACCTAATACAATGCACCAGCTTGTTTGGCACCTTTTCAGGGTACAAGATTAATTGTGCAAAATCAGAGGCAATGCCAATGGGTGGTCTTACGAAGGTGCTCGGTCTTGAGGGCGAATCTCAATTCCCATTGAAACGGTCACAGTGGGGTTTTATGTATTTGGGCATATTCATCACTCCAGTTTTTGATCGGCTGTTCAATTATTCAACAAAATCAAACAAGACCCTCAAAAATGGGAGGCACTTCTAGTCTCATGGTTAGGTCAGATAGACCTTATTAAGATGAATATTCTCTCCCATTTGTTGTACCCTATATGGATGCTCCCCCTGATTTTCGATAGGCAAACGTTCAGGAAACTGAACGGCTGGTTCAACTCTTTTATTTGGCATCGTAAGCGTCCCCTTATTAAGTTAGCTAAACTGCAATTGCCTCACAAATGGGGGGAGTGGATCTCCTGGACATTAAAAACTCTCAATTAAGCTCACTTTTAACTTATGTGAATGATTGGGCTTGTGGGGACCCTTTTTCTATAGGGTTAGATATCAAAACCTCTCAGGCAAAGTGCCCCCTTACTAGTTTGCTGTTTCTGGACAAAATGAGAACAGTTAAGGAATATTGCCATAACCCAATAGTTATCAATACTATGAAAGCATGGAGGGCAATTCAGCAGAAAGAAGGCAATATTAACATAGAACATAGAACATAGATCATAGAAGGATACAGCGCAGTACAGGCCCTTCGGCCCTCGATGTTGCGCCGACCGAATCCTACCTAACCTATACTAGCCCAATAACTTCCAAATGCCTATCCAATGCCCGCTTAAATGACCATAAAGAAGGAGAGTTCACCACTGATACGGGCAGGGCATTCCATGAACTCACAACCCGCTGTGTGAAGAATCTACCCCTAACATCTGTCCTATACCTACCACCCCTTAATTTAAAGCTATGTCCCCTAGTAACACCTGACTCCATTAGCGGTAAAAGGTTCTTACTATCTACCCTATCTAAACCCCTAATCATCTTATACACTTCTATCAGATCTCCCCTAAACCTTCTCTTCTCCAATGAGAAGAGCCCCAAGTGCCTCAGCCTTTCCTCATAAGATTTTCCTACCATTCCAGGCAACATCCTGGTAAACCTCCTCTGCACTCGTTCTAAAGCTTCCACATCCTTCCTATAGTATGGCGACCAAAACTGCACACAATACTCCAGATGAGGCCTCACCAGAGTCTTATACAACTGCAACATGACCTCAGGACTCCGGAACTCAATTCCTCTGCCAATAAAGCCCAGTACACCATATGCCTTCCTCACAGCACTATTTACCTGGGTGGCAACTTTCAGAGATCTGTGTACATGGACACCAAGATCCCTCTGCTCATCCACACTACCAAGTAGCCTACCATTAGCCCAGTAATCCATCATCTTGTTATTCCTACCAAAGTGAACGACTTTGCACTTAGCTACATTGAATTCCATTTGCCACATTTCCGCCCAGCTCTGCAACTTATCTATATCCCGCTGTAACCTACCACTTCCTTCCTCACTATCCAC
Source organism: Hemiscyllium ocellatum (assembly GCF_020745735.1). Lineage (NCBI taxonomy): Eukaryota > Metazoa > Chordata > Chondrichthyes > Orectolobiformes > Hemiscylliidae > Hemiscyllium > Hemiscyllium ocellatum. Next base: position 69,661,041 of record NC_083410.1, read on the forward strand.
AACTCCACCGACTTTTGTGTCATCCGCAAACTTGCTTACCCAGCTTTCAAGTCCTTCCTCTAGATCATTTATAAAGATAACAAAAAGCAATGGTCCCAAAACAGATCCTTGTGGTACACCGCTAGTAACTGCGCTCCAAGATGAACATAATCCATCAACTACTACCCTCTGTCTCCTTCCAGCCAGCCAATTCCTAATCCAAACCTCTAATGTATCCTCAATGCCATACCTCCGTAGTTTTAGCATTAGCCTACCATGGGGAACCTTATCGAACGCCTTACTAAAATCCATATACACAACATCTACTGCTTTACCCTCGTCCACTTCCTTAGTCACCTTCTCAAAGAACTCAATAAGGTTTGTGAGGCACGACCTGCCCTTCACAAAACCATGCTGGCTATCCCTGATCACGTTATTCCTACCCAGATGTTCATAAATCTTATCCCTTACCATTCTCTCTAAGACTTTGCCCACCACTGAAGTCAGACTCACTGGCCTATAGTTACTAGGGCTATCCCTACTCCCTTTCTTGAACAATGGGACCACATTCGCTATCCTCCAGTCCTCTGGTACTATTCCCGTTGACAATGACGACATAAAAATCCAGGCCAATGGCTCTGCTATCTCCTCCCTAGCTTCCCATAGGATCCTGGGGTAAATGCCATCAGGCCCAGGAGACTTATCTATATTCATCCTTTCCAATATTCCCAAAACCTCTTCCCTGCATATTTCCAGGGCATCCATTCTAATTATTTGTGATTCCATATTCACATCAGCAACAGTGTCCTGTTCCTGAGTGAATACTGATGAAAAGTACTGATTTAATGTCTCTCCAATCTCCTCCGCCTCCACACACAACTTCCCACTACTATCCTTGACTGGACCGATACCTACCCTAGTCATCCTTTTATTCTTGACATACCTATAGAAAGCCTTTGGGTTTTCCCTAATCCTACCAGCTAAAGACTTTTCATGTCCCCTTCTCGCTTCTCTTAGCTCCCTCTTTAGCTCCTTCCTGGCTACCTTATAACTCTCAATCGCCCCTACTGAACCTTCACGCCTCATCTTTACATATGCCGCCTTCTTCCCTTTCACAAGGGACTCCAATTCCTTACTAAACCACGGCTGCCTCACAAGGCCCTTTACACCATGCCTGACTGGTACATACCTATCGAGGACACGCAGTAGCTGCTCCTTGAACAATCCCCACATCTCATTAGTGTTCTTCTCTTGAAGCCTGTTTTTCCAATCCACACATCCTAAGTCATGCCTCACTGCATCATAATTTCCCTGCCCCCAGCTATAACTCTTGCCCTGCGGCGCACGATTATCCCTCTCCATCACTAAAGTAAAAGTCACCGAGTTGTGGTCACTGTCCCCGAAGTGCTCACCTACCTCCAAGTCTAACACCTGGCCTGGTTCATTACCTAGAACCAAATCCAATATAGCCTCCCCTCTTGTTGGCCTGTCGACATATTGTGTCAGGAAACCCTCCTGCACACATTGTACAAACACCGACCCATCTAATGAACTCGAGCTATAGCTCTCCCAGTCAATATCTGGGAAGTTAAAGTCCCCCATAACAACCACCCTGCTACCTTCACTCTTTTCCTGAATCATCCTCGCAATATTATCCTCTACTTCTCTAGGACTATTAGGAGGCCTGTAGAAAACACCTAACAGGGTGACCTCACCTTTCCTATTTCTAACCTCAGCCCAAACTACCTCAGATGGCAAGTCCTCTTCCATCGTCCATTCCACTGCTGTGATACTATCTTTGACAAGTAATGACAACTAATATTAGCAAAACATTTTTTCTTATACCGACAGTGGATATACCGGGTTTTCAACCGGGGATGATGGATTCAGGATTCAAACATTAGGCAGCGAGGGGTGTGTCTTGCATGGGTTATTTATTTGAGGGAGACACAATGATGTCTTTTGATCAATTAGCGTGGAAATACAAGCTATCTAGCAGGGAGCTCTTTTGTTTTTCTTAAGTTAGGGATTTTATTCAAAAAAAGACTACACTTTTGACTGATCCCCACAAATCTGACATAGAGAGGAGGGCGCTCAGTACTAACAGTACACTTTCTATCAGCACTTTATATCATCAGTTGGGGAGCACCCCCTCAGATGAGTTTGATCAACTCTGTAGGGTATGGGAGAAAGAGTTATGTTTTGAGGTCTCCTCAGAGGCAATGGGAAAACATTTGAGAAAACGCAAGGAAAATTTCAATTTGCAATAGGACCCATGCTTTACAGTTGAAGGTTCTCCACAGGTCTCCACATTTGGCTCCAAACTGTTTGTCAAAATTTTAACCAGGGGTATCTTCAACATATCCCAAGTGTAAAGTTAGTACAGGAACTCTTACCCATTGTCTCTGGTCCTGTGGTAGACTTCAAACATACTGAAGCGATGTGGTGGGTGCAATGGAGGGGATTTTGGATGTATGGGTGAAGAAGAACTGATCTCTCTTCTTGGCCTGCCCAGTGTATTCCCTGTAGATGCACATAAGAAAAACTTTTCAACATCCTCCCTTTCTGCACAAGAAAGAATGTCTTGTTGGGTTGGGTGTCTGAAAATCCCCTGGGCCTGTTAGGTTGGCGTAAGATTGTTATGGAGCACATCACCTTGAATTTTCTTACAAGTGTAATACACCACAAAACTTAGAATTTCTACAAGACATGGCTGCCCTTTTGGAATACCTGGACACACACTAATAAGGGCTTTTACATAACTGTAACAATTGCAATTTATGAGTCCAATATCCAAAGAGGGGAAACGTATGAATATGTGAAAATTAATGCTCTCAATATTCGAGTTAGCGTTTTGTTTTGTTTTGTTCAACTGTATTGTCATTTATTAGTTTGTTGTTAGTTATTATTTATTTAATTAAGTAGTTGGGTTTTTTAAAATAGATTTTTATATATTTATATACTTGTGCATGAGGGCAGTTTGGGTTGTTTAATTTTTTTGGTGTTCTATCTTTGTATTGTTTTGAATTTATTGTAATATTAAAAAATCTATTTTTCAATAAAAATATATTTTTAATGAAGTGTCTTTTATTGACCATTGTCTTCACTTTTCCTGATTTCTTCAATGACTAATATACATACATTTGGTCCCTCTGCTTTTATACCACAGTAAGAATTATACCCTTTTGTTTTATATTGTTTCTCCATGTTCTTCCTATCAAAATGAATCACTTCACACAGTTGTACATTAGTCTTTATCTGCCACTTGTTCATCCTAAAAAAATAGTTTGTGTCCCACTGAAGTTCTAAACTATGCCCTTTCAAAGTTTTGTACCATCTATAAATCATCTGCAAGCTCCAGTCCTCAGTCACCACTTTTGAATCTATGGAAGACTGGAAACCTAAGGCCAGTGCCTCCACAATTTCCACTTACACTTTCTGAATATGCTTAGGTACACCTCCTCAGGTCTTGGTGACTTATCAATGTTCGGTGCCTTTATTTGACAAAGAGTATCATTACCTTAGAAACAGTTCAGAAAAGTTTCATTGCATGAGGCATTATCTTTTGAAGAAAGGCTGAGCAGGATGAGCCTTTCCCCACAGGGGTGCGTGGACCTGATTGGGTGAATTTTAAGAGGATGTTTCCCCTCATAGGAGAGACTTGAACTAGGGGACACAGCTTAACAATGAGAGATCTCGCTTTTAAGTCAGAGTTCAGGAGAATTGTTTTCTCTCAGATTGCTATTGGTCTGTTAAAATTTCATTGAATTCATCAAAGGCTGAGTTCGATAGGTTTTTTTTGATAGAAAAGGGAGTCAAATGTTATGTTAGCAGATACAAAAGTGGAGCTGACATCCCTGCCAGATTATCCATAATCTTGCTGAATGACAGCGCAGAGTACAGGGTCTGAATGGCCTACTCCTGCTCCTAAGTGCTACGTTCCTATATTTATATATGGGCTACCTATCTAATACCTCTTTCTTATCAATTTTTAAGTGCCTAAACTCCCTTCTCTTTCACCATGATCTTGGTAGCATCTTCTTCCTTGGTAAAGGCAAATGTAAACTATTCATTTAATATCTTAGTCTCAGGGATGGTAAGGTGATGGAGCCTTGGATGACAAAAGATGTGGAACATCTAGTCAAGGCCAAGAACGGAGCTTATTTAAGATTGAGGAAGCAAGAATCAGACAGGGCAATACAGAGTTACAATGTAGCCAGGAAAGAACTTAGGAGAGTTGGAAGGGGGCATGAAAAAGCCATGATGGGTAGGATTAAGGAAAACCCCAAGGTGTTCTACACTTATGTGAGGAACAAAAGAATGGCCAGTGTGAGGGTAGGGCCAATCAGGGATAATGGAGGGAACTTGTGCTTGCAGTCAGAGGAGGTAGGAAAGGTCCTTACTGAATACTTTGTTCAGTATTCATGACTGAGAGGGATCTTGTCATTTGTGAGGACAGTGTAAATAAGGCTGATATGTTCAAACAGGTTGATGGTAAGAAGAAGGATGTGCTGGAAATTTTGAAAAACATGAGGATAGGTAAGTCCCCTGGGCCAGATGGAATATACCAATGTTACTACAGAAATGAGAGAAGAGATTGCTGCGCCTTTGGTAATGATCTTTGCGTTCTCACTGTCTGCTGGAGTAGTGCCAGATGATTTGGAGGATGAGAAATGTTATTCCCTAGTTCAAGAAAGGGAATTGGGATAATTAGGAATTACAGACCAGTCATCTTACATCAGTAGTGGACAAATTATTGGAGAGAATATTGATAGACAGAACTTATGATTATTTGGAAAAGCTTGAAATAGCTTGATTAGAGATAGTCAGCTTGGCTTTGTGAGGTGCAGGTCATGCCTCACAAGCCTCATTGAATTTTTTTGAGGATGTGACAAAACAATTTGATGAAGGTGGAGCCCATACAATCTGGTGTATGTGGATTTTAGCAAGGCGTTTGATAAGGTCCCCCATGGTAGGCTCATTCAAAAAGAAAGGGGGCATAGGATACAGGGAAATTTGGCTGTCTGGACATGGAATTGGTTGGCCAATAGAAGGCAGAGGATGATAGTAAATGGAAAGTATTCAGCCTGTAGCTCAGTGACCAGTGGTGTTCCACAAGGATCTGTTCTGCTGTTTGTGATTTTCATAAATAACTTGGATGAGGAAGTAAAAGGGTGGATTAGTAAGTTTTCTGATGACACAAAGGTTAGTGGAGTTGTGGATAGTGTGGAGGGTTGTTGTAGGTTGCAACGGGACATTGACAGGATGCAGAACTAGACAAAGAAGTGACAGATGGAGTTCAACTGGAAATTTGTGAAGTAATTCATTTTGCAAGGCTGGATTTGAATGCAGATTTCAGGGTTAAAGGCAGGATTCTTGGCAGTGTGGAGGAACAGAGGGATCTTGAGGTCCACGTCCATAGATCCCTCAAAGTTGCCACCCAAGTTGATAGGGTTGTTAAGAAGATGGATGATGTGTTGGCTTTCATTAGCAGGCATAATTTGGAGGTGCCGGTGTTGGACTGGGGTGTACAAAGTTAAAAATCACACAACACCAGGTTATAGTCCAACAGGTTTATTTATAAGAACTAGCTTACAGAGCACTGCTCCTTCATCAGGTGATTGTCAAAGCTGCAGCTCGTCAAAGCCCTGGTTAGACCACACTTGGAATATTGTGTTCAGCTCTGGTCGCCTCAGTATAGGGAGGATGTGGAAGCTTTAGAAAGGATTCAGAGGAGATTTATCAGGATGCTGCCTAGCCTGGAGGGCATGTCTTATGAAGAAAGTTCAAGGGATCTAGGACTTTTCTCATCGTAGTGAAGAAGGGTGAGAGGTGACTTGATAGAGGTGTACAAGATGATGAGAGGCAGAGACAGAATGGATAGTCAGTTATGTTTTTGTAAAGCTGAAATGGCTATCACAAGGGGGCATAATTTTAAGGAGATTGGAAAAAGGTTGAGGAGAGACGTCACAGGTGGGTTCTTTACACAAAGAGTGATGGGTGCGTTGAAAGTCAAGTGAAGTGTATGTAGGTTAGTTTGATCTTAGAATAGGATAAAAGTTTGGCACAACATTGAGAGCCAAACAGCCTGGACTGTTCTATGTTCCATGTTCTATGTTCTATATCCCTTATTACCTCCATACATAAATTACCATCATGAGGTCTAATCTGTAAATCTTTTTACCATTCATTTTTTATATGTTATCAACCTGACATCATCATAAATATGCTTTTTCTTCTTCACCTGAGTCTCTATCTCTGACAATTAATGACTACTCAAGGGCCTCATCTACTACCAGATTTGTGAATGAGGGTCTCCTCTTCTGGAAACTCCAAGAAGCAAACCTTATTAGGGCTGTTTTCAGGCTGCCAGGGGTTAGTGCTTCATTTGAAGCACTCAGTGCCTGATTGAAATAACATAATCAGGTAGAGAGGAGGCACGCTGACTGCCATCCCTACCCCCACTGCTCCCCCCACCCCACCCTCCACCACTGCTGTTTTATAGAAGAATGCCTAAAATGTGGAAAAGGCCCTTCGGCCCAACAAGTCCACACTGACCCTCCAAAGAGTAACCCACCCAGACCCATTTCCCCTACCATAATTACTTGACATTTACCCCTGACTAATGCACATAACCTACATATCCCTGAACAGAATGGCAATTTAACATGGCCAATCCACCTAACCTGTACATTTTTGGAATGTGAGAGGAAACTGGAGCACCCAGGGGAAACCCACGCAAACACGGAGAGAATGTGCAAAATCCACACAGACAGTCGCCCGACGTAGAAATAGAACCCTGGGCCCTGGCGCTGTGAAGCAGCAGTGCAAGCCACTGAGCCACCATGCCACCCTTGTAGTGTATGGGCATGTCAATCTGAAATTATTAATACTGAGGAGTTCCTTAAGGACTACTTTAACATGGTCAATCCTGTCGGGGATCCTGATCTTTCGAATGTCATGATGAAGTTCAGCTCACAATGGCTCAACAGTTCCACGATGGCATGTACATGCCTGGAGGTATGTGGCCAACAGTTAATGTTTTGAAGAAGTACGAATAACTGTGAAATGCTACAATAAGGTGGTTGGCTCTAAATTATGCTTTGAAATAGTCCAGCAAGTCACTCAGTTCAAGGGCAAATAGGGATGGGCATGTTTTGCTGTGGGCAGTCCTCTCCTTCGTAACCTTGGAGCTGCACTGAGATTCAGATGAATAATGTCAGAAGAGGGTTCATTATTTGGCCATACACAATTAGTATCAGGAGGAGACATTAAACTGAAAGAACATGATTTCGTTCACTGCTGATTAATTACGATGACATCCCAAAAGGACATCTGGGAAGGTATCCCATTGCTATGGAAAAATTCAACATTCATTGCTGATTGTAGTCTGAGAACTATGGAATCACTGTAGCTGCAGTTTAATGGGTCAAGCAGTAGAACCTGCTTAAAGATAGATAAGGAGAAGAAAGCGCATGCAGTGGCCCTATGAATGACCAGGAGCACAACAAATCACATAGCCATGGAGCATCCTGGAAGATTGCAGAAAAGCCACATAAAAAGTGGAGCATTTGGAGCTTATTTCAGCAATAACTGCAGACATCAACTATTTGTCGAAAGAAGTGCAACCCTGGTTTAGCGAGCTGAGTGAAGATAAAACCTTCCCTGTAGTAGAGCCTGGCTGTTCAGTTGCAAGCAAATGAAATCTAACTCTCAACCCTTTGGTTAAAATGCTTGACCTAAAAGGGCTGTGTAAAGTTTTGCATGTACTTCTGTAAAGTGCTCCATTTAAATGCTCTGTTAAAGCAGTTCCATAAACGTATTGCATGAAAGTACCAACTAAAGTGCTCCACTTAAGTGCTTCAGTAAAAGTATTGCATACATTAAGGGGATTTTTGGGAATACAGTAATAAGAGCCATTTAAAAACTAAGGAGTATGTGCTGTGTGCTTAATGTTCACTTTCTCCAGACAATTGTTAGGTGGATACAATCAATGTGCCTGTCTTAAGTAGTATCTTTTTAATTCATTCACGGGATGTGGGCATTGCTGGCTGGGTCAGCATTTATTGTCTCTCCCTAATTGCCCTTGAACTGAGTGGCTTGCTGGACTATTTCAAAGGGCAACTTAGAGCCAACCACATTCTGCTATTCTGGATTCATTTGTCGGCCAGACCAGGTAAGGACAGCCCTGAAGGAAATTACTGAACCAGCTGGAGTGTTTTCAATCAGCAGTGATTTCAAAGTCATCATTAGACTTTTAATTTCAAATTTTTATTTAAATCAAATTCCACCATATGTTATGAGGGTTTCAAACCAGGGTTCCTAGAACATTACATGGGTCCCTGGTTCAGTCTTCTGACCAATTCCCAGACACTGATGAAGTTAAACAAATTTGTGTGCTGGCACCAGCCCTCTTCAACATGTGTACCATTGCTGTGCTCTCCAGTGCCTTCCATGGTGGTGATTCTTGCATCTAAATCGGATATCATATGGACAAGGAGCTGCTCAGTCTGAGATGACTCCTGGGAAAGACCAAAGTCTACAAGGACATAACTTATAATTTCTTCTTTGGCATTGACTGTGCAGTAGCTGCTGGTTCAGACCTGGACCAGAGGTGTAGCATAAACTTGTTCTCTAATACATATGATGTCAACCTGATAACCATCAAAAAGAAAACTATCATCTGAGCTTGCTCCTGGAAAGTCCTGTTCAAAACAAGTAGTTTCAGTCCACGAAGTGGATAAATTCACCTATTTTGGCAAGTTTTGGAGAAGCCAGTGTTAGACTGGGGTGGACAAAGTTAAAAATCACTCAACACAAGGTTGTAGTCCAACAGGTTTATTTGGAAATACAAGCTTTCGGAGCCTGATGAAGGAGCAGCACTTTGAAAGCTAATGCTTCCAAATAAACATGTTGGACTATAATCTGATATTGTGTGATTTTTTAACTTTATTTTGGCAGCACATTCTTGACCTGCCTATATTGATGATAAGACCTATGCATTTTCAGTTAAGAACAAATAAGAATTGCCAAAGCAAGTATAGCCTTAAGCAGGCTTCAAGCATTTGTTTGTGAAGTAAATCTGCCCCTTAAACAAAGCTAATGGAGCAATGGACCTACACATTCTGTTGTACACATTTCTGACTTAGACTTTGAACTAGCATCATGGCAACAAGTTCAACCATTTAAACATAAGCTGCCTTTGGTAGTTCCTGAAGATCAGAAGGTGCATCAAAGTACCAGCAAACGGGTATGTTAAGTGTCCCCACCATATTGAAACAGTCACAACAGAATTGAGCAAGTCATGTAGCCAAAATCCCTGACATCCGCTTATGAAACCAAGCTTCTATTCAGAGCTTGACTCTGGAGCACGGTCTCACAGTGACCAAAAGAAGCATGACAAGAATGTTCTGAAAGTATCGCTTAAAAGTGTTGAAATCAATTTCAAATGCTGGGAGAAGGTCACTCAGGAGAAACCAAATAAAAAATGAAGTGTTGCTTCCTTCAAAAGTGCATGCATTTCAGAGACACAGAGAAAATGCAAATAACAGGAAATCTTTAGCTAACAATGCATCCATTTTTTTGTGACAGAACCTTTCAGGTGTAGATCAGCCTCAGCTGTCACTTATGTGCCACTTGGACAAATGTCCACCGCGAAGGATAAACAAGATATGATGGTTACCAAGCAAGCCCAAGGTAACTTTGATAAGGTTGACAGCACCTTTGTAAGATGAGGAATAAAATCTATGTTTTATTCAGAGTTCTATCTTGCTTATCACAAGTGAGGTTGCTTCGTACCAGTCACACAAATAAGGGAACTGTAAGTCTGCGTTTTAAACTTTGTGGATCAAATTTTTTTCTCACACTGTAACGTTCTTAAATAAACAAATTTGCACAGTCTAAGTATCCAAAACATATTAGATATCACAAAACTGTCCATAAATCTTTACATTTTAATTATGAATTAATAATATTGCACTAAATGCCAACAAGGACAACTGGTAAGAGAAAAGTAAATGCCATTTTCATGTGGTTCTTAGACTGGAATTGATTTATATTGTTGATAAGTGTTAGATTGCCTTTGTGTGTAGCACACTTTAATCAGATATAGAAATATTGCAGATACAAGCCCCACTTCACGAGCTTGGCTGACATTTTTCATTAATACTGAGAGAATGCTGCTTTCTCTAAGGTGATAAACTGAGGGCACAGTTAATTGTTTTATATCCAAGTAATTATATTTCCTGAATCTAGTAGCTGCTGTAGTGATTGGAGTGAGGTCAGCCAGGTGGATGGCATAGAATATGAGATCCCTAGTTGGGGCTGTTAACCTGGTCCAATCAGGGAGTCCTGGCTGACAGATATAAACAGGAGTCTCAGCAGTTCTGTTCACTCTAGGGGTTGGCTCTGAGCTAGCTGGGTCTGTGTCATGTACTATGACCATGTAAATAGAGACTGACTTGGGAACAGGATACCAGCTTTCCTGGAGGTATTTCAGCTCCTAACTTACTTGTTGCATTACTTGGACAAATAAAAGACTTTTCCTGAGCCAAAATCATTCTAATCAGCAAAATATCAAGTCATGGCCATTTGTGGAATCCTGCTGTAGTTTAAAATTGCTACTGTTTTACCTACCTAACAATAGTGTGTGCATCTTTAGTGCAATTAAATGAACATGTAAAGTTTTGGAATGTACTAAGAACTTTAAAATGTACTATAACATTGCAAATTCTTACTTTTTTTTCTAAGTAAATGGACTTTTAGTTTACCTCCAGTCTATACCTAACATGGAAATGGTAACAGTCAATGGAAAAAGTGGGACAATTTATCCACCATCATTTTGCTTAGCACAGAAGTTATAAAATTAGAAACAATTTGCATTTGTGTATCACCTTTCCCATTCTCAGGAACTCTTAATGATTAGTAAGTGATGCTACATAATCAAATGTGCAAACAATTTTATACAGCAAGATCCCAATAATGAGACAACTGCATTGTCTACCATGTTGGATTCAGCAACTTATTATGCATCAGAAACCCATAATAAAATTATTTAAATCAGGATCCTCATTTCTTTTCCAATCTTTGTTTATCTTCATATCGCATTTGCATAGCAATCTGCAGGAAGTCTCATTCACCATCAACACTTAGAGAGAACATGCGATATTACAGACTAATAGGTGATGTGTCTGTCAGAGCGTTACCTAACCTCGAAGCATTTTTGGTAGCTTTATAACCCTGGAAAGTTGTTTCTCAGCAGGTGCTGGACCGTTGTTCACTGCCTTTCAAGCAGTTTAGTTGTGGTCTGGAAGAAACCCATAAGATTTCTGAGGCTGGAGGATGAGAGGTAGCAGCATGGAAAAGAGTAGCGAGCAGAGGCAGCTGAAACAAGAGGATGGACGAGGACAGCACTACATAGAAGTCATACCTATATCAGGCAGTTCGGGAACATGCCCTCCACAGTAATTTCACTGATGAACAAAGCCTCAGTTGATATTGGTTCACAAAGGAGCTTATGTCACTAACTAAAGCCACTATGTGAGCCTCAGACCAAGACTTTGAGCAAGTTTGACCCCTTTATTTGTCAATGTTCAGCTGGTTTGTAATCACATACCAAGGATTATGATAAGGATTGCAAGACTGTTGATATATTACAGATGGCAGGGCTGGTTTAGGTGACAGGCTGCTCCCTGATCATTGTAGTAAGGCTGGATAGGCCGGGACTTTTTCCCTAGAACATATGAAACTGAGGGGTGACCTTATAGAGGTTTATAAAATCATGAGAGGTAGATAGCGAACAACTTTTCCCCATGTTAGGGGCGTCTAAAGCTAAAGAGAATCAGTTTTAAGTTAGAGGGAAGAGATACAAAAGGATCTAAAGGATCAACATTTTCAAACATAAGTTGGTGATTATCTGGACTGGAAGGCCAGAGGTAGTGGTGGAAGTACAATTTTGACATTTAAGAAACATTTGGATTGGTACATGGATGGGATAGGTATGGAGGGATGTAGACTAAATGTGGGAAATGGGAATAGATTAATTGTGAAAAGTGGGCTGCATGGACAAGTTGAACTGAAGGGCCTATGTCTCCATTCTAACCCTCTATGATCAATAACCTTGGGCAACTCTTGGCTATAAGCAGCCAGTTGCTTTCTGCAATAGCTCATCTGTGAAGCTGGTTCATGGTGGACAGAATGGTTTCCATGGCTTTACACAAACTCTTGTTACAAGTTTGAACTGGACATCTGGATAAACTGAGATGTTGTGTATAAGCATGCTGACAGACTGCACATTGTAAAGAGCATTTCCTGGTATCTGTCCATAGCTTTATTTGGAACGCTGGGCCCTCAACATCAGCATTTGAGTTTTATCAATTAGAATTCCTGTATGATTTCGCCCTTTGACTTACTGACATCAATAGCATCCTAAAACACTGCTCTAGCTTCAGCAGTTTTCACTCAATGATTCATTCAGGAAGATATCCTTCAAACCTAATACCAAAAGTGAACACGTCTCCAGTATCTCAGCCGGTCCTTGTTAGAGCTAAGTCAATGAAGATTAGAGTGGTGCTGATTCATGATGAAAAGCTTTTACCAAAATGTCAATTTTCCTGCTCCTCGGATACTGCCTGACCTGCTGTGCTTTTCCAGCACCACTCTAATCTTGACTCTAATCTCCAGCATCTGTAGTACCTACTTCTGCCTAAGTCAAGTGAAGCTGCATCATCTGTGAGGCTAGCCTTCTCTTTTTTTTCACTGACAAGTGTGTTAATGTCTTCAGTTTATGAAATGAAAAGGACAGGGTTTTGCATTTATTATGAAAGGAGAGCAAAGAGAGGATGGATGAAATTATTTCAGCGTGTCAGTTGTGTGTATAGATGAGACAGCAGTACTAAGAGAAAAGAATATATGATGTGAGGCAGTCTATGGGAGTATTGTGAGTAATCCAGTTAGAGATGGTGGATGTTTAAATGGGGGCAGGAGAACAGTATTGTCACCTTGACAACTCTGATGAGATAATTTAGCTTTTTCTAATGTTGGACCATGTCCTATTATATGCTTTCTCAGCTGCCTCAATCGTGATGATGTTGTTTTTGCCTCCTAATTACTGCCTGGGTCAAGACAACATCAGAAAACCTCTGCACATCTAGCAGCCATTTTCTTCTGTTCCTTTCCTTCCTCCTGTAGCCAGAAAACATCTCCCATTGTTAAAATATCATATCTGTTTTTAAGTGGCATCAGGGAAATCCAATCTTTGCCTCCGAACAGCAATGCAGCTAATGAATAGTTTCATTGGTGCAGGTTCCAAGCTTGAGTGCTGAATAATGAGTAGGCATCACATATATTAGATGTTGTCTACAAATACATGTATATTTCTAAGCCACCAAAGTTACATACTCAAATCATAGAATCCTTACAGTGTGAAGCAGGCCATTTGTCCATTGAGTTCACACCGACCCTCTGGAGAGCATCACACCCAGACGAACCCCAGTAATCTATCCCTGTAACCCTGCATTTCCCAAAACTAATCCACCTAGCCTGCAAATCTCTGGACACTATGGGCAATTTAGCATGGCCAATCCACCTAACCTGCACATCTTTGGACTGTGAGAGGAAACCAGAGCCCCAGAAGAAACACATACAGACATGGGGGGAATGTGCAAGCTCCATACAGACAATCACCTGAGGGTGGAATCAAACCTGAGACCCTGTGAAGTAGCATAACTATTGAGCCCTGTGATGCACAGAATTTATTTGGAAACCAACAACAATCTAGCACAAAGAATAAATGCGATCACTAAGCTATGGCTGGCACTCAATGAATCAGAAATATTTTCATTGTATATGTTTGTGCAATAGCATAAGTGCATTTTGAGGTTTAATGATGATTTTTCTTTAAAGAAACTATTAACTAATATCATAAATTTTCATTGACAAGGGTGAGTCACACCATTGTTGAGGGAATCTGAACTTCAGTATCATAAAATTTACAACGAAATACATTCAAAATTGGCTTTACCTCTTCATGTAACATTAAATATATGTTATATGTTGCATCTATTACTTATTGTTTAATCATATTTCTTTGCAATTTGCTTTCGGAACTCATTATTTTGAAGACCACTCCTAGCAATAAAAGAATATATGTTGAGGAAAGTACTCTCTTAACTAAGAATTATGAGGATTTAAGAACCATTGTGATCCTTTATTTAAAGATTTTGCCTATTCAGATAGACCATTTCAAACTGATCTGAACTGCAAATTTTACATTACTACTCAGATATTATCAAAGCCAATTTATAAGTCAAATGCATGATTTAAGAGGCTAAGACATTAAGTGCTCTTATTAAAACAAATGAAATAGGTAGTGATGAAATTTAATGAAAAGGAAATAAATGGAAATCAGATGCACAGATGCACTTAGAAATAATTGTATCCTATCCAAGCATCCCAGGAATTCCCAACACTCTTAATAATATAATGTGCATTAGCTTACACACTATTTGAGAAGTTGTTATTAAAGCTACAATGCTGTTTCATATGATATTTTTAAAATGCAAGAAAACACCTTTTTGAGATGCAACAGTTCTACATACAGTGGTAGTTAATAGGATATCTGTGTTACACTTCAGATTTACTCAATACTTTCATCAAGCAGCTATTTGAATAGATTTGGTTTATGGACTATTAACCTCGAAATTTGAAACTTCACAATCTGAACAGGAATGGTCCATCCAGTCCCTTGAGCCTGTTCCACTATTCAATTAGATGGTGGCTAATCATTACCTTAACTTTAGTCTTGGTTCCACAGGCATGCTAACAATAAATTATCAATTTCAGTTTTGAAATTTTCAAATGATCTAGTCTCAACAATATTTTTGGAGAGAGATTTTAGATTATCATTACTTTGCCCTTGAATAGCCAAGCTATAGTATTACAGATTTAAGCCTTTGTTCCAGACTCTTGCACGAGGAGGAATGACTTCATTTTATTTACCCTATCAAATCCCTCAAATTACTTTAAGCAAAATTAGTTCCTCCTCTAGTTGTCTCTACCCTAGCAAATGCAAGTTTAGTCTTAGTAAACTTTCCTGTTGAATTAACTCTTTATAACACAATATCATTCTAGTGACATTGGGCTGCACTCCCTCCAAAGCCAGTGCATTTTTTTCTTATGTGCAGTGCCCAGATAAATGCAAACACAGCCAGGAACAGCTCATTTCAAACATTTATTATGTCTTATTTTCTTTGATTAGTTTGGGGATCTTGACAATAGAAAAAGAAAAAGCTATGGAGAAAACTTAATAGATACCTATAAAATAATGAAAGGTTTTGGGCAGGGTAGAGAAGGCACAATGAATTTTGTACAGGCAGCAGAAGCCAGAAATAGAAAGCAACACTATTTGGTTCATTGGCAGGACCTGGGAAGATGCTGGCAACCAAAGCCAATAAAGTAGCAGCACCTTGCAGGCCACCATCCAATTAAAATTGTTGACTGACCACCAAGAAGTGCTCACCCAATTACAGGGCCAGCAAATCCACAGCCTCAGTAGTGCCACCAGTTGCAAGGCCAGCTGAGGTTACAGCTGCAGAAAGCGAACATTTCTATGGCCAGGTACTCAGGAAAAAGTTGAGTTTCAAACACTGGGGACAGGCAAGGAAGTCATGTTGCTCAGGGGTGCAATAAGGCACAGGATGTATCATGTTTGCAAAATGGTTTCGCTTATATTTTGAATAAATATGCATCCAGAGACATTTTAAGTGTGAGTGAAACCAGACTGTTTTGCCACTTGTTATCAAATCATTCTTTGATATCCAACAATGAAACATGCAATGGGAAATAGTGAAGTAAGGAAAGGGACACTGCTATACCAATACGGAAAGATTCAAAAACTTTCAGTATCTTGCGTTAGGAAAGTCTAAGAACCACGTTGCTTTACCAGTACCAAGACAAGCAGAATGAGGCTAGCAAAACTACCTGGATCACATCCAGCATTTTGAGAAACAGACCAGGAAAATATTCACAATGTATCAACAAAAGGAAGATGATCATCCTGATGGAGGTAAAGAGTCCAATGTATACCAACTACACACCTACCTGTTTCCCTAACTGAGGCAGTAAAGGCTGTTGAAATGGCCTGGGATTTCACACTGCAGCATGAAGAAACAGGAAACATGTTTAACTGCACTGTCAAAACAGTGAACTCATCCAAGAACAGCACGCTAAATAGGAAAAAAAGTATTGAGTTTTCCCAGAATTATCTCCCAACACTTTGCAATACCTTTTACTGCACAAGAGCAAGCCGTTGTAAGATGTAAACAAATTGAAAAATATAACCATTTTTCATATGCTTACTGTGCTTTCATTTGGTTTTGTTTTATCATAAAGTATATTTGTAGGCAAATGGGGCTTCCTCAGTTATGTCGAAGTTCCGCTTAATACAAATTTGTGGATGGGTCCCTTGCTTCCCATCACAGTTTTACTGTATCAACTTCAAATCCATATTTACACGTTTCTTTTTGTTATTATTTTGCAGTAACGTTTCTGCCATATTTTATCTTTCTTCAAGCCATGAAAGTTATTCTGGATCCCTTTGTAGTTCCTCACAGTAATCAGGCCCAAACACTCACAGTTTATCACGAATTGCAAAACTTTTTGACTCCAAAGTGTTTTTAACATCTGTTCTACCTGGGTGAAAATGTTTCTCCATGATTCAATCCACAATGGCATTCATGATGCAGTCGCTGAAGCATTCCTTTCAAATTTAACATTGAACTGTTACTATAAAGCTTTGCATACTTAACAACTTCATTAATGAACCATTCATCATTTATATTGGTTAAGTGGCTCATGAACTGCTTGAGTAATATAAAATTAGGATTACTATAGGTGTATCATATTCAGCCTATGCTTTTCTTCCTTTTAATAAGGTTAGATTTCAATAAGTTGGACATGACGTCTCTTACCAGCCACTGTAATTGATAGTCCAGATAAAGTTTGGTATGAGAGGAGGCAATGACCTAGACTGTTAATCCAGAGACCCAGGTAATGTTCTGGGACCTGGCTTTGAATTCTGCCATGGTGGAATTTGCATTCAATTTTTTTTTAAACCTGAAATTAAATGTCTAATGTTGACCATAAAACCATTGTCAATTGTCAGAAAACACTCAGCTGTTCACTCATGTCATTTAGGAAAGGAAGCTGCCTTCCTTGCCTGGTTGGCTTGCATGTGACACTAGATGCACAGCAATGTGGTTGTCACGCAGCTGCATTCTGGGCTATTAGGATGAGCAATGAATGCTGGCCTAGCTGATAACACCCACATATTACAGATGAATAAAAAAAACTTGATGTTTCCTTTTTAAAAGGACGCAGGCAGGAAAATTAAGTAAATTTTTATTTTAATTATCAGAACTGACTGAAAGATCAGCATCTACTAAAAGAGTGCAGGAGTACATCAAGGGGGGATGGAGAGGCAGGAGTGAAATCATTGACACCTTAGGGGCTTCAATACAATTGGCATTACCTGAGCATCAGGGCACTGGGCCAGACTACAAGCAACATCAGGAAGATGGTCCTGAAAATGGACATGCTCCAATCCACATACAGGCCACAGTGACAACATGCTTCATGAGGACTGGTGCCAGGGCATCAGGAGTACACAGCCAGAGCCACAGAGGAGAAAAAGAGAATACCCAGAGCACAGGATAGACCCGATCAGGCAATGCTACATGGGCTTGTCAGAAAGACCTTGCTGAGGGAGACTGAAATGATTCAGAGTGATGATCACAGATATCAGTTTCTCATCATTGAGGAAGTTACATTCCACTCCACTGCATTCCTGATGATGGGTTTATGCCCGAAACATTGGTTCTCCTGCTTCTCGCATGCTGCCTGATCTGCTATGCATTTCCAGCACCGCAGTCTCGACCCAACTAATAGCTGTCAGGGCAAACGTAGCCTTTTATTTCTTTGTCTCTGTCTCATTTCAGGATCAACTGTTGATTTCTGCCATTTCAGACTCACCTGCATAGAACTGCATCACAATGGCCACATATGTCTTCTTCACGAACACAAGTGACCCTCATCAGATGCTTTACTAGTGGGGTTTCAAGGCTACAAGAGCACTGCATTTGCTCTGACTACTGGATTCCCATTTGTGAAAGTTGGAACTACATCCTTTGGGAGGGGTCCTCTGTATCTATCAGGAGCACCACACACTCCAAAATCATACACAGGTTTGTGTGCACCCCAACCTGGACCTTTCAAACCTAATCCTTCATCCCAAGTCTTATCCCCTCTCTAGAGTCACCAATTACTCTCTGACCAAAATGCCTGGCATTATCCTGGACCTTCTTTCTCAGGACTCCCTTGTAGTCCCAGCAGTGGCCACTATTCGACCCAACCAGTCCACACCGATCCTCCGAAGAGTAACCCACCCAGACCCATTTCCCTCTGACTGATGCACCTAACACTACGGGCAATCTAGAATGGCCAATTCACCTGACCTGCACAGCTTTGGACTGTGGGAGGAAACCGGAGCACCCTGAGGAAACCCACGCAGACACGGGGAGAATGTGCAAACTCCACATAGCCAGTTGCAACTCTTATTTTTTTTTTAATGGAAATTAATTGAATTCATAGAAAATGTGCACAGCAATTTTCATAAGTCTCACTTACTAGTCTTTCTTTTAAAATTCTACGGATTATTTAGATTGTCCTGACAGAGCCAATAGGGATGCTTTCAAGTGCTATTAGCCATTTATTCCCCTGAAAAATGGATAGCCAGCAAAGAAAAGAAAATCTCTTTCCTAGCTCCAGTTCAACTCAGGATAATTGAAAATTTAAAAAAAACACAGAATCACAGAGTTCTGATGGTTCAGAAGAATGCCATTTTGATCCATTGTATTGGCAAGGTTCTCATGCTGAGAGCTGAAGAGTCAAGTTGATGTCCACACTAGGCAACCTCGAAGAATAGAAGCTCAGAAAGCCTGATGGCCAGTTAGTTGTTTCTGCAGGGTAGATTGGAGATGAAGCAAACCCAACACAGATTGGGTGGGAAATTGAAATTTCCTCGAAGTAATTATCCAACAACTGAATTATGCAGTGAATGACAGAACCTTTCAGAGTATTGATATGCAGAGGGATCTGGGTGGACAGGTCCATAGATCACTGAAGGTAGCAACGCAGGTAGATAAGGTCATTAAAAAAAAGCCTATGACATGCTTGTCTTTATTGAAAGGAGCAGTGAGTATAAGGATAGGCAAGTTATGCTGCAGCTTTATAGAACTTTAGCTGGAATATTAAATACTATTCGGGTCACCACACCACCAGAAGGATGTGGATGCTTTGGAGACAGTACAGCAAAGGTTTACCAGGATGTTGCCTAGTATTGGGAATTTTAGCTACGTCAAAATGTTGGATAGACTGTTTTTTTTACTGGAAGCAGAGAGGCAACCTGATAGACATTTATGAGATGGTGAATGGCATGGATGGAGTGGAATGTTTAAGACATTTTCCTCGGGTGGAGGGGTCAATTACTGGGGGACACAGTTTCAAAGTGTGTGGGGGTGGATTGAGAATTTTAAAAGAGATGTGCAAGGTAGGTTTTCACACAAATGGTAGTGAATGCCTGGAACCCTCTACTCAAGGAGGTGGTGGAAGCAGACATGTTAGCAGTATTCAAGAAGCACCTGGATGAATACATGAATCGCAGACGATTAGAGGGATACGGATCCTGTAAGTGAAGACAGTTTTAGTATGGAAGAACAAAATCTGACGGGGCAGGCTTGAAGGGGCAAAAGGCCTGTTCCTGTGCTGTATTGTTCTTTGTTCTCTGTCTTTTCCTTCCTGATCAGCGCCACCTCATGCTGGCTCAGAGCTCCTTCAATTCCACTTTAACCTCTGGCTCACTCACTGTGCGAACAAAAACCTATTTTCTTTTCCTTTCAGGTAAAAGGAACACAGATGCAACGCGTAGAGATACCTATGTCCTTCTGAAATTTTCCTCCCTCTGACTGTATTACCTTGCCTAATCCCACCTCCTTTTGTTTATTTACTACCCCTACTATTCTTCCACTTTCTAATGCTGAACTTTCTGAAATCAGCAAATGTCTTAGCTTTATCCCCCTTGCCCTCACCTCAATAAACTTCTGGCACCACATGATGTTGAATTCTTCTTCTATCACCGTCATCTCCATGCTCATTTCTTTTATCAAGAGTCCTGTCCCTGTCCCACTGACCCCTTCACCCTCCTCCAACACACTTCCTGCACCTTAATCCCACTCTCTGGCCTTTTACCTGCACTCAACCTAATCATCAGGAACCATTAAAAGTGGCTAACATCTCGTCTCAGGCTTGCTGCAGTGCTCCAGCAAAACTCAGTGCAAGCTGGAGGAACAGCATTTCATTATCTGCAACTTTCAAGTCTCAATATCGAGTTCAAAAATTTTCTTCCATATCCTTGCCCTAACCCCTACACACCAAGCCTTGTCATCACTTAGACTGTTACCACAACCATTCCATTGTCAGCTGCGAATGGTTGCCATTAGCAGCTATTCATTCCCCCTTCACTGACTTGTATCTATTCTTTCATCTGTCCAACTGCTGTTCTTTCTCTCTCCAAGCTTCATCTCAACCTTTTGTTTATTGCTCCTTACTCTGACCCACCCACCTCACCTTCGGTATATATACCAACCTTATCCCAGCTAGTTTTGAAGAAGGGTCACTGCACCAAAAGTTAATTCTGCTTTCTCTCCACAGATTCTGCCAGATCTGTTGAAGTTTCCCAGCAACTTCTGCTTTTGAATCTAACAAAGTTATGAACACTATCTAAAAAATGCTCCCCCACTGATACTTCAACCATTTCCCAAGCTTTGTGACCTAAAATATATTCCAGAACCATCCTCCCACTTGTCGGCCTTCTACCTCCTGGCTTAAAAAGCTCTCCTGGATGCATTTTAAAGATTCTGCTCTTTCTAAAGCTTTCACACTATCCCTATCCCAGTTAAGATTGGGGAAATTGAAAGCCCCATGATCACTGCCCTATTCCCTTTACGCTTCTCTGAAATTTGCCTATTTATCTATTCTTCAATTTGCCTTGGGACTTTTAGGGGTCTATAGTACACTCTCAGAAATGTGATTGCTCCTTTTTGGTGTTTATGAGAGTAGGTAATGCATGATATATACATTAACCTACATGACAACACTTTGCACTTGCCAGATATGGCTTTATTTGAGGAATCTTCAAAGAAGTCATCCCTCCTTACTGCTGAAATAGATTCCCTGATCAAAATTGTGATACCTCTCCCTCTTTTCACTTCCTTCCCAGTCTTGCCTGGAATATTGAACTGCAAGTCCTACCTCTTTCTCAACCATGTCTCAGTAGCAATGACATCATACCCCAGGTTTTAATTTCAGCCCTCAACTCATTTGCCTTGCTCGACAGACAACTTGTATTAAAATAAATACTAACTCTTTTTCTACCTATGTCATTGGTACCAATATGCATGATCATTTCTGTCTGTTTTCTGTCCCCCATCAAAATGTCCTGCAGCAGTCAATGATATCCCTGACTCTGAAATGAGGGAGGCAACATTGCATCCTGAAGTTTCTTTTACGACTGCAGAAACCTCTGTCTGTTCCCCTTCCAACTAAATCCCCTAACACTATAGATCTGGTGTTCTTCTTCCTTCTTGTGCTGCAGACTCACCTGTTGTGTTATAAGGTTGGGTCCGCTGCACAGTCATCTCTCCCAGCAGTATCCAAAATGGAGTATCTGTTAGAAAGGGGAATGGCCACATGGGATTCCCACACTACCTAGTACCTTCCGCTACTGTGCCTGGTTGTCATCTATTACTTTTCTGCCTGTTCAGTCTGCACCTGTGATATGACCAGCTCACTGAATACACTATCCACAACATGCTGAGTATCACAGATGCTCCACAATGAATTCACTCACAGTCCCAGCTTCAAAATGTGATTAGCTGCAGCTGGATGCACTTCCTACAAATGCGGTTACCAGGGACAACTCAAACTTCCATGATATTCCAGATAACACAGGAAGAACATATCATACGTGTAAGCTCTACTGCTATTACTTCCCTTAAAAAGTTAACTATGCTTATATAAGAGTACATTAAAATTCTTTGCTTTCCATTAAATTTACTTCACTTTGCTTACACCAACCACTTCCTTGTGATGTTCCTGTTTAATTTATTTTCCCAATTGATAGACCTGTGTTAAACTGGGACTCCTGTTTCGCTACTGCACCCCATCCCCATGCAGCAAACAATCGTGGGCCCCAACATATCCTCTTGCTGTGTCATGTTTCTCTGCTGAGTTCAATCATTGCTGGTCCTGATTAAGGACATTTGAACCCAGATCCTGTGTTAAAACCCAACCCTATTTCCCACTCATTAAACATTTCGTGCAGTCCTAATTCCGTCAACCAATGCCTGATTATATCCTTCACCAAAAAATGCTCCTCCGTCATTTACTTCACCTGGTCCCAACTGCATCTCCCACTCTCCAATCACTTCATCACCTACTCCATGCCACCCCATCCTGATAGCTTCACCTTAGTTCTGAATCTATCTTGCATTCTTAGTTTCCTTCATTTTTGCTTGAACTTTAGCAATCCACCACCAGATCCCTTCAACCAAGTGGCAAGTGCAAAGTGTTGTCATGTAGGTTAACGTATATACCATGCATTACCTACTCCCATACCTCATCCTTAGGAAGTACCATACAAGGAAATGCTGTCTGCCCTCTTAAATAAATAGAATGGTGGGACTGAGGGAGCTAAGACTGAAGAGCTGAAATCTGGAGGCTTTAATTAACTGAATAGATAGGTGATTAGATTAGATAAGATTAGATTACTTACAGTGTGGAAACAGGCCATTCGGCCCAACAAGTCCACACCGACCTGCCAAAGCGCACCCACCCAGACATATTCCCCTACATTTACCCCTGCACCTAACACTACGGGCAATTTAGCATGGCAAATTCACCCAACCTGCACATTTTTGGACTGTGGGAGGAAACCAGAGCACCCGGAGGAAACCCACGCAGACACGGGGAGAATGTGTAAACTCCACACAGTCAGTCGCCTGAGGTGGGAATTGAACCCGGGTCTCTGGCGCTGTGAGGCAGCAGTGGTAACCACTGTGCCGTCCACATTAGATTAGACTCCCCTACAGTGCGGAAACAGGTCCTTCGGCCCAACAAGTCAACACCAACCTTCCAAAGAGTAACCCACGCAGACCCATTCCCCATATTTACCCATGACCAATGCACCGAACACAATGGGCAATTTAGCATGACCAATTCACCTAACCTGCACATCTTTGAACTGTGGGAAGAAACTGGAGCACCCAGAGGAAACCCACACAGACACGGGGAGAGCGTGCAAACTCCACACAGACAGTCACCCCAGGCTGGGGTCGAACCTGAGTCCCTGGTGCTGTAAGGCAGCAGTGCTAACCCCTGAGCCACTGTGCCGCCCTTTGGTGAGCTTTATTTTTTCTCTCTCTCAAACTTGGGATTGGGGAGATATAAGTTGTTCATTTAATAGCTCCTTCATTGTTCCTGGTTCAAAATCCTGGAACTCTCTTCCTAATCAGTGCTATGATTCAAAGGGTGGTTCATCATCACCTTCCCAAAGGTAATTAGGGATTGGCAATGTTTGTTGCCTTAGCCAACAGAGTTCAAATTCTGCAATAACGAAAAAGACAGAGGTTTATTGGATTATATTTCTAAACTTTGAGCCAAATTATTTTATCAAAACAAAATAACAATGTCAGAACAGATGATGTGTTGCCACTGTAGCAAGTGGACACCTGTGTGACTATATCTGCACCTTGAGGAATATCAGCTCAAAGTTAATGAGCTGGAATCAGAGATTCAGACACTGCCATATACAAATGATGGGAAAGTTACTCAGGTATTTTGATTCAGGAGGCAGTCACACTCTTTAGTCTCGGTATTTCAGATTTAGCCCATGGTTAGATACAGGTGACACAGGTATGTGGATCTAGAAAGGAGCCACAGTCCAAAGGCACAGTGCTGTTGCAGTTTGTGGGGATTAGGCAGGAACTGTAGAGAGGATGAGAATGTTAACCATAGCTCCATTACTTGGAAATATGAAAAGAGAAAACACATATGCATTTTTAGTAGAGCACAATATGGCTAAAGGGATAGATAGTGTTCTATGCAGAGAAAGAGTATGAATCCCAAAGACAAATTGCCTCGCTAGTGCCAGATATATGGACAACACCTGAGCTGGAGAGGAGCCTTGGCATATCTGGACAATTGTCCACATTGTCAGGAAAATGGCAGCGTTGTAGCTATACTGGTGCAGCTAGGGGAATGGTAAGTTCTTGAGCATGAATCTTCAGTATTATTGCTGAAATATTGTTAAGGCATAGAGTTTTTGCTGTATCAAGTGCCTTCAAATGTTTCATGATTTCACGTGGAGTGAATTGAATTGGCTGAAGATTGATACCTGAGATGCTGGGGAATACTGGAGGAGACCAAGATGAACCATCCAATTGACACTTTTGTGTGAAGATTGCTGAAAATACCTCAGCCGTAACTTTTGCGCTAATGTGCTGGGCTCTTCTATCATGGAGGTTAAGGATATTTATGGAGCCTACTCCTCCAGTGAGTTGTTTAATTATCCACCACCATTCACAACTGAATGTGGTAGGATTGTAGAGCTTAGATCTAATCCATTGGTTATAGGGTCACTTAGATCTGTCGATCACTTGCTGCTTATGTTGTTTGGCATACAAATATATTATGTTTTTACATTAGATTCTCTGCAGCATGGATACAGGCCCTTCAGCCCGACAGGTCCACACCGACCCTCCAAAGAGTAACCCAACCAGACCCATTCCCCTGCTCTGTCTTTACCCCTGACTAATGCACCTAACACGATGGGCAATTTAGCATGGCCGATTCACCTGATCTGCGCATCTTTGGATTGTGGGAGGAAACTGGAAAACCTGCAGAAATGTGCAAACTCCACACAGACAGTCACCTGAGGCTGGAATCGAACCCAGGTCCCTGGTGCTGTGAGGCAGCAGTACTAACCACTGAGCCACCATGCCACCCCAAGTAGTTCTGCTTGGGAACTTCACAAGGTTAACATCTCATTTTTAGCGATGACTTGAGTTGCTCCTGACCTGCCCATATGCTCTTTTCATTGAACCGTTGTTGATCCCTGGCTTGGTGGTTGTAATGGTTGAGTGGGAAATATGGAGAAAGTGAGGACTACAGATGCTGGAGAGTCAGAGTTGAAAAGTGAGGTGCACAGCAGGTTAGGCAGCATCCGGGGAACAGGAGAGTCAATGTTTCGGATATAAGCCCTTTATCAGGCAATTCTGATGAAGGGTTTATGCTTGAAATGTCAACTCTCCTGCTCCTTGGATGCTGCCTGACCTGCAGTGTCTTTCTAGCACCACACTTTTTGACCTTGAGTTGGGGGTATGGCAATCCATAAGGTTGCAGTTTGTGTTGAAGGATGATACTGCTAATGTTCATGGCCCAAAGTGCTTCATAGATGCCCAGTCTTGAGTTGCTAGATCTGTTCAAAGTCTGTCCCATTTAGTATGCTGATAGTGCCACACAACGTAGAGGCATAGAGATGTACAACATGGAAACAGATCCTTCAATCCAACTCATCCATGCCAGCCACATATCCTAAATTAATCTAGTCCTGTTTGCTTGCACTTGGCACATATCCCTCTAAACTCTTCCTAATCATGTATCCATTCAGATGCCTTCTAAATCTTATAGTTGTCCCAGCCTCCACCATTTCCTCTAGCAACTCATTCCATACACACACCACCCTTTGCTTGGAAAGGTTGCCCTTTAAGTCCCTTTTAAATCTTTCCCCTCTCAATTTAAACCCATGTCCTCTAGTTCTGGACTCCCCCAAAAACCTTGGCTATGCATCCTATCCATGATCCTCATGATTTTATAAATCTCTATAAGGTCATCCCTCAGTCTCCAATGCTCCGGTGAAAATAGCCCCAGCCTATTCAGCTTCTCCATATAGCTCAAACCCTCCAACCCTGGCAACATCCTTGTAAATCTTTTCTGAACCCTTTCAGGTTTTACAACATCCTTCCTATAGGAAGGACACCAGAATTGTACACAATATTTCCAAACTGGCCTAAGCAATTTTCTGTATGGCCACAACATGACCTCCCAACTCCTGTACTCAATATTCTGACCAATAAAGGAAAGCATACCAAGTGCCTTCTTCACTATCCTGTCTACCTGAAACTCCACTTTCAAAGAGCTTTGAACCTGCACTCCAAGGTCTCTTTGTTCAGCAACACTCTCCAGGACCTTACCATTAAGTGTATAAGTCCTGCCCTGATGTGCCTTTCCAAAATGCAGCACCTTGCATTTATTTAATTAAAGTCCATCTGCCACTCGTTGGCCCATTGGCCCATCTGATCACCATCCAGTTGTACTCTGAGTTAACCTTCTTCGTTATCCACTACACCTCCAATTTTGGTGTCATCTGCAAACTTACTAACTATACCTCCAATGTTCACAGCCAAATCATTTATATAAAGGTTATTCTCAATGTGAATGTGTTTCCTCTCCACCTTCACTTCTTCACAAGGACAGTGTGGTAGTTGCTCTTACCAATATTGTCATGGACAGATACATGTGCAGACATCATATTGGTAAGGATGAGGTCAATAATATTTTTTCTTCATGTTGAATCCCTTAACCTCAGCCACAGACCTGTTTAGTAGTTATGCCCTTTAGGAATCGACAAGTTGATCAGTAGTACTGCTACTGTGCCACTCTTGGTGGTGGATATTGAAATTCCCCACCCATTTTTTGCCCTTATCACCATTAGTGCTTCACCCAAGAATTGTTCAACATTGAGGATCAATGATTCATCAACTGAGGGAAGATAGTACATGGTAATCAGCAGGTGGTTTCTTTGCCCGTGCTTAACTGAAAGCTATGATTCTTTATGGGGTCCAGAGTCAATTTTGAGGACTTCCAGGGCAACTCGTCCCAACTGTATACTATTTGCTGTCAACTCTGCTGGCTCTGTCCTGCCAGTGGGACAGGAGATATCTAAAGATAGTGATGATGTTGTCTATAACATATAATTCCTTGAGTATGACTATGTCAGGCTGTTGTTTGACTGGTCTGTGAGAGAGCTCTCCCAATTCTGGCACTATCCCCAGGATATTAGTAAAGAGGTTTTTGCAGAGTCATGAGGGCTATTTTCATCATTTTTGTTTCTGGTACCAAGATCAATGTCAGGTGCCAGTCCATTTTCATTTCTTTGTTGAGATTTTGTAGTAATTGATACAACTGAGTGGCTTGTTGGGCTATTTCAGAGGGCAGGTGGGAGTCAACCACATTGTTGTCAGTCTGGAGTCACATGTAGGCCAGACCAAGTTTGGATGGAAGATTTCCCTTCCCTGGAAGACATTAGTGAACCAGGTGTATTTTTCCAACAATAGACAATGGATTCATGGTCATCAGTATCTAAATATCTTTCTTAA
Source organism: Hemiscyllium ocellatum (assembly GCF_020745735.1). Classification (NCBI taxonomy): domain Eukaryota; kingdom Metazoa; phylum Chordata; class Chondrichthyes; order Orectolobiformes; family Hemiscylliidae; genus Hemiscyllium; species Hemiscyllium ocellatum. The sequence goes on from NC_083410.1 coordinate 69,688,568, forward strand.
ATTCAAAACCCACCATTAGCAGTGACAGGATTTGAACCTGTGACTCTGGAATATTAGCTCATTTTCCAGATGAATAGTCTATTCATAATACCATCAGGCCATTGCCTCCACTTTACATTTGAAGAAAAAATGGCCAATTCTGAAAAGCTAACTGTAGATCAATCCACTCATTGCAGGAATCAGTGGAGTGAAATTCTTTGCACTTCTTCTAACGCAACTATATCTAAGATCAGAGGGTGTTAGTTCAATGTGAGGAGAAATGGTTTTGAGAAGGTCTGAGAAGGATTTTTTCACCCAGAGGTTGGTAGAAATATGGAGGAAGAATACTTCATCTTCTGCCTCAGGAGCTTACAACCATCTTGCCTTAAGATTGAATTCACCAGCTTCCAAATCTTCCCACCCCTCACCTCATCCCAGGCCCAGCCCTCCCATTCCACCCTGCTCCTTTAACTGACCCTACCTGTCCAACTTCCTTCCCACTTATCCACTCCACCCTTCCCACTGACCAATAATAGCCATCTTCTGCCTGGATCCACCTATTGCCATGCCACCCACCTTTCCCCAGCCCCACATCTCTCCCTCTATTTAGTTCACAGCTCCTTTCCCTTCCCCCAATCCTAATGAAATGTTCTGACCTGAAACATCAACTCCCCTTCTCCTCTGATGCTGCTTGACCAGCTATGTTTTTTCCAGCTCCACTCTTTATGCAGTCTGACTCTCCAGCATTTGCAGTTCTCACTATCTCCCAGAAATATGGTGCATCCTGTCTGAGAGAGTTGGTAGAGGCAGAAGCATCTGGATAAGCACTTAAAATGTCAGGGCATAGTAGGCCATGGATTAAGTGCAAGTAAATGGGATTTGTGTAGTTTATTTGTTGGAGGACCAAATAAGACTCTATGACTCTTTATTCTTGCCCAAATAAGGAGGGAAAAACTGACACACTCCAAATGTAAACTCATCAATGCCCTGTAAAATTGTTGCAAAACTTTTTCACTTTTACATTCCATTCCTCTCATAATAAGCAATAACATCCAAGTTACTTACCCAATCACTTGTTGCAATGTCATGTTATCTCCATTGTGATTTATATACCAGGATCAGAGAAAGCACCTGATTAAAGTGCTTAAGACAATGGGGGGCATGGACAAGGTGGATAAAGAGCAGCTGTTCCCTTTATTGAAGGGTCAATAACAAAGGACACAATTTTAAGGTGAAAGGCAGAGAGTTTAGAGGGTATTTGAGGAAACCATCTTTCACCAAGAGGGTGGTGGGAATCTGGAATGCACTGCCTGGGAGAGTAATTGAGGCAGGAAACTGCACAACTTAGAAAAAGTACTTGGATGAGCACTTGAAATGCCATAACATTCAAAGCTATTGGACAAGTGCTGGAATGCAAGACTGGTGTAGATTTAGAGTAGTTTTGTTGATGCAGACTTGATGGACTGAAGAGCCTATCCTGTTCAGTGCAATTCTACGATGTTATGATATTCAGGGCTCTGTACTTTACTTTTCTATATTTCCTGCCAAAGTGAACAAGTTCATATTTTTCTACATCATAATCCATTTGCCAAATTTTGTGCACATTAATATCTTCCACTACATCTGTATTTACCTCCCCTTAACCTAATTTTTTATTTTAGCCTGCTTTGTCCTTATTCCTTCAGACCTGTCTTTTTTTTTATAATACTAATTGTAGTCCCCATATTCTGTACCTCAAACTGAACACAAAATTGAATGATATTTTGATCACTGGTATGCAGATTTCATTTACTATGAACTCATTAATTAATCCTGTCTTATTGCACATGGCCAGGTCAAGAATTGTATGTTCTCTACTTGCCTTTAGAACATGCTGCTCTACGAATCTGTCCCAAAAGCAGTCTATGAATTATTTTACCAGCTACCTTTGCCAGTCTGATTCTTCCTTTCTATACTTTGATAAAAATCACTGTATTTGGCTTATTTACTGTCCGATAGTATACTCACTGTTAAACCAAAATAGTTCATAAACTACACCCATTATTCTTACAAAAAAAGCCTTTGCAGACTCAGTTTATCATATTACAAAAATCTCTAAAGTGAAATATAGGCTAGTAGTCTAAAATATTTCATTCAGACATTGGTAGAATGCGCTACTAAAGAGATGTATAGCAGAATGTTTAAATCATCAGAATACATTCAAGCAAAGTCAACATGGTTTTGTGAGGGAAATCTATACTTGGCAGATTTATTGTTGAGTATTTTAAAAGTATCAGAAGCAGGGCGAACAAAAGGGGAACAGTTAATCAAATGTATTTGGATTTCCAGAAAGTTTTTGTTAAGGTGTCATATAAAATGGCACTACGCAAGAGAGCTCATGGTATCAGGAGTGATAATATTCTCATAGGTAGAGGATTGGCCAACAGGAAATAGAGTCAGAATAAGTCTCAGACTGGCAGCGATAGTGAATGGAGTGCCACATCAATCTATGTTGCAGTTTCAACTATTTATAATCTATGTTAACAAATTGGATGAAGAGACAGAAAAAATGCTGATCCAAAGTAATTCAGAAAACAATCTGTGAGTAGGATACTGTTATGATCTCAAGTGAGACCTTTAAAGTTTTAAAAAGAAATTCAAACGGTTGGAAATTGCAACATTTCCTGTTTTAAGAGAAAAGTTTATATTGCTCAACAATTAAACATGGTAAGTACTTCTAATACTCTGGTTTATAAACCTTTATTATTTAATACCCAAAATCTCAACAGAACCCCAGTTCTACTTCATTTCTGCTCAACTGTTTCCTTATACATTATGAGGTTTTGAGTATTCATTTCTTTTAGGTCTATCAAGTATACACTGCTCTGCAGAATTGACATTGGTTTCATAGTTGTCTCAATGGTTTCAGAGAACTTTGAACATAAATTTCGGATAATGAACTCTGTCCTCTGTCCTTTTGTCCATCACGCAGAGTCTGTTTTTATTCATTTTGCTTTCAGCAGAGCTGATCCCATATTCTGCATTTAGCACCTAACTATTACCACTCAATTTATATTTTGTTCTGTAACACTTGTGATCTGTAATCTTTCTCAACCTCTAACCTTCCCTTGACCTTCTGCTCTGTTTCACGTCCCCTCCTCACCTTTTTTCTACAAAGAAAACCTATCAATTTTCCACCCCTGTCTTCAGTTCTGAAGAAGACTTATATTGGACTCATGCCCGAAACATCGATTCTCCTGCTCCTTTGATGCTGCCTGACCTGCTGCACTTTGCCAGCAATACATTTTTCAGCTCTGATCTCCAGCATCTGCAGTCCTCACTTTCACCTCAAAATATTAAGTCTATTTCTCTCTCCACCAAAGTTGCCAGATCTCCGAGTTTTTCCAATGTTTTTTGTTTTTATTTTAGATCTCCAGCATCACACTATTTTGCTTTTATGTTGAAACTTCAGAGGATGCAGTTATGACCTAGCAGCTATCATTGGTCTTGGGAAGCAGGGCAAATCTCAGTCCACATGAATATTTCATCTTACCAATTTCTAGCTACTTGGCTACAAAATGGGCCAACATCGAGATTGTGGCAGGAAACCAGCACAGAGGATGATAGTTCCACATTAGGTACTCTCTTTTTGTTGCAAATTTATTAATTCATTGATTAAATTCCACCAGTTATCATAGTGGGATTCAAACTCACATATCCAGGGAGTTATTCAGGACAGGAGAAAGTGAGGTCTGCAGATGCTGGAGATCAGAGCTGAAAATGTGTTGCTGGAAAAGCACAGCAGGTCAGGCAGCATCCAAGGAACAGGAGATTCGACGTTTCAGGCATAAGCCCTTCTTTGAAGAAGGGCTTATGCCTGAAGTGTCGAATCTCCTGTTCCTTGGATGCTGCCTGACCTGCTGCACTTTTCCAGCAACACATTTTCAGCAGTTATTCAGGACACCCAGACTTATTGATTTGGTCCTATGGGTCATTCTGGTATAGCGCATGTTTCATCATCATAAATTGAATATAATGCGATTGACGAATTGTGCATGCTGTTTCTGCTTTCTACTGAACAGGTATAGCGATCTTCTACAATGATTTTCCATAGAGATATTTTGTAGTGCAAGGTTGCGGGGGAACACAATGCCATGTCTCCATTCTACCCAGTTTTATACAAGCTAAACGGTCATTAATTGAAGTTTTCCAGAATGCTAGCACTTTGCTGAGAAGATTTTCATACAGTTTTGATTTGGAGATGCCAGTGTTGGACTGGATGTACAAAGTTAAAAATCACACAATACCAGGGTATAGTCCAACGGGTCTAATTGGAAGCACACTGGCTTTTGGAGCAGCAACCACCTGAACTCGTTTTTTTTAACTTCATACAGTTTGTGCACATGCAGCTGAATGCAGCTGTAAGTGCAACATCAGTAACATTTAAGTCCACTCCTATGAAATAACTCCATTCATGAGCAGGTCCTCCAATACTGAATAACCAAAATTATTTCCAAAATGGCAAATTTAACAATGGTCTCTGCTTTTTCACCATTTAACAATGGTGACCAGAGGAGAAATACACAACTCAAATTGTAGCATCAAGTTTAAGTGCACGTTTTAAGATCTGCATCCAAGTGATGTATATTCGTTTGGGCATGGAATTCAGCTACACAGATCATGCATGCTTCAATTGGTTATTTGTTTAGAGTTGTCTGAGCTAGTCTAAAGTGGTAGTGGTGAGTTATAAATATGCTCAGTGCAGTTTGGCCATGGAGATGACAGAAAGAAACAAATCAACCAGGCTCCCACTTCTTGTTCTTTTTTCCTAACACATTTGTCCTGCTGCATATTTATTGTGTGATGAGAACTCACTCAGTTGTGATATTCTTGTATAGTTGATTAGAGGTCAATACAGGAGAAAGTCAAGAGGTCAATACACACTGTTTAGTTCATACACTATTAACACCTTGCATTTATGTTGTGTTTAATATCCGTAAGCACCCAAAGTGCTTCATGGAAGCACAATCAGACAAAAAAAATGACATTGAGCCAATAAGTAGACACAAAGGAAAGACCTAATTCTGTGATTTAAGAAAATACCTCACACAAGTAAATTAGACAAGGTTATTCGCAGGTAACACAGAATAGAACTATTGAGGGAAGAGGTAGCTTCTTAACAACTTAACCAAATTTAACTGAAGGAAAGTCCTGAGCACCTAAAGCTAATTGCCTTTGATGAGAAAAGAAGACAAGTTAAAATAAAACAGACAAAGGAAGTTTGACAGAGGTCTGGAGCAAGATTCAATTAATTTCAAGGAAAGCTGTGGGATGTTATAGCTGGGAATCAACAATCTTTAAGCAGAAGACAAGGAGTGGTTATGGGAAAAGATTAATCAATAATATTAGTTGAACATTATTAAACACATAAATGTTAGAACTTTATCTGGTGAAATATTGGAACCATTGTGGATGCAAATGAAAATCTTTATGTAGAGGCAAAGAACATACTTGAACTATAAAATGAGTAGCTTGCAGTTGTCTTCATGAACAAGGTGATGGTGAAGGTCACACTAAAAGATGAAAAGGAAGTTACGGTCAGGTGAGTAATACAGGAGATTTCTAAAAAGATTGTTATTACTCAAAATTGGTAAGTCAATTGGTCTGGATGGAATGCATTCCAGATTGTTGAAAGAAGAAGGGGTAGAAATGTATTCCTTCCTAATTGTTGGTTGTGTCAGCTATTTAAAATTTTTGTGATTTGTGTTAAATGTTTTCTTCTTCTCAGCTTTTAAAAGAAGTTCTGTTTTTTTTTCTGAAGTTCCAACAATGGGTACAATCTTTTAATCCTCACTGGATCCTGAAATATGCAGGAAGACTGGGGAGGCTTGCGGAGGCAATAGGATTGGTATAATACAGGATTTTAATTTTCCTAACATAGGCTGGGACTGCCATAGCATGACATGCTTAGATGGGGTGGAATTTGTCAAGTCCATTCAGGAAAGTTTCCTCCAGCAGTATATAAAGGGTCCTACTTGAGAAGGGGCAAAACTCGATCTACTCTTTTGGAAATAGGTTAGGACAGGCGACTGAGGTGATAGTAGGGGAGAACTTTAGGACCAATGACCATAGTTCTATTATATTTTAAAATAATTATGGAGAGGGACAAACCAGATCAGAGGTTCAAGTTCTAAATTGGGCCAAGGCGAATTTTCATGGAATTAGACAAGAGTTTGCAAGGGTTGACTAAAATAGCTTGTTTGCAGGCAAAGGGAACTCCAGCGAGTGGGAAACCTTCAAATGTGAGATAGGCAGAGTCCACGGTATATATGTTCCTGTGAGAGTGAAAGACAAGGTTGACAAGAATAGGGAACCCTGAATGACAAGAGATATTGAGGCTCTCACCTGAAAAAAGAGGGAGGCGTGGTCCAGCTGCAGGCAGCTGGGATCTAGGGAATCCCTGGAGGTATATAGGGAATACAGTAATATACTGAAGAAGATAATCAGGAGGGCGAAAAGGGGGCACAAGATAGCCTTGGCTGAGAAGGTTAGCATGAATCCAAAGAGGTTCTTTAAGTATACTAAAGGAAAAAGAATAACTAGAGAGAGAAATGGACTCCTCAAGGACAAAAGTGGATATGTATATGTAGAACCGCAGGAAATGGGCAAGGTCCTCAATGAATATTTCTCCTCTGTGTTTACTTCTGTGGAGAAAGATATGAAGACTTGGGAATTGGGGAAATTAGTGGTGATATCTTGGGGACAGTCCATATCATGGTAGAGGAGGTGTTGAACATATTAGAATGTATGAAGGTGGATAAATCTCGTGGTCCTGACCAGATATATCAAAGAACACTGTAAGAAGATAGAGAGGAAATGGGTGGTGGTGGGGGGTGGGGGGTGGAGGAGGAGGGTGGTGGATGCGCTGGCAGATATTTTTGCATCATCATTAGTCAAGGGTGAAGTCGTGGAAGGCTGGAGGATAGTGAATGTTGTGCCCTTATTCAAGAAGGGCTGCAAAGAAAAACCTAGGAACTGTAGACCAGTAAGCCTAACATCTGTGATTGGTACATTACTTGAAAAGATTCTTAGAGGGAAGAATTTGGAAAGACAGGATTTGATTTGGAACAACCAGCATGGCTTTGTGAGTAGGAGAATCATACCTCACAAATTTGTTAGAATTCTTTGATGAAATGACCAGGAGGATTGATAAGGACAGGTCAGTATGGCCTTTGATAAGATTCCACATGATAGGCTGCACTGAAAGGTTAGACTGTGTGGAATCCAGGGTAAGCTGGCTATTTGGATATACAATTGGCTTGATAACAGAACGCAAAGGGGAATAGTGGAAGGACTGGAGGCCTGCAACTAATGTGGGTGGCACGGTGGCACTGTGGTTAGCACTGCTGCCTCTCAGCGCCAGAGACCTGGGTTCAATTCCCGCCTCAGGCGACTCTCTGTGTGGAGTTTGCACATTCTCCCCGTGTCTGCGTGGGTTTCCTCCGGGTGCTCCGGTTTCCTCCCACAGTCCAAAGATGTGCAGGTTAGGTGAATTGGCTATGCTAAATTGCCCATAGTGTTAGGTAAGGGGTAAATGTAGGGGTATGGGTGGGTTGCGCTTCAGCGGGTCGGTGTGGAGTTGTTGGGCCGAAGGGCCTGTTTTCACACTGTAAGTAATCTAATCTAATCTAATGGAGTACTTCAGAGGTTGGTGCTGGGCCCATTGTTGTTTGTTATCTGTATCAATGATTTGGATGAGAATGTACAAGCCACGATTAGTAAGTTTGCAAGACGACACTAAAACAGGCAGTATTATGGACAATGAGGAAGGTTATCAGAAATTGCAGCAGGACCTTGATCAGGTGGGGAAGTTGGCCAAGTAATGGCAAATGGAGCTTAACATACATAAGTGTGAGGTCTTGCATTTTGGAGAGTCAAATCAAGGTCGGAGTTTCATGATCTGAAAACGTGTTGCTGGAAAAGCGCAGCAGGTCAGGCAGCATCCAACGAACAGGAAATTCGACGTTTCGGGCATAAGCCCTTCATCAGGAATGAGGAAAGTGTGTCCAGCAGGCTAAGATAAAAGGTAGGGAGGAGGGACTTGGGAGAGGGGCGATGGAGATGTGATAGGTGGAAGGAGGTCAAGGTGAGGGTGATAGGCCGGAGTGGGGTGGGGCGGAGAGGTCAGGAAGAAGATTGCAGGTTTGGGAGGCGGTACTGAGTTCGAGGGATTCGACTGAGACAAGGTGGGGGGAGGGGAAATGAGGAAACTGGAGATATCTGAGTTCATCCCTTGTGGTTGGAGGGTTCCCAGGCGGAAGATGAGGCACTCTTCCTCCAACCGTCGTGTTGTTATGTTCTGGCGATGGAGGAGTCCAAGGACCTGCATGTCCTCGGTGGAGTGGGAGGGGGAGTTTGAGTCACTTTGAGTCACGGGGTGGTTGGGTTGGTTGGTCCGGGTGTCCCAGAGGTGTTCTCTGAAACGTTCCGCAAGTAGGCGGCCTGTCTCCCCAATATAGAGGAGGCCACATAGGGTGAATTGGATGCAATAGATGATGTGTGTGGGGGTGCAGGTGAATTTGTGGTGGATATAGAAGGATCCCTTGGGGCCTTGGAGAGAAGTAAGGGAGGAGGTGTGGGCGCAAGCTTTGCATTTCTTGCGGTTGCAGGGGAAGGTGCTGGGAGTGGAGGTTGGGTTGGTGGGGGGGGTGTGGACCTGACGAGAGAGTCACAGAGGGAGTGGTCTTTTCGGAATGCTGATAGGGGAGGGGAGGGAAATATATCCCTGGTGGTGGGGTCCGTTTGGATGTGGCGGAAATTACGGCGGATGATACGCTGTATATGGAGGTTGGTGGGGTGGTAGGTGAGAACCAGTGGGGTTCTGTCCTGGTGGCAGTTGGAGGGGCGGGGCTCAAGGGCGGAGGAGCGGGAAGTGGAGGAGATGCGGTGGAGGGCATCGTCGATCACGTCTGGGGGGAATCTGCAGTCCTTGAAGAAGGAGGCCATCTGGGCTGTACGGTATTGGAACTGGTCCTCCTGGGAGCAGAAGCGGCGGAAACGAAGGAATTGGGAATATGGGATGGCGTTTTTACAGGGGGCAGGGTGGGAGGAGGTGTAGTCCAGGTAGCTGTGGGAGTCAGTCAGTTTATAGTAGATGTCTGTGTTGATTCGGTTGCCCGACTTAGAAATGGAAAGGTCTAGGAAGGGGAGGGAGGAGTCTGAGACGGTCCAGGTGAATTTGAGGTCGGGGTGGAAGGTGTTGGTAAAGTGGATGAACTGTTCAACCTCCTCGTGGGAGCACGAGGCAGCGCCGATACAGTCATCGATGTAGCGGAAGAAAAGGTGGGGGGTGGTGCCAGTGTAGTTGCGGAAGATGGACTGTTTCACATATCCTACGAAGAGGCAGGCATAGTTGGGGCCTATGCAGGTGCCCATGGCAACTCCTTTGGTTTGGAGGAAGTGGGAGGATTGGAAAGAGAAGTTGTTCAGGGTGAGGACCAGTTCAGTCAGTCGAAGGAGGGTGTCAGTGGAAGGGTACTGGTTGGTACGGCAGGAAAGGAAGAAGCGGAGGGCTTTGAGTCCTTCGTGATGGGGGATGGAGGTGTACAGGGACTGGATGTCCATCGTGAAGATAAGGCGTTGGGGACCGGGGAAGCGAAAATCATGGAGGAGGTGGAGGGCATGGGTGGTGTCCCGAACGTAGTTGGGGAGTTCTTGGACTTAGGGGAACAGGACCGTGTCGAGGTATGTTCAGGATGAGGACCAGTTCAGTTTCATGATGAATGGTAGGGCCTTAAGGAGTATAATAGAATGCAGGGAACGTGGAGTTCATGTGCATGATTCTCTGAAAGTGGAATTACAGGTAGACAGGGCAGTGAAGGAGGCTTTTGGCACACTGGCCTTCATCAGTCAGGGCATTGAGTATAGAAGTTGGGAAGTTATGTTGCAGTTGTACAGGACATTGGTGAGGCTTCACTTAAAGAATAAAGAACAAAGAAAATTTACAGCCCAGGAACAGGCCCTTCAGCCCTCCAAGCCTGAGGTGATCCAAATCCATTGTCTAAACCTGTCGCCCAATTCCTAAACATCTGTATCCCTTTGCTCACCACCTTCTCATGCATCTGTCCAGACGCATATTAAATTATCTACAATGCCTGCCTCTACTACCTCGGCTGTCAACATGTTCCAGGCACCTACCACCCTCTGTGTAAAGTACTTGCTGCGTGTATCCCCCTTAAACTTTTCACCTTTCACCTGGAAATCATGACCACTCGTTATTGAATCCTTCACCCTGGGAAAAAGCTTATCTCTATCTACCCTGTCTATACCTGCAAATGTGTTGCTGGTCAAAGCACAGCAGGTTAGGCAGCATCTCAGGAATAGAGAATTCGACGTTTCGAGCATAAGCCCTTCATCAGGAATAAGAGAGAGAGCCAAGCAGGCTGAGATAAAAGGTAGGGAGGAGGGACTAGGGGGAGGGGCGATGGAGGTGGGATAGGTGGAAGGAGGTCAAGGTGAGGGTGATAGGCCGGAGTGGGGTGGGGGCGGAGAGGTCAGGAAGAGGATTGCAGGTTAGGAGGGCGGTGCTGAGTTGAGGGAACCGACTGAGACAAGGTGGGGGGAGGGGAAATGAGGAAGCTGGAGAAATCTGAATTCATACCTTGTGGTTGGAGGGTTCCCAGGCGGAAGATGAGGCGCTCCTCCTCCCTGTCTATACCCTTCATGATTTTGTAGACCTCAATCAGGTCCTCCCTCAATCGCCTTTTTTCTAATGTAAACAAACCTAACCTACTCAACATCTCTTCAGAGCTAGCATCTTCCATACCAGACAACATCCAAATAAACTTTCTCTGCACCCTCTCAAAGACGTCCACATTCTTTTGGTAATGTGGCAAGCAGAACTGTACACGATATTCTAAATGTGGCTGAACCAATGTCATGTACAATTTTAACATGATCTGTCAACTCTTATACTCAATACCCTGTCTGATGAACGAAAGCATACCATATGCCTTCTTGACCACTCTATCCACCTGTACAGCAACCTTCAGGGTACAATGGACCTGAACTCCCAGATCTCTCTGCTCATCAATGTCTCCCAAGGATCTTTCATTTACTGTATAATTCGTTCGAGAATTAAACTTCCCAAAATGCATCACCTCACATTTGCCTTGATTGAATTCCATCTGCCACTTCTCCACCCAACTCTCCAGTCTATCTATATTCTCCTGTATTCTTTGACAATCCCCTATGCTTTCTGCTACTCCACCAGTTTTTGTGTCAGGTTTAACACACAGCCTTCCTTCATTATCCTTTAATGGACCCATCTTTGGAGTACTGCATTCAGTTTTGGTCACCTTGCTATAGAAAGGAGGTTATTAAACTGCAAAGAGTGCAAAAGAAATTTACAAGATGTTGACAGGACTTGACGGTCTGAGTTATAGGGAGAGGTTGAGTTGAAAGTGTGGCACTGGAAAAGCACAGCAGGTCAGACAGCATCGGAGGAACAGGAGAGTCAATGTTTTGGGCATAAGCCCTTCATCAGGAATGTGGAGGAGTAAGGGGGCTGAGAGATAAATAGTGGGATGGGGTGTGGCTGGAGGGAATGTAGCTGGGAAGGTGATAGATAGATACAGGTAGGTGGTAATAGAGATAGGTTGGTGGGGAGGGTGGAGCGGATAGTTGGGAAGAAAGATGGACAGGTAGGACAGGCGAAGAGGCGACGCTGAATTGGAGAGTTGGATCTGGGATGAAGTGGGGGGAGGGAAGATTTGGAAACTAGTGAATTCGATGTTGATGCCATGTGGTTGAAGAGTCCCAAGGCGGAATATGAGGCATTCTTCCTCGAGTTGTCAGGTGGCTTTGATTTGGCGGTGGAGGGGGCCCAGGACTTGCATGTCCTTGGGAGAGTGGGATGGAGAGTTGAAGTGTCGGCAACAAGGCGGTGGGCTTTTTTGGTGAGCGTGTCCCAGAGATGTTCCCTGAAATGGTCTGCAAGTTGGCGTCCTATCTCCCCAATGTAGAGGAGACCACATCAAGAACAATGGGCACAATAGATGAGGAGGGTGGATGTGCAGGAACATCTCTGCTGGATGTGAAAAGATCCTGTAGGGCCTTTGCTGGAGGTGAGGCAGGTTTTACACCTCCTTCAGTGGCAAGGTAAGGTGCCAGCTGTGGAAAGTGGGTTGGTGAGGGCCATGGACCTAACAAGGGAGTCACGGAGGGAATGGTCTCTGCAGAACGCACATAAGGGTGGAGAGGGAAATATGTCTTTGTTAGTCGGGTCTGATTATTGGTGACGGTAAGGCAGAGGATAATGTGCTGTAACCAGAGATTAGTGGGGTGAAAGTACAAGGGGGGTACTGTCCTTGTTGTGGTTGGAGGTGTGGTGCAGGAAGTGGTGGAGATGGGTAAGGTTGATCACGTGGAAGGGGAAATTGCGGTCCTTGAAATAGGAGGCCGCCTGGAATATCTGGGAGTGGAATGGCTCCTCCTGGGAGCAGATACGACAGAGGCGGAGGTTTTGGGAGTAAGGGATAGCATTTTTACTGCAAGGGGTGGGGGGTGGGAGGAGGTGTCATCAAGGTAGCTATGGGAGTCAGTGGGTTTGAAATAGATGTCCATGTTGAGTCTGTCATGAGAGAGATTAGACAAGCTAAGACTCTTTCTTTAGAGCAGAGGAAACTGAGGGGGGATCTTATAGAAGTATATAAGATCATGAGAGGCATGGGTAGAGTGAATGCACTCAGTCTTTTTCCCAGGGTTAGAGGAGAAAGAATAAAAAGAAACTTGAGGGGTGACTTCTTTACATAGAGGGTGGTACACATATGGAGTGAGCTGCCAGCGGAAGTGGGTGTGGTGTGTATATTAACGACATTTAAAATGCATTTGGACAAATAAAAGGGTAGAAAAGATTTCGAAGGATATGGGCCAAGTGCAGGGAAATGGGGTTAGTGTGGATGGACATTTTGGTCAACATGGACCAGTTTGGGCCAAAGGGCCTGTTTCTGTGCTGTAGGACTGTATGACTGGTTGGTTCCCCATGTAAAAAGTCACCACAGTCCTATCAGAGCATAGGGTTGTTGTCTCACTAAACAGTGATGATTTAACCTGAGGTCACTATGTCTCGGTGAGGGGAAAGTTTGAGAAGGGACGTAATTTATAGTGACTTCAGCTGGTGTGGAAATCGAACATACATTCAACATCACTCACCAACTGTCTAAGCAACTGAACTCATGGTAGAACTACATTCAAGAAAACAAAATGGGTAAACAAAGAACATTCAAACTAGTCAACCTAATATCGGTAATGGGCAAGAAGTTGATAACACCCATTAGGGACAAAATAAACTTTCATTTGGAAAGACATGAGTCAATCAGGGACAGCCATGATTTGTTAATTTAAGCTAAGTCACACCTTATTGATTTGATTAAATTCTGAGCAAAGAAATTTCAACAAGGTTTTTTTTTTCTTTTACTCATTCACAGGATGAGGGCATCACTGGCTACGCAGCATTTATTGCTCATCCCTAATTGTTCTGAGGGCAGTTAAGTGTCAACCACATTGCTGTGGGTTTAGAGTTACATGTAGATCAGACCAGGTAAGGGTGGCAGTTTTCTTCCCTGAAAGCATTAGCGAACCATATGAGTTTTTCCAATAATCAACAATGGATTTACAGTTATCATTAGATTCTTAATTACAGATATTTATTGAATTCAATATCTGCCATGTACCATGGCATGATTCAAATCCAGGTCCCCATAATGTTATCTGGGTCTCTGGAGTAACAGTCCAGTGATAATATCTTTAGGCCACCATCTCCACTGGTAGTGCAATAGATATTGTATTTTTATATTCATTGGATGTGGTGACATTGTTTAGGCATGCATTGATTGCGTATAGAATGTTTAAGTGTCAACCGTATTTCAATGGGTCTAGACCTCACTGACTTAGGTGGCAACCTTGGAGCAGGCTAACATGGTCTAGTGTTGTGGTTTTGTGGTCCTGGGATAAGAAGATGTCTGCGTCCTTGAAGGCTAGACCAGGGGGCTAGGGATCATAGTTGCAGAATCAAGACACACTCATTTAAAACTAAGATGCAAAGAAATTTCTTTTTCCAGATGGTAGTTAATGTCTGGAATTCTCTATCCAAGGCAGGTGGGGAGGCAAGATAACTTAAAGTATTTAAAGAGGAGGTAGATTTTTGAAATGTTGAGGAATTAAGGGCTATGAGAAGCTAAGGCCTGGGATGGATCTTATTGAATTAGAGGACAGAGTTGTGGGGCTGAATGGCTTCCTCCTGCTGCTATTTATGTTCTAGACCAACTAAAGATGGTGGATTTGTTCTCTAAAGAACAGTAGTGCAACAGATGGTTTTTACAACAATTACATGGGCCTGAATCTTACATTAATTTTGTCTAAGTGTGAACTGCATTGAAGGTTTCAGAGGAATGCTCACAACGAGGCCAATTGAAACTTCTTGCCATATCCTACTAAATGCATTACATTAAGTATCTATTCCACCCCCAATCCATTTCTCATATCTAGTTCTAGCCTCATTTTATCACATGCTGTTCCATGAAGAACTAGCCACTCACCTGAAAGCCATAGAAAGAGTGGTATCCATTGTGTCCATGCTATGTTTAAATGTCCATTGTGTACCCAGTTAGGTACTGTCAGTCTACAGTTACCCTACATGAATCCTGACATTTTCCCCAGATTTGACAGACATAGGGAAATTGTTACCTCACTTTCTGGACAGGGACCTGGAGGTCTTGCTCTATGTGGTGATACAAACATAGACATCTTCTTATCCTGGGACTGGCAATGAAGACCACAACATGGAATATCTGGTCGGCATGGACAAGTTGGACCAAAGGGTCTGTTTCCATGCTGTACATCTCTATGACTCTGTGACTAGACTATGCTAGCTTGCTCCAAGGCTGCCATCTAGATCAGTTCAGTGTCAGTCATTTGGAGGAATGCTCAGCACTGTGGGAAGAAAATCAATAACCTTCTACAATCCATCAACATAAGAGCCAGCATCTCTCTGACACCTCATACTTAACTATATCTCTGCTATTGTACCAACCTCCCCCAGGTCCCATGCTCTCTCACTCTCACTATTGTTTGTAACATCTTCTCAATTTACTCTCACCTACCCCAATTCCCAATAGCACAAATCCTACATGCCCTCTGCACTGCTTAATCACTCATTTGGCACACCTTGTCACCTTCATCAAAAGTAATAGCCATGCTATCCACTTGCATCACCATAATACCTGCCTCTCTCCCTAATTCCAGAAGGAAAACAGCCCACAAAAGTGTTGAAAGAGTCAAGATGGGTGATAGGCTGCCCAACATTTGGCTCCCGTGGTTGCCCTGTTGTAGGAAGCATGTTATTAAATTGGAGAGAGTTCATAAAAGATTTATCAGGTTGTTGCCAGGAATGGAAGGTTTAAGTTATAAAGATAGGTTTGGACTTTTTCACTGGAGGTTTGTAAAATCATGAGGGCATAGAGAATGTGAATAGCAAGGTTCTTTTCCCTAGGGTGGAGAAGTTCTGAACTAGGGGCATATTTTTAATGTAGGAGGAGAAAGATTTTTATAGGATATATGGGGCAATTTCTTTTACACAGAGAGTAGTTTGTATGTGGAATGAGGTGCTAAAGGAAGTGGTGGATGCAGTTATAATTATAACATTTAAAAGAGGTTTAGATAAGTACATGAATAGGAAAGGTTTGGAGAATTATGGGCCAAATGTAAGCAAATGGGACTAGTTTGGCTTGGGAACATGGCCGGTGCGGACTAGTCGGACTGAAGCGTCTGTTTCCTTGCAGTCTGACTCTATGACTCTAAAACTCCTCAGCCCTTAAGAAGATAGGATCCCATCTCTGACCACCACAGATAGCTGTATACTGACTGTATCCAAGACCTGGATTGGTATCAGAGTCTTCTCTTGACTGCACCAGGACCCTCTGACTGAACATTATTTCCATTGACTTGGCAGAGATATGCAGATAACTATGGCAAACATCTCAGCGTTTTATCTAATCTAAACAATAAGGGAGGTAATTTAAACTGAGGGAGTAAAGTTCAACTGTGCAAGGCAAGACATTGCAATGTAGGGTTGCTATGAGCATCCATAGTGAGTGAACACTGTAACAAAAGTAAAGAGCCCATGATTCAGTGGTCCACTCCAAGAGCTGGGTTCATGTCAGTAGCATTACAATGATATTTGCCAGTGCAGTTCCAAGTGCAACATTAAAGTGCAGACATGTCCTGAAAGTGGATCAGAGATCTTCCATAAGCATTCTCAGAGGGCC
This sequence comes from Hemiscyllium ocellatum, assembly GCF_020745735.1. Classification (NCBI taxonomy): domain Eukaryota; kingdom Metazoa; phylum Chordata; class Chondrichthyes; order Orectolobiformes; family Hemiscylliidae; genus Hemiscyllium; species Hemiscyllium ocellatum. The sequence goes on from NC_083410.1 coordinate 69,704,851, forward strand.
ATGTCATGTATCAATGTCTTTGAGCATTGGTGTATGTGGCTAGTGCTTGATGTCCAACATGGAGGTCATTCAGAGCAAGCACGAATTGAAGTTGCTAGGTTTTTCTGATTTATATAAATTATTTGGAAATAGGAGTTGAGGGAATAAGCTAGGGAGAATAATAAATTGTGAGGATGGCGCTGAGTGATTTCAATGGGATATTGACAAGTTGGCCAAATGGGCAGATACCTGGCAAATAACTTCAATGCAGAGAAATGTGAGGTAATACATTCTTGTAGAAGAAACACAGAGGGACAATACAGGATCAAAGGTACAACTTGGAGAGAAATACAGGAGACGAGGTTCATGTACATAATTTTCTAAAGGTGGCGAGACAAGTTGCCTGGTCGAATGGCTTACATCAGTATTGTAAAATTCTACGATTCTATATCATTTAGCGAAATCATATTGGCAAAAAATGTCTGGAAAATTAGATTGTTGAATTATTTTAGTACTCTTACCTAAAACAATGTGTCAACGAGAATCAACTAGAGATGAAGTAATTTTATATCCAGGACTGTGCTATGGGCCATTAGAGTAATCTCATATGAAAAGATTCTCTGGAAAAAGTGACTGCAATATAGTTGAATGTCACATTAAGTTTGGTAGTGATATACTCCAGTCCCATACAACAATCTTAAATTTAAACAAAGCCAAGTATATACAGATGAAGAAAGAGTTGGCTATATTTGATTTGGACAAAGGGATATGGTGATAAAGAAATGATTTGAAATGTTCAACAAAAATACATTCTATTACAAATCAAAAATTCAGCAATAAAGATTCATCAGTGACTTACCAAAGAAGTTAATTAAAATAAGAGGTTTATAACTGATTGAAAGAATCACATTAAGCCAGAATTTTGGGAATATTTTAGGAAACAACAAAGGGTCAACAGAAAATTGATGAAAAGGGAAAAGCAGAAATGAGAGTAAACTAACTATAAAGGAATAAAAATAGAAGAGCTTGTACAGTACTTAAGAAAAAAAGAAGCTGGAGAAAATGTTCATTGTTTAAAGGCAGACACAGAAGAAATTATTATGGCTAAATGAGCTGATGGCAAAGATATTGAATAAATGTTTTGTGTAATTCTTCACAACAGAGAAAAAAAGTAAAACAGAAATATGGGGCAACCAAAGGACTAACAAGATGGAGATGAGGAGGAGATTAAGATGATTAATAACAATAAAAAATGTATTAGAGAAATTTAAGGAATACAGTTGTAAAGTCTCCAGAAACTAGTGACCTATATGCCAAGGTCTTAAAGAGGTAAATGCAGCAATAGTGCATATAATGGCTGTAATTTTCCAAAATATGTAAAATGGCCCCAACAAATTGTAAGTTAGTAAATCTAACACCACAATTCAAGAAAGAACAATGAGAACAAATAAAGAACGACGGTTCTGTAGTCTGCAATAATTCATTAAGAAATGCTGAAATGAAATATTAGGAATCTTGGCAACACAGCTAGAAAGTTATAACAATTGGACAAAATTATCATAATTTTACAAAAGGGAAATTGTTACTAACAAATATATAATACTCTTTTGAGGATATAGCTAATAGAGTTAATAAAGGGAAGTTGATAGACTTGGTATAGTTGGATTTCCAAAGGCACTCAGTAAGGTATACACCAAAGGTTAATAAGGCGTGGTCCATAACATATTAGAATAATAAACATATAGTAAAGTGGATGCTAGAGATCTAAACTAAAACCAAAAATGTGGATAAACCCAGCAGATTTAGCAACAACCATGAAGAAAGCCTTTTCATCAGAATCTGGGATATATTACATCTTTCCTTAATTGCAATTTGCACAGTTATCGGCTGTGTGGTGGATCTGTTGATGAAGACCTTGATTTGCATATTATCATGCAACAGGCAGAGGATGATGAATTTCTGGGGGCAATCAAATTCGAGGAATATGTTGCAGATCCTTCAGAGAGTTGAGACAAGCTACAAGGAAATGTAAGAGGTGCTGATCAGGGTTGATTGAAAGGGGACTCTAGCAGGGAAGATGGTGGAATAGTCATGGCAGGAGTTTCTGGAAGTAAATTGGGACGCAGAGCAGAAATTCATCCCAAGGAAGAAGAAACATACCCAAGGGGAGGACAAAGCAAATATGGCTGAAAAGGGAAATCAGGGACAACATAAAAGCAAAAGAAAAACCAGATTAGTGGCAAGCCAAAGGACTGAAAGTCTTTAAAAACCACCAGAGAAAAACTAAAAAAAAGCAATAAGAGGATAGAAAATGAAATATTAGGGTAAGCTAGTTAATAATATAAAAGAAAGTGCAAAAATTTTTATCGATGTATAAAAGGTAAGACAAGAGGCATGAGTGGATATTGGGCTATTGGAAAACCAAGTGGGAGAAGTAGTAATGAGGAACAAAGAAAATGGCAGAGAAACACAATTGGTACTTTGCACCAGTCTTCACAGTGAAGTATTCCAGTAGCATACTTCAAGAGATCTTCAAGAGATCAGGGCCAGAGCTGAGTGTAGAAGCCATCACTAAGGAAAAGGTGTTGGGGAAGCTGATGGGTTTGAAGGTGGATGCATTACCCAGACTGGATAGACGACGCCCCAGAGTTCTGAGGGGTGTAGCTGAGGTAATTTTAGAGGCATTGAAAATGACCTTTCAGGAATCATTGGAGTCAGGGAGGGTCCCAGAGCACTGGAAAATGGATAATATAACATCCCTGTTTGAGAAGGGAAATTATAAACCAGTTAGCCTGACCTTGGTTGTTGGTAAGACTTTAGAGTTCATTATTAAGGATAAGATTTCAGATTACGTGGAAATGCATGGTGAAATAGGGCAGGACTAACAGGGCGTCATCAAAAGGAGGTCTTGCCTGACTAACCTGTTAGAATTCTTTGAGAAGGTAACAGGCAGGTTCGGCAAAGGAGAACCAATGAACATGATCTGTTTGGATTTCCAGAAGGCATAGAACATCATGCCACACAGGAGGTTGCTAAATAAGACAAGAGCGCATGGAGTTTGGGGCAAGGTATTGGCAAAATTAAAGGATTGGCTGACTGGCAGAGGCAGAGAGTGGGGATAAAGGGGTCTTTTTCAGGATGGCAGCCAGTGACTAGTGGGATTCCATTGGCCAGTGCTGGGACCACACATATTATATATTAACAATCTAAACAAAGGAACTGTGGGCATTATTGCTAAATTTGCAGATTACACAAAGATAGATAGAGGGACAAGTAGTGTTGAGGAGTAGGGGTGGCTGCAGGAGGATTTGGACAGATTAGAAAAGTAGGCAAAGAAGTGGCAGATGAAATACAATGTGGAAAAGTGTGAGATTGTGCAACTCAGTATGAAAAATAGAGGCACAGGCTATCTTCTAAATGGGGAGAGGTTTCAGAATTCGGAAGCACAGAGCAACGTAGGAGCCCTAGTTCTGGATTCTCTTTAAGTTAACATGCAGGTTCAGTTGTCAGGCAAATGCAATGTTAGCATTCATTCCAAGAGGGATAGAATAAAAGAGTAGGGATGTATTTGAATTGTGATGCAATCAGATTCAATTATCTATTTGGAGGGAAAATTGCAAAGCAGCCCCCTTCACTATGATAAAACAGGTACTGGCCACAGTAAACTGAGAAAACAGCAGAAGATCAGTGAGAGGTGTTCAAAAATGAAGGCTACATTCACAGAAGAGAACTCTACTCATCAAAAGAACAATCATCCATGGACAAGTAAAAAGAGCTAACTTAAACAATAAAATCTTACAAAAATGCAAATCCGAATGGATGGGAATGATGCAAAGGTGATAAAATTGATATTAAGAGCTACAGAAAGGAATATCCAAATAACACAAAAAACAATTTCAAATATATTAGGAAAAAGACAGTAGTCAGGAGCAATGTGGGCAATATGAAAATTGGTAACAGTAATACTGTTACTCAAGTAACCAAACGGTGGATGTGCTGAACAATTACTTTATGTCAATGCTTGCTGTAGAGGAAAAGGGAACCATGCCAACATTCCAGAGAAATTAATAGTAAATCAGGGGCAGGGTGCAGAATCTAATGCTGCTCCCTTGAGAGAGGTAAGATCACATAATTGTATAGTAGTCAAAACGTGACCTTTACAAAATTGGGATGAAAGTTGGGCATGAAATTGGCAATGGACTAAAGTCTATTTGTGGCTCTTAACAACAGGCAGCCAGAGACTATTTTTAACACATTCAGCATGTCATGCATACTTTGTAAGCAACATGGTGTTGGATTAGATTGTACCTCTGCATGTAAGTTGGCAGAAAATAAAATACATGTGCTTTCTGTTTCAAGGCTAACCAAAGATGGTGAGATAACCTTCCCGGTCCATTTGAAGTAAGTAGGAACTTATTTTCTTGAAAGGGGAGAGAATGCAGGCCTGCAGGATCTTGGATGGCAGCTGGCCATGGAGGTTGGGATGTGGCTGTTCGTTGGAGAGAAGTTGGGTCATTGTGTACCTATGTGGATTTGTAGAGGTCAGAGGGACAGAGCTGCATAATATAGGGAAGACTAAGCTCTCTCAAAGCAGATTAAGCATGGTATGGAGGAGATCAAGAGTGATTGAAATCAAATAAAATTAGGAGAAATGACAGTAACCAAGGGAAGCTCAAGATGTTGGTGCAATGCTGAGCATTGGCACATAACTGAATATATTGCACAAGATATGAGGATATGCAAATTTTAGAGAGATAATGTCAAAGACAGCTGAGAATACTGTGACAGTCAGTCATCAACCTATGTTAAAGTGAGGACTGCATATGCTGGAGATTAGAGTTGAGGGTGTGGTGCTGGAAAAGCACAGCAGGTCAGACAGCATCCAAGGAGCAGGAGAATCAATGTTTCAAGCAAAAGCCCTTCACCTATGTCTGTTCCTGCAGGAAGAGTGGGAATGGGGACCAGCCTAAGCTATTCAACCTTAAATTATCACAGCCTTGAATTTCTACATCATTGAGCCATTTCAAGACCCCATGAGGGACACCCAGTCAGCTACATACAGATGTATGAAAGAGTTCACCAATTTCTTGTTCAAAAGGACCAAGATTTTGTGATATTCACCACAGACCCTGAGACCAAGGTACAAAAACTGTTGGATTCAGCTCCAGAGCTAGATTTCCACAGTTAGAAAAAGCAATTGTTAGCCCATGTGTAATACTGAGAGCTCATTAAGCATTCAAAAACTGAAAAGCAGTTCACTCACACAATGTGCAGCTGGTCTATCATCACCCCAAACAAATGCTCCAGATGTGCACTTGCTTACCAGGGACTTTCTCATGAATCACATATTTTCTCACTCATTTTCAGGTGCCTCAGCTATTTTCTCCATCTTCACAGCAGCAAGGGTGAATATCAAACAACAGGGGTATTCTCAGAAGACTTGACTCGCAGCACCTATGCTGAACTAATAAAACTCAACAGAGGAGTGATACAATGCTGCCCATGCCTCAAAGTAGACCATGCAATTCACAAAGTGATGTTCATGTGCCTTGGCTGCTCAGGTGGAGCACTGCAGTACATACCTGAGAGAGTCTCATGGATCTTTGGAACCGTCTGCACCCTGTACAACCTCACACAGCAAAGATGTGATGAATTGTCGTCGGGGGAGATGAAAGAGCTACACTTACCCTCAGATGGCAATGAAGGAGAAGAATCTGAAGAGTCTGAGGTGATGCTTGGTGCTCCTCACCACCCCTCCCCACCAACCCCGTCCCCAGGATAAATGCCAAGGCAATGGAATGGCACACCAGCCAGGCCCTTCAGACTATCGCTGAATCCCAATTTCAACCAGTCAGATACTGTCTGCAATATCTCTTGGTTTCTGCCTTAATAACGATTATCATGGGAAAGCCACCAGACATAGCACACTCCCTCCAAACCAACATACAGCTTAATATAACTGACACCGAGAAGGGAGAAGGATGTCATTGTCATAAATGAACACACCCATGCGCATGATCCTGTCAAAGTTATGGGCCTCTGGCTTGGAAAGAAGTCACCCATTGTTCCAATTGTGACAAGGCTTTGCCTATAAAAGGAGTGAATCACTCAGCTGCCGACACTACTAAGACAGCAGTGTAGGAAGGAGGTGAGAAAGAAATGATGGCTTGTCAACAAGATTCCAAAGTCTCAACCTGATAAAGGTTTAATAAATATCACTATTCTGAGGCTGCACCATAAATGATGTGCCCATTATCCCCATCATCAACCATCATTGATGGCCCTTAGAGTCGTTGTCTGTTCCACACAACACACATGGATAAAGTGATCAAAACAATATTTTTACACATAAAATTCCAATGTCATAGAACGATTAGACATCTGTGCCACCTAGTGCCATTAGAAGGTTTTTCGCACTTGTTTTGTTTATCACAGGCAGCTTACCAGGTGCTCTGGCTCATTGTCTGAGACAATTTTACTAATCTTTTACCTATGCTACAAAGCCTGCTGAGCATCTTCTACAGGTGCAGCCTCTTTAGTCTCACATCCTGAAGGCACAGGAGTCACTGGCAGACCGAAGGAACACGGGTAACTCACTTTTGAACTGCCCTCAGATAATGCCCCTAAAGTGGATTGCTATAATCTTTTGCATGTAGGCTCATGACAATACCTCCTTGATTCCAGGAGGCCTGGAGCAAAACTGAGATTATCTCAGAAGTTCGGAAGAAGAGTCACTGGACTCAAAACATTAATTCTGTTCACCTGCTGCTTTCACCACGGATCAGGACCTTGAAGAGATGCAACTGTCCGGGCCCCTCATTTCTGCACAGGTAATTGACTGGTCACCTCCTAATTGCATACAGTCAGCTATCCTGCCACCATGTGGCTGTCCTGTGTACTGCCATCTGAACACTCACCATTGTGACAAAATCCTGCCCTTGGGCTCAACAACATAAACATAATTTAAATTCCAACAAGAAGAAAGTAAAAGTTGTAAAGAATGACAAATCCTTGGCCATAGATGACTTCCCCCAAGGAATTTAAAGGAAATCATTGGGAACATTGAAGATATCGGAATTATAATTTCTTAATTCAGGAACTGAAATTCCTTATGTTTGACCATGTCACTTTTGGATGTCACTTCAACATTTGCGAAAGTTGAAAGGGGGAAAATGAGAAATCATGGATCATAAACTTATCAAACATAGGATTAGATGTAGATCATTTAGCCCAGCCATTTTCAACAGGGATCATATGGCCCCCTTAGGGGACCTGGCACATTTGAAGGGGGCCACAGACTGTGAGAAAGGGAGCCCCAAGGGTTTCTGGGGGTCCTAGTAACTGAACAATGAAATTCCCAAGCAAACAACCTTCATTAGAGCCAATAGTTTCCCTCCTATTTATAATATCTTTCCAATACACTATTTGAATTTGACACACCTGGTAAATTAATTGCTTAAGCTCCTCCCTCACTTCAGAGTCAGCCACGAATCAGACTGCACCAGATCAACGTATTCAGATTGCAGAGGTCCTGAAGGACAATGGCCTTACTGTTTATGTGAAGCATCTAAAGCAGATAGGAGAAAGTGAGGACTGCAGATGCTGGAGACCAGAGTTGAAAAGTGTGGTGCTGGAAAAGCGCAGTAGGCCAGGCAGCATCCGAGGAGCAGGAGAATCAACGTTTTGGGCATAAGCCCTTCTTCAGGAATGAGGCTGGTGTGCCAAGCGGGCTGAGATAACAGGTCGGGGGGGGGGGAATTTTGGGGGAAGGGTGCTGGGAATAGGATAGGTGGAAGGAGGTGAGGGTGAAGGTGATAGGCTGGAGAGGGGGTGGGGGCAGAGAGGTCGGGAAGAAGATTGTAGGTCAAGAGGGTGGTGCTGAATCCGGGGGTTGGGACTGAGGTAAGGTGGCGGGAGGGGAAATGAGGACGCTGGAGAAATCTACATTCATCCCGTATGGTTGGAGGGTTCCTAGGGGGATGATGAGGCGCTCTTTCTCCAGGCGTCGTGTGGCCAGGGTCTGGTGAAGGAGGAGGCCAAGGACCTGCATGTCTTTGGCGGAGTGGGAGGGGGATTTAAAGTGTTCAGCCACGGGGCAATTGGGTTGGTTGGTACAGGTGTCCCAGAGGTGTTCCCTGAAACATTCCACATGTAGGCGGCCTGTCTCCCCAATGTAGAGGAGACCACATCGGGTGCAGCGGATACAGTAAATGATGTGTGTGGAGATGCAGGTGAATTTGTGATGGATGGTGCCAATGTAGCCGCCGATCCAACCAGTACCCTTCCACTGACACCCTCCTTTGACTGACTGAACTGGTCCTCACTCTTAACAACTTCTCCTTCCAATCCTCCCACTTCCTCCAAACCAAAGGAGTTGCCATGGGCACCCATATAGGCCCCAGCTATGACTGCCTCTTCATAGGATATGTGGAACAGTCCATCTTCCGCAACTACACTGACACCATCCCCCACCTTTTCCTCCGCTACATTGATGATTGTATTGGTGCTACCTTGTGCTCCCACGAGGAGGTTGTACAGTTCATCCACTTGACTAACACCTTCCACCCCGACCTCAAATTTACCTGGACCGTCTCAGACTCCTCCCTCCCTTTCCTAGACTTCTCCATTTCTATCTCAGGCGACTGACTCAATACAGACATTTACTACAAACCGACCGACTCCCACAGCTACCTAGATTACACCTCCTCCCACCCTGCCCCCTGTAAAAACGCCATCCCATATTCCCAATTCCTTTGCCTTCGCCGCATCTGCTCCCAGGAGGACCAATTCCACTACCGAACAGCCCAAATGGCCTCCTTCTTCAAAGACCACAATTTCCCCTCCGACGTGGTCAACGATGCTCTCCACCACATCTCCTCCACTTCCCGTACCTCCACCCTTGAACCCCACCCTCCAATCGCCACCAGGACAGAACCCCTCTGGTCCTCTCCTTCCACCCCACCAACTTCCAGATACATCGTATCATCCTCTGTCATTTCTGCCGCCTCCAAAAGGACCCCACCACCAGGGATATATTTCCCTCCCAACCCCTATCAGCGTTCCACTCCCTCCATGACTCCCTCGTCAGGTCCACACCCCCCACCAACCCAACCTCCACTCCTGGCACCTTCCCCTGCAACCGCAAGAAGTGCAAAACTTGCTCCCACACCACCCCCCTCACCTTCCTCCACAGTCCCAACGGATCCTTCCATATCCATTGCAAATTCACCTGTACCTCCACACACATCATTTACTGTATCCGCTGCACCCGATGTGGTCTCCTCTATATTGGGGAGACAGGTCGTCTACTTGCGGAATGTTTCAGGGGACACCTCTGGGACACCCGCACCAACCAACCCAACCGCCCTGTGGCTGAACACTTTAACTCCCCCTCCCACTCCGCCAAGGACATGGCCTCCTCCTTCGCCAGACCCTGGCCACACGATGCCTGAAGGAAGAGCGCCTCATCTTCCGCCTAGGAACCTTCCAACTACACGGGATGAATGTAGATTTCTCCAGCTTCTTCAATTCCCCTCCCCCCACTTTATCTCAGTCTCAACCCCCAGATTCAGCACTGCCGTCTTGACCTGCAATCTTCTTCTTGATCTCTCCACACATACCCCCTCCCCGGCCTATCACCCTCACCCTCACCCTCACCCTCACCTCCTTCCACCTATCGTATCTAAAGCAGATACACAAGGAGATGCAAGATTTAATGACCTGTTAAACCTTAGTATCCCCGAATGGATTTTGAATCCACCTGAAGTACAACCCACCCAAGTTGAGGCAGAAATTCAAGAGAAATTCAAATTCAAAATCTTCAGACTAACATAACTGCACGTCGTCAGTTCAGTCAGTTTCAAAAAGATTTTCGGATCAAGAGTGATCTGCCAAATAAATTAACAACACTGTGAGAAAACGCCCAAATATTTTTTATTGCCTTACCTCAACATATTTGGTTGAGAACGGAATCTGCAAGGTAGTTTCCTTGACAAAATCCAGGAACAGAATTGTTATCACAGGAAGAGGTGACCTCCAATGGTCATTGTCTAATTTGGAGCACGATTTCATGAAACTTGCAGAAAAACACCAAGCTCATGGATTGGATTAGCTATGATAGATGTTTAATTTCATACAGTCCTTTTTTTAAAGACTGTCCAATATGTTGGAATGTTCAAGTTTTCTTGGTGTTTAGTAATAAATGATTTTCTATCTATCTGTTTGTATTGTATCCCTGTTTGGAAGGGCGGGGGGCCGGTACCTGAGAAGAACTCTGAGAGAGGCCATGGCCAAAAAACGGTGAAGAATCACTGATTTAGCCCATCAAGTCTGCTCCACCATTCAATGAAATCCTAGCTGATCTGACAATCCTCAACTCCATTTTCCTGCTTTTTTCCTATTATCCTGGATTTTCTTACTAATTAAAAATCTAGCTTAGATTTGAATATACTTAATGACCTAGCCTTGAATACCCTCTGTGATAAAGAATTCCACAAATTCACTCCTTTCTGAGAGAAATGTCCTCCTCATTTTTATTTCATATGGGTGATCCCTTATTCTGAGATTATACACTGTCGTCCTAGACTTTCCCATAACTGAAAACAACCTTTCCACACCTAACCTGTGAAGTCCCTGAAGAATCTTGTATGTTTCAAAAAGGTCACCTCTCATTCTCCTAAACTCCAAGCTATACAAGCCCAATTTGCTCAACCCTTCCTCATAAAATAGCCTCTTTATATATAGGTGAAGTATGGCAGTAGGTTGACTTAGTGAAACTTCTCGGAACTGCCTCCAATGCCAGTACATGCTTCTTTAGATAAGGGACCCAAAACTGTTAATAGTATTTCAGCAGTGGTTTGATTAGTACCTTATATGGTTTTAGCAACATTTCCCTATTTTTATTCTCCATTCCCTTTGAAATAAAAGCTAACATTCCATTTGCCTTCTTTATTACCTGCTGGATTTGTATGATAGCTTTTTGAGATTTATGCATGTGGACTCCCAGATCTCTCTGTACTGCAGCTTTCTGCAGTCTATTACTGGGAAATTGCTAAAGTCTTTCATTAAGAATAGATTAACTGAATATCTTGAAACATTCACTGCTGGTCTAAAGAAGCCAGCATTAATTTGTAATGAATACATCAATTCTGACCAACTTGATCATTTTATTTTGAAAGGTGGCTAAAGTAGTGGTCAAGAAAATCTTTATGGATGTCATTTTGTGAACTTCTAGAAGGCATTTGATAATATTCCTTATAAAAGACTGTTAACAAAAGCAATAGTGAAATGGTGATACAGTACCAAGTCAGGATGGTTTTAGGAGAGCTTTTAGATATTGGTGCTCCATTAATCTGCTGCCCTTGTCCTTCCACATGGTGAGGTCACAGGTTCAGAAGGTGTTCTTTAATGACACTTGGTGAATTTCTGCCGTGTGTTTACCAACTGTGGGTGAATGGTGGAGGGAGTGGGCTTCTTTGTCCAGGAGAGTCTCAAACTTCTTCAATATTGTTGGAAGTGTACTCATCCAGACAAGTGTATATTATTCTATCACACTAATGACATGTGGTGGATGGGCTTTGAGGATTTAGGAGGTTATTTACACATTGCAGATTTCTCAGCTTCTGATCTGCTGTTGGAGGTACAGTATTTATATGTCTGGCCTAGTACAGTTATTGGTCAATGGGTATTGATAGTGGGGTTTTCATCAATGGTGATGCCATCGAATGGCAAGTGGTAATGGTTGGATTCCCTCTTTTTAGAAATGATAATTGCCTGGCAATTACATGGCACAAATTGTATTTGTCACTAATCAGTTCAAGCCTGATTATTAAATATCTTGATGTATTTGGACACAGCCTACTTCAGTATCTGAGGAATTATGAATTCCAGTAACCATTGTGCTGCTATCAGTGTGCATCACCACCTCCAACTTTATGACGAGGGAAAGTAATTGATGACTCTATACTATGAAGCAATTGGAAATGATCTGGCTTAGAAACTAACCTGAGGAACTCTTGCAGAGGCCTGTGTCTGAAATAATTAACATTCAACAACCACAACTATTTTCCCATGTGCACCATGTATGGCACCAACCAACAGAGATTTTTCCTCTCAATTCTCATTGACCCCAGTTTTGATAGGATTCCTTGATAATAATTCTGAGGAAAGGTCACGCAACCTGAAACATTACCACTGACCTCTCACCAAACATGCTGCTAGACTTGCTCAGCTTAGCCAGCAATTTCTGTTTTTGTTCCTTGATAACACATTCAGTCAAATGCTGCCTCGATATCAAGAGCTGTCATATTCCCATATTCTATTTTTACCATTTTCATCAGTTTCTTTGTGATACTTCACCAATTTCTACAACATTCTTAATCTTACTGCTTCATTGTTTATATGTTCTTTATACTTTCTCTGCCTCATCTCTTAATCTAATACTATCCTTACTTTTCTGAGTGAGCTATGGATGGGTCTTGATGATATTTGTTTTTCAATTGGACAGTATTTTAATTGAACATTTTGAATTGTTTCTCTAAATGTTTCCTATTTTTCGTTTGTCGCCATAACTTTTTGCTTACTAATCCAAACAAACTTTGCCAGTTCTCCCTTCATACCTGTGTAAGTGATTTTGTTAATTTCATAAAATCCCTACAGTGCAGAAAAAAAAGACCATTTGACCCATAATGTCTGCACCACTCCTCTGGAGGACATACCACACAGACCCACTTCCCACATCCCTGAAAACGGAATTTAGAATAACTTGACTATTGGAAAACCGATCCGAAACATCAACAAAACTAATTAACTGTTCCAAGACAGTAATATCCCGTAAACACACCCCTTGACAAAAAGGTAAATTCAAACACAATTCTTACAGGCAGGAGGGAGCAGCATCCAGAGAGAGATTTCAGAAGAAAGTCTGAAGACTTCTTTACTGAAGCTTGCAACTCTCTGCATTCACACGTCTTGTGACTGCTACAGCTAAAACAAACTAGAAAAACCTGAATGGGGAGAACTGCCCGCTCCCTTTCCATTGTTAAACTGGACACTTCAGCGTCTCTGCCTTTACAACTTCTCTTCAAAAAGAACCAAGGGTAAAATTATGTTTTTAAAGTGATAACATCATGACACCTCGCCACTTAAAGAAAACAAACCGTCAATATACAAAGATGGCTTCATTTTAAAACCATTTAGTCTTACTCTGTTATTATACTACAACATATATATTACATCGGTTCTAAGCATGGAAACATTCACTATTACGTTCTGTTTCAGTCTCTTTACCCCTGCTACTGAACGCCTCCATTTTTCTTCATCCAAGTCTCATCAATGCATCAGCAATTATGTTTTCTCATCCCTCCATGTGCAATAATAACTCCATCTAAACAGTCTAGAACTTTTATCCTTAAACTTCTATAAAAATGTTAATAGGTTATGATCAGTATATACCATCGTCTCAGACATATTACAGGCAATGTAACGCCAAAACCAAGCTCAAGGCCTCCTTCTCAACTGTGAAATATTTCTGTTGATGACTATTCAGTTCCTGAAGAAGTATCCAATAGATTTTTCTATCTCCTCATTCTTGTAAGAGTACAGCACTGACACTCACATCATTAGCATCAATAGCCACCTTAAAAGGCTTTGCATAAGGAGGTGTGGCTAATACTGGGGCAGTGGTTAACAGTTTACAGGCTGTCAAATGCCTTCTGAAATTCCTTGGTCCACTGATTTTTTTTAGCACATTTAGCACAGTGTGGAGCAACCACGCTGTTAAGATTTGGCACAAATTTCCTATAAAACCCATTCAATCTCAGGCAGTATAGTACTGTTCTTTTCATCACCTCCCGAATAAACTTTGTTTTCCCAACAACATAGCCCAGGAATGTGACTTGGGTTTTTGTGAATTCACTCTTATCTAGGTTTATCATCAAGTCTGCCTCTTGAAGTCAATTGAACAATTCTAATAGATGTTGCCAATGATCCTTCCACGTGTGACTAAAAAAATCACTAGATCATTGATGTATACAACATAATTGGGTAATCCAGAAATGACATTATTGGTTAGCCTTTGAAATGTGGCTGGCACATTTTTCATACCAAATGGCATGACTTTAATTTGGTACAGTCCATTTGATGTTACAAAAGCTGAAATTGTCCTCACTCTATCAGATAAAGGTATCTGCCAGGATCCTCTGAGTAAACCCAACTAAGAAATATAAGTTTCTTGTCCCAGCTTCTCCATACAGTGTTCCAAATGTGGAATGGGATATAAATCAGACTTTGTAACATCATTGACTTTGCGATTGTCTACACATAACCGTTGGGTACAATCTGATTTTGGCACTATTACTATGGGTGAGCTCCTGTCACTGCAACTCACTTTGATTATGTTGTCTTTGAGCATGCATTCAATTTCTTTTTGAATTTGTGCCAACTTTAGAGGGTTAAGTCTATAAGCATGTTGCTTAATTAGAACACCAGCACTTCCTAGATCTACATCATTCATAATTAGATTAGTATTTCCCAGCTTATTCCCACATATCTCTCAATGAGGTAATAATAACTCTTTCACATCATTTTGATTTTACTCTGGAAGATAATTCAACAATTTATCCCAATTTTTGAGAATTTCCTCATTGTCCAATTTAATTCAAGGAATGTCCAATTCAAAATCCTCTGAATCTGGCTCTTCACGCTGTACTGTAACCAATAACACACTCTCCTTTTGCTTTCCTTCCCTATCAAAATACCTTTTGAGCATGTTCATATGACACACCTGTCTGCTTACAGTTTCGTTGTATGCTGTGATACTTTTAAATGCTGTCGAGCCAACTCCCCCACTCTATTTAATCATTTCCTAAAATCTGACACATAGTCCAAAAGTGTAGTCTCTGAATTCTGACTCACCAATTTCTCCTTAATTAATTTGGGTGGCCCTCTCACCTAAGCCCAAAAACTAGTTCAACTGGACTGAATTTGGTTGATTCATTTGGCACATCCCTAATGGCAAAAAGTGAAAATAGAATTTCTTTATCCTAATCATCTAGATAGTCTTGACTATAAACCCTTATTGTGGTCTTTAAAGTTTGATGACACTTTCCTAAATCTTCCTGCAAATCTGTACGGTATGGAAAGGATTTGAATTGTTTTATTTCTAAGGTATGCATAACTTCCCTGAATAATTTTGAGTAAACTTTGACCCTTAATTTGAATGTATCTATGATTAGTCCGTTTCTAGTGAAAAATTTGAGCAACTCTTCTACGATACTTTTAGGTGTGATATTGCGTAATGGAATGGCCTCTGGAAATCAGACATATCCATTATTTTAAACAAACACTGATTCCCCTATTTATTTTAAGTAGTGGAACTATGCAATCAATTTAGACCCTTGTGAAAGGTTCCTCAAATGCAGGGATGGGTATTAAAGATGCTAGTTTTAATACTGCCTGAAGTGTTCCAATGACCTGACACATATGACATTTCTGGCAAAATTCAACTATATCCTTATGCAGTTCAGACAAGTAAAAATGTTTTTGAATTTTAGCTTGAGTTTCTCTTACCCCTAAATGACCTTCTAGTAGTCATTTATGTGCTACCCACAACACTTCCTTTCTATAACCCACTGGTAATACAACTTGATAAACTTCTACCCATTTTTCATCCTCCTGAATCACAGTCATAGAGTCCTACAGCATAGAGATAGGCTTTTGGCCTAAACTGGCCCATGCTGACCAAAATGTCTATTTCCTTGCACTTGGCCCATATCCTTCTAGAACATAGAACATAGAACAATACAGCACAGAACAGGCCCTTCGGCCCACAATGTTGTGCTGAACATCTATCCTAGATTACGCACCCATCCATGTACCTATCCAATTGCCGCTTAAAGGTCGCCAATGATTCTGACTCTACCACTCCCACAGGCAGCGCATTCCATGCCCCCACCACTCTCTGGGTAAAGAACCCACCCCTGACATCTCCCCTATACCTTCCACCCTTCACCTTAAATTTATGTCCCCTTGTAACACTCTGTTGTACCCGGGGAAAAAGTTTCTGACTGTCTACTCTAGCTATTCCTCTGATCATCTTATAAACCTCTATCAAGTCACCCCTCATCCTTCACCGTTCCAACGAGAAAAGGCCGAGAACTCTCAACCTATCCTCGTACGACCTATTCTTCATTCCAGACAACATCCTGGTAAATCTTTTCTGCACCCTCTCCAAAGCTTCCACATCTTTCCTAAAGTGAGGCGACCAGAACTGCACACAGTACTCCAAATGTGGCCTAACCAAAGTCCTGTACAGCTGCAACATCACTTCACGACTCTTGAATTCAATCCCTCTGCTAATGAACGCTAATACACCATAGGCCTTCTTACAAGCTCTATCCACCTGAGTGGCAACTTTCAAAGATCTATGTACATAGACCCCAAGATCCCTCTGTTCCTCCACCTGACTAAGAACCCTATCGTTAACCCTGTATTCCACATTCTTATTTGTTCTTCCAAAATGGACAACCTCACACTTGGCAGGGTTGAACTCCATCTGCCAGTCCTCAGCCCAGCTCTGCATCATATCTAAGTCCCTTTGCAGCCGACAACAGCCCTCCTCACTGTCCACAACTCCACCAATCTTCGTATCATCTGCAAATTTACTGACCCACCCTTCGACTCCCTCATCCAAGTCATTAATAAAAATTACAAACAGCAAAGGACCCAGAACTGATCCCTGCGGAACTCCACTTGTAACTGGGCTCCAGGCTGAATATTTACCATCTACCACCACTCTCTGACTTCGACTGGTTAGCCAGTTTTCTATCCAATTGGCCAAATTTCCGTCTATCCCATGCCTCCTGACTTTCCGCATAAGCCTACCATGGGGAACCTTATCAAATGCCTTACTAAAATCCATGTACACTACATCCACTGCTCTACCCTCATCCACATGCTTGGTCACCTCCTCAAAGAATTCAATAAGACTTGTAAGGCAAGACCTACCCTTCACAAATCCGTGCTGGCTGTCCCTAATCAAGCAGTGTCTTTCCAGATACTCATAAATCCTATCCCTCAGTACCCTTTCTATTACTTTGCCTACTATAGAAATAAGACTAACAGGCCTGTAATTCCCGGGGTTATCCCTATTCCATTTTTTGAACAGGGGCACAACATTCGCTACTCTCCAGTCCCCTGGTATCACCCCCATTGACAGTGAAGACGAAAAGATCATTGCCAACGGTACTGCAATTTCCTCTCTTGCTTTCCACGTAATCCTAGGATATATCCCGTCAGGCCCGGGGGACTTGTCTATCATCAAGTTGTTCAAAATGTCCAACACATCTTCCTTCCTAACAAGTATCTCTTCTAGCTTACCAGTCCGTTTCACACTCTCCTCTTCAACAGTACAGTCCCTCTCGTTCGTAAATACTGAAGAAAAGTACTCATTCAAGACCTCTCCTATCTCTTCCGACTCAATACACAATCTCCCACTACTGTCCTTGATCGGACCTACCCTCGTTCTCATCATTCTCATGTTTCTCACATACGCATAAAATGCCTTGGGGTTATCCTTGATCCTATCCGCCAAGGATTTTTCATGCCCTCTCTTAGCTCTCCTAATCCCTTTCTTCAGGTCCCTTCTGGCTATCCTGTATCCCTCCACTGCTCTGTCTGAACCCCGTTTCCTCAACCTTATGTAAGCCTCCTTCTTCCTCTTTACTAGACATTCAACCTCCCTCGTCAACCAAGGCTCCCTCACACGACCATTTCTTTCCTGCCTGATAGGTACATACATATCAAGGACACGTCATATCTGTTCCTTGAAAAAGTTCCACATTTCCACCACATCCTTCCCTGACAGCCTATGCTCCCAACTTATGCTCCTCAAATCCTGTCTTACAGCATCGTAATTTCCCTTCCCCCAATTGTAAAATCTACCCTGTTGTGCGCACCTATCTCTCTCCATAACCAAGGTGAAAGTCACACAATTGTGGTCACCATCACCAAAATGTTCACCCACTAACAAGCCCATCACTTGTCCCGGTTCATTACCGAGTACCAAATCCAATATGGCCTCCCCTCTGGTTGGACAATCTACATACTGAGTTAGAAAAGCTTCCTGGACACACTGCACAAACACCGCCCCATCCAATCTACTTGATCTAAAGAGCTTCCAATCAATATTTGGGAAGTTGAAGTCGCCCATGACTACGATCCTTCTAAACTTTTTCTGTCCATATATTTGTCCAAATGCCTTTTAAATGTTGGTAATGTACCCACATCAACCACTTTCGCTGGCAGCTTATTCCATATGCATACCACTCTCTATGTAAAGCCGTTGTCTCTCAGGTTCCCTTCAATTCTTTCTCCTCTAACCTTAAACTGATGCCCTCAAGACCTTGATACCCTAACCCTGGCAAATAAGATTGAGTGCATTCACTCTGTCATGCCTGTCATGATTTTATAAACTTTTATAAGATTCTCCCCTCAGTCTCCTATGCTGTAAAGAAAAAAGTCCTAGCTTGTCCAACCTCTTCCAATGACTTAGACCCTTGAATCCCAGCAACATCCTTGTAAATTTCTATTGCACTCTTTCCAGTTTAACAACATCCTTCCTATACCAAGGTGACCAAAACTGAACACAATACTCCAAGTGCAGCCTCACCAATGGCCTATACAACTGCAACTTAACTTACCAACTTCTATACTCAATGCTCTGACTGATGAAGACCATTGTGCCAAAAGCCTCCTTCACTGCCCTGTCTATCTGTGACTCCACTTTCAGGCAACTGTGCACCTGAACCCCACATTCCCTCTGTTCCACTACACTCCTTAAGAGCCTGCCGTTCAGCATGAAACTCCAACTTTGATTTAACCTTCCAAAATACAAGACCTCACACTTATCAATATTAAACTCTATTTGCCATTTATTGGCCCACTTGTCCAGCTGATCAAGGTCCCGATGCAATTTCTGACAACCTTCCTCACTGTCCACGAAACCATCTATTTTAGTGTCATCAGTAAACTTACTAATCATGTCTTGCACATTCTCATCCAAATCAGATAAGATATTGACAACAAACAGCAATGGGCCCAGCACCAATTCTTGAGGCACTCCACTAGTCATTGGCCTCGAGTCTGACAAGTATCCTTCCATTATATCCTTTGCTTCCTACCATCAAGCCAATTGTGTATCCAATTTGCCAACTCTCCTTGGATTCCATGCAATCTAATCTTCCAGAGCAGCCTACCACGTGGAATCTTATCAATGGCCTTACTAATATCTAAATAGACGATGTCTACTGCCTTGCTCTCATCAACCTTGCTGGTCTCTTCATCAAAGAACTCTAACAAATTTGTGAGGCATGATCGCCCATGCACAAAGCCACACTAACTGTTCCTCATCAAACCCTGTCTTTCCAAATGCATGCATATCTTATCTCTCAGAATCTTCTTAAGTAACTTACATGCCACAGATGTTTGGCTTACTGGTCTATAGTTCCCAGGATTTTTTTTTTGCAGCCCTTCTTGAAGAAGTGCAACAACATTTGCTACCCTCTGGTCTTCAGGGATCTCATCCATGGCTAATGATGATGCAAAAATATCTGTCAGGGCCCCCGCCATTTCGTTTCTCACCCATTGCAGTGTTCTTGTATATATCTGGTCAGGACCACAAGATTTATCCACCTTCCTACTTTCCAAACTGTCCAACACCTCCTCTACTGTAATATGGACTGTCTGCAAGATATCGTCACTAACTTCCCCAACTTCCCAAGTCTTCATATCTTTCTCCACAGTAAACACAGAGGAGAAATATTTGTTGAGGACTTTGCCCATGTCCTGCAGTTCTACACGTACATGTCCACTTTTGTCCTTGAGGGGTCCGTTACTCTCTCTAGTTATTCTTTTTCTTTTAATATACCGAAAGAACCTCTTTGGATTCACCCTAATCTTCTCAGCCAAGGCTATCTTGGGCCCCGTTTTCGCCCTCCTGATTTCCTTCTTCTGTAAACTCTTGTATTCCTTATATATCTCCAGGGATTGCCTAGATCCCAACTGCCAGCAGCTGAACCATACCTCTCTCTTTTTCCTGGTGAGAACCTCAACATTTCTTGTCATCCAGGGTTCCCTATTCCTATCAACCTTGTCTTTCACCCTCACAGGAACATATAGATCCTGATTTCTAGTTATCTCACTTTTAAAGGCCTCCTACTTGCCGGAGGTCCCTTTGCCAGCAAATAAACTACTCCAATCAATCCCTGCAAGCTCCTGTCCATCATGCCCCAGTTTAGAACTTGAACCAGTGGACCAGTTTTGTCTCTTTCCATAATGAATTAAAAATTAATAGAATTATGGGCACTGGTATCAAAGTGCTCCCCACTGTCATCTCAGTCACCTCTCCTGGCCTATTTCCCAAGAGTAGGTTGAGTTTTGCTTCTACCTGAGTAGGACGCTCTGTATACTCCTTGAGGAAACTTTCCTGAATGCACTTAACAGGTTCCACCCCATCTGAGCTGTTAATGCTCTGGCTGTCCCAGTCTATGATAGCAAAATTAAAATCCCCTACTATGACAATCCTATTGCTCCTGCAATGCATGATGATCTTCATTTCCTCATCAAGACATCATTTTTGAGACAGTAACATTCAAGAATACACTCAGGTTCCTCTTCTGCAAACACTTCTTGATACAATTGCTTCAGTTTTTCATTTTACTGTTCTATCTCAGTAATTTATCTGAACTAAAAATGTTCACTTTGTCCTCTGCCTGTTCTTGTTTCTGATAATTCTACTTCAATTTCCTTGTCTGTATTACTTGATTTCTCCTCCTGTTTCAACTGATGGCTTTAGGACCCTGTTATCACACAGTGAGGAAAAATCCCAGGATATACTTCCTATATTACCTCGCCGGCCTGATTCTCCACTGCCTTTTCAAACACAGTAGGCAGCACTCCTACCTATGATCCAGCAATATCATTCCCAAGAACAAATTATATTCCTGGAGCCGAGAGTTCCTCCAATGCGCTTTTCACCACTCCTCCACTTTTCACTGGACACTCCATCACTCTACATGATGGAGCACTCATCATCTCACCATGAATTTCATGTACTAGCCACTTTTTCTGGCAACAGTCCTTCCGAGTTACATATCTCCTCACCGCTCAACATCAAACTTTGATATGGTCCCATATCTCTTAATACTGTAACTTCTTCACCTGTTGCTCCTGGTCAAGGCGAGTAAACCTTACCTGTGCAAGTAAGTGGCTTAAAAAGATCTGGCACTTGCTTCTTAACCAACCTGCGACCAGGCTGTATAGTCTGGTGTAACCATTTAGCCTCCACTGTGCTCTCCTTTACCACTTTAACAAAATTCACTTGTTTATTCAGTTTTCCTACATCTGTCTCCCGAAGCTTTTTCTAATACACCAACACTGTGACTTCATGTGGCCTACTTTATTGCAATGAAAACACCAGTCTTTTAACTTCTCTTGCCCCTTCATAGGTAAACTTTTTACCTGTGGTAAGTTATCTTTATTATCTTCAATGAGATCTCCTTTTCCCTTACCACTTGAGGATTTTCTTTTCCCCAATTCCTATCCCTCATGGATTGAAATTGATGTTGGAAGGCAAACTTTGATTTATGAACCAATTGATAATCATCAGCCATTTCACCAGCTAATCTTGCCATTTTAACCCTCTGCTCTTCCACATGCGTTCTCACTACCTCAGGAAGTGAATGTTTGCACTCTTCAAAAATAATCATCTCTCTAAGAGTGTCATATGTTTAATCTATTATAATGCCCTTACCCACTTATCAAAATTGCATAATTTCATCTTTTCAAACTCAATGTACGTTTGACCAGGTTCCCTCCTTAGATTACTGAAACATCATCTGTAGGCTTCTGGCGCAAGCTCATATGCACTTAAGATGGCTTTCTTCAACTCCTCATACTCTCCAGATAGCTCATCTGATAGTGATGCAAATACCTCACTTGCTCTAACCTACCAGTTTTGTTTGGATCAACAAAACCCATATGGTCACTGGCCACTTCTGTTTGTTTAGCCACTTTCTCAAATGAAATGAAAAAGACTTCCACGTCCTTCTCACCAAATTTAGGTAATGCTTGGATATACTAAAACATCCCCATCAGGCTTTTGGCTACAATGAGCTCATAATCATTATCTTCTTGACTAAGCCTACCTTCTACCTTCACTTCTATCCTTTTAAGCCAACTTTGCTATCTGAGTGCCAATTTCTGAAGTTCAAATCCTCTCTCTTCCTCCCTTTCCTCTCTCTCTCTTTCCCTTTCTTCTACTAGGTACTTCCTCTTGTTTTCTAACAGATGAAGGCAACCCCAACTCCAACTTGTCTGCCATTTCCAACAACTTTTTCTTGCTGACCTTTTGGAAAACCCCCAAAGTCACTTCTTCAAATCCCAGAAAAAACTTAGTGACTGAAAAAGCCATTATTACACAATGAGCTGTTTAAACCAACCAAATTCAACACCCAGTACAAAAGACACTAACACCTACCATTCACCACCTTTGAATCCAAGAACCCTGAACCCAAAGTAGAACTATAGAATCAATCCTGACAGAGCCCTCCAATCTGCTATAGACCATGCCAGACCACTCAAAATATCTTAAGAAGGTAGCCTAGACCCTAACGTTTTCTTACTTTAAAGGCAGATGTGAAGTGGGTGTTCCAGGTATGATGCAACTGGTCAAACCACTCAGCTTTAAGTAAAACAGAACTTATTTAAATATTACAGTTGAAACACAAACAAAAGAAAGTGGAATTTACAATAACTTGTCAATTGGAAAACTTAGAGTAAAAAGTGAGGTCTGCAGATGCTGGAGATCAGAGCTGAAAATGTGTTGCTGGTTAAAGCACAGCAGGTTAGGCAGCATCCAAGGAACAGGAAATTCGACGTTTCGGGCCAGAGCCCTTCATCAGGAATGAGGAGAGGGTGCCAGGCAGGCTAAGATAAAAGGTAGGGAGGAGGGACTTGGGGGAGGGGTGATGGAGATGTGATAGGTGGAAGGTGGTCAAGGTGAGGGTGTTAGGCCGGGATGGGGTGGGGGCGGAGAGGTCAGGAAGAAGATTGCAGGTTAGGAGGGCGGTGCTGAGTTCGAGGGAATCGACTGAGACAAGGTGGGGGGAGGGGAAATGAGGAAACTGGAGAAATCTGAGTTCATCCCTTGTGGTTGGAGGGTTCCCAGGTGGAAGATGAGGCGCTCTTCCTCCAACTGTCGTGTTGTTATATTCTGGCGATGGAGGAGTCCAAGGACCTGCATGTCCTCGGTGGAGTGGAAGGGAGAGTTAAAATGTTGAGCCACGGGGTGGTTGGGTTGGTTGGTCTGGGTGTCACAGAGGTGTTCCCTGAAGCGTTCCGCAAGTAAGCGGCCCGTCTCCCCAATATAGAGGAGGCCACATCGGTTGCAGCAGATGCAATAGATGATGTTTGTGGAGGTGCAGGTGAATTTGTGGCGGATATGGAAGGATCCCTTGGGGCCTTGGAGAGAAGTAAGGGCGGAGGTGTGGGCGCAAGTTTTGCATTTCCTGCGGTTGCGGGGGAAGGTGCCGGGAGTGGAGGTTGGATTGGTGGGGGATGTGGACCGGACGAGGGAGTCGCGAAGGGAGTGGTCTTTGCGGAACGCTGATAGGGGAGGGGAGGGAAATATATCCCTGGTGGTGGGGTCTGTTTGGAAGTGGCGGAAATGATGGGAGCACGAGGCAGTTGAATAGTTCATCAACTTTACCAACACCTTCCATCCTGACCTCAAATTCACCTGGACTGTCTCAGACTCCACCCTCCCCTTCCTAGACCTTTCCATTTCTATCTCGGGCGACCGACTCAACACAGACATCTACTATAAACCGACTGACTCCCACAGCTACCTGGACTACACCTCCTCCCACCCTGCCCCCTGTAAAAACGCCATCCCATATTCCCAATTCCTTCGTCTCCGCCGCATCTGCTCCCAGGAGGACTAGTTCCAATACCGTACAGCCCAGATGGCCTCCTTCTTCAAGGACCGCAGATTCCCCCCAGACGTGATCGACGATGCCCTCCACCGCATCTCCTCCACTCCCCGCTCCTCTGCCCATGAGCCCCGCCCCTTCAACCGCCACCAAGACAGAACCCCACTGGTTCTCACCTACACCCCACCAACCTCCGTATACAGCGTATCATCCGCCGTCATTTCCGCCACTTCCAAACGGACCCCACCACCAGGGATATATTTCCCTCTCCTCCCCTATCAGCGTTCCGCAAAGACCACTCCCTTTGCGACTCCCTCGTCCGGTCCACACCCCCCACCAATCCAACCTCCACTCCCGGCACCTTCCCCCGCAACCGCAGGAAATGCAAAACTTGCGCCCACACCTCCGCCCTTACTTCTCTCCAAGGCCCCAAGGGATCCTTCCATATCCGCCACAAATTCACCTGCACCTCCACACACATCATCTATTGCATCTGCTGCACCCGATGTGGCCTCCTTTATATTGGGGAGACGGGCCGCCTACTTGCGGAACGCTTCAGGGAACACCTCTGGGATGCCCGAACCAACCAACCCAACCACCCCGTGGCTCAACACTTTAACTCTCCCTCCCACTCCACCGAGGACATGCAGGTCCTTGGACTCCTCCATCGCCAGAATATAACAACACGACAGTTGGAGGAAGAGCGCCTCATCTTCCGCCTGGGAACCCTCCAACCACAAGGGATGAACTCAGATTTCTCCTGTTTCCTCATTTCCCCTCCCCCCACCTTGTCTCAGTTGATTCCCTCAAACTCAGCACTGCCCTCCTAACCTGCAATCTTCTTCCTGACCTCTCCGCCCCCACCCCACCCCGTCCTATCACCCTCACCTTGACCACCTTCCACCTATCACATCTCCATCGCCCCTCCCCCAAGTCCTTCCTCCCTACCTTTTTTCTTAGCCTGCCTGGCACCCTCTCCTCATTCCTGATGAAGGGCTCTGGCCCGAAACGTCGAACTTCCTGTTCCTTGGATGCTGCCTAACCTGCTGTGCTTTAACCAGCAACACATTTTCAGCTATTGGAAAACTTAACTGAACCGAAAACATCAGCTTAATTAATTAACTGGTCCAATAAACATCCCATAAACATATTCCTTGGCAAAACGATAAATTCAAACACAATTCTTACAGGCAGGAGGGAGCAGCATCCAGAGAGAGATTTCAGGAGAAAGTCTGAAGAATTCTTCACTGAAGCTTGCAACTCCCTGGACTCACACATCTTGTAACTGCTACAGCTAAAACAAACTAGAAAAAAAACTGAACGGGGAGAACTGATCACTCTTCTTCCACTGTTAGTTAGACACTTGGGTACCTCTGCCTTTATGACCTCTCTTCAAAAAAACCAAGGACAAAATAACCTTTTTAAAGTGACAACATCGTCACAAAGCAATCACAAGAACATTCTTCCATCTTATCTTTCCAACAATTGTTATCATTTTTCGTTGTCCCAGTTTGTGCTGATGTTAAAGTTCCCCATAATTTTTACATTAACTTTGTTACAAACCCCGATGATGTCTTGTTTGATGATCTGTCAGAGGGATAATTATTGTTTGGGGATTTATAAACTATTTCCACCAGCAATTTCAGCCTTGTGCTATTCCACTTATACTGATTCTACTTCATTATACCTGAGGCCAGATCCATTCCTCCTAATGTCCTTAAGTAATCCTGTACTAACAGAACTGCCCCTCTTCCTTTGCTATTCTGTTTGCCCTTCTGAAATATCATTTCCCACAGAAAATTTATTTGCCAATCTTGAACACCTTGTAACCATCTTCCTATAAAGCGGATAAAATCTAAACCATTTCAGTCCATTTGCACCATTAACTCTTCAATCTAACTGAAGATGCTTCTTGAATTCAGAAACTTTAAGTTCATTTATTTTATTTCTATTCCCTGAAAAGACCTTATTCACTGACAAACAATTTATGATAAACTTCCTGTCATTTTCTGTCCCACCAGCATGTTTTTACCCACATCTTTATACTTTCCATTGTCTTGACCTTTCCCCCTGGATTTCTGAATTTCCCTTCACTCAAATCCTCCCTCTACTCTAGTTGTTTAAAGCCCTACCATAACCTTGTTATAGATCAGCCCTTGATTATACAATGGTCCAAGCCCACTTTAAGGGCAGGCCACCTCAATAGATTTGCTCACATTTATTTTAACACTGATATCAGTGCCATTCTTTTCATGCCATTCTTTGAACTATGAATTCATTCTCTAAACTGCTTAACCCCTCACCAATCTGCACATGGTTCAGGTAACAATCCAGAGATTATTGTATAAGGTTATAAGAACTAGGAGCATGAGTCGGCAATTCAGCCTCTCAAGCCTTCTCTGCCATTTGATACAATTATGGTTGATCTCATCTTGGCCTCAACTCTACTTTCTTACTTACTGTCCATAACCCTACAACATGTTGTTAATTAAACATCTATCTATCT
This sequence comes from Hemiscyllium ocellatum, assembly GCF_020745735.1. Lineage (NCBI taxonomy): Eukaryota > Metazoa > Chordata > Chondrichthyes > Orectolobiformes > Hemiscylliidae > Hemiscyllium > Hemiscyllium ocellatum. The sequence goes on from NC_083410.1 coordinate 69,731,323, forward strand.
CCTTCTTAAATTTACTTAATGTCCACTGTACTCTAGGTAATGAATTCCACAAATTCACGAGCCTTTCAGAGAAGTTATTTCTCCTCATCTCTGTTTTCAATCTGCTACCCCTTATCCTAAAAATATGACTTCTCATTCTAAATTGCTCTATGTGAGGAAACATCCTTATTTTGCCAATTCCCTGTTGCATCTTATATACCTCATTTAGATGGCCTCTTGTTCTTCTAAACTCCAAAGAGTATATGTCTAAACTGCTCAATCTCTCTTCTTAAGACAAGATCTGGAATGTATCTAGTGAGCCTCCACTGAGCTGCTTCCAACACAATAAAGGGAGCAAATTCAGTCTCCTTCAATGTTCTTTAATTTGGACCTTAACTCTTCAAACTTTCTTAACATCATTTTTGGTTCTACCTGTGTCATTAACACTGGGACATCTTATAGCCTAGAGAATGTCAGCCAACTCTATCTGTGATTGAGGACTTAGTGGAAATGTTCCTTCCAACATTGACCCAGAGTTGTACATTTCAGCAATGGATCGACATATGAATGAACAGGCTGAGTAAGCACATGGCGCAGGACATCTCAGGAGTTAGTGAGACCTAGAGTGCAGTTTCTTCCCTTCTCTGTTGCTGGTTTGCAATGCCAGATGGTATTGTCTTCCTTAAGAAGTGAGACACCATTCTGTGAATTCCCTATTGTATCAAATGGGGTTTTGTTCACTTTACTTTGGTGCATAGATGGCCTTAGTGCTTTCAAAAAAAGATTTGAACATCATGAGTCTGGTAGAATCCATGGCAGGTCCTCCATCAGTAGGAGGGCTGAAACAAGCAATCAAAAGGATGGAAAACAATGAATCTTGGCATCCTGATGGACCTATAGTTGGCATTTTCAAAGCTGCTAGGTTTTTGTTTACATTAAACATATATGTATTCACTATATGTACTTGGAAGGAAAAATAACTCACCCCAATTTCAGGAATTCAACATTTGGAATGACTTCAAGAAAGGAGATGAATTATGCTGTGTAAACCAGCAAAATATTTCTCCTTTGAGCATGGCAAGGAAAATCCTGATATACATTCTCCTGAATTGTCTACTTATTCACAGAATCCCTACAGTGTAGAAATAAGCCATTCAGCCAAACAATCGACATCGACCCTCCAAAGAGTAGCCCACCCAAACCCACATTTCCCCTAACTAATTCACCTAACCTACACATCCCTGAACACTTTGGGCAATTTAGCATGGCCAATTCACCTAACCTGCACATCTTTGGACTCTGGGAGGAAACTGGAACACCTGGAGGAAACCCACGCAGACACAGGGAGAATGTGCAGTCACCCAAGGTTGGAATCAAACCCAAGTCCCTGGCGTTGTGAAGCAGCAGTGCTAACCACTGAGCTACAGTGACTAAGAAAATCATGCCAAAGACACACTGTGACTTTTGACTTCCCAGAGGAATATCTGACATGGTCTTTGTTGTCATAAAAATCCAAGAAAAATGCTAATAACAACACCAGGACCCCTTCATTAAATTAATTAATTGATCAAAAGATTTGATCAAAACATTTTGATTTTGAGCGGACTTGTGTGGCTTTGTGCATCTTCTCTGAAGAATTTGATGTCTAAAAACTTCACCACAATCCTAAAACTGCTTCATGATGATTTCATTGCAACTATTGTGATTGGGAGATCTGAAACAGATGCCTTTAAAATCCAGCCTGTGGTGTTATATTTTCCATTCTGCATCAGATTTGAAATTAGAGAAACCTACCAGGTCTACCAACATCTGTGGAAAGAGAAATAGAAGTTAGATCAGTGTTTCAAATGCAATATGTTTCTTCTTTAGACCCATCAGTATAAATTGGACGAGAGACTCTGGAATATGTTTAATTTAAAAAGACAGAACACATGAATGTGTTTCTTTGTTTGCAATGGACAAGTCCCTACATATTGATTAATCGAGCTTCTAGCAAGTATGCTTGAGCCTGACTGACAATTTCTGAAACAGTTACATTTGTTTAGTAAGTGCAGTCCAATCACAAAATCACATTTAGTGTTACATAAAAACATAGAAGATAGGATCAGAACTAAGTCATTTGACCATTCAAGCCTACCCTGCCATTCAATATGATCATTGAGTTCAACATCCTAATCCTGTCCTCCCCTATATCCCTTGCTTGCTTTGGATACAAGAGCTAAATGTACCTTCTTCTTGAAAATATATAAGGTTATGGCTTCAACCACTTTGTATGTGGTAATTACTTCCACTCTCTGGGTGAATAAATTTCTCTCATCTCAGTCCTAAAAGGTTTACTCTAATCCTTAAACATGACCTGGTTCTGGCCTACCCCACCTTCTGGAGCATCTTTCCTGCATCTAACCTGTCTAGTCCTGCTGGAATTTTATAGATTTCTATGAGATCCTACCCTGATTCTTCTAAATCAAGAGTGCGGTGCTGGAAAAGCACAGCAGGTCAGGCAGCATCCAAGGAGGAGGAGAATTGATGTTTCAGGCATAAGCCCTTCATCAGGAATGAGGCTTGTGGGCCGAGGGGCTGAGAGATAAATGGGAGGGGGTAGGGCTGAGGGCAAGGTAGCTGAGAATGTGATAGGTAGATGAAGATGGGGGAGATGATGATAGTTCAGAGAGGCGGGTGGAGCGAATAAATGAGAAAGACGATGGAAAGGTCAAGAGGGCAGTGCTGAGTTGGAGACTTGGGACTGGGATCAGGTGGAGGGAGGGGAAATGAAGAAACTGGTAAAATCCACATTAATCCTGTGTGGTTGCAGGGTGCTTATTATTTAACCTCAATCAACACCACAATAAAAGAATATCTTAGCATAACAGCTCAAGACAGGCAATTCAGCCCATCAAGTTATGCTGTCTCTATATGCAGCAATCCTGTCAGTCCCACTCCCCTGTTCTCTCCTTGTTTCCCCCAGAAGTGTATTTCCCTCAACATTTCCTTTTGAAATTTTTGATCACCTCATGTTTTCAGCCCCTCATGAACAGCAACTTCCAAATCATTACCACTTACTGCAGAAAAATATCGCAACTTACCCTCACCTCCACGCACACACACACACCTCACCCCAGAACTCTGTGTCCCCTCATCCTGGCAGCATCGACAAATAGGAATCTGCTAGTTATTGAAATCTGAATATTTGATTGCTGATGTTGTCCAAGTGGAGATGAATTACACCTCTGTCCCCAACATGTTTGTTGTTCAAATTAGTGTCCCAAAGGATGAAAAGCTTTAGCTTTGTATGGCAGTGGAAGGAGTTCCTTGAATCTGAAGAAGGGCTTATGTCTGAAACGTCGATTCTCCTGTTCCTTTGATGCTGCCTGACCTGCTGCGCTTTTCCACAACACATTTTTAAGCTCTGATCTCCAGCATCTGCAGTCCTCACTTTCTCCTATCTGGCATAAAGTGTCTGATATTCACGGGTTTTCATGATTTGCTTGAGGAGGTGATGTCCAGCGCTAGTTCTGCTTAATACCTGAGCAAAGAAGAGCACAATATATTCTATGTCTTGAAAACTGGGGCTGGTTGGGTACAAGCAATACTCTGCCTTGTTTCAGTGATACTCAATTTCAACTATAGAGCCACTTTTTGTATAAGTTCTCTTTTGGTCTTCATCCTCTCCTCCCTCCAATTTTTTTTGCTCTTTTCTCTATTTTGATAAAGGGTCATGAACTGAAATTTTTACTTCATTTTTCTCTCCACAAATGCTGCCTGACCTGCTAAATATTCCCACATAATTTGGTTAAATTTCACATTTCAAATCCTTCTTCAAAATGAAGTCTTAATTATGCGAAGGATTTGGACTGATATGAGTCAGTATCCTCCGGAAATGAAGAGATGCATTTGGCAATTGAGAATAAGTCTTTTTTTTTAAAGAACACTCTATTACTGTTTTAGGAATACAATATTCTGACGACTTTGGGAGAATTTAGGACATTTCGAGGATGTGTTTAAATAGTCAAATTGCTTTTGTCATCTAGATTTGTGTCATGGTTTTGTAATAGAATGATTTCTGTAATGTAATGATTTGTATTCATTGTTTTCTGAACTACTGCTTATCAGCTGTTTATTTTAGTCCAAAGATTTATAAACATGCAACCTAAAATGTTATGACTCAGAACTGACTTAAATTTGTTTGGTTGCTTCAGTTAATTATATGCTGAGGCCTAAGTTAGTTTCAGCAACTGCACTTGTCCATAAAAATTTCTAACACTAAAATTCAAGTAGTTACAATTTTAATTTGAATGGCAAATTTTGATGCCAATTTTTGTATATGTAATTCAAGGGATTTTTGAGTTAATCTGCTGGGGAGATATCCAATTTGTTAAAATTAGAATTATAGAGTCGTAGAATCATACAGCACAGAAACAGACGCTTCGATCCAATCAGTCCATGCCGACCATAATCCCAAACTTAACCAATCCCACCTGCCTGTGCTCAGCCTATAACCCTCCAAATATTTTTTGTTCATGTACTGATGCAAATATCTTTTAAACATTGTAACTATATCCACTACTTTCTTTGAAAGTTCATTCCAAACACAAACCACTCTGAGTAAAAAACATTGCCTTTTTTAAATCTTTCTCCTCTCACCTAAAAAGTACGGCCTCCAGTTTTGAACTCAACCACCCTAGGGAAAGAACCTTGTCATTGACCTTATCAATGCCCCTCATAATTTTATAAATCAATATAAGGTCCCTCTTCAAACTCATATGCTCAGTGAAAAAAGTTCCAGTCTATCCAGCCTCTCCTTATAATTCAAATCTTCCATTGCAGCAAGATCCTGATAAATCTTTTTCTGAATCCTCTCCAGCTTAATAATATTCTTCCTCTAACAGGGCGACCAGAACTGGACACAATACACCAGAAGAGGCTTCACCAAAGTCCTGTCCAAACTCAACATGACATTCATTACATAGAAAACAATAGCAGGAATAGGCCACATGGATTTTGAACCTGCTGTGCCATTCATTGTGATCATAGCTGATGATCTGATTCAAATGATCCCATTTTTCCCCGTATCATTTCATCTCTGTAGCTCACCTCCGTCTAGAGTCATACAATGGCTTGGGTTTGACTGCTTTCTGTGGCAGACAATTGTGTAGGCTCACCACTGTCTGGGTGAAGAAATGTCTTCTCATCTCAGTCCTAAATGGTCTCTACCATATCCTTAGACTGCAACTCCCGGGCTTTGGACTCTCCTGTCATCAGGAACATACTTCTGGTATCTATCCTGTCTATTCCTGTTAAAATGTTATAGGTTTTCCTGAGATTAGATTAGACTTACAGTGTGGAAACAGGCCCTTCGGCCCAACAAGTCCACACCGACCCGCCGAAGCGCAACCCACCCATACCCCTACATTTACCCCTTACCTAACACTATGGGCAATTTAGCTTGGCCAATTCACCTGACCCGCACATCTTTGGACTGTGGGAGGAAACCGGAGCACCCGGAGGAAACCCACGCAGACACGGGGAGAACGTGCAAACTCCACACAGTCAGTCGCCTGAGTCGGGAATTGAACCCGGGTCTACAGGCGCTGTGAGGCAGCAGTGCTAACCACTGTGCCACCGTGCCGCCCTAAATCTCCTGTCATTATTCTGAACTCCAGTGAACATAATCTTTACAGATTCAACCTTTCCTCATACAGCAGTCCTGCTATCCCAGAAATCAATCTGATAAAACTTTGTTGCACTTTCTCTATAGCAAGAATGTTCTTTGTCAGCCAAAGAGAACAGAATTGCGCACAATATGCCGTGACTGGCCTCAATTGAAGCAAGACATCCTTCCTCCTGTACTTGAATCCACTTGCTATGAAAACCTATATACCAATTGATTTGTTCACCACCATGCTACGCCTGCATGCTTACTGCCTGCCTTTCAGAAAAAGATCTGTTTATTCCTACTCCTTGTTTCCTGTCTGCCAACTAGTTTTCTATCCATGTCAATATACTACCCCTATCCCATGTGCTTTAACTTTACATGCTAATCGCTTATGTGGGATTTTGTCAAAAATCTTCTGAAAATCTAATAAACCAGGTCCACTGGGTACTCCTCATTATCTTTTGGAATTACATTCATTAAGAATTTCAATGGATTTATGAAGCATGGTTTCCCTTTTGTAAAACTATGCTGACTCTGTCTGATCCTGCCACTGTTCACCAAATGGTCTTCTATAGGAAACTCGAGCATTTTACCCACTATTGATGTCAAACTGACTGATTCATAATTCCCTGTTTACTCTCTCTTTCCCTTTTTAAATGGAGGGGTTGCATTAGCTGCAGTCCAATCTGTTGGAACCGTTCCAGCCTGGATAGAATCCTGGAAGATAACTACTAATGCATCTGCTATTTCTAGGAACACTTCATTATCTACTCTGGGATATGGATCATCTGGCCTTGGGGAATTATTTGTCTTCAATCCCTGTAGTTTTCAGCTGTTGTTTGATGTCACATGGAGTGCTTTGAAATGGCTGACAACGGACATTATTGGTGTTGAGATCCGCAGAAGGAGGCCAAATGACATTTCTGGCCGAAGACTGTTGTAAATTCTTTAGTGTCTTGTAGTGATGTCCTGGGCTTCTTATTCAGGACATCTGTGGAATTGCTTCTTCTGCTTAGTTGTTTAATTGCCCGCCGCTACATATAACTGGATCTGGCAAGACTGCAGAGTTTCAATCTGAGCCATTGGTTATAAGGTGTTTATCATGCATATAGCCCTGTATAGTAGTTTCACCAGACTGACTCCTCATTTTTAACTCTTCCCAATGTTGTTCCTGGTATGCACTCTTGCGTGCCATTTCAAACCAAATTTGATCTTCTGACCTGTTGGAAATTATACAGTGAGGCATACACCAGTCCATGAGATCAAAGATTGTGACTGAAATACATTTTTATTGCTGTTATACTCCAAAACGCCATGATGCTTATTATTGAGCTGTTAGATCTACTCTGATTCTTCTTCATATAGCAAGGTAACATTAGCACACAACTCAGTGGAAGGCATGCTCACTGTGAAGAAAGAATTTAATTTCAATCAGGAACTGTGGTGCAGTCACTCCTAGTAATATTTTTAGAAGGATCTCCAAAACATAAATTGATGAGGATGCGAACAAGCAGTTTTTTACTTTTGTTGACTCTCTCATCATTTGCTTCAGGTCCAGTCTGCCAAACATGCCCTTCAGTATCCAGTGCTTCTGAGACATTCTTGGCGATGGACAGTGAAGACCCAAATTAAGGGTACGTTATGTGCTCGTGCTACTCTCAATGGTACATCAAAATGATGTTCAACATGCAGATGTACTGGTTTCTCAGCTGAAAGAGAGCATTATTTGATTTCCTTATTCACATTTGGTCTGATGCCATGATGTCGTGTTTCCTGTCCTTGAAGGACATTAACAAACTAATTTTTTTATTCCAGACTTAGCATGGTTAATTTCCCTTGGTGGTATAGTGGCATTTGAACTCATGACCCAAATCATCCAGTCCACAGATTGACAGAGTCCAGATGTACAAGAAATTCATAAAGTAGATCATATGGGATTCAGGGTGAGCTTACCAATTGGACACAAAATTGGCTTAATGGCAGAAGACAGGATGGATGGGTTTTTTTCAGTCTGAAAGCTTATTACCAGCTGTGTTCCATAAGGATTGACACTGGGTTCGTTTTTGCTTGTCATTTATATAAATGATTTAGATGAAGATATAAAAGGCATGGTTACTAAGTTTGTGGATGACACCAAAATTTTTGGTATAGTGAACAGTGCAAAAGGTTATCTAAGATTACAAAGAGATTGTGATCATTTGGATCAATTGCCAGGTGGAGTTTAATTTGGATAAAAACAAACAAGAGCAGCCCAAATACAATTATAAATACAGCTTTGGGTAGTGTTATAGAACAGAGAGACTGAGGGGTTCAGGTACAACATTTTTTGAATTTTGCGTCACATATAGACAGGGTGCTTCAGAAAGCATTTAGCACCCTTGCCTTCATTGCTCAGATCTCTGCGTATAGGAGTTGGGATATCATATTGAGGTTGTACAGGATGTTGGTGAGGTCACTTCTGGAACACTTTGTTCTTGTCTGGTCTCCCTGTTGTAGGAATAAGGGTTCAGAAAAGATGTACCATGAAGTTGTCGGGAATAAAGGGTTTGAGTTATAAAGAGAGGCTGGATAGTCTGGGACATTTTTCACTGGAGCATAAGAGGTTGAGAGGTGACCTTATAGGAGTTTGTAAAATCATGAGGGGCATGGATAGGATGAATGGCAGATGTCTTTTCCCTAGGGTGGGGAATTTCAAGACTAGGGAGCATATTTTTAAGGTAAGACGAGAAAGATTTAATAAAGACATGATGGTCAACCTTTTACACAGACAATGGTTTATGTGTGGGGGAGGTTTTGCATATAGTTTAGATTAGATTAGATTACTTACCGTGTGGAAACAGGCCCTTCGGCCCAACAACTCCACACCGACCCGCCGAAGTGCAACCCACCCATACCCCTACATTTACCCCTTACCTAACACTACGGGCAATTTAGCATGGCCAATTCACCTGACCCACACATCTTTGGACTGTGGGAGGAAACCGGAGCACCCGGAGGAAACCCACGCAGACACGGGGAGAACGTGCAAACTCCACACAGTCGCCTGAGTCGGGAAATGAACCCGGGTCTCAGGTGCTGTGAGGCAGCAGTGCTAACCACTGTGCCACCGTGCCACCCAAAATGTTCTAATGTTTTAAATTAAATTTGGATAAGTAGAACAAAGAACAAAGAATATTACAGAACAGGAACAGGCCCTTCGGTCCTCCAAGCCTGCGTCAATCCAGATCCTTGATCTAAATGTGTCACCTATTTTGTAAGGATTTGTACCTTTCTACTCCCTGCCCATTCATGTATCTGTCTAGATGCATCTCAAATGGCGCTATTACGCCTCCACTGGCAACACCTTCCAGGCACCCACCACCCTCTGCGTACAAACTTTCCATGCATATCTCCCTTAAACCTTTCTCCTCTCACCTTGAACTTGCGACCCCTAGTTATTGAGTCCCCCTCTCTGGGAAAAAGCTTCTTGCTATCCACCTTGTCTACATCTCTCATGATTTTACAGATCTCAGTCAGGTTTCCCCCCTCACTTAACTTCCATCTTTCTTATGAAAATAATCCTAATCTACTCAATTTCTCTTCATAGCTAGTGCCCTCCATACCATCCTGGTGAACCTCCTCTGCACCCTCCCCAAAGCATTCACATCCTTTTGGTAATGTGGCGACCGGAAGTGTATACAGTATTCCAAATGTGGCTGAACCAAAGTCCTATAGAACTTTAACATGACCTACCAACTCTTGTACTCAATACCCCATCTGATGAAGGAAAGCATGCCGTAATGCCTTCTTGACCACTCTACTGGTCTGTGTTGCCACCTTCAGGGTACAATGGACCTGAACACCCAGATCTCTTTGTACATCAATTTTCCCCAAGACTTTTTCATTTACCGTACAGTTCGCTCTTGAATTGGATCTTCCAAAATGCATTCACTCACATTTGCCCGGATTGAACTCCATCTACCATTTCTCTGCCCAACTCTCCAATCGATCAATATTCTGCTGCATTCTCTGACAGTCCCCTTCACTATCTGCCACTCCACCAATCTTAGTGTCTTCTGCAAACTTGATAATCAGACCTTCCCTCAGATCATTTATGTATATCACAAACAACAGTGATATACATAATATACCAGCACAGATCCTTGTGGAACACCACTGGTCACAGTTCTCCATTTTGAGAAACCCCCTTCCACTACTACTCTCTGTCTCCTGCTGCCCAGCCTGTTCTCTATCCATAATGAGAATTAATTAGAGGGATATGGGCCAAGCGCAGGCAAGTGAGACTAGTCTAGTTTGAAATTATCATCGGCATGGACTGGTTGGACTGAAAGGTCTGTTTTTGTGCTGTATGATTCTATGACTTTATGATTAAGAGGTGCCTATATATCTCCTGAGCTGTGTTAACGCTACCCCTAATCTGTTGCTATGGACATAAAGGACTGATGATAAACCACTCCTAAGAACAAAGAGGAACAGGCCTCCTGACCGATCAAAGACCGCACCGTGACCAATCCCCTGGACTGATAAAGAAGGTTGTCCTTGACTTACTATGTCAGGAACCTTTGACTGATGAGTGAATCTGTGGATTTTGGAGAGGACTACTCCTCTAAGACTTTAACGTGTCTTGAGATTGATGTACATATACTTGACTGAGGAATGCTGACCAGCAAGGCTACCTTGCCTGGTTTCATGACCATGCTAATCAGCATGGCAAGGAAAGGCATGGATGCTGCAGGCATGCAGGGAACCACTAAGTTAATGCGCACTAAGAAAACAAATGAACAGCCCTGAAATGCAGCCTCATCTAATCTATGAGCTGGGTAACTGTGCCTGTGTGTAAAGAGTTCCTGCTGCAGGTTTTTAATGCTAGCCACGAGGCCACTCTGCAATGACAGAATGCAAAGCCCGAGCACAGGTCCAAGAAGCCCTAAGATGGTCATGAGGGGTTGCCAGATGCTACACATCAATGTCCATGGAAGAAGGGTGCTGTGGCTGGTGGCCTCGAATCATCCACTGGAATGTGATCTGATTATAGGCAACCAGGTGGTTGTTAAGAGCAAGTGGCGAGTTGAATCCACGGATATGTGTTCTGGTTTCCTTGTTTTCTCAATATCCACCTTGTTTGGTGAGTTTTGTAAGATGTCTGGATATTAATGAAACAACAAGTTGTTCAACAACAACAAAACTCATCAATTGGTAACACACAGCTGCAAAGCAAAAATTATGCCGTGCTGCTTGTGAGAAGCATAAACGATGGTGCAAGTCCTTCCCAACTTTTAGAAGGGTTTTGCCGGGCTCTCATCTAAGTCTTGCACACATCCTGCTGTAGCCCAGTCACTCAGACCCCAGTAAGATTCCATCCATAGTCATTACATTACGCAGGTCTCCCCCACAGCAGTATGTGCATTATCATTGGCTACTCTTCTGATATCGACCCATTCCTAGAGTGATTTTCTTCTCCTGGAGGTTTTGTTTCTATTGAGAGAAGTGTTGCCATGGAAACTGTTTTTGCTGATCCATTTCTGTTACTGGAGTGTAGTAGATCTCTGGAACTGATGATCTTTCTGCACACTGTACAAATGCTGAGATGACTCCTTGCCTGCAGTGAAAACATAGCTTTTCTAGATATATGACATACAATATGATATACTGCATATAACCTGGTTGATGGTATTGGCTGAAGAATGAACATTGACCAAGAGACCTGAAGAATTCACAGCTTTTCTTCCAACAGCATCAAGGAACCTTTTATGTCCAGATAAGCAGAGGGAACAAAAACTCAGTGTAATGTCTTCTCTGAAGGAAGCCACCATACTTTCGAACAAATGTCAGCCAAGGGTTTGTGCTTGTGTCTGCTTTAGATGTATTGGCATCTAAGGCTGACATACCTATCCTGTCAGCACTTCTATGGGTACTGCTAGTGAATCAGGAATTATCTGCTCAAATGGTAATCCTCATAATTGAAATAATCTAAGGATGGGTCTGGAAGATTTCAGGTGATGATGTGGTTGTGACTATTTCCTTTGACAGGTTGTTCCATTATGGAATTGTTTTTTGGAAGGAAGATTGCTGTCAGACTGCCTTGCAAAACAAAGGGCTGAATCTTACGGTTTTATGGTATTGAGATTGGTGGAGTGATTCTTGCAACAGCCGAGTATATTTTCTTGCCGTATCTTACCAAATTTTTTACGTCACTTAGAATTTCAGCCCTTATGGCAAGTATCACAACAGATTTCCATTACATTTTTTCATATGCCTTTCCTAACTCACAGTCACTGGAAAACACAGCATTCCCATAGTTAAAAGGCCATTGTGCAGCCTGCCAATCACTGTCAATGTGAAGTTGCCCTGCATGGTTCCTGACATTTACCCTGGATGTAACAGTTGGGGGATATTACTATCCTGCTTTGCGAACATCATCCTACAGATTTTGGTGGACAGGCTAGTGTACAGGTGGGACTTCATCTTTTCCAGGATCAGCACTGGAGAAAACTACTTTGCTAGTCTCGTCCAAGATTGCCACCTGGATTAGAGCAGTCACAGACATCAAGAGAAAACTTCAACACTCTATGAAGAAGGTCAATATTCTTCTCTATTGGAGGCATAGGTGCCTTCATCTTCCCTCTAACACTTCATACTTGCTTTATCGCTTCTACCGTACCCTCTAAGATTCATGCTTTCCCCCTCTCACAAATGCCTGCAACATCTTCCCCACTCCCGGAAGTGGCGATCAACATGTGAAAGCTCTGTGAGCGATTGCACAACTGTACAGCTGAGAAGAGCTATTGCTGACAACCATGACAATGTTCTTGGCTTTATGGCTGTGCTAAATAGCATGACAAGATGGTAGTATTAGGAGCCTGATAACTTGAGATGCGGGGCTAATATGCAAAAAGACATGGCCACAACAAGGTGGAGATGTGGCAAGTGGCCTGGCTCAGAGTCAGTACTAAAGCAATGAAAGAAAAGCCCCACACATGCGGCCTGGTCCAATCCACAGGCTGGGTGTGCATTCGTGAATGCAAATTGCTCCTGCTGCATTGGAATGATAATTGCTGATGTAGCCTGAGGTAAAACATTGAAGCATCCTGGAAGTGGATTGGACATGTACCATGGCTGATGTGTCAGATGCCAATATCTGTGGATGTAGGGTGCATGTGCCTGTGCCCATGGAGCTTACCTGAAATGTTGATGCTGGTGTCCAATGTGGATGCCTTTTATGGCAAGTGTCAAAAAGTGTGGCGCTGGAAAAAACACAACAGGTCAGGCAGCATCCAAGGAGCAGAAGAGTCAACATTTTGGGCATAACGCCTTCATCAGGAATCCAAAACGCCGACTGTCCTGCTCCTTGGATGTTGCCCGACCTGCTGTGCTTTTTACAGGGCTATACTTTTCAACTTTGACTCTCCAGCATCTGCAGTCCTCACTTCCACTTTTTTATGATTGAATCCACCAAAACCGACTTTTCCATAGTTTCCAAGCCAAGGTTTCTCAGTGACTAGTTTGTGTGGTGAGTTTGGTAAGATGACAATCTGTGGTGAGTTAGGCTGTTCATAAGGCATTAAACAAACAATAGTATGTGCCAACTGGCAATTCGCCACTACCTACCAAGAATCGCCAAACCACTTGAGAATAGCATATCAAAGGAGATGAGATAATCTTAACATCATGACGTGCTTCACTGAATATCTGTCCTGATTCTACCAGACATCTTGCTGCAGACCTTATCACTTAGAGTCCTTTAAGATTCCACCCATGGTCTTTGTATCTTGTGTGGATGAATATAAATATATATACTTATTGACATTGCCAGAGGGCACTGTGTTCCTGTCAGTTCCAACCACAGCATAAAATATTTGATACTGTATTTATTCGCCGGCTTTTTATTTCCATTTCATGATCAATACTTTTATTTCCATACTCACCAAGAGACAGGAAAGCAGTTTTGGATTACATTTCAACTCCACCTTGTGGAGGGTGAGGTTGTCAAACAGGTATTCTCCCATGCCATTCTCAGGAGCTACCAATCTGTTAGGTCAGTGACATGATCTCCAAGCTTCTTGACGTTTTACACTTGCTCATCCAAGCAGTGAGACTCTAGGAAGTCACAAAGAGTGATTCCCATTCTAAACTTTTGATCAAGAATGTGATGCTGGTATATCTCTCATTTTGATTTTGCAGAATCCTGCAGCAAGAATTTTGATCGGTTCAATTTTATTTATACTTTTCACCATTTAAGGAACTATGGTCAACTTACATACTTCAAGATAAAGTGAACAAGCATGTGGCAAGGTGTAACTCTGATATATCGCAAAATTCAAAATTCCTCTAATGTCCTGCATGAGCCAAAACCTTCTGACTCACATGTAGGCTGCAATCAACTAAGCCAAATCAACACTATATGAGTTGACAGATCTGGAAGCACCTGCGGAGAGAGAAACAGAGCTAACATTTCAGGTCCAATATGACCTATTGAGTTTCTCCAGCACTTTCTGTTTGGATTTCAGATCAACAGCATCTGTAGTACTTTCCATTTACTTTATTTTGTTGGTTGGCATGTAGGTTAAGGATACCAGGGTATTTAATACCTTTGAACCATTTCCCAACAAATACCTTACTCAGGAAAACAGTGCAAGGAACTGGGCATGTTAGGTCTGAAAACAATTAGGAGAAAACAAAAGCATTATTAACATTGTTTTATTTCACCACCAGGGGGACAAAATTATCTTTCATCATTGAACACATTGTGAAAATTCTGACATCATCGTAACCAGCTCATGGTAGAATTTTTATTATCTGGTATGCATAGCATATATATATTTCTATAATATGTTAGAACAACTTATTTGTGGTACAACTTTTATTGCTCATGGATTAAAGTTTCTAATTGTGTTGCTGTAGTGATTTGTTTTTCACATAACTATACTCTGAACAGATATTGCCTACAATGTCATGATCTAATTCAAAATGCAGTCTAAGATAAAGAGAAAATGGAGAACCTTGGTCAGAAATCGAATTGTTCCACAACATACAGCACATGGTCTTAGCAAAAGGTTTTGTTCATGTGAAAACCACTGAAATATGAAGCTTGAAAATGCAGTTTTAAAAGAAAATGCATATTTTAATGCAATCATAAATCAAATTCCCATCAGATAACAACAAAAAGTTGTATGGAAAACATGAAAGTGAGTACCAAATTGTGCATATACACCAAATACACAGCTTTACCTAATACTCTCATAATCTCATTTTGAGCTGTTGAGTATAGCTTGGGATTTAGACTACAGCAGTCCTTGCTTCCCAGTTGACACTTGCTATATTCGAGCTATATATAGCTGGGCTGTGGAAAGAAAAAGGATAGAGAAAATGGAGGAAGAGATGGAAAGGAGGAAAAATAAGGATTAGCAAATAGTAAAGAAAAGAGACTGATAAAAATAAAATGAGATAGAAAGGAATTAAAACAATAATTAGAAAATGGTAAAGAATAGAGATAGGTAAAAGTAAAACAGAAAAGGAAGAGAAGCACACACGTACACAGAGCATAAAATAGCAAAGCAAGGACAGAACTTTGTTTTCACAGTCTGCTCACATTCTTGTGAAATTGGGCAAGGCAGAGCTCATGCATGCATAATTGAATGCACACATAGCACTCCTCACAGGCCTCCTATTACCACTGGTTTAACCATTAAAAATAAATGTGAAAATAGTCTGATCTTTTCAATCAGTAAAAAATTAATGCTGGGGAGATTCAACATCTTATCATTGCTATTTTTGACACAGTTGCATACTTTCATACAATTACCTTTACACAACAGTTAATACCCATAATTTCAATGACTTCATTGACATTGTGTCAATGTGTACTTCCTAATTTTTTGTATTAGTGTGGCACCATTATAATCTGAAAAATGGAATAAAATGGCTTTATTAAAATGTAAACAAATAAAGGACTATTAAAAAAGACACAGATCTAATCACAGAGGTTTAAAAGGTAAATTTCTGTGCTATACAGCAAAGTGCAATTATGATTGACCACCTTTTTCTGGGTTTTATTAAGGCACTAACGATTAGTTCCAAGATTAAAGTGCATGCTTTGCCATCTAAGCACACAAACTTTCTGTGTAGGCCAACAATACAAGTTCCTGATTGCTGACATGTAGGAAAATTTCTTAAATTATCTTAACATGTTTACTAGCAGTTTATTTGCGGGGTTTCTGGGTAATGGAGAGGTCAGCGAATAATATGCGTGCATTTGTTGGCAGCGACACGTATAGATAAGTATGTTGAGGGGTTCTCGATGACATGCCTCGTTTAAATAATATAAACCAAAGTCCAGGCCTAAACTGACTACCTAGATAAATGACAGGACTGAGACTTTTCCTCAGGAGATTGCAACTGTGGAAGGAGGAGAGTACTGGACATTAGTCAGAGAAGCATTTCTAGTGCTATCAGAGAGGGTTGGGAATTTACAATTCCCAACTGGGAGATGAAATAACTGCACAGAGGCCAATATCCCCTCACTAAGTCACCCTTTATTTACATGTGAACATGACCAGCCAGCTCAGCCAGTCCCTAGAACGAGGACATTCTGAATCTCCTGTTTCTTTTTTTTCTGATAGTCCTGTTCTTTTTTCTTCTTTTTTCTTTTTCTTTCTTTTTTCTTTTTTACCCCCACACTGCCGCCTAACTGCGGTAGCTCTTATTTTTCCCCAGCACCCATGTTGTGTGTATACAGGTGTGAGACACAAGGTGTACAAATCTTTATTCAATTTCCACCACCAGGAAAAAAAGAAGCACCCAAGTGGCCAGTGCCCTTCACATCAAAGTGCAATGCTGTGTGATCAAACAGTGAAGGGGAGAGCAGAGATTAGATCAAAATAGAGTTGGAGGGGGAAATAATGCACTCCACTCTCTGCGGTGCCCACCTCTCCCTGAACAACTCCAGGGTGTTGGTGGACACCGCGTGCTCCTTCTCCAGAGACACCCAGGATCTAATGTAACCACGGAAGAGAGGCAGGTAGTCGGCCCTAACGACCCCATCCACAACCCGTTGCCTGGAATCTCCTGTTTCTTCTTTTTTAATTAAACAAGCCCTTCTCCATTTAATCCTTTAAGTGCCAATATTTCAAATAAATATTGTTGCAACTTTTACTTCTTATGTCTAACATCTTCAGCATTAACTCACTTAATCAAATACTACTCAAATACTACTGAATGAAATCTCCTGTTTCTTTTTTTTAAAAAAAATTTCAGTGCTTGGAGTTTCTGCTATGATTAACATTTTTACTGACTTGTAGTGAAAGCAATCTTTTAATGAAATGTTAATTTATGAATGTGAAATAACTCCACAGAGGTCAACGTCCTGTCACCAAATTACTCTTTATTTACGCACAGAGAGTCCTTGACATTGATCCAGCTCCCTCAGAGCCAGCTCTCAGGATCAGAATGTCTGACACTCCTGCTTTTTTATTACCAGAACTTCCAAAACTCCTGGGGGGTTTTTAAGCACCCATGTTGTGTGTGTGCTGGTTTGAGACACAATGAAAGACACAAGGTGCACAAATCTTTATTCGGTTTCCACCTCCAGGAAGAAAGGAAACACCAGAGAGGCCCTTCACATCAAAGGGCAATGCCGTGTGATCAAACAGTGAAGGGGAGAGCAGGGATTAAATCAAAATAGAGTTGGAGGGGGAAATAATGCACTCCACTCCCTGCGGTGCCCACCTCTCCCTGAACAACTTCAGGGTGTTGGTGGATACCGCGTGCTCCTGCTCCAGAGACACCCGGGCTCTAACATAACCGCGGAAGAAGGGCAGGCAGTCAGCCCTAATGACCCCCTCCATGGCTCGCTGCCTGGAATTTCCTGTTTCTTTTTTTTTAATTAAACAAGCCCTTCTCCATTTAATCCTTTAAGTACCAATATTTCAAATAAATATTATTGCAACTTTTACTTCTTATGTCTAACATCTTCAGCATTAACTCACTTAATTTAAGTTCACTTTATCTTACTTTAACTTAATTTATATTTAACCCCAACCCTTACTGTAACTCTATAAAAGTTTGGCTTGAATCAAATGCTACTCCAATTTGGCTGAATTGAATCTCCTGTCAGCCAGGACTCTCTGATTGGCCCAGGTAAACAATCCTAATCAAGAAACTTATTGCCAATGAGATTCACCTGACCCTTTCTTCAATCACTATGGGAGCAATACTTCAATGTGCAAGATCATGGGTGGCTAGGACTGGGAAAGCCTTAAGACCCATTGACGAGCTGAGGGAGATCTCCTGCTTCTTCTGATCTGAATTGAGTTCAAAGACACAAATCTGTATTATAAACTTCCCTCTTACCTTGCTTAACAATACTTTGTCAGTTCTCCAAGAAAAAAGTTCTGTTTTCTGATATTGCAATTTTGTAAATGTTAGAAAGATTCCTCCATGATAGTGAAATGAATTATCGAATGTGAGAGGTGCTCATCAAAATCCTGACTAATCCCAACGAAATGACAAGTTGTGATGTTACTCAGTATTTAACACTAGTTTTGTGTTATACCAACCTGCCATCCTTGGCCTTGCACCATCTGTTAATGGACTCTCCTAAACATTCTTCGCAAAACATGCATTCAGTTGCCCAAAAGACCAATGTGACCACACCTGACTCCCTCCTCCTTCTACATGGTGTCATTTAAAGGGATCAGCATGGTCCTTTCAGGTGAAGTATTTTAATTTTATTTTGCTGTTGCTGAGTGAGTGGAAGTACCATGCACTGTGGTTGTTGGAAGATTGCTAACAATTATTAGAGTAATTAGAGAGGAGCTTTCCAGGGAATTCAGTGGAATTTAAAGATCAATGGGAAGCCTGCTGTCACTCATAGAGGATATGGATGCAGTCCATCTTGGGATACAGTCTGTGACTCAGCGTGTGCAACTCCTGCATTTATTCTAACCTCTGAAAAAAAACATACAGTGCAAATCTCAGAGCTGTTTGCTATGTGCATCAAATTAAATGATGGTGTGCTATTTGTCGGTCACGTGTTCTTGCTCAAACCTTTTGCAGCAAAGCTGTGCTGGCTGGGCAGGCAGTAGTGTTAAGATTTCAAAAAATATTTGCTGTGTATATTTATTGTGAAAAATGGAGCTTCCATCTACAGGTTCAATAGCAGGCTGTGGAGAGATTCCTCATTCCCAACTGTCTGCCCCTATTCCAAGGATATGTCCACCCTCAAGTATCCATGGACAGGAAGTATACAAGTGCCTCTGGCATGGGCTATGATAGGTGGGTCCCAAAGTGCACCCTCATTCCTAGTCATGAAATTATGACTTAATTTTGATAAGTTTCCTTTGTAAGTTTCTGCCAAACTTGTTATTCTTTTTGTTACAGTGCCCACCAAGGATATGTCTTAACAATTTTTGTTTATTTCAAATGAATATAATTTGAACCTAATCTCTATTTATGGAGATGTTACCATTTATAGGGGCACGACTAAATTTCCTTTTAACTAGGAGGTGATGACGAAGTGATGTTGCCACTGGACATGTAATCCAGAACACCCAGGCTAATTCTAAATTGACAACATGGGCTCAAAGCCAACTACAACAGATGATGAAATTTGAATTCAACTAATAATTCAGAATTAAAAGCAAGTGTAATGGTGACCATTGTCAATTTTCTTAAAAACCCATTTGGTTCGCTAATGCCCCTTAAAAGTGAAAATATGCCATTCTACATGTGTGTCCAGGCCATAGCAATACAGCTAACACTTTAAAATACACTTCTGAAATATCCTAACAAGCCACTTAGCTCTATCAAATTGCTATGAAGTATAAAGATAAAAATGGAACTCTGTGGACCAACTGGTATAAACCTAAGTATCGAAATGGACAACAGAAAACCCAGCCCGGGCATCGCTGCAAAGTCCTCTTTATTAATATCTGAGAGCTTCTGCAAAAATTAGGAGAGCTGTGCCACAGATTAGTAAAGCAACAGCCTTTCATAGTCATACTTACAGAAGCATTCCTTGCACTCAGGTCCCAGACTCCACCATCATCATCTCTGGAAAAGTCCTATCCCACCTATAGGGCATACCCAGCAGAGGTGGTGGCACAGTGGTATATAGTTGGAAGGGACTGAGTATCTTCAACATTGTCTCTGGACCCAGTGAATTCTCATGGCATCAGGTCAAACATGAGAAAGGAAAACAACCCACTGATTACTATGTGCTTCCTTAGCACAGCTCATGAATTAGTACTCTCCCATGTTGAACACTGTTTAGAAGCACTGAGGACGAAGAAAACACAGAATGTATTCTGGGTGGGGAATTTCAGTGTTTATTCAAATAGTGCCACTATTGATTGAGATGATCAACTCCTAAAATAAGTCATTGTAGATTGATTCTGCAATAGGTGTAAGAGAACCAACAAAAGGGAAACACCAATTTGACCTCATCCTCACCGTGGGTGGCACGGTGGCACAGTGGTTAGCACTGCTGCCTCACAGCGCCTGAGACCCGGGTTCAATTCCCGACTCAGGCGACTGACTGTGTGGAGTTTGCACCTTCTCCCCGTGTCTGCGTGGGTTTCCTCCGGGTGCTCCGGTTTCCTCCCACAGTCCAAAGATGTGCGGGTCAGGTGAATTCGCCATGCTAAATTGCCCGTAGTGTTAGGTAGGGGTAAATGTAGGGGTATGGGTGGGTTGTGCTTCGGTGGGTCGGTGTGGACTTGTTGGGCCGAAGGGCCTGTTTCCACACTGTAAGTCACTGCGACTGACTGTGTGGAGTTTGCACGTTCTCCCCATGTCTGCGTGGGTTTCCTCCGGGTGCTCCGGTTTCCTCCCACAGTCCAAAGATGTGCGGGTCAGGTGAATTCGCCATGCTAAATTGCCCGTAGTGTTAGGTAGGGGTAAATGTAGGGGTATGGGTGGGTTGTGCTTCGGTGGGTCGGTGTGGACTTGTTGGGCCGAAGGGCCTGTTTCCACACTGTAAGTCTAATCTAATCACCATTCTACCTTTCACAGATGCATCTACCCATGACAGTACGGTAGGAATGACAATTGCATTGTCATTGTGGAGGTAAAGTCCCATCCTCAACATTAAGGGTACATTCCATTGTGTTGGGTGGCACAACCAACATGCTAAATAGGATAGATATTGATTAGATGTAGCAATTCAAATTTAGACATCAATGATGCACAGATGTTTTGTATGCAACCACAATTTGTAATTTCAGGACACTGCACAACTCTCGCTCTCCCACTATCAAAAAGCCAGAGGGAACAATATTGATTCAATGAAAAGAGCAGGTCCTGGTGAAACTAAAACACAGGACTACTTGTATGTCAAGGAGTGGAAGGAACATGTAAAAGGCAAGGCTAAACAATCTCACAACCAAAAATAAACTGGGTGGCACAGTGGCTATTGGGTGACATAGTGGCTCAGTGGTTAGCCCTGCTGCCTCACTGTGCCAGGAACTTGGGTTCAATTCCAGCTTTGGGCAACTGCCTATGTAGAGTTTGCATGTTCTCCTTGTATCTGTGTGGTTTCTGCTGGGTGCTCCTGTTTCCACCTACAGTCCAGAAATATGCATGTTCGATGGATTGTCCATAGTGTCTTGGGATGTGCAAACTAAGTAGATTAAGCATAGTAAATGCTGGTTTACAAGGATAGGGTATGGTGCTGGGTTTTGGTGGGGTGCTCTTCTTGGGGTCAGTGCAGACTCAATGGGCTGAATAGTCTCTTTCCACACTATAGGGATTCTAATCAGATTTAAGTTCTACAACCTTGCCACATACAGTCATGAGTGGTGGTGGATGATTAAAACTTAACAAGAGTAAGGGGATTCACAAATCAGTAACAACACAGTAGATCAGTGCAACTGGCAAGGCTGAAATATTTGTATCCATCTATTTGTAGCCATCTATATCTGATGTGCCAATGGCCTCTTTCTAAACTTGAAAACTATATGATTCCATGACTCCCTGTGATTCTGTTACTCTAAGTGCCAAATGGATGATCCCTTTCAGCAACACCTTGAGATCCACCGCATCACATATTAGGCATTAAATAATTTGATTCAAATCACACAATATCAGGAAATGACTGAAGGCATTGAGTGTGCAAAGACTCTGGGCCCTGATTACACTCCAGCAATAGAGCCTTTGGGCAGCAATAAAACTCACTGGGTGGCACGGTGGCAGAGTGGTTAGCACTGCTGCCTCACAGCGCCAGAGACCCGGGTCCAATTCCCGACTCAGGCGACTGACTGTGTGGAGTTTGCACATTCTCCCCATGTCTGCGTAGGTTTCCTCCGGGTGCTCCGGTTTCCTCCCACAGTCCAAAGATGTACGGGTCAGGTGAATTGGCCATGCAAAATTGCCCGTAATGTTAGGTAAGGAGCAAATGTAGGGGTATGGGTGGGTTGCGCTTCAGCGGGTCGGTGTGGACTTGTTGGGCCGAAGGGCCTGTTTCCACACTGTAAGTAATCTAATCTAATCACTGTGGCCCAGCCAAACTACTCCAGTAAAGATGCAACAGAGGTATCTACGTACTGCAATGCAGGAAATTACCGAGGTACATCCTGTCCACAAAAGGCAAGACTATTCCAAACAGTTTACTCTTGATCATCAAAAAAATGATGGAAAGGTTTGTTAATAGTACTATCAAGTAGTACTTGTTCAGAAATAACTTGTTCAATGAGGCTCAGATTAGTTTTCTCCAGTCATTCAGCTCCAGAACATATTAAATCTTTGGTCCAAACATGGCCCAAATGAACTCCAGCGGTGAGCTGACAGTGACTGTCCTTGACATCAACACTTGACCAAGTCCAGCATCAAGGAGCTCTATCACAAACTGAAGTCAATAGGAATCAGGAGGAAATCTCTCCTCTACCTAGAGTCATACAAAACACAAAGGAAGATGGTTATGATTTTTGGATGTCAAAATCTCAGTTGCAAGACATCTTTCTGGAGTTCCTTAATGTAGTGACTTGGGCCCAACCATCTTCAGCTATTTCATTAATGACACTCCATCCATCATAAATTCAGAATTAGGGGTATTTGCTGATGATTGCACAACACTGCTCATGACTCAATTGACTAGATAATATTGACTAGGAACTGACTCAGGGAGAAAGTGAGGACTGCAGATGCTGGAGAAAGCTGAAGAAGGGCTCATGCCCAAAATGTCGACTCTCCTGCTCCTTGGATACTGCCTGACCTGCTGTGCTTTTCCAGCAACACATTTTCAGCTAGGAACTGACTCAACCAGCCATATAAATACTGTTGATGCAGAAGCAAGTCAAAGGCCAGTAATTCTGTAGAAAATAACTCATCTTCTAGCTCTTCAAAGCCTGTCCACCATCTTTGAGGAACAAGTGAACAGAATATTCTACATTTGCCTCAACAACAATCAAAAATCTTGATTCCACCAAGAACAAAGCAGCCGGCTTGATTGTCCACCACCTTTCATTTTTGTTCCCTTCACCACAAACACGCAATGGCCCCTACAAGACACACTTGTATTTCACCAAGTCCCTTTCATCAGCACATTCCAAATCAGCAGCTTACATAACTTAGTAGCACAAGGCAACAGATGCATGGGAACACTATTACCTGCAAACTCCCCTCCAAGCCACACACTGCCCTGACTTGTAACCATGCCATCAGTCTTTCACTGTCACAGCATTAAATTCCTGGAATTCTTTACCTAACAGTACTAGAGGTGTCCTCAAACCTTAAGGACATATCACCAACAGCCTCTCAAGGCCAACCAGGGATGGCAGTAAATGTTGGGTTAGCCAGCCATGCCCCTATCCCTTGAATGAGTTTAAAAAATGAAAACGAACATGAAATAAAGCAATTGCGTTTGGAAAGTCAATGGCACTGGGTGATAAGAATCTGAGAGGAAAAAAAGCACAATGTCAAATTACACAGACAATTTTCGCACCTTTCATGTCATAGATTAGAAGTCATACTAAAGCAAATGAGTGTGGTTGTTGGAGAGACAAGGATCAGTGAAGAGGTGGAAAATGAGATTAAAATAGTTAGGTGTTTGTTTTTGATCTGTGCAGACCCAATGGGCTGAAAGCCTTTTTCTATCCTGCAAACCTTTATGACTGAGATTGTTGAGGTATGTGATATGAACAAAAGGCATCAGAGAACATCGTTGCTGCCACTTGTAATTCTCTGTTAGGGCAGAGTAGTGAATTAGTAACCACAGATTTAAAAGTGTCAACCTAAGACAGAACATTTTTATCTTATATTTTATGGATGTGCCAAGTAGATTTAGTTTTTCTGCAGTAATCATGATAAGGACAAAAGGGTGATTGCAGATAAAAATCATGGAAAAATGGATAGGGGCTAGACTGAGAGCATATTTAAATTACGACTGACAGTGGAGTATATTTTCCCAATGAGCTTTTTGGAAAAGTGTGAAAATATTAATATTCTAGTCAATATCCTTTCAGTGTGGAATTTTAAGAAATGGCAGAGAACAGCGGATATTGGTTGAAGTATGTTTTGTGACTGGAAACCATAGAAGCATAGGAAGTAGATGAAAGACGAGGACATTGTGCCCTTTGAGCCTGCTCTTCCATTCAATATGGTCATGTCTGATCATTCAACTTCTGTTCCTGCTTTCTCTCCACACCCTTTGATCACTTTGGTTCTAAGAATGATGTATAATTCCTCCTTGAAAACATTCAATGTTTTGTCCTTAACAGCTTTCTGTGGCAGACAATTCCATAGGTTTCCCATTCTCTGGGTGAAGAAATTTCTCCTCACCTCAGTTCTAACTGGCCTGTCCTGTATTTTTAGATGCTGACCCCTGGTTCTGAACTCCCAGTCATCAGAAGCATTCATCTTGGTTTACGCTGTCTAGTCCTGTTAGAATTAAATAGGTTTCTATAAGATCCCCTCTGATTCTTCTAAACTTTCTTGAATTTAGTCCTAACTGATCCAGTCTCTTTTCATTCCAAGAATCAGTCTGGTAAATATTTGTTGCACTCCAACCATAGCCAGAACATTTTTCCTTAGATAAAGGGACCAAAACTGCACACCAAATAGTGGTCTCACCAATTAGAGAAAGAAATCCTTGCTCCTGTACTCAAATTCCTTTATGACGACCAACATTCCATTTGTTTCCTTCACCCCTTGCTGCACCTGTATGCTAAATTTTGGTGACTGGTGTACAAGGATTCCCAGGCTTCGTTGCCTTCCTGGTTTTGCTACCAAAATGAATGAGCTCATATTTATTCACAGTTTACTTCATCTGCCATGCATTTGCTCACTCACTCAACTTGTCTAAATCTCACTGAAGCATCTCTGCATCCTCCTCACCCTTCCATTCCAGCCTATGTCCAATCGTGTACCAATAGTGTTTAGTTTTGGGTCCCTTCTGTTCGCTGTAAGAGGTATGCAGAATGTGTTTGAAGATGACATGAAAATTGATGGTGTGGTAAATAGCAAGAAGGTAAGCCTTAGACTACAGGATGATATAGATAAACCAATGGTCTGAACGGTGATATATGGAGTGTAATCCTGAAAAATGTGAGGTGATTCATTTTGGGAGGACTAACGAGGGAAGGGAATGCACATTGTATGTTGGGATGCTTGGAGGTACGAAGAATCTGAGGGATTTTTGTGTTCATGTCTATGTACACCCTTGCATGCAGCAGGAGAAGTGGATAAGGTAAAGAAGTTAAATGAGATTCTCGCATTTATTAATCAAGGCATTGAATACAAGAGCAAGAAGATTATGATGGAACAAAACAGAAAACTGTGGATGCTGGAAGCCTGAGACACAAAAGAAATTGCTAGAGACTTTCAGCAGGTCTGGCAACATCTGTGGAGGGAAAACAGAGTTAACCATTTGAGTCCAGTGACCGTTCTTCTACTTCCTCTTATGTTATAATGTAGTTGTATCTCATGTTAGTTAGGCCATGGCTGGAGTAATTTGTTTAGTTTTAATTGCCTCACCATAAGAAGATGTGATTCGGTACAGAAGAGATTGAGCAGAATGTTGCCTGAGTTGGAGCAATTTAGTTATGAAGAGAAACTCAATAGTCTGAGGCTGCTTTCCTTAAAACCTAGCAGGCTGAGGGTGAAACAGATTGAAATGTACATAGTTCTGAGATGAATAAATAGAGTAGACGGGGATAAACATTCCCCCTTAGAACCATTAATTATGAAAATATCCAGTGGACACAGTTTTAATAGATGGTTTAGCAGGGCTTTGAGGAATTCTATTTTCACCCAGTGGGCATCTGGAACTGAAAGGGTAGCTTAGTTGGGAACCCGGAAGACATCAAAATGTCATAGAATGCTAGACTATAGGCCACGTGCTGGAAAATGAGATTACAACAGATGGATGCTTGATGACTGGCATAGATACGAAGGGCTGAAATGCATTTTTCCATAGTTTACAATTTGTATGATTTTATGAAAGTGATAGAGAAGATGCTCCATGAGATTTTAACTAATCAATCAAACTGTGAGCTAATAGCTCCCCTCACCTCGGTAGTCCATAAAGATAATTTGCTTCTAATGATTGGAGTCATTATTCTTATCATTTACTCTATGGGAGAAATCCCAAATATATACTGTACTGTCTGATAGACTCTGCTACACAAGGCTCCACCAGTGGTTCCATTTATTTTATACATTTGAATGCCTTACGTGCATAGCAAAGGCATTCATCAACTCTTTGGAGTTAATTTGGAAATTCTCCAGCTTCATATAAGACTGTCTGCAATTATCTCAAATACTGAAGAATTAGTGTGCTATTAATTTCTCCTCTACATTCTGGAGATGAAATACAGATTAGATGGTTATTAGATAGGATACCTTTTTTTATTCAGTCTTGGGACATGGGCATTTCTGGATGGCCAACAATCATGCTTCAGTCAGTCTGGAGGGCTCACTGTACATCAGTTAGTCGGGGGTAAGGGTGTGCTCTTGTCAGTCTGTGGAGGGAAAACAGAGTTAACCGTTTGAGTCCAGTGACCGTTCTTCTACTTTCTCTTAAGTTATAATGTAGTTGTAACTCATGTTAGTTAGGCCATGGCTGGAGTAATTTGTTAAGTTTTTAATTGCCTCACTATAAGAAGATGTAATTGGGTACAGAAGAGATTGAGCAGAATGTTGCCTGAGTTAGAGCAATTTAGTTATGAAGAGAAACTCGATAATCTGAGGCTGTTTGGCTCACACCTCTAGAGATTGAATTCAACTTACCACTACCTGCCCACTGTTCAGACTATTCATACCTTCATGGCAATCTGGATTATTCTTATTCATCATCAGCCATATGATTTGGAGATGCCATATGAGTAGTTATGTATCATCTATGCACATCTTAATCAAATCACCACACACATTAACCTAAATCATTGATGCATACCATGAAAAGCAAGGTATGGAACCCTCCCTTCCTAGTAATAACATCCCAGTACAAAACCCTGTTAAAAAACCACCTGTCAATCATTACCCTTTGCTTCCTGCCACAAGTCCAATCTTCCCCCGGCATGTTATTTTCCTGACCAGTCTGCCATGTCAGACCTGATCAAACATATTGCTAAAATCCATGTAAGTTGCACAAAGCACACTACATTCATCCACCCTCTTTATCTTTTGATCAAAAAATTCAAGCAAGTTAGTCAGACATCTTTCCTTAACTAAATAATGCTGACTGTCATTGATTAATCTGCACCCTTCAAACTGACAATTTATGCTGCCCCTCAGAATTTTGCAAACAATTTGTTAGCATTTGGTCACTTCTACACCCCCACACACCACCACCATCCCCCACCCCCACCCCACTCCATTCATACTTTTTAAACAATACAATGCAACAAGGTTTCTGGTTGTCCAAGGCTTTTAGCAAGCACAGTGGCTCAGTGGTTAGCTCTGCTGTCTCACAGCACTAGAGTCTCAGGTTTGATTTCAGCCACGGGTGACTGTCTGTGTGGAGTTTGCACATTCTTCCTCTGTCTGTGTGGGTTTCATTCCACAGTCCAAAGATGTGCAGGTTAGGGGAATTTGCCATGGTAAATTGCCCATAGTGCTGGGTGCATTAGTCAGAGGGAAATGGTCTGAGTGGATTACTCTTCAGAGGGTTGGTGTGGACTGGTTGGGCTGAAGGGCCTGTTTCCGCACTGTAGGGAATCTAATCCTTTATCATGTCTGTAGCCAGGGAAGATTTCAAACTGACAGTCAGAGCCATTTTTCTGCCCTTGCTTCTTCTTGCAATCTGAGACTCACTTCAACTGGGTCTGAGAAATTTTATAAATGTTAAACCTATTAATGTTTCTTCATCCATAAGAATGACAGTTGTCTTTAAGGTTTTGTACATGTACCTGGGCCCCATGCTGAGTATGTAATTAGCAGCACATTCAAAGTTAGGTTAAAAGCCCATGCATTGACATAAGCATGCAGCACAAAGTTTAGGTGCTGGCTGCGTCATCTTGAATGTGTGCAGAGTAATCACAAACTGCAATTTCTGCACCTACCAACAATCCTTCACACAAAATGTTGGTGCTTTTATGGCAAAAGTCTGCACAGTTTTACCTAGGTGTGGACTTTACACGGTCTCATTACTGTATTTGAAGATGGGAGGATCATAAAGTAAGGTTTTTGACTTTCCTATGACGTTACATTGGGCAGGGAAACTATGAAGCAATCCAATTAATAGTCACATTAAGGTCACATTTTGTCTCTGACCATTTTTATTCCCATAATAGGGCAAGGTGGAACACATAAGGATAGCCCGGTAGCTTTTATTGCTTGGGATGTAGTTGGGAAAGAACACAGCAATGTCCACATGAGGATCCCTTGTGCCCTCCAAGATCAATCTCTCCCCAGTTTCTCAGGCTTTCTCCCCCCACCCCATTTCCGACTCAAGAATTACAGACCAGTTAGCCTAATATTAGAAGTAGGAAAAATGCTTTATGATATCATTAAGGATGCAATAACAGGACACTTAGAAAATACAATAGGATTACACTATGTCAAAATTTATTATGACAAAAGAAAATAATTTTTAACAAATATACTGGGGTTTATAAGGATGTAACTAGTAAAATAGTTGGGGGAAGAACCAAGAGATGTATTTTGAGTGGGCTTGATGGCCAAATGGCCTATTTTTGCTCCTACTTCTTATGTTTCTAAACCAACAGAATTAATATGGAGTCATTGCTCCATCACTATGTCTTCTTAGCAATTGCTTCTAGTTTCAGCACAGGAACCTAAGACTGCTGGGACTGCTAAGTTGTCACCCACTCAGATTGGCTGGGAGCTCTTGAACAAGGGATTTCCTCCCAGGTGGATGCAAAATTCTCACCCGTAAGCAACTAAAATAACTTCCGGCAAAAAATGTCTGATGATTGACTTTTGAGTCTAAGGGTGCGGACAGAAAATACACTGCCCTATAAAGTCTACACCTTAATGTTACTGCGATCACAAGATGAATGTAAACTTTTGTAGAGCAAAACCAAATATTTAAACTATGATTTCCAAGCCATAGCTCCAAGATCTATAGATTTTTAATCGAACCCATCAACCATTAAGTGTAATGAATTTGTTAAACTCTCAGCTATATTTTTAGGACTGGAATCCAAACAAGTAAGAAGTTGAAATTAAGAGAAATAATACATCTTCTGTTGAAAACCATGCATTGTTTTGTGATAGATTGTGATGGAATGACAAGTTGAGGAGGAGTGTGTATCTTCTTTGACTTCTTCAGCAGTTGGCTGATATAATGAAAATGGAACTTGTAAAACATGGGAACATAAGAATTAGGAGAGGGGGAATAAGCAATCAAGCCCTTTGAGCCCTCTCTGCCAATTAACATGATCAAGGCTGATCTTATCCTGGCCTCAACTCTACTTTCGTTCCGGCTCCCCATAACCCTTTGTTCCTCTTTTCAACAGAAACATGCTTTTTTCTTTCTTGAATCTGTTGAATGATTCTGCCTCCATTGGACTCTGGGACAGTGAGTTCCACAGATTCACAATCCTCTGAGAGAAGTGATTTCTCCTCATCTTGGATTTGAATCTACCTCCTCTCACTCCACACCTATGACCTCTTGATCGAGACTGTTTCACAAGGGGGAACATCTGTCCAACATCCACATTATCAATTCACATTAGCATTTTATATATCTCAGAGAGATCCCTCCTCATTCTTTTGAAATCCAGCAAATGCAAGCTGGAACTATTCAACTTTTCCTCGTACAACAGTGCTTTCATCCCTGGAATCAATCTGGTGAGCCTCTAAGATGAAAGGATTTGGAGCATTATTGGGATACTTAATCAATACATCTCAGTTATCAAAGACAAAAATGTACTAGATTGTTAAACTGTCTGCACTTAAAATCTGACATCCTGTATAAATTTCCAATATAATTTTTTATTCATAGTCTTTTTTTTAAGTCTGTGGGTCAACTATGGGAATTTTCTGACTAAACATCACCATTAAATTTATAATATGGTCAATAATTTACATCTAAAATCACGGGTAGCATTGTTCAAAACAGAAACATATTCGATTTTAAAATGCTACCAAAAATATTAAAATAATATGTTTTTAGTTATTTTTGTTCATTTTGCTCTTTATAACAAATTATTTATTAAACTTTTATTCATTAATAATTTACTTGCACACCTCAGTTTACTTTTGCACTCATGCTAATTTTTTGGTTCCTTTTGAAAATTATTTACAAGCTAGATGCTTGCAACTCAACAGCATAATTATAATTTTAAAAACAGGAAATGCTGAGAAACTGTGCAGGTCTGGCAATAGTGTGGAGAAAGAAATAGCATTGTGTTGTGACTTCTCTTCAGAATTGAAAAGGGCTAGAAAGTGATGGGTTCTATGCTAGAAAAAGGGAGAGGAGGAGCAACTGTAACTGTAAGGATGCCCAAGACCAAAAGACAAAGAGGGTACTAATGGCAATATGGCAGGGATACAAATAAAGAATATATGTTTATGGTGTGTATTATTAGAAAATAGGTCAACTCTACTGAGAACAAACTCATGCAAACAAGACATGGGGTATGGGAAGGGGTTTGGGAAGATGGTAATCAAAATGGAGGACTGTGTTCAGGCTCTGAATTTGTTGAACTCAAAGTTGTTCCCTGAAGTCTGTAAAGAAAATAAAGTGCACCTCCTCCAACTTATGTTGGGTTTCACTGCAACTCCGCACTGCACTACATTTAGGAAAGAAATATTAGCATGAGAGCTAGATAGTGGATCAAAATTGCAAGCAACCAGCAAGTTGGGGTCATTCTTGCAGACACAGTGGAGATGTTCAGCAAAGTGGTCACCCAGTCTACCTTTAGCCTCACCAATGTAAGAAATACAACATTGTGAGCAGTCAATATAGTGAACTAGATTGAAAGGCATGCAGATAAATTACTGTTTCACCTGGAAGAACTATTGGGTGCATTGAACAATTAGGAGAGAGGAGGTAAATGGGAAAATGTTGCAGTTTTGCAATTGTGTGGAAAAGTGACATAGGGTAGATGGAGAGCATTTAGCATTGATAAAGGAGTGGACCAGAGTATCATAGAAGGAGCAGGTCCCACTGGAATGCAGATAGGCAAGGGAAAGATGTGTTTAGTGATACTATCCAGCTGGAAGTGGCAGAAATAGTGGAGGCTGATCTTTTGAATGAAGAAGCTGGTGGAATGGCTTGCCTATGTTGAGGAGACCACATTGTGAGCAGCATGTCTTGCTCTTATATGGTGAACTATGGTGTGATTTCAATTAGACAATGCCAGCCAGAACAAACCATCAGCTCTACAAAAAGCACAGCTATCCAAGAAGAAAGGGAAAGGAGAAAACATCCAATGAGGAAACTGTGATTGTATCTTTGAATAATCAGCAACTTAAAAGCAGATTAGACCAAACTGTGAAAGCAATAGCCTATGGTTAAAAAAAGACAACAGAAGCAAGAAAGATAAACCTACCTGTAGAAGCTCAAATGTCAAGATATAATGAAAAATACTATGAAGACCAGAAATTCTTACTAAATTACAAAGGGAAAATCCAATTCAAGACCTCGGGTAAAGAGATCAATATCAGGCACCCAAGTACATTGGGTTCTTCACAGGAAAGATGAAAATGCTAAAACTTGAAACAATTGGCTGAGAAGTGAAATGGATGCTTAAATCATAATTGTTAATAAACAAACATTGTTATAATCATCTTAAAAGGTCATGAATACCTGAGTAGAATCTCTTTGAAAAAAGACCACTTGTTAAGAAAATTGTTTAACCATAGAGTCACAGAGATGTACAGCATGGAAACAGATCCTTCGGTCCAACCCGTCCACACCGACCAGATATCCCAACCCAATCTAGTCCCACCTGCCAGCACCCGGCCCATATCCCTCCAAACCCTTCCTATTCATATACCCATCCAAATGCCTCTTAAATGTTGCAATTGTACCAGCCTCCACCACATCCTCTGCAGCTCATTCCATACACGTACCACCCTCTGCGTGAAAAGGTTGCCCCTTAGGTCTCTTTTATGTCTTTCCCCTCTCACCCTAAACCTATGCCCTCTAGGTCTGGACTCCCCGACCTCAGGGAAAAGACTTTGCCTATTTATCCTATCCATGCCCATCATGATTTTGTAAACCTCTATAAGGTCACCCCACAGCCTCTGACGCTCCAGGGAAAACAGCCCCAGCCTGATCAGCCTCTCCCTGTAGCTCAGATCCTCCAACCCTGGCAACATCTTTGTAAATCTTTTCTGAACTCTTTCAAGTTTCACAACATCTTTCCAATAGGAGGGAGACCAGAATTGCACGCAATATTCCAACAGTGGCCTAACCAATGTCCTTTACAGCCGTAGCATGACCTCCCAACTCCTGTACTCAATACTCTGACCAATAAAGGAAAGCATACCAAATGCCTTCTTCACTATCCTATCTACCTGCGACTCCACTTTCAAGGAGCTATGAAGCTGCACTCCAAGGTCTCTTTGTTCAGCAACACTCCCTAGGGCCTTCCCATTAAGTATATAATTCCTGCCAAGATTTGCTTTCGCAAAATGCAGCACCTCACATTTATCTGAATTAGACTCCATCTGCCACTTCTCAGCCCATTTCCCATCTGGTCCAGATCCTGTTGTAATCTGAGGTAACCCTCTTCGCTGTCCACTACACCTCCAATTTTGGTGTCATCTGCAACTTACTAACTATACCTCTTATGCTCGCATCAAAATCATTTATGTAAATGACAAAAAGTAGAGGACCCAGCACCGAGCCTTGTGGCACTCCACTGGTCACAGGCCTCCAATCTGAAAAACAACCCTCCACCACCACCACTCTCTGTCTTCTACGTTTGAGCCAATTCTGTATCCAAATGGCTAGTTCTTCCTTTATTCCATGAGATCTAACCTTGCTAATCAGTCTCCCATGGGGAACCTTGTCGAACACCTTACTGAAGTCCAGATAGATCACATCTACTGCTCTGCCCTCATCAATCCTCTTTGTTACTTCTTCAAAAACCTCAGTCAAGTTTGTGAGAGATGATTTCCCACGCACAAAGCCATTGTGACTATCCCGAATCAGTCCTTGCCTTTTCAAATACATGTACATCCTGTCCCTCAGGTTTACTTCCAACAACTTGCCCACCATCGAGGTCAGGCTCACTGATCTATATTTCCCTGGCTTGTCTTTACTGCTCTTCTTAAGCAGTGGCACCACGTTTGCCAACCTCCAGTCTCCCGGCGCCTCACCTGTGACTATTGATACAAATATCTCAGCAGGAGGCCCAGCAATCACTTCTCTTGCTTCCCACAGAGTTCTTGGGTACACCTAATCATGTCCTGGGATTTATCCACCTTTACCCGTTTCAAGACAGCCAGCACTTCCTCCTCTGTAACCTGGACATTTTGCAAGATGTCACCATCTATTTCCCTACAGTCTATATCTTCCATATCATTTTCCACAGTAAATACTGATGCAAAATATTCATTTAGTATCTCGCCCATTTTCTGTGGCTCCAGACAAAGGCCGCTTGCTGATATTTGAGGGGTCATATTCTCTCCCTTGTTACCCTTTTGTCCTTAATGTATTTGTAAAAACTCTTTGGATTCTCCTTTACTCTATTTGCCAAAGCTGTCTCATGTCCCCTTTTTGCCCTCCTGATTTCCCTCTTAAGTATACTCCTACTTCCTTTATACTCTTGTAAGAATTCAATCGATCTATCCTGTCTATACCTGACATATGCTTCCTTCTTTTTCTTAACCAAACCCTCAATTACTTTAGTCATCCAGCATTCCCTGTACCAACCAGCCTTTCCTTTCACACTGGCTTGTCTTTACCGCCCTTCTTAAGCAGTGGCACCACGTTAGCCAACCTCCAGTCTTCCGGCATCTCACCTGCTGCTATCGATGATACAAATATTTCAGCAAGAGGCCCAGCAATCACTTCCCTAGCTTCCCACAGCGTTCTAGGGTACACCTGATCAGGTCCTGGCGATTTATCCACCTTTATGCATTTCAAGATATCCAGTACTTCCGCCTCTGTAATATGGATATTTTGCAAAGTGTCACCATCTATTTTGCTACTTTCCGTATCTTCCATATCCTTTTCCACAGTAAATACTGATGCAAAATACCCATTTTCTGCAGCTCCACACAAAGCCCGCCCTTGCTGATCTTTGAGGGGCCCTATTCTCTCCCTAATTACCCTTTTGTCCTTAATATATTTGTAAAAACCCTTTGGATTCTCCTTAATTCTACTTGCCAAAGCTATCTCATGTCCCCATTTTGTCCCCCTGATTTCCCTGTTAAGTATACTCCTACTTTCTTTATACTCTAAGGATTCACTTGATCTATCATGTCTATACCTGACATATGCTTCCCTCTTTTTCTTAACCAAACCCTCAATTTCTTTAGTAATCCAAAATTCCCTATACCTACCAGCCTTCAACGTTTAGGTCTGGACTATCCTTTTCCATCACAATTTTAAAACGAATAGAATTATGGTCATTGGCCCCAAAGTGCTCCCCCACTGACACCTCAGTCACCTGCCCTACCTTATTTCCCAAGAGTAGGTCAGGTTTTGCACCTTCTCTAGTAGGTACATCCACATACTGAATCAGAAACTTTTCTTGTACACACTTCAGAAATTCCTCTCCATCTAAACATTTAACACCATGGCAGTCCCAGTCACTGTTTGGAAAGTTAAAATCCCCTTCCATAACTACCCTATTATCTTTACAGATAGCTGAGATCTCCTTACAAGTTTGTTTCTCAATTTCCCTCTGACTATTGGGGGGTCTATAATACAATCCCAATAAGGTGATCATCCCTTTCTTATTTCTCAGTTCCACTCAAATAACTTCCCTGGATGTATTTCCAGGAATATTCTCCCTCAACACAGCTGTAATGCTGTCCCTGATCAAAAATGCCACTCCCCCTCCTCTCTTGCTCCCTTTCTATCCTTCCTGTAGCCTTTGTATCCTGGAACATTAAGCTGCCAGTCCTGCCCATCCCTGAGCCATGTTTCCGTAATTGCTATGATATCCCAGTCCCATGTTCCTAACCATGCCCTGAGTTCATCTGCCTTCTCTTTAGGACCCTTGCATTGAAATAAATGCAGTTTACTTTATTAGTCCTACCTTGTCCCTGCCTGCTCTGACTGTTTGACTCACTTCTGTTCTCAGCTGTACCCATCTCAGATCGATCTCTTTCCTCGTTATCTCCCACCCCCCACCTTACTAGTTTAAATCCTCCCAAGCAGTTCTAGCAAATTTTCATGCCAGTATATTAGTCCCCTTCCAATTTAGGTGCAATCCGTCCTTCTTGTACAGGTCACTTCTACCCCAAAAGAGATTCAAATGATCCAAAAATGTGAATCCTTCTCCCATACACTAGTTCCTCAGCCATGCATTCATCTGCTCTATCCTCCTATTCCTGCCCTCACTAGCTCATAGCACTGGGAGTAATCCAGATATTACTACCCTTGAGGAGCTCCTTTTTAAATTTCTGCCTAACTCTCTGTAATCTCCCTTCAGAATCTCAACTTTTTCCCTTCCAATGTCATTGGTTCCAATGTGGACAATGACCTCCTGTTGGCCTCTCTCCCCCGTGAGAACATTCTGCACCCTCTCTGAGACATTCTTGATCCTGGCACCAGGGAAACAGCACACCATTCTGCTTTTTCACTGCTGGCCACAGAAACTCTGTCTGTACCTCTGACTACAGAATCCCCTAACACAATTGATCTCTTGGAAGCTGACGTACCCCTTATTGCATTAGAACCAGTCTCAATACCAGAAACTTGGCTGTTCGTGCTACATTCCCCTGAGAATCCATCACCCCCTACATCTTCCAAACCTGTTTGAAATGGGGAAAGCCACAAAAGACTCCTGCACTAGCTGCCTACCTCTCTTACCCTTCCTGGAGTTAACCCATCTATGTGACTGTATCTGAGATTTCCCCCCCTTCCTATAACTGCCAGCCATCACATACTGTTGCTGTTGCGAATTCCTCATCACTTCTATCTGTCTCTCCAACCGATCCACTCGATCTGTTAAAATTCGCATCCAACAGCATTTATGGCAGATATAATCTGCAGTAACCCTTAAACTCTCTTTAAACTCCCACATCTGACAAGAAGTACATATCACTGCAAAGGCCATTTTTGCTCCTTCACAATCTACAGACCCAGAAAATAACACCATCTTATTCCTCTACAAACACTGCCCCAGGTTAAATTAATAGGTATGGCTTATACTTTACTTTTAATCAAGAGACTTATCTCCAAAAACATATAATCAAGAAAGAATCCACTATACTCACTATTGCAGCCTTTCTCTTGGACAGACTTAAAACAGCAATTAACTTATCTGATTCTGTGCTGTGAACTTTACCCGACAGTTCCTGCAAGATTAGTTGTGAATTTCACTGTTTGTCAATTTTCCCAGATGCACTACGATGTCCAGCATAACACTTATTTTTAACATTGTAAAAGCTCATTGAAGAAGCTGAAAGGATGCAAATCATCAATGTTGTTAGAAAGAGCCTGGAACCCACTAAGGAACAGGGAAAATGGTGTAAATCTACAGGTTTCTGCCAGTTTCAGTAAAAAAAATGTTTTTTTAAATTTTTGAGCATTGCAGTGATTTTTAAATGTTTGAAAGTCTTTTTTTCACTGAAATATCTGGATAATTCTGAAATGTTCTGACGTTTTTCAACTTTAATGAACAGATATTGAACCTCTTCATTAAAACAACAAAGCCTCTTAATGATAAAGCTTTATTAGCAATTTATCTTTATTATCCACAATTTAAAACACTTAGAATGTTGAAAAAAATTAAAACTTGCAGAAGAAATTTCAATATTTATTACAGTTGAAGTCATTATATAATTTGAAACACAAAAAAAAAACCAGTCGTACCTACAATTTGTTTTAGATCCTGAAACAGTTTTCAAGTAAATCATCTGAATAAGAGAAATGACAGTTAAGTACTGTGCCAATAGAGAAAGGTATCACACATTCAAGCAGATTAAAGATTGCGGATTCTTCGGACAGGAATTAAACTGTACTGTATGGAAGAGACAGTTCACAAATGAACACATTTTTGAAGTCCAGTAACAGATTATGACTTTAAAGGGTGGAGTGTAATCAAAGAGATGGACACCTTTAAGAATATTATAATAGCATATGACACTTACTTCACATTAAAAACTAAGCATATCATGGCAACAGCAATATTTAATGGTAAAATAACATGTTAACAAATTTATCATTTTTTTTGTACATTATCAGTTTTTTTCTGACTATGATGATTTTACAATCAGAACTAATTGGAGACAGAAGTATTGTTGGAATTTGTGATACATTTCTTTCAGTTATGTTACAATCAAAACAGATCGCACACTGGAAAGTGTTATCTAAATGGTGATTGAAGCTGAAATCCAGAAACAAAATAAGAGAATGATTGGAATGGAAAGCAAATCTGTTAAAGAAAATCATTAGATTTTGTCAGCTGTCTAAGATACATAAACATCAAAACATTTCATGATAGACTAACACAAAAGGTCTCCATATCTGTAAATATTAGTTTAAAAATCACAAAAATAACACAAATATAACATTTATACAAAAGTGGATCCTTTCCGGAGATTATTATAAACATTCTTTGAACCAAGAACCAATAATGTTTACATACCCAAATAAGTCAACATGT
Organism: Hemiscyllium ocellatum; assembly: GCF_020745735.1. Classification (NCBI taxonomy): domain Eukaryota; kingdom Metazoa; phylum Chordata; class Chondrichthyes; order Orectolobiformes; family Hemiscylliidae; genus Hemiscyllium; species Hemiscyllium ocellatum. Next base: position 69,769,147 of record NC_083410.1, read on the forward strand.
GACGATGTTGTCACTTTAAAACTGACCTGGATTTGCCCTGGATTATTTTGAAGAGATTTTGTAAAGGCAGAGGAGATGAACTACCTACTGAACATGACTTAAGTAAATAACTTAGGAGGCCTTTGGGTTTTTCAAATTAAGAAGTTGGACGATGAAACAGCTTGAATGCAAGTGGCCACTTCTCACAGACCAGGCTTTCTAGATTTTTTTAACTGTAGCAATCAGAAGTATCTTGGAGTCTCAGAAGAGTTGGAGCTTCAGTGAATGATTCCTAGCTGCTACTTTCTTTGGAATAAACTGAACTTGCCTTTTTGCCAAGGGTTGTGTTTATGGGATATAACTATATTGAAACAGTTCATTAGTAATAGGTATTGTATCTGTTATTTGGTTAAGTTTTCCAATAGTTGAGTTATTCTAAATTCCTCTTTCTTTTGTTTGTATTTCAACTATAGTGTTTAAATAAATTGTGTTGTATTTAATTTCAGGTTTGACCAGTCACATCGCATCTGTAACATGCACTTCACATTTACCTTTAAAAATAAGAAAAAGTTAGGGCTGCATTTTAAAATATTTTCAGAGGGTCCCACATGGTCCATAAGAAATTGGGGGCTCTTATCAGGATCAAAATCTAGAATTCCAGGTTCATTTTAGGATTGTTGGACTCAAGGGTGGCGAATAGTAATTGTTAGTGTCCTTTGTTTTGGGTATTGAATTCTGTTGGTTTAAACAGGGTGTGCATTGTGTAATAATGGTTATTTCGATCACGAGCAGTTTTCTGGGTGTTGAATAAGTGAATTCTGGAGTTTTATCAAAAGTGAGCAAGGCAAAGCTGTTGAAATCGGCAGACAAGCTGGAGTTGGGATTCCCTGGGTCTGCGAGGAAGGGGGAGATAATTACAGCAATAACTCAAAATTTAAAATTGCCAGAAGTGTCATCAGAATCTTTAGAAATGACAAAAATTCAGTAGCAAATGAAGCAACTTGAATTGCAGGAAAAAGAAAAGGAAAGATTAGCTCTGGCAGAACAAAAGGAAAGTGAAGAGGAAATGAAACAGTTTGAATTATGTTTAAAAGCAGAGGAAAAAAGAGGAGAGGAAGAAGAAAGGCAGAAGGAGAGAGAGACTGTGAACTTTGAATGTTGGCAATTAAAGAGGAGCGTCGACTTAAAATGGTGGAGATGAAGGGAGAAGGCAGGCTTACTGTGGAGGATAATGATGACGAGAAAACCCATTGTAGCCAAAGCACTGTTTGGGATCTGTTTGAATATGTCCAAGTGTTGTCTAAATTTGACGAGAAGGATATAGAAGCCTTTTTAATTTCATTTGAGAAAGTGGCTAAACAGCTGGTGACCAGGTGGGTTTTGTTGATCCAAACAAAGTTGGTAGGTAGAGTTAGTGAGGTATATGCATCACTGTCAGAGGAGGTATCTGGAGAGTATGAGGAGGTGAAAAAGCCATCTTAAATAAATTAAAGTGCATTTATTTCAATGCAAGGTCCTAACATGGAAGGCAGATGAACTCAGGGCATGGTTAGGAACATGGGACTGGGATAACATAGCAATTACAGAAACATGGCTCAAGGATGGGCAGGACTAGCAGCTTAATGTTCCAGGATACAAATGCTATAGGAAGGATAGGAAAGGAGGCAAGAGAGGAGAGGGAGTGGCATTTTTGATAAGGGATAGCATTACAGCTGTGCAGAGGGAGGATATTCCTGGAAATACATCCAGGGACGTTATTTGGGTGGAAATGAGAAATAAGAAAGGGATGATCACCTTATTGGGATTGTATTATAGACCGCCTAATAGTCAGAGGGAAATTGAAAAATAGAATTGTAAGGAGATCTCAGTCATCTGTAAGATTAATAGTGTGGTTATGGTAGGGGACTATAACTTTCCAAACATAGACTGGGACTGCCACAGTGTTAAGGGTTTAGATGAAGAGGAATTAGTTAAGTGTGTACAAGAAAATTTTCTGATTCAGTATGAGGATGTACCTACTAGAGAAGGAGCAAAACTTGACCTACGCTTGGGAAATAAAGCAGGGCAGGTGACTGAGGTGTCAGTGGGAGAGCACTTTAGGGCCAGGGACCATAATTCTATTAGATTTAAAATAATGATGGAAAAGATAGACTAGATCTAAAAGTTGAAATTCTAAATTGGAGAAAGGCAAATTTTGACAGTATTAGGCAAGAACTTTCAAAAGGAGAAAGTGAGATCTGCAGATGCTGGAAATCAGAGTGAAAATGTGTTGCCGGAAAAGCGCAGCAGGTCAGGCAGCATCCAAGGAGCAGGAGAATCGACGTTTGGGACATGAGCCCTTTTTCAGGAATGAGGAAAGTGTGTCCAGCAGGCTAAGATAAAAGGTAGGGAGGAGGGACTTGGGGGAGGGGTGGAAGGAGGTCAAGGTGAGGGGGATAGGCTGGAGTGGGGTGGGGGCGGAGAGGTCAGGAAGAAGACTGCAGGTTAGGAAGGCGGTACTGAGTTCAAGGGATTTGAATGAGACAAGGTGGGGAGAGGGGAAATGCGGAAACTGGAGAAATCTAAGTTCATCCCTTGTGGTTGGAGGGTTCCTAGGCGGAAGATGAGGCGCTCTTCCTCCAGCCGTCGTGTTGCTATGGTCTAGCGATGGAGGAGTCAAAGGACCTGCATGTCCTTGGTGGAGTGGGAGAGGGAGTTGAAGTGTTGAGCCACGGGGTGGTTGCTTTGGTTGGTCCGGGTGTTCCAGAGATGTTCCTGAAACGTTTCGCAAGTAGGTGGCCTGTCTCCCCAATATAGAAGAGGCTGCGCTTTTCCAGCAACACAAGAACTTTCAAAAGCCTATTGGGAGCAAATGTTCGCAGGTAAAGGGATGGCTGAAAAATCGGGAGCCTTCAGAAATTAGATAATGAGAATCCAGAGAAAGTATATGCCTGTTAGGGTGAAAGAAAAGGCTTGTTGGAACAGGGAATGCTGGATGACTAAAGTAATTGAGGGTTTGGTTAAGAAAAAGAGGGAAGCATATGTCAGGTATAGACAGGATAGATCGAGTGAATCCTTAGAAGAGTATAAAGGAAGTAAGAGTATACCTAAGAGGGAAATCAGGAGGGCAAAAAGGGGAAATGAGATAGCTTTGACAAATAGAGTAAAGGAGAATCCAAAGAGTTTTTACAAATATATTAAGGACATAAGGGTAACTAGGGAGGGAATAGGGCCCCTCAAAGTTCAGCAAGGCAGCCATTGTGTGGAGCTGCAGAAAATGGGGGAGATAGTAAATTAGTATTTTGCATCAGTATTTACTGTGGAAAAGGATATGGAAGATATGGAAAGTAGCAAAATAGATGGTGACACCTTGCAAAATATCATATTACAGAGGAAGAAGTACTGGATGTCTTGAAATGCATAAAGGTGGATAAATCCCCAGGATTTATCAGGTCTACCCTAGAACTCTGTGGGAAGCTAGGGAAGTGATTGCTGGGCCTCTTGCTGAAATATTTGTATCATCGATAATCACAGGTGATGTGCCGGAAGAGTAGAGGTTGGCTAATGTGATGTCATTGTTTATGAAGGGCGGTAACAACATGCCAGGGAACTATAGACCAGTGAGCCTGACGTCGGTGGTGGGCAAGCTGTTGGAGGGAATCCTGAGGGACAGGATGTACATGTATTTGGAAAGGCAAGAACTGATTCGGGATAGTCAACATGGCTTTGTGCATGGGAAATCATATCTCATAAACTTGATTGAGTTTTTTGAAGAAGTAACAAAGAGGATTGATGAGATCAATCAATAACAAAGAGGATTGACTGGTGGATGTGATCTATATGGACTTCAGTAAGGAGTTCAACGAGGTTTCCCATGGGAGACTGATTAGCAAGGTTAGATCTCATGGACTACAGGGAGAACTAGTCATTTGGATACAGAACTGGCTCAAAGGTAGAAGACAGAGGATGGTAGTGGAGAATTGTTTTTCAGACTGGAGACCTGTGACCAGTGGAGTGCCACAAGGCTCGGTGCTGGGCCCTCTACTTTTTGTCATTTACATAAATGATTTTGATGCGAGCATAAGAGGTACAGTTAGTAAGTTTGCTGATGACACCAAAATTAGAGGTGTGGTGGACAGCGAAGAAAGTCACCTCAGATAATAACAGGATATTGATCAGATGGGCCAATGGACTGAGAAGTGGCAGATGGAGTTTAATTCAGATAAATGCAAGGTGCTGCATTTTGGGAAAGCAAATCTTAGCAGGGCTTATACACTTAATGAAAGGTCCTAGAGAGTGTACAGGAGTTGGGAGGTCATGTTGCGGCTATAGGACATTGGTTAGGCCACTGTTAGAATATTGTGTGCAATTCTGGTCTCCTTCCTATCGGAAAGATATTGTGAAACTTGAAAAGGTTCAGAAATGACTTACAAGGATGTTGCCAGGATTGAAGGATTTGAGCTATGGGGAGAGGCTGAACAGGCTGGAGCTGTTTTCCCTGGAGCGTCGGAGGTTGAGGAGTGGCCTTATAGAGGTTTACAAAATCATGCAGGGCATAGATAGGATAAATAGACAAAATCTTTTCCCTGGAGTCGGGGAGTCCAGAACTAGAGGGCATAGGTTTAGGGTGAGAGGGGAAAGATATAAAAGGGGCAACTTTTTCACGCAGAGGGTGGTATGTGTATGGAATGAGCTGCCAGAGGAAGTGGTGGAGGCTGGTACAATTGCAACATTTAAAAGACATTTGAATGGGTACATGAATAGGAAGGGTTTGGAGGGATATGGGCTGGATGCTGGCAAGTGTGACAGATTGGGTTGGGATATCTGGTTGGCATGGATGGGTTGGACCGAAGAGTGTGTACATCTCTATTACTCTAAGTGTATATGAGCTTGTGACAGAGGCCTACAGACAACATTTCAGGAATTGAAGGAGAGACACTGGTCAAAAATTCATTTTCTGAGGTAATGAAAACTCATGCAGAAGATCAGAGAGTTAAAACTGCAAGACTAGCAGCTGAAATGACTGATGATAATGGTTCATAAATCAAAGTTTGCCTTTCAACATCAAATTCAATCTGTGAGGGATAGAAATTGAGGAAAAGAAAATTTCTCAGATGGTCAGGGAAAAGGAGATCTCATTGAAGATAATAAAGTCTATTTACCATAGGGTAAAAAGGAAATGTGTGAGGGGGGAAAGGGAAGTAAAAAAGTTTAGGTGTTTTCACTGTAATAAAGTAGGCTATATGAAGTCACAATGTTTGTGGTTACGAAAAAGCAGTGGGAAGGCAGATGTGGGAAAACAGGATAAGGCATTGAATTATATTAAAGTGGTAAAGGAAAGCACAGTGGAAGCTAAAAAAAACTTCACCAGAATGTACAATCTGGTCAGAGGTTGGTTGAGAAGAAAGTGACAGATTTTCTTAAACCATTTACTTGCAAGAGTAAGGTTTACTTGCGTATGCCAGGAGGAGCAAGTAAAGAAATTACAATTTTAAAGTTATGGGAGCGTGTCAATCTTTAATGTTGAGAAATGAGGAGATATGGAACTCAAAACGACTATTGCCAGAGAAAAAAATGATAATATGTGGAATTCATGGTGAGCTGATAAGTGCTCCATTATGTAAAATGAGGTTGGAGTATCTGGTGAAAAGTGGAGAAATGGTGGTAGGAGTACTGGAGGAATTGGTAATGACATAGCTGATTAACAGGTGAGACTGCTGCCTACTGTGGTTGAACAGCCAGTATGAAATCAGGCAACTGAGATATTACAGGACATATTATCCAGGATTTTTCTTGACTGTGTGACAATAAGATCACAAAGCCACAGGTTGAAGCAGATGGAGAAATTAAAGAATAAAGATAAGGCAGTTGAAATACAATTATCAGATATCACGTTTGATCATGATGTGGCACAGTGGTTCAGTGATTAGCACTGCTACCTCACAGTGCCAGACACCGGTTCAATTCCACTCTTGGGCATCTGTCTGTGTGGAGTTTGCACATTCTCCCCCATATTGGCATGGGTTTCCTCCAAGTGCTTCATTTTCATCCCACAGTCCAAAGATGTCCAAGTTAGGTGGACTAGTTGTATTAAATTGCCCATTGTGTGTAGACTTGTGCAGGCTATGTGGTTTATAGGAATATGGTAGGATGTTCTTTGAAGAGCTAATGTAGACTCAATGGGCCAAATGGCTTGCTTCCACACTGTGTAGATTCTATGATTCTATCAAATGGTTGAGAAAGACAAAAACAGGTGAAGGACAAAGTGAATATTTTTAGTTCAGAGAAATTAGCTGACTTAAAAGAGGAAATGAATAACTGAAGCAATTGTATCAAAAAGCATATACAGAAAAAGAATCTGAATATATCTCAAAATATTACTATCTTAAAAATTATGTCTTGGTGAGGAAATGAAGACCATCACATATTCAGTCAGATGAGAAACGGGCTAAGATTCATCAAGTTGTATTAGCAGTGGGGCTATAGAAAGGAAGTGTTGTAGGTAGCACATTAATTACCAGTAGGGGGTCATTTAGGAGTAAGGAAAACTCAAGCCAAAATTCAAAAGTATTTCCACTGGCTTGGAGTGCAGAAGGATGTTGTTGAATTTTGCCAACATGCCTTACATGGCAGATAATTGAAAAGCCTTCACCTGTGATAAAATCAACACCTTTAATATCCATTCTGGCATTTGAAGAACCAAGTTCAGAGGATTTTGAATTGGACATTCCTCAAATTAAATTGGACAATCAGGAAGTTCTCAGAAATTGATATAAAATATTGAGGTACCTTCCAGAGGAAAATCAAAATGGCATGTGGAGTTATTATTATCTCATTAGGAGATATGTGGGAATAAGCTTGGAATTAATAATCTAATTACGCATGATGTATATACAGGAAATGCTGTTCCAATTAAGCAACATCCTTATAGGTTTAACCCTCTAAAATTGGCACAGGTTCAAAAAAAGATTGAATGCATACTCAAAGACAACATAATCAAAGTGAGTTGCAGCGATTGGAGCTCACCTTTAGTAATAGTGTCAAAACCATTTGGTAACCAATGATCATGTGTGGACTATTGTAAAGTCAATGCAGTTACAATGTCTGATTCATATCCTACTCCATATTAGGAAGACTGTGTTAAGAAGGTGGGACAGGCAACTTATATTTCTAAGTTGGACTTAATCAAGGGATACTGGCAGGTACCTTCATCTGGTAAAACGAAGACAACTTTGGCTTTTGTGACACTGAATGAACTATACCAATTTAAAGTCATGCTATTTAGGATGAGAAATGAGCCAGCCACATTTCAAAGGTTAACCAATAAAGTAATTTCTGAATTGATCAATTATCTGGTGTGCATTGATGACCTAATGTTATTTAGTCATACATGGAAGGAACATTGGCAGCATTTATTGGAATTGTTTAACTGACTTCAAGGGGCTTGCTTGGTGATCAACTTGGCTAAGAATGAATTCGCAAAGGCCCAAGTCATGTTCCTGGGCCATGTTCTCGGACATAGACAGATGGTCCCACAGAATATGAAAACAAAGATTATTGGGGAGTTTACCATACCATCAATGAAGTGGCAGTACTACAATTCCTGGGATTGAGTGGGTTTTATCAGATTGAGTTTAAGAGCCGCAAGGTTATACTGAAGATCTATTGAGCCCTGGTTAGACCACACTTGGAAGACTGTTCAGTTCTGGCTGCCTCAACATAGGAAGAATGTGGAAGCTTTAGAAAGAGTATAGAGGAGATTTAACAGGATTTTGCCTGGACTGGAGAGCATATCTTATAAAACCATAAGAAATAGGATTGGAAGTAAGGCCATTCGGCCCATCGAGTCCACACTGCCATTCAATCATGGCTGATGGGCTTTTCAATGCTATTTACCTGCACTCTTCCTGTATCCCTTAATTCCTTGCGAGATAAGAATTTATAAATCTCTGCCTTGAAGACATTTAATGTCCCAGCCTCCACTGTGCTCCATGGCAATGAATTCCACAGGCCCACACCTCTCTGGCTGAAGAAATGTCTCCCCTTTTCCATTTTATATTGACCCCTCTAATTCTCAGGCTGTGCCCACAGGTCCTAGTATCCCCACCTTTTGGAAACAATTTCCCAGCGTCCACCCTTTCTAAGCCATGCATTATCTTGTAAGTTTCTATTAGGTCTCCCCTCAATCTTCTAAACTCTAATGAATACAATCTCAGAATCCTCAGCCGTTCATTGTATGATAGGCCTACCATTCCAGGGATCATCCCTGTGAATCTCTCTGGACACTCTCCAGTGCCAGTATATCCTTCCTGAGGTGTGGGGCCCAAAACATGACACAGTATTCTGAATGGGGCCTATCCAGAGCTTTATAAAGTCTCAGTAACACATCACTGCTTTTACATTCCAACCCTCTTGAGATAAATGACATTTCATTTGCTTTCTTAACCATGGACTCAACCTGCATGTCAACCTTTAAAGAGTCATGTACTAGCGCTCCAAGATCCCTTTGTACTTTGGCTTTATGAATTTTCTCACCGTTTAGAAAATAGTCCATGCCTTACAAAGAAAGATTAAGGCAGGTAAGGCTTTTTTCATTCAAGTGAAGAAGGGTGAGAGGTGACTTGACAGAGGTGTACAAGATGATGAAAGCCATAGAAAGATTGAATAGTCAGAGACTCTTTCCCAGGGCAGAAATGGCTATCACAAGAGGGCCTAACTTTAAGGTGTTTGCAGAAAGGTTTCAAGGAGATGTCAGAGGATTATGCAGAGAGTGATGGGTGTATGGAATGCACTGCCAGCGGTGGTAGTAGAATCAGATACATTAGGGACATTTAAGTGACTTTTGGATTTGCACATGGATGATACTAAAATGAAGCGTATGTAGGTTAGTTTGATCTTAGATTAGGACAAAAGGTCAAAACAACATCAAGGGCCAAAATACCTGTACTGTGCTGTACTTTTCTATGTTCTAAGTTCGCACCAAATTTTAGCAGTGTGGTTATTCCACTGACTGACTTACTGAAGAATTGCAAAAAATTTCAGTGGATAGTGAACTGTCAGAAAGCATTTGACAGCTGGAAAGCTGTGTTAACCAACAACTCAGTGTTAGTCACACTAATTATTCAAAGCCACTGAAGATGGCTATTGATGCGTGTGTCAGTGCTGGACTCTTACAAGAAGATGATGAGAAAATAGAAGGATCAATTGGTTATTTCTCCAGAAAATTGATTATTCTTCAACAGAAATATTCCACAATTGAGAAGGAAACTTTGAGCTTAGTGTTTGCATTATAGAATTTCAACGCTTATATGTCAGTAATGTATCTCAGACAATTGTATATTCAGATCATCACCCATTAAGGTTTTTGGAGAAAATTACAGACAAAAATTCTAGACTGTTTAGATGGAACTTATTATTGCAACCATTCAATTTAAAAAGTGTACTTGTAGCAGGATGAGAAAATGTAATTGCCAATGCATTGTCATGACTTTGATAAAGAAAGACAGAGGCATTCGGTGGTGTGAGTGAAAGTTGAAAATGATGCTGGAGAACTAATAAGAGGGAACAAAGAAATGGCTGAGGAACTGAACAAGTACTTTGCATCAGTCTTCACAGAGTCAGGGACAAAGGTTAGCATGGTGGCCATCACCAAGGAGAAAGTGCTAGAAGAACTGAATGGCCTAAAGGTGGATAAATCACTTGCACCAGATGGACAATTTCCCAGCTTTCTGAAGGAGACACCTGGAGAGATAGTGGAGGCGGTTAGTAGAAATGACTGGAGCCAAAGAGGGTCCCAGAGGACAGGGAAATCCCTAATGTAACCCAACTATTTAAGAAGGAAGTATGGCAAAAGACTGGAAATTACAGGCTGATTAGCCTGACCTTGGTCATTGGTAAGATTTTGGAGTCCATTGTGAAGGATGAGATTTCTGAATATTTGGAAGTGCATGGTAAAATAGGGCAAAGTCAGCATAGTTTCATTGTTGGCAGAAAAATCTGTTAGTATTCTTTGAGGAGGTAACAAGCAGGTTAGACCAAGGGGAGCCAATGGGTTTGGTCTACCTGGACATCCAGAATGCCTTTGACAAGATGCCGCAGAGGAGGCTATTGAGTAAAATAAGAAACCATGGTGTTAAAGGCAAGTTGCTAGCACAGATAGAAGATTGGTGATCTGGCAGAAAGCAGGAACTGGGGATAAAAGTGTCTCTCTCAGAATGACAGCCGGTGATTAGTGGTGTTCCACAAAAATCAGTGTTGGGACCACAACATTTCACTTTATATAACAGTAATCAAGATGAAGGAATTGAGAGCATTCTGGCTTTATTTGCAGATGTCATAGGTGGAGGGGCAGTTAGCATTGAGGAGTTGGGAGGCTGCAGAAGAATTTAGACACACTAGGAGAGTGGGTAAAGAAGTGGCAGATGAAATACAATGTGGGAAAATGTGAGGTAATGCACTTTGGTAAGAAGAACAGAGGCATAGACTATTTTCTAATGTGGAGAAAATTTGGAACTTTGAAGTGCCAAAGGTACTTGGGAGTCCCAGTCCAGGATTCTCTCAAGGTAAACTTGCAGACTGAGTCGGCAGTTTGGAAGGCAAATATAATGTTGGCATTTATTTCAAGAGGACTGGAATATAAACACAAGAATGTATTTCTGAGGTTTATAAAGCTCTGGTCAGATCATATCAAGTCTGCTCTACCATTCAATCATGGCTGATAAGTTTCTCAATCCCATTCTCCTGCTTTCTCCCATAACCCTTGATCCTCTCATCAATCAAGAACATATCCATTTCTGTCTTAAATATACTCAATGACCTGGTCCGCAGCATTTCTGACAATGAATTCCACAGATACACCACTCTCTAGCTAAAGAAATTTCTTCTTATTTCCATTCTAAAGGGTCTTCCCATACCTCAGGAAGGATGTACTGGCCCTGGTGCGGGTTCAGAGGAAGTTCACGAGAATGATCCCAGGAATGAAAAGCTTAACATGTGAGGAATGTTTGAAGACTCTGAGTAGATACTCGATGGACTTGAAGGATGAGGGGGCGATCTAATTGAAACTTACAGAATACTGAGTAGCCTGGGCAGATGGATGTTGGGAAGATGTTAGACCAGGGAAACCCAGTGGATGTGGTCTATCTAGACTTTCAAAAGGCCTTTGATAAGGTGCCACATGGGAGCCTGCTGAGCAAGGTGAGGGCCCATGGTGTTCGAGGTGAGCTACTGGGATGGATTGAGGATTGGCTGTCTGACAGAAGGCAGAGAGTTGGGGTAAAAGGTTATTTTTCGGAATAGCAGCCAGTGACGAGCGGTGTCCCGTAGGGTTCAGTGTTGGGGCCACAGCTGTTCACGTTATATATTAATGATTTGGATGAAGGGACTGGGGGCATTCTAGCAAAGTTTGCAGATGATACGAAGTTAGGTGGACAGGCAGGTAGTACTGAGGAAGTGGAGAGGCTACAGAAGGATCTAGACAGTTTGGGAGAGTGGTCCAGGAAATGGCTGATGGAATTCAACATGAGCAAATGCAAGGTCTTGCACTTTGGCAAAAAGAATAAAAGCATAGACTAGTTTCTAAACGGTGAGAAAATTCATAAAGCCAAAGTACAAAGGGACCTGGGCGTGCTAGTCAAGGATTGTCTAAAGGTAAACATGCAGGCTGAGTCCGTGATTAAGAAAGCGAATGCAATGTTGTCACTTACCTCAAGAGGGTTGGAATATAAAAGCAGAGATGTGCTACTGAGACTTTATAAAGCTCTGGTTAGGCCCCATTTGGAGTACTGTGTCCAGTTGTGGTCCCCACACCTCAGGAAGGACATACTGGCACTGGAACATGTCCAGCGGAGATTCACATGGATGATCCCTGGAATGGTAGGTCTAACATATGAGGAACGGCTGAGGATCCTGGGATTGCATTCATTGCAGTTTAGAAGATTAAGGGGAGACTTAATAGAGATGTACAAGATAATACATGGCTTGGAAAGGGTGGACGCGAGGAAATTGTTTCCATTAGGCAAGGAGACTAGGACCCGTGTACACAGCCTTAGGATTAGAGGAGGTCAATTCAGAACAGAAATGCGGAGACATTTCTTCAGCCAGAGGGTGGTGGGCCTGTAGAATTCATTGCCACGGAGTGCAGTGGAGGCCGGGACGCTAAATGTCTTCAAGGCAGAGATTGATAGATTCTTGTTGTCTAGAGGAATTAAGGGCTACGGGGAGAACGCTGGTTAGTGGAGTTGAAATGCCCATCAGCCACGATTGAATGGCGGAGTGGACTCGATGGGCCGAATGGCCTTACTTCCACTCCTCTGTCTTATGGTCTTATAGCCTTATGTTTCCATTGGGAGGAGAGACTAGGACCCAAGTGCACAGCCTAAGGGTAAAGGGAAGACCCTTTAGAATGGAAATAAGAAGAAATTTCTTTCACCAGAGAGTGGTGTAGCTATGGAATTCATTGTCAGAAATGCTGTGGAGGCCAGGTCATTGAGTATATTTAAGACAGAAATGGATAGGTTCTTGATTGTCAAGAGGATCAAGGATTATGGGAGAAAGCAGGAGATTGGGGTTGAGAAACTTATCAGCCATGATTGAATGGTGGAGCAGACTTGATGGGCCAAATGGCTGAATTTTTGCTCCAACATCTTATGGTTTTATAGATTGAAATAGAATTTAATAGTAAATGTTTGCATAGAGTCATTGTGACGTACAGCATGGAAATAGACCCTTCTGTAGGTCAATGTAATGTATATGTATTGTAAAGTACTTGTAGAGTAAGACGAAGGGTTTTATAAATTAAGCCATCTTTGTTATTGATTTTTTTAAGGGGGGAAGGTGTGACGATACTGTACTTTAAAGAGGTTATTTTGTCCTGCATTCTGTGAAGGGAGATTGTGAAGGCAGAGATGGTAAACTGGCTAGTGAAGACAACTTAAGTAAATAACTTAGGAGATCTTAAGGGTTTATTTTAAAAGTTGTAACAATAGAAGCAGCTTGAATGGGAGTGGCCAGGTCTCACAGGCCACGCTTTCTAGTTTTTGTTTTAGCTTTAGCAACCAGAAACTATTTGGGGTCTCAGAAGAGTTAGAAGATTTAGTGGATAATTCCTAGCTTCTACTTTCTCTGGAATCTGTCTTGATGTTGTTTTCCTACTGAATTAGAAAACTGCATGTAAGAATCTGTGTCTGAACTTGCCTTTTTGCTAAGGGGTGTGTTTATGGGATGTAATTATATTTGAACAGTTAATTAGTAATAATAGGTACTGTATGTTTTCTCGGTTAAGTTTTCCAATAGTTAAGTTATTCTAAATTCCACTTTCTTTTGTTTGTATTTTAACTGTGGTGTTTAAATAACTGTGTTTTCCTTAATGTTGAGTAGTTTGACCAGTAGTTTCACATCTGGAACATGCACTTTATGTCTCTCATTAAAATAAGAAAAAGTTAGGGTCTGGCCTACCTTCTTAAAATATTTAGATGGAATCTGGTCTGGTCCAAAACAAACATCTTACAGCAGTATCATTGAAGAAATCTCAGTCTACCAAATCATACTTTCATTAGAACACATACACTTACCTTTGTGACTCAATGACCTGAACCAGATATGACAGAGATCATATGGGTTTTTGGTCATCCAACTCATTTAGAATTTGGTAGCCAGGTGATTATTTATGTATTATCTGAAATCACCCTTCGTTTGAAGAGAATTAAACAAAAACTTTTGGCAGTGAGCTCTTCGCTCAAAATTAAAGGAATACTAAGAGCCATTTAGACATACAGAGATCAATATTGACTGTATGTCATCAAAATCTAACACTTATCACAGTTCTGAGCAGAAAAGCATACACTGCTGTTAACATTCTACACCTTGAAGAATTTCAACCAGAGTCAAAAGCGTGGTGCTGGAAAAGCACAGCTGGTCAGGTAGTGCCTGAGGAGCAGAAGACCTGACATTTTGAGCATAAACTCTTCATTATGATGAAGAGCTTTTGCTCGAATCGTTGACCCTCCTGCTCCTCGGATGCTGTCTGACCAACTCTGCATTTCCAGCAACACACTTTTCGACTCTGATCTCCAACATTTGCAGTCTTCACTTTCTCTTAGAAGAATTTCAACAAGCTCAGAACCCAGGTACTCATGGTCAATGTAACTGCATTTCATATGAGGAAAACATCATTGATCTTAGAAGAATGTTAACTGAAAAGAAAAAATGTGTGGGAATCAAGGTTATGTTGGTATACATCAACTCTTTATGACTGAGAATCATAAGAGACTAATGATTTAATGGGTCTTGAAGAATTGTTCAATTGTTTATCCACTGCAAATGATTCTTCAAAATCTGGCCATCGGACATCTCTGACACCAAGACCATTAGGAATTAGTAGTAGATTCTTGGTACAGTCAAGCCTTCTGTTAAGAAGAAGCTGTACCAAAGCAAGAGTCGACTTTGCTGTATATGATTGAATCAGATTAAATGACAATGGTATCCAAACAAATATGTACAAGAATAGAAGGATCACATGTGAGTTTACATGCTATAACATCAAAAGGAGAAGATTACTTATTTCAAAAACACAGCAATATTTTCTGTCACGATTTGAGAAAAGGATCCTCTGAAGGGGACAAATATTAAACAATAACATCAACACAGAACATGTCTTCAATAAAGGGCATTTGGAAAATCAAAGATCCATCAAGGTTCCAGTATAGCAACAAACTAGTATTGAATATTTTGTTGTCAAGTGACAGATTTCCAACACAAGCAAGCTTTCAGCCATCCATGAAGTCAGAGACTTAGATGAAATAGAGTTAAGCTAATACGAAACAATTGTATAAAAGGTTTGATAAACAGAATAAGCTGCTTGGGGTAGATATTATAAAGACAGTAGTACCTGAGAGGGCTAACTGACATCACAAGATGGGTGCCTCAGATTAGGGTATAAAGGATTATTTCTGGGAAGATTTAACCGGTGTTCCAATTTATGTGTTAAGTTATATGTAGCTAAATAATAATGTGTACTTGAGCTTAAGGCTTACAAAACTCATGTAACTCAGATTTCATATAAATAGCAATTAAGTACTACATAATAAACAAAACTAAGCCTGTCATCTGCCAAAGACTCCATCTGGACATCATTCCCCACTGCATGTCAGTAAATTATATGAATAGCAACAAGGATTGGTGATAGTGAATATACCTAAAGGAGCTCAGATGGTACCTGTGGACATGACCATGATATTAACTGCATCTCTCACCTTGACAGGATCCAGATGAAGTCCTTTTTGCTGTTAGTACATTTTTAAAATTCTTTCGTGGGATAGATATTGCTGACAAGGCTAGCATTTGTTGTTCATTTCTAATTACCTCTTGAACTAAGTGAATTGTTAGGCAATTTCAGAAGTGTCACAACTCCCTGGAGTAGCATACTGAGTATTAAGCCTTGGTATTCTTGAATTTTTCCACAAAAGTTAAAGATTTTGAAATAAGTACATTATATTCACCAAATTATCTGATTTTTCAGATCCACACTGATAGAAAACGTAGATCAGTTTTCTATGCTGAAAAGAATGACTATTTATTACACTTAAAATCCAGCTAACCAGCTTAACAGTAAGAAACCATCAACATGGATAGGCTGGGATATTTTTCACTGGGGCATAGGGGGTTGAGGGGTTATCTTGTAGAGGTTTATAAAACCATGAGGGATATAGATAAGGTGAATGGCAGGTGTCTTTTCCCTAAGACGGGGAATTTCAAGACAATGGGGCATATTTTTAAGGTGAAAGAAGCAAGTTTTAAAGCAGGCATGAGGGCATTTTGTTTTACATGTAGAGTGGTTTGTGTGTGGAATGAACTTCCAGAAGAAGCAATGGATTTGGATTCAGTTGCAATGTTTACAAGATATTTGCATAAGTACTTGAATAAGAAATGTTTGGAGAGATATGGACCAAGCATAGGCATGTGGGACTAGTTTCGCTTGGGATGATGGTTGGTAAGGACTAATTGGACCAAATTATATAGACTCTATATAATTCTATTAATTAAAATTCTAATTACCTTCAGACAGGGAAAAACACATGGATGGAGGGGGAAAGTACTGGAGAGACAATTCAATAGTCTTTGCTCCTAAGTTCTGCTGAGTTGGTTCTTGCTGATTCGAACGTTTTTTTCCTGACTTCCATTTTTCAATAATTCTACTAGTTCGCGAGAGGCACAGGGTGTTGGTTCCCTTTTAAGATGCTTGTGATCTATCTATTAAAAATCACAGTTTACAGCAATTGCTAAAGATAATATTTTTTTTTTCTGGTTTGAAGTGAGTTTTAGTTGCAAAGAACAAAGAAACCTTTCAGTGATCTTAAATGTTACTGTTAAATCTACATATAACCTGGTCACTTGAATATGTTGTATCAATCTGGATTGTAATTAAAGGTGGACCTTGAATTGGCACACGGAACTTGTAGAGTATTTGTACAGTTCAAAATATCAGACTTCAGCAGTATTGTTTAAACTATAAAATTTGAGGAAAGGATATATAGAGTCTTAGGAATGTTCTCTTTGTCCAGTGGAGTGTTCTGAGGTTGTTGACTGGCATGCTGAGCTGGTAAGTTTGTTTGCAAATGTTTCATCACCAAACTAGGTAACATCATAAGTGCGCCTCCAGTGAAGTTCTGTCCTGCGTGCTATTTATGTGTCCTGAGGTAGGTGGTATCATTTCCAGTTTTGTTTCTTCATGGTTGTT
Source organism: Hemiscyllium ocellatum (assembly GCF_020745735.1). Lineage (NCBI taxonomy): Eukaryota > Metazoa > Chordata > Chondrichthyes > Orectolobiformes > Hemiscylliidae > Hemiscyllium > Hemiscyllium ocellatum. The sequence goes on from NC_083410.1 coordinate 69,785,840, forward strand.
ATATGGGGTCCAACTCTACATGTTCATTAATGGTATTCTAGGTTGAGTGCAAGGCCTCCAGGAATCCCCTAACATAGCTTTGTTTGGCTTGTCCTAGGATGGATATGTTGTCCCAGTCGAATTGGTGTCCTCCTTTGTTTATGTGTATGGACATAAGTGATTACTGACCTTGTCTCTTAGTGGCTATGTAAAGACTGCCAGAAACATTACATAGGGCAAACCAGAAGAAAACTAACCATCAGGGTACACGAACACCAATTGGACACTAAGAGACATGATCAACTATCACTTATTTGCAAATACACAGACGAGGATGGACATCAATTCAACTGGTACAACTTATCCATTCTAGGACAAATCAAACAAAGACATGTACAGGAATTTCTGGAGGCCTGGCACACAACCCGGAGCTTCATTATAGAGTTATACGCCATATACCAACCCCAAAGAAACAAAACATGGAATTGATACCCATCTCAGCAAACTGGGACACATAAATAGCAAGCGGGACAGAACACCAATGTTTCATCGGAGGTGCACTGATGATGTTACCTAGAATGGTGATGAAACAACTGCAAATGAGCTTACCAACTCAGCAAGCAAATCAACAATCTCATCCACAACCTGAGCTACAAATCTTTCCAAGAACTTCAAAGTTTTTGGTTCATAGAGTCACAGAGATGTACAGCACGGAAACAGACCCTTCGGTCCAACTCGTCCATGCTGAGCAGATAGCCTAACCTAACCTAACCATTTACCAGCACTTGGCCCATATCCCTCTAACCCCTTCCTATTCATATACCCATCCAGATGCCTTTCAAATGCTTTAATTGTACCAGCCTCCACCACTTCCTCTAGCAGCTCATTCCATACACGCATCACCCTCTGCGTGAAAAGGTTGCCCTTTAGGTTCCTTTTAAATTATTCCCCTCTAATCCTGAACTTATACTCTCTAGTTCTGGACTCCCCTCCAGGGAAAACATCTTGAGTATTTACCCTATCCATGTCCCTCATGATTTTATAAACCACTGTAAAGTCACCCTTCAGCCTCCAACACTCCATGGAAAACAGCCGCTGTAGCTCAAGTCTCCAACTTTGGCAACATCCGTGTAACATATAAAGGTACAAGATTGTTAGACTCTTTTCAATACATAATTATGTGATCATGAATTATTTTCTGAAGTTTGCACTTTTCTATGTTATAACACAATTTATGTAGCCCAGACATCCAAAAATGTATTAATAATCTAATTTGGGATCACTATTTTTTATAAAGCAAACAAAATATGAGATCCAGATACTTACTAAGAGGACTGCATGGTCTTGAACAAGTAACAATAAAATGTATTATATAAAGAGGAACAGAAATATAAATACTATATACAACTTATATTCTAACATTTAAAATTAACCAGAGGTACATATGGGTAAGAGGCATACAGTGGTTTAACATCTTATAAGACAAGTAATGTAGCAAATGCAATGAGGACAGGTGACATGATTTCTCAGTAACCCCTCCACATATCCGTGATACTGTGGCCCACCAAATCTCATTAGAACTTTATAAGGAATTCCAATTCTTCACTAATGAAGACCTAATTTTGTTACTCCCTCAAGTGCTGCTCTGTCATGTACTACCTCAATTATGACTCATATTCTAGTAATTCACTGTCCTCATTGGAACTGTGCACCCAGATTCTGAAAACTGCATTCCAGCACCTACTCAGAGGCACAACTTCAGCTTGTATACAGACAGATGACTTCATGAAGTTTTTATTATACTGTTTCTCTGAGCTCTAATCTTGCTTAGTTGCACAAAGTGAATTCTGCTTGTGCCCTTTCTTTACTCTGACTCCCAGTTGCATTGACCTGGCGTGGTGATGTGCTTCACAGTGGTGGCTTCAGTGACAGGTGGATCCATGAATTGACTACTGCAGCAAATTTGGCTGCATGGTGGTCCAGCTTGGGATTCAGCAGCTTTGAGGTTGGCTTTTTGCAGTAGTGGAGAATATGGTTCCTGTCTTTTCCTCAACATTGGAAACCGATGAGTTGTAAATTGAACAAGGATAAATGTTGTCTTTTTTTAATATATGATCTCTATTATTAATTTAGGTACCAGAGTATAGCAACTTAAACTGTATTTTTGTAAACATACAAGTGATAACAAATTATTATTCAATTCTATTACTGGTACATGACTCTTCCTGAACCCTAATCTTCACACTCCACAACATCTCCTGGCTTCCCAGACTTCTGAGTCTGACAGCGTTCGAGACTAAAACATTAGTATATTTTTAGAATTGAGCCTCTTAGAATGCAAGTCAGATTCTCTGTGCAACTGCCTAAAATTCAGTAACCCTTGAACTTTTCTGAGTGATCAATTGCAAGACCTACAAGGGATTGAATTTAGCAACTCAACAGTCAAATGTAGCAACCCCTTGAAACTATCTGTTCCCTTAATGTTACAAATCACAGATTGCTGGCTCCTACACAGATCAAATGGATACAACAAAAAAAAATTCACCATGTCTTATCATCATTGTTGTGCCATTTGACCTACTTTGATTCCTAGACAGGCAATGCTGTGCAGTTAAAATTGTTCTTGTTTTTAAATCCCTCCAAGACTTCACCTCTCCTTATCTCTGAAACACATCCAGCCATTACACTGTCCAAGATCCCCAGCTTCCTCTAATTCCATTCTCTTGAGCATTCCTTACTTCCATTCGTCCACATTCATAGAATCATACAGTAAAAAAAAGACCCATTGAGCCTGCGCCGACAAAAAACTACTCTAAATCTATACAGTCCCACTTTCAAACACTTGACCCATAGCCTTGAATGTTTCAAATGCTCATCCAAGTACTTCTTAAAGGTTGTGAGGTCCCCTGCCTCGACTACCTGCCAAGGCAGTACATTCAGATTCCCACCATCTCATGTTTGATAATCTGTTTCCTTCAATCTCCTGCCTTTCACCTGAAAATTATTCCCTCTTGTATTGATCCTTCAACTAAAGAGAACAGCTGTTTTCTATCCATTCTGCCCATGCATATCATAATCTTCTAAACCTCAATCAAATCCTCTCTCATCCTTCTCTGCTCTGAAGAAAGCAACCCCAGCTTAACCAGACTGTCATCAGAACTAAACTGCTCTATCCCAGGCACCATCCAAGAGCAACTCCGTTACATCCCCTCCAGTGCAATCATATCCTTCTGATGGTTTGGAGACCAGAAATGCACACAGCACTCCAATGTCTGGTCTCCTTCTAACTGAACTCCAATACAGCTCCAACATAACCTCCCTTGCTCTTATTATTTATAGGCAAAAGTGAGGACTGCAGATGCTGTAAACCAGAATTTAGATCAGAATGGTGCTGGAAGTGCACAGCAGGTCAGGCTGCATCCGAAGAGCAAGAAAATCGACATTTCGGGCAAAACCCCTTCATCAGGAATTGAGGCAGGAAGCCTCCAGGGTGGAGAGATAAATGGGGGGACTGGGGAGAAGGTAGCAAAGAGTACAAAAGGTGAATGGGGGTGGGGATGGAGGTGAGAGGTCAGAGGGGAGGGTGGAGTGGATACGTGGGAAGGGAGATTGGCAGGTAGGACAGGTCATGAGGACTCTGCTGAGCTGGAAGGTTGGAACTGAGGTAAGGTGGAAGGAGGGGAAATGAGAAAACTGGTGAAGTCCACATTGGTGCCCTGGGGTTGAAGTGTTCCGAGGCAGAAGATGAGGCGTTCTTCCTCCAAGCGTCGGGTGGTGAGGGAACGGCAGTGGAGGAGGCCCAGGACCTGCATGTCCTCGGCAGAGTGGGAGGGGGTGTTGAAATGTTGGGACACGGGTGAATGGGGTTGATTGGTGTGGGTGTCTTGGAGATGTTCCCTGAAGCACTCTGCGAGAGGCATCCAGTCTCCCCAATGTAGAGGAAACCGCATTGGGAGCAACAGATACAATAAATGACATTTACCTATTGTACCCCTTGCTACCTTCTCCCCAGCTCCCACCACCTTCCCCGCACCCCGCCCTCCCCACCCCCCACCACCACCACCATTTATCTCTCCACCCTGGAGGCTTCCTGCCTCTATTCCTGATGAAGGGCTTTTGCCTGAAACATTGATATTCCTGCTCCTCAGATGCTGCCTGACCTCCTGTGCTTTTCCAGCACCACTCTGATCTAAACTCTTATGATTTATGTCATGACTGATAAGACAAGTATCTCACATGCCTTCTTAAGTACCCTATTAATTTGACCTGCCACTTCAGGGATCTGTGGACAAGCATCCCAAAATTCTTCTGTTCCTCAGAACCTCCTAGTATTCTGCCATTCATGAGCCCTCCCTTGCGTTCTTACCTCTTTTAAAGTGCATCACCTCACATCTATCAGGGTAAAAGTCCATCTGCCACTGGTCTGCCAATCTGACCAATCTGTCTATATCTTCTTGTAACCTAAGATCGTCTTCCTCATTGTCAATTATCCAGCCACCTCATGTCATCCACAAACTTACTTACCACCCGCCCACATTTTCCAATATATATCATGAACAATAAGGGGGAACCTGCACTGATCTCTGTAGTAAGGTAAACTCTCAAAAGTTCTATCAGTCCACAGGAGTGTTTCGAGTGAGATGGTGGTTTAACCTGTGGGTCATCTCACCTCAGGCAAGGGGAGATGTTGAGAAGGAGAGACTTTCATGGTAACCTCAGTCAATTTAGGAATTCAACCAATACTGTTGTCATCATTCTGGATTACAAGCTACCTATATAGTCAACTGAGCTAACTGACAACACCTCCCCACCCTGAACTCCCTGGTGCTGCACTGTACACTGGCCTCCAGTCACACAAATAGCCTTCTCCCACTATCCTCTGTCTCCTACCATAAGCCAAATTTGGATCGGTCGCAATTTGCTCTAAATCTCACGTGTTTACTTGTTTCATCAGTTGCCTACAAAGGATCTTGTCAAAAGCCTTTCTGAAGTCCATATATACTACATCAACTGTATATTGACAGAAATGCCTTTAGCTGCCCAAGGCCCTATAGGTATGTTCTAATCATACTGTTGAACCAATCTGTTCAGAGATGGAGTTGAAGTGGACAGCAAAGAAGATTACCTCAGATTACAATGTGATCTTGATCAGATGGCCGTAATTTCTCCATCCATGTGGTTGAAGATGCCCTCCAATGCATCTCATCCATGTCCTGCACCTCCGACATCAAACCTCACCCCTCCAACCGCAACAAGGACAGAACCCCCCTGGTGCTCACCTTCCAACCTACCAACCTCTGCATAATCCACCGGCATTTCCACCACCTACTAACGGACTCCACCACCAGGGATATATTTTCCTCCCTATCCCCATCCGCTTTCCGCAAAGACTGTTCCCTCCATGACTACCTGGTCAGGTCCACGCTCCCCAACAATCCATCCTCCCCTACTGGCACCTTCCCCTGCCAACGCAGGAATTGCAAAACCTACGCCCACATCTTCCCCCTCATTTCCATCCAAGGCCCCAAAGAAGCCTTCCACACCCATTAAAGTTTCATCTGCACTTCCATAAATGTCGTTTATTGCATCTGTTGCTCCCGATGCGGGTTCCTTTACATTGGGGAGACTGGATACCTTCTTGCAGAGCGCTTCAGGGAACATCTCTTTGACACCCGCACCAATCAATCCCACTACCCCATGGCCAAACATTTCAACTCTCCCTCCCACTCTGCTGAGGACATGCAGGTCCTGGGCCTCCTCTACTGCCATTCCCTCACCATCCGCGCTTGGAGAAAGAATGTCTCATCTTCAATCCCAGGGCATCAATGTGGACTTCACCAGTTTCCTCATTTCCCTTCCCCCCACCCACCTTTCCAATGTTTGAAACTTCCAGCTCAGCCACATCCTCATGATCTATCCCACATGTCAATCTTCCTTCTCACCTATCCGCTCCACCCTCCTCTCCGACCTCTTTCCTTTATCCCCGCCTCCATCCACCTATTGCACTCCCGATTATGTTCTCCACAGCCCCACAGCCTCCCATTTATCTCTCCACTCCAGAGGCTTCCAGCCTCATTCCTGACAAAGGGCTCCTACCTGAAACGTTGATTTTCCTGCTCCTCAGATGCTGCCTGACCTGCACCATTCTAATCTTGACTCTAATCTCTAGCATCTGTGGTCCTCACTTTCGCCTCTTGATCAAATGGGCCAATGGGCTGAGGAGTGGCACATGGAGTTTAATTTAGATTAATGTGAGATGATGCACTTTGGAAAAACACATCTTGGCAGAACTTATATACTTTATGGTAAGGTCCTAATGAGTGTGGCTGAACAAAGAGACCTTGGAGTGCAAGTTTATTGTTCCTTGAAAGTAGAATTGCAGGTAGATAGGATAGTGAAAAAGGCATTTGGTGTTTTCCTTTAATGGTCAGAGCATTGAGTATAGGAGTTGGGAGGTCATGTTGCGGTTGTACAGGGCATTGGATAGGCCACTGGTGGAATATTGCATGCAATTCTGGTGTCCTTTCTATTAGAAGGACCATAAGACCATAAGACATAGTAGTGGAAGTAAGGCCGTTCCGCCCATCGAGTCCACGCCGCCATTCAATCATAGCTGATGGGCATTTCAACTCCACTTACCCGTATTCTCCCTGTAACCCTTAATTCATTGTGACATCAAGAATTTATCAATCTCTGCCTTGAAGACATTTGGCGTCCCAGCCTCCACTGCATTCTGCGGCAATGAATTCCACAGGCCCACCACTCTCTGGCTGAAGAAATGTCTCCGCATTTCTGTTCTGAATTTACCCTCTCTAATTCTAAGGCTGTGTCCATGAGTCCTACCCTCCTCGTCTTACGGAAACAATTTCCTAGGTTCCCCCTTTCCAAGCCATGTATTATCTTGTAAGTTTCTATTAGATCTCTCCTTAATCTTCTAAACTCCAATGAATACAATCCCAGGATCCTCAGCCTTCCTCGTATGTTACACCTACCATTCCCAGGAATCATCTGTGTGAATCTCCGCTGGATACGCTCCAGTGCCAGTATGTCCTTCCTGAGGTGTGGGGACCAAAACTGGACACAGTACTCCAAATGGGGCCTAACCAGAGCTTTATAAAGTCTCAGTAGCACAACAGTGCTTTTATATTCCAACCTTCTTGAGATAAAGGACAACATTGCATTCGCTTTCTTAATCACGGACTCAGCCTGCATGTTTACCTTTAGAGAATCCTCGACTAGCACTCCCAGATCCCTTTGTATTTTGGCTTTATGAACTTTCTCACCATCCATGCTTGTATTCTTTTTTCCAAAGTGCAAGACCTTGCATTTGCTCACATTGAATTCCATCAACCATTTCCTGGACCACTCTCCCAAACTGTCTAGATCCTTCTGTAGCCTCCTCACTTCCTCTGTACTACCTGCCTGTCCACCTAACTTCGTATCATCGGCAAACTTCGCTAGAATGCCCCAAATCCCTTCATCCAGATCATTAATATATAAAGTGAACAGCTGCAGCCCCAACACTGAACCCTGCGGGACACCGCTTGTCACCAGCTGCCATTCCGAAAAAGAACCTTTTATCTCAACTCTCTGCCTTCTGTCAGACAGCCAATCCTCAATCCATCCCAGTAGCTCACCTCGAACATCATGGGCCCTCACCTTGCTCAGCAGCCTCCCGTGTGGCACCTTATCAAAAGCCTTTTGGAAGTCTAGATAGACCACATCCACTGGGTTTCCCTGGTCTAACCTACTTGTCACCTCTTCAAAGAATACCAACAGGTTTGTCAGGCACGACCTCCCCTTACTAAATCCATGTTGACTTGTTCTAATCCAACCCTGCTCTTCCAAGAATTTATAAACCTCATCCTTAATGATGGATCCTAGAATTTGACCAACACATGACATTTAGAAACTTGAAAGGGTTCAGAGGAGATTTACAAGGATGTTTCCAGGGTTGGAGGATTTGAGCTATAAGAAGAGGTTGAATCGGCTGGGGCTATTTTCTCTGGAGTGTTGGAGACTGAAGGGTGACTTTACAGAGGTTTATAAAATCATGAGGGGCATAGATGGGATAAATAGACAAAGTCTTTTCCCTGGTGTGGGGGAGTACAGAACTAGAGGGCATAGGTTCAGGGTGAGAGGGGAAAGATATAAAAGAGACCTAAGGAGCAACTTTTTCACGCAGAGGGTGGTGTGTGTATAGAATGACCTGCCAAAGGAAGTAATGGATGCTGGTACAATTATAGCATTTAAAGGGCATCTGGATGAATAGGAAGGGTTTACAGGGAGATGGGACAAGTGCTGGCAAATGAGACTAGATTGGATTAGGATAACTGGTCAACATGGACGAGTTGGATCTGAAGGGTTTGTTTCCATGCTATACATTTCTATGACTCTATGACTGTCATTACAAGTCTTAAAGACCCTGCTAAATAGATTTATCCTTTTGCTCTTTTTCCACTTCAAAGTGTTTCTTAAAACCTATCTCTGATAAAGCTTTTAGTCACCATCCCTATTATCACCTTATGTTTCTTGATGCCAAATTTTGACTGATAACACCCCTACGATATGTCTTAGGATATTTTAATATGCCTAAAGTATTTCGACTTCCAGTAGGCAACAGTTAAAAATGTTATATAAATTTCTGAAAAGTTGATATATTAAGAAGAAATCTGCCAAAATATAGAGATATTCCAATTTACAATGGATTTTTTCTTTCATTCTTTGACCTTTTGACATTACTAATTTTGTTTTTACAAAAATGTCATGGACATGGAAGAAATTGTTTGTTTGTTGTTTTATACTTCCTGAAATGTATTCTGTAGCAAAAGACTGTTTTTTGTATAGCAGTATGAGCAATGACAACTTGCAAGCTGTCGGAGTAACGAGAATCTCTTTAAATGCCTCATATCAGCGAGGGACAGAAAATGTCAATGATTATTGACTGTAAATAATGTATGATTTAAATGTATTCAGCTTTAAATTGCATTGAAGAGTCCGATACAAAGAGATGTTATTTTATTTTTATGATTTTTAGAAGTTAAATTGTGCTGTCTAAGCAATTACTTCCGCGCTGCAGCCAGAAGTACACAGCACACCATAATGTGGTTGTTTGAAGGGATTAGTTTCCTCCCTCCGAAAAGATACGACCCGTCTTGTTGTTAATTTCATTATTTGTTTAAATTCAATGAAATCACTGCGCACCTTATTTAGAATAATGTGTATGAAACATTTGTGCGCGTCATCAATCCATCGATTTGAATTGAAATGCCTTTTCTTTGCCCTTTGCCTCTGTTGATCGAATTTCAGATCAGCCAGGATTTGCAACTAACCTTCCGGCATAACTGAACCCAACTGACGCTGAGAGACATAAAGATCAAAAAGACTGCTACATCTATTTTATTTCGTACAAAAGCTCGCTGGGTCATTATTGCAAACTTAAAAAAATTGCAATAAGGGTTTCTTTTGCAAACGCCTGAATTGTTTGATTGCAAATTGGGAAAACGAAGAACAAAAGGGACATGTCTTTTACACAGGGCTGACGTCAGTTCGAATTTACTGACAACTATTGATGCGTGTGAAGCAATTGCAAGCAACTCCCTTTCATTAGGTAAATGAAAAAAACTGATAGGATCTCAGTGAAAACTTCTGAAATGGGATTCAGTATCTGAATACACCAAATGGAAATAAATAACACCAACCATTTTCAGATTAAAAATAATGAATTTTCAAATTTGTTTTCAATGTAAAAAGCCCTCCAGAGGGAGTGTATAGGAACAGCAAATAGGCACTGAGCAGAGTAGAGAATGCTTCAACCTAGGAATGTTGTTCATTACACTGAAGGAAAGGACACATTAGAGAAAATAGTCCGTGCTATTTTTCCTTGATTTTTCTTAATCCTCATCCTCAGATGTGAGTTGCCACACAAGTCGGGGATAAGTGGTTTTTGTAGGAATATTTTTTTGCTGGCTGAGTTTTGATTCGGATGCTGGGTGATGTGTATAAGTTAATAGCGTAAGGATCCAGTGATCCTGTGATTATGTCTAACTCTGAGGCTAGAGAGAAATAGATTGAACCCGGGGCAAGGAGAGAGGCAAGAACTGGACTGGATCATTATGGCACACACCATGAAAGGAGATACAGGTCATGCTTGGAAATGAAATAATAAAAAGAAATTGGTCTAAAACAATATTTTACTAATATTACTTGCAACAAGTATAGAGAATATGTAATAAACCTATTCGATTGTTTTTAAAATAAAATAGGTTAGGTAGGTAATCAACTACCATATGAAGACAATGATGTTTTTTAAAATGGTAAACTAGTTTTGAATTAGTTGATAACAAGAGCATTTTGTTTGATGGGTCAATTTTCTAATATTTCAACATTAAGGTACATTTAACAAATTATTTTTACAAATTACAATAAATAGCAACATAAGATAATTATAAGGGATAAATTAATATTATTCTTTGGACAAATAAATTGGATTGCCATATTAATATTTGAAAATTGCAATGACTTAAAATAATATACAAAAACGCTCTGTACAATTTTTTGGTCTTATAAATATTAACAGGTTAGGAAGTTAGAATTCGTGTTGTTAAACGAGATAGAAAGTAAAACATCATTTTAAAGGCCAGTACATTTAGATTGTGGAGTAAGTGAGAGATAGAGGCTCCAGCCCGTGTTTTCGTGTTGATGTGCAGTAATCAGAGGAATGGATAATAGTTGTTGGAGTCCTCATGCCATGCTGGGCCAGAGGCTCAGCTAGACATGTATTTACCCATATCCGGGTTAGAGAGGAAAGGAAAGTTTGATTTTTAAAACAGACCTGGAGAAACTTTTCTACCTATTTAAAAAAGAGGAATAGAAAATAGAATTTAATATATTATTATAATCACCATGCAACAAAAGAAAGTGTGAGCCTATTTTTCTTTTGCTTTCAAACTGGAGGAGGACAAGTTTTTTTCCCCCTTTTAATAATATTTAATGATCGGGTGTAAAAGGAAGAGAAGAAGCAGACGTGTCTGTGTCTCTCCCTGCTCTCTGACTGATTTTCTGAGAGATGATCATGGCCGCTCAAGTAGCAGCAGCTCCGGCCAACAGTAGCAGCAACGGTAGTAGCCCCGGCCTAAGCAGCCGCGACCCAGACAGCATCAACAACGGAAAACCGGCGGCGGTGGCGGCTCCGGGAGGAGGACTCGGCGGTGACGGCGGAGATCCCAGTGGCGGCGGCTTGAGCCTGAACAGCGTTGATCATCATCACCATCCTCGCCACCACCATCACCACCACCACCATCACCTTCACCTTCCCCACCAGCAGCAGCACCACCACGGCGAGCTCAACATGGCCAACTCCTCGGGGCCTGGCCCCGGTCCGGCTAACAACAACAGCGGTGGCGGCGGCGGCACTGCTGGAGGCTCGGGGTCGGCCTCGTCCAACCCCAACCCTGAGCCAACGCACAAAGAACCCGCCTCGGCCTCGCCTTCCTCGGCGTCCACCGCCTCCTCCTCATCTTCGGCCGCCAGTGAGGCGGGGATAATTTCTAATCACAAACTGAAACCCACCGGCGCTGAGTTGTTGCTTCCTCCCCATCACCAAGGAGAAGGAGGCGGCGGGGTAGAGACTCAACATGGAGGCGGCGGCGGTGGTGGTAAAGACAACATCTTGTTAACCGCTGACAACCAGGGAAACAACAAGGCCGACGACCAATTGCTCAAAATGGGTGATCAGAGATATGAGCACCCGGCAGCTGCGGGCTCCAATACCCAAACGGAGCCGGCTCCTGGCCTCCCCGATTATAATCATTATTACCGGGCGGCGGCAGGAACAGGCCCCGGTCCCGGACCCTACTTCGATCAACATGGCGGACAACAAAGCCCGGGGCTTGGGCTTCATCCTTCCAGCAGCTTGGAGTTAAGCGCCAGCCCGCTACACAACTCTCACGACAGCTATTCAAACAACTACAACCATTACTCGAGCTACAGGCCGGCCTACAGTGGCCCTGGTTACAGCATGATGAACTCGCCCAGGGCCAACAATATGGGATCCGGTGTGGCCACCAACAGCGGCCACCATCATCACCATCACGGCAAGCAACAGCCGCCTCTGGCCGGGGCATTTCAGCGCTACTCGAGCCAAAACCAGCATTCGGGGGCCACACCAACCCTCAACCAGCTTCTGACCTCCCCCAGCCCCATGAGGGGATATGGCTTTTCGGACTACAGTAATCCTGGTCTTTCGCAGGCCTCGCTGAAAGGGAACGACATGAGCAGTCAGTACGGAATAGGGAGCAGCCAAGCCTGGGGAGGCGGAGGAGGAGGAGGTGGTGGTGGTGGCGGCGGCGGCGGCGGTGGTGGAGCAGCGGCAGGACAAGCCCGCAGCCACCCAGCCATGAGCCCTGGCAGCTCGGCGCAGCCTCTAGGCAGGACACAGGTAAAGCGGCCTGTGTGTTGGTGTCTTTCATCCCGGAGTGAGAGCAGAGCTGGCGTTGTGCGATGTGAAGACATTAGAGAGAGAGCCGTTGAAGTGCTGGTCAGGGACCTAGGCCGCGCTACCTTTCCTATCACTTCTTGCTGGCAAGGAGAGAGTTTTAGCGACTCTTTTTCTTGGGATTCGCCGTATGCAGAGAGTTTGTGCCTTCTGCCCCTAATGATGGGTGTCCGCTGTGCGGATTTGTGCACTGAACTGATAACTTCCAATTAGATTACTTCTAGACTAAATAAATCAGTTAGGTTTTCTTTCGTTAATTTAGCTATCTGGTATGTTTTTTTGACCCCACCCATTTGTTGATTTTTGTTTTATGGTGTCTGAACGCTGGTAGCTCCGTTCAGCTCGTACTCGAATCTCTTCACCTTTTGCAAGGTTTGCAATTTGAATTATGGAGGTAAAAGGCCTGGAATCGAGTCTCCAGACAGCTGCCTCCGAGTTGACATCTAATCTGCCATCTGATTGGTTCTCACACTCACCACTGGGCATTTATCAGTGCTGATGTAAATACAAGTTGCTGAATATCGCAATCACAAGCCCACACTGCACATTTCCTAAGAATCCACAATTTACATAGTCCATGGATAATTGAAAGAAATAACAACTGCTTCATCTTTCATTTCTCTCAACATTCCAGATACATTTTTAAAAATTAAAATTCAAAATTTCAATTTTTTAAAAAAAGCGTACTTGATTCAATAAACCGTTTTAAGTAAGGCACGTAAAACACTTGTTTAGTAACAAGTTGTTGAAAAATATTAAAATATTCTGGAATAACCAGCTTGTGCATATTTAGTAAAATCAGTCATTAATTTAAATTACTAATGTTTATAATGAAACGGTAGTAGATATTATATATGGTTCAAATCCTTTTCTGGGTAATCAAGGGATAAACAATTGGATGAATTAAGGCAATTTCTGACTTTATAAAAATATCTATTAAGTGAAATCTATACAAGGGGATATTGTAGTCCAGTTCATTAAAAAAAATTAACTGCTTCATAAATATTGCCCAAAACTTACTGCATGAAGAGCAATTTACAATTGTAAAATACCATAAATATTACTGCTTTTGATTCCACGCCAATTATAGTAATGTAAAATACTAGAACTTTAATCTTGTTATGAACTACATTTCCTTTTTTGTGATTGCTCATGGTAAATGGTATTGTACAACCATATAGACACATAAGTTTGATTCCATGTCAATGATTTGGTGGTAGTTGTAGCAGGGTTGATAAATGAAGGTGTGAAGGCTTTTATGTAATGGTGGTAGTGTATCTGCCTCTGAACCAGGAGGCCCAGGCTCCAGTGCTCCCTGGTCCAGAAGTGTTTATTAACATCACTGAACAGGTTGCTTATATAAAAAAAAAAGTGAATGACTTCAGTTTTGTTGCTGAAAGAGCTGAAAATTAGTCAGCGTTTGGTTGCTGCTGTCGGACAGAATTGTACTGGGGTGTGAGAGCTTCCTTTAATAGTTCATGAAACTTTGCAATTTGTATTGGCTTTGGATATAAATTGTGCAGTTCAGTGCAGGCATTGAAGAGTTGCTGGTGCCTGCAAACATATGCTACACAAGTTGCTCCTTTATAGGAGACAGAAATATGCTTTTTTAAAATTGAAGCTTGAAATGTGCTCGTCTTAGGACAAGTGATTTGGATTTTAATAATTCCACAATGCAGTTGATCAGAAGTAGTAAATAGTTTGCGTAACATGCTTGGGTAAAATGAATGTGATCTATTTGAAAATAATTCAAGCCGTAAGTTTGTAACTTGTGCATTTGTTTGTAACTTCAACTTGTTTTTAAATCTATCTCTAGGATTTCACTATAGTCTCATGAAAATGATTATTTATAACATCAATTTAATTACATATTATTAACCGTTGCCAACTGAAACCGTGCTTGAAGAGATTATTTGTAGCTATGTTCCTGTGCCTAAAGAAGTATTGATACATGAGTAAGCAGTTAATTGGAAAAGTCTTGGATTTGTCATTTAGTATCCTGATCTTGATTTTCTAGTATGCATAAATCATCTATCATTGATGTTCTTATAGCAGTTTGTGATAAAGTCACTGTAGTCCTTGTGGACTTATAGGGGTTGGTCTCATTAGAGAGAGACGAATGGTGGTTTAACCTGAGGGTAACCATATCTCAACAGTTGAGAGAGAGATTCCTTTGTGATCTCAACCAGTGTGGGAATTGAATCCACTCTCTTGGTGTTACTGTGCTTTGTAGACCTGTCAGGCGATTGAGCCAAGTGAATCCCATTGCTTCTGTGGGCTGGGGTGAAGGCAAGCTTCTATTTGCAAGACCTGAATAGTGGCCTAGAAATATCTTGCCAATCACACATCAAATATTGAGTTTGCTGCTTTTTGATTCCTTTGGATATATTGGTATCCATGTTACCTGGTTTGCAGGTTCTATTTAGGGCAAAAATAAATTTTCAGTGTCATTGTCACAAACTTAATTGAGCTGTTAACATTTTAAGGTATTGGAAGAAATCTCTTTGTATATGAGGCTTCTGGGTTAATCCTTTGATTTTAGACTTCACTTAATGTTATTGCAGCATATTCCTTATTTAAAAGTTAAGTGCTAAGTCACCCTGAGACTGAGCATAATAGATGGGATATATTTATGCTTAGTAATTATGGAGTTTCTTTCCATGGAGTATACATTGGCTATAATTAAGGTCCTATGCCTGATTATGGCCAGTTTAAACAACCAATCAACCTCATTCCTCTCTTTCCTTGGACACTACCTGAGTGTAATATATTTTTGAACCAAACCTATAACTGGATATTTTAATAATCATATGTTATAGGTGGCCACTAGGTGGAGTATGAAAAAGACCAGGTTTAACTTAGCATTTTAGCATGATAATTTAAAAGATGCTTTTCCTCCCCTCTGGTACATCTACAAATGGAAATAGTGAGCATAACCCTCCTGGGATATAAATTATATGGTTTTGGGACCCCAAACATCTTAGGACAGTGTGTAATCTGTAACTGTTGGAGCTGTACCAAAGCATTTTTTTTTCCCCTCGTGTTTAGCTTTTGCCCGGCTGTGTGGCCATGTTTCAAAGAATGCTGTGTAATAGCCACAAGCCCACATCCCCGTACCCTTGGCTTTGTGCTTTGGAATGCCAGCAAGCTACTTGGTTGGGCTGCAATTTAGTTTTTAGAAATTGAGCTTTGTATAAATTATTTACATTTACTGTCATCTTTGAAAGTGAGTATGACATGAAAAATACACAGTTGCTGTTTTCCCCATCCAGACCACTCTGCGTCAAGGCAGTATGTCTTTTACCATAATGTATCTGCAGTCTTTGGAACTTCTTCTGTGATCCCTGCGAGATGGTGCTCAACCTTTTAGGCTTTATGTTGATTACTACCCCAGTTTCTATTATCTTCGATGTAATGCCCATTTTTCCTATGCCTATCCAAATATTCCTGAGCCATTATTATTCAATAAATGCACAACTTTGTGGAACTGTTGTTCAGTGAATTTATTTTAATATTTGCCTCCTTGATTTTGATGCAGAGAAGTGGCTGGATCTTGTGTCAAGGATAAACTTTAGAATTTATTGGGGAGTAATCAAAAGGAGAGTTAACATTCTAGTCCTGTTTGAACAAAATTTGGTTTTTGGTTTGAAGTAGTGACACTATATACAGAGGAACCTTGATTATCCGAATGACACGGGCGGGGAGTACTTTGTTATCCGGCATTCAATTATCTAAACACAGTTTAGCCAAGCAACAGAACCTTGTGATCTTGTTCGGATAATTGAATGCTGGATAACCTATATCAATAACTGTCTTTTTAGGGAGGAAGAATCAAATGCACTGTTATTCTTTGCAATGAACTTTGGCAAAGTTGATGAGAGTATGCAATGAAATAAATATTTTTAGTTGCAGAGATGGTATTGTGCCATGAGACTGGTAAGTTTGGTAGATTGGTGTGCTCTTGGGGTAGCTCTCCTGTTACTCCTTTCACATAGGGATGTTAATTCAAAGTAAAAGTGCCTTTTCTGATGGGATAAGCATGAAAAATAATTTTAGAAATTGACCTTTTATATAAATCATGCTCTGCTGATACTCTTGTGTGAAGAACATGATATTTTTTAATAAGACTGAAAAAAACAGTTATGATTGTAGTAGACTAAGCTGTTAATACTTTGTGTTCCAACTCTCGTATGAATAATGGTCACTTGAAAGAGGGGTTAACCTCAGAATCATATGTTCCTATAATGATCAAGGGTAAAATGAAAAATGCTCAGACTTGCATCATAAACAGGACAGTTCATGGGTAAGTTGTGAAATGATTTCATTTCATGGCAGTTTTTGCTTCATTGTGCCATGATAGTTAAATTTCCGTGAAAAGGTCTTGATGGCCGGTTATATCGTGAAAGTTTTCTTGCACAAATTACATGGTAGCTGTGTTTTTTTTTATATTAAATGTTAGATCTGAGTTGGTTTTCATTCAATATACGAATTTCTACCAACTTAGAAAGTGGCTTTGATAATTATGTAAAAGTGAAGCAGGAACTGGGAGAAACACAATATTGCTCCATCTGATTTGCTTTCTGCTCTCTGGGAACTGGCTGCTTTTTCTGATGCACTGAAATGCAGCAAACTGAAAAGAATAAAGTGAGAGTTAAAACACCTTTTTTTAAGGAGAAAATTATCCAACTTTGTATAGATACAATATTTAAATGAGAGGTGAGGCAGTAATGGGAGAGCAGGAATGAAAACACAGTGCCTGTCCTGGTTTCTCTGTCTCTGTTGTAGAATAGAAGCGTAGATTCTTTATAGTGTGGAAACAGGCCGTTTGGTCCATTTTGAGTCATGTGCTGACCAGAAGAACCACCCACCCAGACCTGGCACCCCACTCTTATCCTTTTAGCCCTCATTTCCCATGGTTAATCCACCCAGCTTACAAATCTCTGAAAACTATGGGGAAATTTAGCATGGCCCGTCCACCGAATCTGCACATATTTGGACTGGGAGGAAACTGAGCATCTAGCGAAATGTACACTGATATGGGGAAAATGTGCAAACTCCACACAGGCAGTTGCTTAAGGCCAAAATTGAACCTGTGTCCCTTATGCTGTGAGGCAGCAGTGCAAACCATTGAGCCGCTGTGCCACCCTTGTTTGTCTGTCTCTCGCCCTCGCTCGCACTCTCGCCCTCACCCACCCACGCCCTCTCGCTCACTTCCTCGCCTGCCCTCGCCCGCTCGTACTCTCTCTCCCGCCCTTGCCCCTTCTCGCCCGCTCTCGCCCTCTCGTGCTCTCTCTTCACCCTTCGCCCTCACCTGCCCTCCACCTTGCCCCTCGCGCGCTCCCTCTTGCCCTCGACCTCTCGCGCACGCCCCCTCGCTCGCCGCCCCCCACTTCGGTCATCCCCCCCTCGTCCCCCCCCTCGTGGCCCCCTCTCTCGCGTCCCCCACGCCATTGCCCTCCCTCGCTTCTGCCTTCGCCCTCGCGCTCCCCCTCTTGTCCTCGCCCTCGCTCTCCCTCACTTGCCCCCTCGCCCTTGCCGTCCCTCCCCTAGCTCTCTTGCCCTCGCCCTCTCTTTTGCCCTCGCTCGCCATCCCTCGCCCTCCCCCCTCCCTCTTGCACTCGCCCTCGCTCTCCCTCTCTTGCCCTTGTTCGCCCTCGCTCTCACCCTCGGCCTCCATCTCTTGCCCTCGCCCTCGCTCTCTCTTGTCCCCCGTGCACACCCCCTCGCTCGCCCCCCCCCCCCCCCGTGCGCGCCCCCCTATGCTCTCTCTCCTTCGCCCACTCACGCGCGCTCGGTCTCGCCCTCGTTCTCTCTCACTTGCCCTCCCTCGCCCCCCCCACGCGCGCCCCCCTATGCTCTCTCTCCTTCGCCCACTTGCACGCGCTCTCTCCCGCCCTTGCCCTCGCTCGCTTCCGCCTTTGCCCTCTCTTGCCCTCGCTCGCGTCCTCACTCTCTCGCTTGCCCTTGTCCTCACCCTCGTCCTCACCCTCTCTTGCCCTCTCACCCTCTCTCTCACCCGCTCGCTTTCTCTCTCCCGCCCTCGCCCTTGCTTAACCCTGCCTCGCACTATCTCACCCTCGCCCTCTCTTGCGCCCACGTGCTCTTTCTCCCGTTGTCGTACGCTCTGTTGCCCTCTTGCCCTCGCCCCCTAGCCTGCCCCCCCTGCGCGCGCCCCCCATGCTCTCTCTCCTTTGCCCAATTGCGCGTGCCTTCTCCCGCCCTCGCTCGCCCCCTCGCCCTTGCCCTCTCTCACTTGCCCTCGCCCTTGCCCTCTCTCACTTGCCCTCGCCCTCGCCCTCTCTCACTCGCCCTCGCCAGCTCTCTCTCTCCCCTCTCGGGCGCGCTCTCTCCCACCCTCTTCCCCCTCGTGTGTGCCCGCTCTCTTTCGCCCACTCGTGCGCACGCAATCTCGCCCCCCGCTCTCGCCGGCTCGCCCCCTCGCGCGCCCTCGCCCTTGCTTAACCCTGCCTCTCCCTATCTCACCCTCGCCCTCTCTTGCACCCTCATGCTCTTTCTCCTGCTGTCGTACGCTCTGTTGCCCTCTTGCCCGCGCGCCCCCCCATGCTTTCTCTCCTTTGCCCACTCTCCCGCCCTTGCCAGCGCTCGCCCTCTCGCCCTCGCCCTCTCGCCCTCGCCCTCTCTTGCCCTCGCTCCTTAGCGTGCGGGCACGCCCAGTCTCTCTTCTTCCCCCCCCCCCCCCGTGCGCGTGCCCGCTCTCTCGCCCCCTCGCCCGCGTGCCTGCCCCCGCTCTCGCCCCCTCGCCTGCGCGCCCGCTCTCTCGCTTAACCCTGCCTCGCCCTCTTTTGCGCCCTCGTGCTCTTTCTCCCGCTGTCGTACGCTCTGTTCCCCTCGCCCGCCCCCCGCGCCCCCCCATGCTCTCTCCTTTGCCCACTCGCACGCGCTCTCTCCCACCCCTGCCAGCGCTCGTCCTCTCGCCCTTGCCCTCTCTCGCCCTCGCTCCTTAGTGTGCGGGCACGCCCAGTCTCTCTTCTTCCACCCCCCCCCCCCACCGTGCGCGTGCCCGCGCCCTCGCCCCCCCTCACCCGCCCTCTCGCCCCCTCCCCTGTCCCCCGCCCCCTCGCCTGCGTGCCCGCTTTCTCGCTTGACCCTGCCTCGCCCTCTCTTGCGCCCTCGTGCTCTTTCTCCTGCTCCCGCCCCCCTGCCCGCGCCCCCCATGCTCTCTCCTTTGCCCACTCGCACGCGCTCTCTCCCGCCCCTTGCCCTCCCCACTTTGCGCGCGGCACGCCCGCTCGCGCTCTCCCTCTCGTGCGCACTCTCTCCCAACCTCTACCCCTCGCGCGCGTGCCCGCGCTCTGTCGTCCCCTCGCGCGCGTGCCCGCGCTCTGTCGTCCCCTCGCGCGCGTGCCCGCGCTCTGTCGTCCCCTCGCGCGCGTGCCCGCGCTCTGTCGTCCCCTCGCGCGCGTGCCCGCGCTCTGTCGTCCCCTCGCGCCCCCGCGCACCTGCTCGCCCCCGCTCTCTCTCACGCGCCCGCCCGCTCTCGCCCCCTCAGGCGCCCCTGCCCTTGCTTAACCCTGCCTCACCCTATCTCACCCCCGTCCTCTATTGCACCCTCGTGCTCTTTCTCCCGCTGTCGTATACTCTGTTGCCCTCTTGCCCTCGCCCGCCCCCCCGCACACACCCCCCATGCTCTCTCTTCTTCGCCCACTCGCACGCGCTCTCTCCCGCCCTTGCCCTCGCTTGCGCTCTCGCCCTCTCTCACGTGCCCTCGCTCTCTCTTGCCCTCGCCCTCGCTCCCTCTCGTGCGTGCTCTCTCCCAACCCCTCCCCCTCGCGTGTGCCCGCTGTCTCTCGCCCCCTCGTGCGTGCGTGTGCGTGCACGCACGCTCTCTCTCTCTCGCCCGCGTGCTCTCTCTCTCTCCCTCTCGCCCCCCGCCCCGCGCGCGCTCTCTCTCTCCCACTGGCCCCCTCGCGTGTGCGCGCCCCCGCTCTTTCTCGTCCCCTCGCGCGCGCACCCACTCTCTCTTGCCCGTCCGCTCGCTCTCATCCGCCCGCGCTCGCCCCCTCGCCCGCCCGCTCGCTCTCGCCACCTCGCGTGCACCCTCTGTCTCGCCCCTTCGCGCGTGCGCCCTCTGTCTCGCTCCCTCGCGCGCTCCCCCACTCTCGCGCCCGCGCGCCCTCTCACCCTCTCTCTCACTCGCCCACCCTCCCCTGCTCTCCCTCTCCCTTGCCCGCTCTAGCCCGCCCTGTCGTGCTCTCTGTCACCCCCACGCGCTCTCTCTCCCTCCTTTGCCCTCGCTCGCGTCCGCCTTCGCGCGCTCTCGCCCTCGCTCTCCCTCTCTTGTCCTTGCTCGCCCTCGCTCTCCCTCTCCCTCGTCCTCCCTCGCCCTCGCCCTCTCGTGCTCTCTCTCGCCCCCTCACTCGCCCTCTCATGCTTTCTCTCTTGCCCCCTCCTGCTCTCTGTCCCGCCCTTGCCCTCTCTCGCCCTCTCCCTCTCTCGCCCCCTTGTGCTCTTTCTCCTGTCCTCGCTCGAGCCCGCCTGCCCTCGCTGTCTCTCTCTCACCCTCGTGCTCTCGCTTGCCCTTGCTCTCGCTCCCTCTCGTGCTCTATCGCCCTTGCTCTCCCTCGCCCTCGCCTGCTCTCGCCCTCGACTGTGCCCTCGCCCTCTCGTGCTCTCTCTAGCCCTCGCGCTCTCTCTCGCCTCCTCATGCCCTCTCCCTCTCGCCCCCGCCCCCTCGTGCTCTCTCTCTTGCCCACTCATGCGCTCTCTCTTGCCCTCACCCTTGCCCCCTTGCCCTCGCTGTTTGGATTTCTTAGTGCTTCATCAAGCACTCTATTCTATCTCAGGTTGAGAATTGAGGTGTTTTTATTTCCAAATTTAATTCTATTGTGGCCGAAATAGGATCAATATATATACCCGATTGTCTCTCTTTGATTTTTGTTTTAAATGTTTAGGTTACATTTTAACTGTTGTGTGCATCATGTGGACTGCTGAATGTGATAATTAACTGAAATTAATTATCATGTTACAAAGGTGTTTGATTATGACTAATATCCCTAGAATAAAACTTAATGAGTTGCAGAAGAAAAGCATTGCTGTTGGATAACTCGATATTATTACAGTTTAAAGTGAGAATTAGACAAATTGGTTTTGGACTTTGTAAATAAAAGTTAAATGCATGCTTAATATTGCAGCTTTTGTTCATATTTTAACTGCAGATTTATGCTTCCCGTATTTTGTGATGTCTTGAGTTTTACTGCATTTTCTTTCCTCTGCTTCAAGTCTCTTTCTCCTTTTTTTATCTGAGGGCACTGTTTAGAGTCATAGAGATGTGCAGCATGGAAACAGACCCTTCGGTCCAACCTGTCCATGCCGACCAGGTATCCCAACCCAATCTAGTCCCACCTGCCAGCACCTGGCCCATATCCCTCCAAACCCTTCCTATTCATATACCCATCCAAATGCCTCTTAAATGTTGCAATTGTACCAGCCCCTTAGGTCTCTTTTGTATCTTTCACTCTCACCCTAAACCTATGCCCTCTAGTTCTGGACTCCCCGACCCCAGGGAAAAGACTTTGCCTATTTACCCTATCCATGCACCTCTTAATTTTGTAGACCTCTATAAGGTCACCCCTCAGCTTCCGACGCTCCAGGGTAAACAGCCCCAGTCTTTTCTGCCTCTCCCTGTAGCTCAGATCCTCCAACCCTGGGAACATCCTTGTAAGCTTTGCGAATGTCAATAACACACCTTGCCTATTCATTGTGATCTTCATGCAAATGAACAGACTATACAGTCACAAAGTGCATTACTTCAACCAGTCCTATCTTTGTTCAGAGTCCATAAGTTAAAGCTGGAGTCAGAGTACTGAATTATGTGGCATCAGATGAGTCTAAGATTAGAACAGTTGAATTGGTTACTTCTGTCACTCTAGCCTGCTGAACAAAACTTCCTGTGAGGTTCCCGACTGCCCAAGCCCTGAACTTGCTCTTTCTCTTCTTTCGTTTTGCCTCAGGACTATTTTAAATTTACCCTGCTCATGAGATCCAGCTCCTGTTACTCTGATTCTATTCAGAGTAAGCTGTTTACCACCCAACTCTTCTCAGGCTAGCTGCTTATTCCTAATAGTTTTTCATGTGCTGTCAGCTTTAAAATTACCATCTTTGCCTCACTTCTCAAACAACTCTCTTGACCCCACTGCCTTGGAAATTCCAACCTCCCTTTCCTCTCCCAACTCCATGATATAATGTTGTCTCCCAAACCCAAACTGAGTATTCCTGGAACTCCATGTTTGAAATGCTTGAATCAGATTTGCACCCCTGATACAGTGCCAAAGCAGCCTTGTTAAAGTTGCAAACAACTTCCCTCTCCTAATTTTGAAGGTACAGTCAAGAGTGTGGTGCTGGAAAGACACAGCAGGTCAGGCAGCATTCGAGGAGGTTGCTGTCTGACATGCTGTGTTTTTCCAGTGCCACACTCTCGACTCTGATCTCCAGCGTCTGCAGTCTTCACTTTCTCCTATTTTGAGGTATTTACTAGCAGAATGGATGATGGAGAACCAAAGATTGTGCTGAATATTATTTTTTTGCAGAAAGATTTTGATAAATTTTAACCTAAAAGGTTTAGTGTCTAAAATTAAATTGGGGTATCTTAAGCACTGGCATATGTTGAGAACAGCTTCACAGACGAGCAATAGGAATAAATGATATTTTTTGGAGTGGAAGGTGAGAACTGGGGTTGTGTTGGGATCAGTACTTGAGCTCCAGCTATTTACAATATAGGTTCGTGATTTCTCTATTTGTTGATAATACATAACTAGGTTTGAATGGTGAGGAGGATGTAAAAAGTTTTCGAGCAATTTGGACAAAACGAGTGAGTGTGCAAAGACATGGCAGATGCAGAATAATGTATAATGTAGATAAGTGCGAAGTTACCAACTTCAGTAGGTAAACCTGAATGGCAAGTCTTATTTAAATTGAGAAATGTTGATGTACGAAGGAGCTTACAATATTCACAGCGCAAGCATGTTGATGCAGCAAGCAGCTAAGAAGGCAGATGGTATGTTGGTCTTAATTGCAAGAGCAATGATGTCTTACTGCAGGTGTACAGGTTTTAGTGCAAACACACTTGGAGCATTGTTTGCAGTTTTGACCTACTTACCCAAGAAAATAAATGCTTAGCATGGAGGGAATGCAACAAAGGTTCACCGGGCTATTTCCTAAGCTGATAGGAATGAATAATGAAGAAATACTGAGTCTACGAGACCTATGAATTGGAATTTTGAGGAATGAATGGGCTCCTATTGAAATGTATAAAACTTTGGGAAGGCTGAACAGGCTGGATGTAGGGTTGTTGTTTTTCCTGTCAGAAGTGCCTCAAACAAGGGGTCTTGGGATACAGGGTAGGCCATTTTTGAGGTGAGAGAATTTCATCAGTCAGAACATGATGAATCTGTGGAAATCTTTTACCACAGAAGATTGTGGAGGCCAATTGACTATAGTGAAGAGAGAAATTGTTAGATTTCTAGACATTAAAGGTATCAAGGGATATGGGGACAGAGTAAGAGTATAGCATTTAAAATAGAGGATCAGCCATGATCATAATGAGTGATGAAATAGTCTTGATTTGACTAAAAGGCCTACTTCCTGCTCCTGTTTGCACCCTTAGTGTCATATTTGACTTACAGATAAGCTTCTGTATCATCACTCAAGCTGCTTATTCCTACCTCTCTAATACTACTTGATTCTGCCCTTCCCTCAGCTCCTCTGCTGAAACACTATCATACCATTGTCACTCCTAAAATTGGTTCTTCGACCACACTGCTGGCTGACCTTCCACATCCTGCCCCTTCGTAAAAATGAGGTCATTCAAAATTCTGCCTGTGTATGTATTTGCACCATGTCTCATTCACCCATCACCTATGCTTGCTGACTTATTTGGCTGACAGTCAAGCAATGCTTTGAATTCCAAATTTCTTTTCCCTATCTTCACTTTGTTCCTCTCAATAGCCTTCTGAAATATTTGGCTTCATGAGCATTACTGAATTTAATCACTCCATCATTAGTGGCCATGTTTTTAGCTACCAGGGCATTAACTCTAGTTCCCGCCCCAAACGTTTTTAAAAAAAACCTATTTCTGATTGAGCTCTTGGCCATCTACTGTAATTTCATCTTTCAAGGCTTATATGAAGCTTCATCGAAGCACTTCGTGTATTTATTATATTAAAGGTACTGTCGAGCTCCAAGTAATTGTCTCTATTGAAATAACCCTTTACTTACCAGCTTCAGTTGATCATGACTGAACAGTATCAGAGGACTCTCAGGTACACACTGTTATGGACTAGGTTAGACCACTCAAAGCATTGTTAAGCAGGCAGCCCAGATCTGTTTTGGTAAGTGTATAGTGAAAATTACCTAGAGTAACTTAGCTTGGTTGACTATCAGGTTTCAAAACAGACAAAAATATATTCACAAAATTACGGATTGAAACACAAATGACAGAATACCCACAGAACTGTGTATCCAATCTAGACTTAATTATGCTGTTCTGAAAAATACATGCAACAGTCCCAATAAACAACCCCTTAAACACAGAGCAAAAATTAAACAAAGGCTTACAGATCGAAATGAGAAGGGCAGAAGGAGAGAATGTCTAGCAGCCTGTTTCCACTACAGCTGAACTGACTGAAACAAGATTTCAGCTTTCAGGACTGACCACTCCCCTTTCATTATACAGGTTACTTCTAAAACATGAAAACTGTGGCTTAAAGTCCCATCTGTTTACGTATTAACAAAAAGGCCTCCCAATACCCTTTTCATCTCTGAACTAACACAGCCAATCCAGAGGCCGGACTGTTTTAAGAGCACTCCTTCAAAAAAAAGTCAAGGACACAATATCCTTGTCCCTTTGAGAAAAGGAACAACTTTTAGGAAAAGGACCAGCTTTGTGACACCACAGATGCAGGAAACCGAAAGTCAATGCTCAAGGAAGAGGTACAAAACAAGAGAGTTGAAATATATCTTCCTTATTTTTCTGTCCCCAGATTTGCCTCTTGGATGATCAGAGAGTAAATAGTTTACTCAGTTTGGAAAGAGTCAATAATTTAACAAGGGTTTTGATGCTGAATTTGAACTAAAGTTAATTGCTTCTAATTTTAGGCACACAAAACTTTTGGAATTGTGTATCAGTGCTTTAGTTTAGTTTTATTCATGTGAAGAACCAGAAGAGAAATGCTACACTTTCAAAACAAATGTTTTGATGTTTGATTTAATTAAACTTGGGAAAAGTGTGTGTCATGGAAATTATGTATTTTTGCTCCCCTGACAATTCTGAATTTTAAAAAAAATGGTCTTCTGTAAGTCAGTATTTGGTCAGTGAACACATTGGTGTACTTTCACTGTTGCACCGAGTGAGACAGTTTTGAAAGAGATTAGTGTCAACTAAAACTTTACACACAGAATTAGGAGCAGGAGAAGGTGACTTGGCCATTCTAGCCTGATCTGCAATTCAGTGAAAGAGTCATTGAAATCTATGGCAAGAGAGCAGACCTTTCGCCCATTATGCTGGTCAAAAACAACCACCTAGATATTCTAGCTCCATTTTTCAGCACTTGGCCCACAGCCTTGTATGTCTTGGCATCATGTGTGAGTGTCTAAATGCGACTTAAATGTTGAGGGTTTTTGCCTCCACCGCATTTATAAGCAGTGAGTTCCACATACCTATCACCCTATGCTCCTAGTCATTAATCCCTCCTGTTGATCCTATCTATATCACTCATAGTTTTATGCGTTTCAATTATGTCCTCTATCTACTCTGCTGTATTAAAACAACTCCAGTCTGTCCAATCTTTCTCAACTGAAACTCACCACCTTGTTGTATGGGCTGATAAATTTTCTCTGCATCCTCTCCAGTGCTATCATGACCCTTCTATAATGGGAACTCCAGAACTGACATAATTCTGTACTTGTGTCTTAAACAGCATTTTCCACAGTTCTAGCAGAGCAGCCCTGCTCTTGAACTCTATGCCTTGACTAAAAAGGATAAGGGACGGGTTGGACCGAAGGGTCTGTTTCCATGCTGTACATCTCTATGACTCTATGTATATCATATGCCGCCTTAACCATTTTACTCCTATGTATTGATATTTAAGGGCCAGGTATATAAACACACCAAGGCCTTTCTGATCATGGCTGATCTGAGTTTTAACATCCACTTCACATTCCTACTTACACCAAACAGCATTTCACTCCCTCTTACCCAGTTTATATTATATGTAATTAGCAATGAATAAAGTGAGGCAAGGGATTCAGTAGTTACAGGAGCAAAACTCTACTTATGCAGGATGTTATGAGGCCTTTGTGGTGCCAGGTTAAGTGTCACTGAACATCAGATCATTCAGAAAGGAGCCTGAACAATCAGAGTTCATGGTCTGTGTTAACGCTAATGATTTACTTAAAGAGAGATGAGGCCCTGAAAGTAGAGTTTGGAGAAATTGAGAATTAGGGCCTCCAAAGGTGGTAATCTTTCTATTACTACTGTAGCTATGTGCTAATGACTACAAAAATGGGAAGGCTGAACTGAGGAATGTGAGAATATTGATGCGGGAAGGAGGCTTTAGATTCCAGAGACATTGGAGCTGCTTCTGGGAAAGTTAGGACCTGTACAGTCCAGATCGGTTGCATCTCCAGTCTGGTATGTGTTCTTATCGGAGGCTTTGGGAATTCTTGGGAATGATTCAAACAAGCTTGGTAAGAGAATGGGAATCTGAGAGCAGATTCAAAATAGAGAAAAGCTTGAAATGGAGGATACTAAATTGGTTTGTTTTGAAGATAGAGGAAACAAAGACTAGAAAATAGTCAATAAGGATGTTTAGCAGTGCAAGATGACATTCTTCAATGCAAGAAAATAGTTAAATTTAGAATGTTATGGAAAGAGGGGAGGAATGAAAAATACTTATGAGAATTCTTGAATGGGGAAAAGCTAATTTTTACTAAGCTGAAATGTTTTAGTTGATGTTGACTGGAAACAGCTACCTGAAGGTAAATCATCTCCAGATTAGTTGGAGAAACCTGACAGATAATGAATGTATGGAGTAAGTATGTTCCCTTAAGAAAGATGGTAAGATTAAAAATCCTAAACCCCTCCTGGGTGTGGAAGGGCAAAAAGAAAAAGAAGATAAGAGTTTGTACAGAGGACCATGGAATTCAAATGGTAACAAAGCGTAGTTAAAGTAGCAGATAAGAATGAAATAAGCATCTCTTTAGAACTTGAATATCTTCACTCTTCGGTCCAGACAAATGTCTGTTTGGTAACCGTGCTTTTGTCATGTGGACTTCGGATGTGGAAATGAATCCAGCCTTATATTCTGGTGACTGTTGTAACCAAAGACTTGGGATGCAAAGACCTAGATTCTTTTCTACTTTTGATTTTTTTTTTGTGTTGTTGAGGATATGGAGGATAGCCAAATTATTTCATTGAAACAAGTAGCGAAAGTAATGATTTTGTAGCTTTACTGTATTATTTTAGGGTTTTCAATGTGGTGCAGCTGTAAATTGCCACACTTCTAATTATTTGAAATCAACTATAAAATAGTCCCAACATGATATGGAGGTTTGCATTATAACCTGAAACATTTGAATTTTTAAAATAGTGTTTGTGAAATATTAGTTTAGCTGCACACAATCACCATATTCACACTAGTCATTTTCAGGTTTTGAACAGTTTATCAACATCACCAATTTTTGTTTTGAATGTCAGTTGTGACTCAGTTTGAGGAACTCTCACCTCTGAGTCAAAATGAGAGACTTGACAGTGTTGAGAGACTGGTGCATTGTTAGATATGTTGTCTTGCAGACATGTTAACCTGTGGTCCCATCTGTTAGACTTGGAAGATCCCACAACAATATTTTGAGGAAGAAGAAGAGAGTTACTTTGGTATCCTAGCCAGTGCTTATCTCTCAATCGATCTTTTCTCAACCAGATTATCAGTGTTTAGCTGCTGCTTGTGGGAGCTTACTGTGTGAAAACAGGTTGTTGTGTTCCCCATTGGTGATTACACTTTGTACTTCATTTGTAAAGAGTTTTGGGATATCCTTTGCTGAGTAAACAATTACAGAAATTGAAACTAAATGCAGAAAATGTTGTTTTCTTATATAATGAGATAAAACAGTACTATAGTTTATTTTGAAGTTATTGCTCTTTAGATTTTAAGATGTGTTTGAAACCTGATGTTATTTTCCAGTTATGTTGCACAATGGGAGTGGAACTTTGGGGCGACACAGTGGCAAAGTGGTTAGTACTGCTGCCTCACAGTGCCAGAGAGCTGGGTACAATTCTCGCCTTGGGCAACTTTCTGTGTGGAGTTTGCACATTCTCTCCGTATCTGCATGGGTTTCCTCCGGGTGCTCCTGTTTCCTCCCACAGTCCAAAGATGTGCAGGTCAGGTGAACTGGCCATGGTAAATTGCCGATAGTGTTAGGTGAAGGGGTAAATGTAGGGGAATGCGTCTGGGTGGGTTGCTCTTCGGAGGGTTGGTGTGGACTTATTGGGCAGAAGGGCCTGTTTCCACACTGTAAGTAATCTAATCTAATCTTAGCAAAGTTTGATAAAATCTGACTTTCAGTACTTGATGTAATCTTTGGTCAAAACTTGTAAAGTGCTTTTAATGTTGCACTCAGTGAAAATACACTTTGGATTCTGGTTTGTCCACTCCACGATGTATCGGATGTGGAATTCGATTGTTGTATGATGTGATTCTATGGGGATCTCTGCTTGTGGTCTAAATTTGTTTCTTTCAAAAAAAAACTGCAGCCTATAACTGGTTGAATTGCAAGATCTGCTTGTGTGATTGGAATAAAATTGACACTCTTAATTTGGCTTCCAGAAAACACTTAAGTTGGTTGAGGCGTACGGGCTGAGACAGAGTTGGTAACGTTCTCATGTTCAACCTTGCTGGCAAATGATGATATGGCTTGTACTTTGTTCAGCAAAACATAATTGCTAAACTGACTCTTGTACTACTTCAGAATTTAGCATTTTGCTAAGATTGAATTGTTTATGATGTGTCTTTGTGGAATTTAAATCTGATAATATCTAAGATATGTTTCTGAAAAGGAATTAACTTGTGTTTTCTTGCGTTACCATATGTTTTAATATTAGAAATAATGATAAATTTCTGTTTGTAATAGGTAGTTTGAGGTGCCAGTGTGTTATTACTTGGCAGAATTTCAATTTCTGAAATGGCAAAAATCATGCAAGATATGGTCAAAATCTAAAGTTAAGTGTGTAATCTGGGGAAAAAAGTTTTTTTTACTGTTGGCAAGAAACATAAATTATGTTAACAGAAGTGAGCTTGAGTGGGTGATCATGTTAAATAAACGTGCCCAAAATTTGCTTTCTACCAAAAATCATTTATTCAGGTGTTTCCCTGGATTTAAGACAATTAAACACTTGGTAACATATATATGCTTGTATTTTTTTAATCAAAGAATTACTATCGAATAGCCTCCAGAACTTGCTGTCCTTAGACTTTCATATCCCACATGTAATGAAATAATGCATAGTGGAAAAAGTGAATTATAAACTATTGTATTTTATAACTGTCACTAATCTGTTCAGGTAAATGATAAAGGAGAAGGCACAGCTAAGTACCAGGTGAAACCTGGTTTGTGAGCCTATCCTGGATTGAATCACATGGTCAGCTGTGTTGCTGTTTTTGCTGCCAGAAGCTATCTATTGCTATTCAACAATCTCTCTTTTATTGGGCACTAATCCAATATGTTTAAGACCACCCCCTATGTGAGCTGTTCCAAATTTAACCTCTGACTAAAGTGCCATGACCTTCACATATGTAGATTAGCCATGTGCTCTTTGAATAGAAACTTGCCCCAGGAAGAAAAGGCTTTTTACTTGTGAGAATTGACAGGCATTCATCTCTGACCTGAAGAGAAAGTGAGGAAAAGGAGATTAGGACTGACTGGAAAATATGGAAAATGGAATTGTGAGCAAAGATTCACTGCTTCAGTTTTAGTTTAACCCTGACTTTTCCTTAGTCCTTCAAAGCAAAAACAAAACTTATTTCTTTATCGCTTTGGTTTGGTTTTATATTTATTGGTAGGGAATACTGTGTGAATGGATTTAAGGATTTTTTTTCCCCCTCAAGAAATAAGTTTATCCTGTCTCCTGAAAATGTTAGCTTCTTCCCTGCCTATGGTTGCGTGAACATTGTCTGGTACCAGCTCGATTGACTGGCATTGAGAGATTTTTCAATCACTGGGGCAGGGTATAGCCAAGCAAGATACTCCTCTCATCCTGTTTCCACTTGCAGATACTTTTCCGAGGGGGCTATTAGTGAATGATTGGGTGTTTCAGCTGATTTGGTTTAGTTGGAGAGGTGGTAAGGGAAACAAAAATGTTTCCTTTTTAATATTGGATAAATAGCTCAAAGTCCAATTTGTTGGAGAACTGCTTTACAGATTACTTAACTCTGGGAATCTGAGTGAGATGTTTTTAAGGTTTTGTATCATTCTAAAGTTTGGTCAAGTTTTGCATTTCGTATTTAACTTTAATGCGTTTCTTTTGGTCTCAGTCAGCAAGACCATAAAACAAAATAGTAAAATACTTTACAGGCACATCAATAAAAAAAAAGGAATGCTATGATGAGAATATGGTCATTGAGGGATAGAAAGGATCTTGCCAGAGGTAATGATGAAGACTGATCAGAATATCAAATAATTTTGCCTTGGTATTTATCAGGGAGAGAGAACAGGTAGACAAGACATTGATACAATGAGTAAGAGAAAAATGCTTTTAAATAAAAGATGTATAGAATAATCTAAACTAACTCAAAGTGGATAAAGACCGTGGTCTTGGAATTTAATCATGTATTTAGAAAAAATCTAGGCACAACATAGAGGCATGAATGCTCACATTAAATTTGTTTGTATTTAGGAAGGGGGATGAATGCATTCAAAAATTATAGACCAATCAATTTGATATCAGTGGTAGGAAAAATAATGAAATCCTTATTATAGCAACAAATAGAAGAACATCTAGAAAAGTGTAGTTATTCAGAGTGGCAGAGCTAGGGAAGTGATGTTCCACGAGAATGAAGTCAGAGGTCACATGACACCAGGTTATAGTCCCTCAGGTTTATCTGAAATCTGAAACTTCACTTGACAAAGAAGCAACACTCTGAAAGCTTGTCATAGAGTCATAGAGATGTACAGCACAGAAACAGACCCTTCAGTCCAACTCATCCATGCCGACTAGATATCCCAACCCAATTGAGTCCCACCTGCCAGCACCTGGCCCATATCTCTCCAAACCCTTCCTATTCATATACTCATCCAGATGCCTTTTTTAAATATTGCAATTGTACCAGCCTCCACCACTTCGTCTGGCAGCTCATTCCAAATAGTACCACCCTCTCCATGAAAAAGTTGCCCTTTAGGTCTCTTTTATATCTTTCCCCTCTCACCCTAAACCTATGCCCTCTGGTTCTGAACTCCCCCACCCCAGGCAAAAGACTTTGTCAATTTAACCCATCCATGCTCCTCATGATTTTATAAACCTTTATAAGGTCACCCCTCAGTCTCCAACACTCCAGGGAAAACAGCCCCAGCCGATTCAACTTCTCCCTATAGCTCAAATCCCCCAACCCTGGGAATATCCTTATAAATCTTTTCTGAAACCTTTCAAGTTTCACAACGTCCTTCCAATAGGAAGGAGACCAGAATTGCACTCAATATTCCAACAGTGGCCTAACCAATGTCCTGTACAGCCGCAACATGACCTCCCAACTCCTATACTCAATACTCTGACCAATAAAGGAAAGCATACCAAATGCTGCCTTCACAATCCTATTTACCTGTGACTCCACTTTGAAGGAGCTGTGAACCTGCACTCCAAGGTCTCTTTGTTCAGCAACACTCCCTAGGACCTTACCATTAAGTGTATAAGTGATTTCAAATAAATCTGTTGGACTATAACCCGGTGTCACTCTGGCTTTGTCCACTCCAGTCCACCACTGGCACCTCCACATCATGTCTACCACAAGATTGAGTGTGGAGAATTTTATTGTTCACAATGAGCATTAATGACTTGCACTTTAAAATCAAAAATGTAATTTTTGTGGATGCTGCCAAATTTTTAAATTTGTGGATGCTGCCAGATTGGAAGGAGATAGTCAGTCAATACTAAAGGGGATGGCAAACATTTACTGGAGAATATTAATAAATTTGTCAAATGGACATGTCATTGTTGGGCTGAAGGGCCTATTTCCACACTGTAGGGAATTTATTCTAAATCCTATCTCTTAATCTAATCTAAAAAGAAATCCATTGGGAAATTCAGAAGAAACTCGTACATCCCAAGCAGTTGGAATACTGTGTCCTGTTCTGGTTGCCCACTTATAGGAAGGATAATATCGAGCTGGAGAGGGTTCAGACGAAATTTACCAAGATGTTGCTAGGTGTGGAAGGTTTGAGTTATCAAGAAAGGCTAGGACCTTTTTTCATTGGAGTGTAGGAGGTTGAGAGACAATCTGATAGAAGTTTATAAAATAAAAAGGGGGTGGCACGGTCACTTGGTTAGCACTGCTGCCTCACAGCGCTAGGGACTAAGTTCGATTCTACCCTCAGGCGAGGGTAGAATGTGGCTTTGTGGATTTCTGCCATGTGCTCCAGTTTCTTCCCAAAGTCCAAAGATATGCAAATTAGGTGGATTGATGATGCTAAATTGTCCATTGTGTTCAGAGGTATGTAGGTTAGGTGTGTTAGCCATGGGAAAGTGTAGGGGGATGGGTCTGGGTGGGATGCTCTTCAGAGGGTTGGTGTGGATTTATTGGGTTGAATGGCTTGTTTGCACACTGCATGGATTCCAATCTATAATGAGATATATAAATAGAGTTAATAGTAGTTGTCTTTTCCCTCGGATGGGGTTTTCAAGACTAGGGGGACTTTTTTAAGGTGAGAGGAGAGCAATGTTTTTGAACTTATAAGGAGGAAAGTTCATGAGAAACATAAATGCTGGAATGTACTGTTGGGATACACAGCCTATTTCTGTTCTCTGTATCTTATGTAATTACCTGGCACGGGCAAGGGATTAAATATAGAACATTCTTGCCACCTGGTTTGTAAAAGGGTGGGTGAGAAAATGAGGCAGGTCCACCAAACAGCCTCTCAGTTGAAAGCTGAAAATCAACTGGATGTAGTGTTGTCATAGGAGCTTCTCTTGTGGACATAGGAAGCAAGTGTCTCTATCCCTTTTTTTAACAGTACAGTCCTTTTTAACTTGAATCTCCATTTCATAACCTGGCGATGCTCCTGTAGAAATAGATCTTTTATCAATGTTCTTTCTAAATTAATATTTTAAAACCATCCCTTTGACTATAATTTTGAGGTTGAGATCATTTTCATTTTGGGACTTTATTGACTTCAAGATATAACATCTTGCTCACAGGATGTATTGTGGAAAAGACAGCCAGTCAAAGTAGGCCTTGCTTCTGAAAATTTCAACAATAGTTTTACTACAGTTAACACTTCTGAAAACCAAGATGATTTGATTTCTGTGATTAAATGTTCCATGGATTGTACCAGAGAGTAAAAATATCCCATGTTTGATCCTGTGTGTGTTTGTGTGTTTAGAATTGTTGAAAGTGATTATGCTATAACAGATTACAGTGCAACCTTGATTATCTGAACAACATAGGCAGGGAATATTTTATTTGGATAATCGAATGTTTGGAAAACACAGTTTATCCAAGATCGGAACCTTGAGATTTTGTGTGGATAATCCGAAATTCGGATAATCAATGTTTGAATAACTGAGGTTGTGCTGTAATGTGTTGAAGGAAGATCAGTTTGATTCCAGCTCTTGATTATTCTCCTATTGTTATTGCTGGAATGTAGTGTTTGTGTGGATATCAGTTGAAGATAGGATCAGTCTGAATGTAATGTCCACCTGTGGTCAAATAATTTATAAGTACTCCAACTACACGTGTACATGACCAGTTGGGCAGCTGAGCAAGTGCCAGAACCACCAAAAGTGGTTTGAAAATAGGAAAAAATGAGAAAATAGGCTTTATGTAAGTGTTTCAATAAGAACAGCAGTTGGATGTTCTCCGAATAGCTCAGTTAGGTCATGAAGTCAGGGCACTATGGATTGAACAGGGAACTATCTGCCATCTTGTACTGAATGTAACAGTAATTGTGTTTTTGGCATGTGCAACCCAGGATTTAGGAGGAAATGGTTGTTGGTTTGCTCGCTGAACTGGTGGGTTGCCATGCAGATGTTTCATCACCATGCTAGGTGACATCATCAGTGTGACTTCTCTGAAGTCTACTTCACTTGTTATTTACATGTAACATTTGAGGTGGAAAATCAACTATACTTCATGATCTTGATCATTATCCATCATTCCAGACCAGATTTATTTTGGCCACAATTGTCGTCATCATCATGCTTAACTTATTGACCTCTTGGGTGAATTATTATAGGGTACATAACATCCACAGAGCTGCACCCGAGAAAACATTTGTTGCTGTCAGGAGAGAAAACGAAATGACAAAACTCCTAATTAGTCAATGAAGTAGACTGTTGATTGAGAGCTTTAAAATTTGAGATTCAGCTTGCTATTGATTATTGTACTCAGCAAGCTTCATTTAACATTTAATTGTGCACTCAGGCTTGCTCATTAAAAATAGACCAGTCCGTGCTGAAACCAAGTATAATAGAAGATGCACTAACTACCAATTGCTTTCAGAAAATGTTTGACTCAATAATTGTACATTTAAGTACTTGTCTTTTTTCAGCAGTGAAGGCAAAATAAACTAGTGTGCTGAGGAAAGGGATAAAGCAATCAAATTCTGGACTAATGGTAGGGAGAAGAATGTTTCGATTTCAGGCATTGGTTCTAAGGATTGAGTTGTTTTGGGTCAGATTTTTTATTTGTTCAATGGTTGTGGATATTGGTGGCTAGCACAATGTTTATTGTCCATGGTTAACCATAATTCTGAGTGTCTGGAATCACCTAGATTTCCATCCCTGAAATAGATGGTTCATTTTTTTTGGAAAAGCGGCAGTGTTTATTTGATCGCCATTACACTGGGTTTTTATTTTCTTTTTATTTAATTCACATTTTACCATTAGCCATCCTGGATGTGAACCCATGTATCTAGAGCATTAACCTGAGGTTCTGAATTACTGTTCCAGTGACATTGGGAGTGGCGTAAAACAATGGTCCCCACCAAGCTGCGTGGTTACACATGTGCAGCTGCTTCAGTGTCCTGCAATCTCCGTTGACTCACTATTTGTGGCATTTGCTGCACATGGACCTCAGTCAGCAAAGCTGTTTAAGAAAGCTAGTGGGAATGTTGGCCACTGTCTCTCCGATGTTGTGAGATGTGGAGTCAAAGTCTTCTCTCCACTTTGCTTCACTTAAAATCCTGAGCTCTAGTTTCTGAAGAACGTATATTGCATTCCAAAATGATGAGAAAAAGAGGAGCTATTGTGTCCTGAAAAAGAGGTAGCCCATTGTGTCTGTGCTAGATCGGTGATTGGAATTATCCAGTTAGTCGCACTTCCTAACTTTTTTTTGTGTAGTCATGTAAATTTTATTCTTCAGTATTTTATGCAATTCCCTTTTTGAAAGTTTAATCTGCTTCCATTACTCTTTTCAAGCAGTGCATTCCAGATCATCATAATTCCATGATTTTATTTTTAAAGAAAAGGATTACTCATTTTACTTTTAAGTTTATGACCTCTTCTATTACTGGAAATAATTTATTTGCTCTTTCAAAACTGGTCATGATTTTGAATGCTTCTTCCAATTCTACTGTTACCTTCTTTGCTGAAGGCCGGATCTCCAAATAACTAAGCCTTTTATCCCTGATACCATTCTTATAAATCACCATAACCTGTAACAACTTGACATGCTTTTTGAAGTCGGCTATCTAGAAATAAACACAATACTCCAGCCGATGCTTAACTAATGTTTTGCATAGATTTAGCATAATCTTTTGATTTTTAAAAAAATATTCTATTCCTTTACTAAAGCTATTCCTTTACTCTTTATCTAACAACTTCTCGACTTACCCTGCCACCTTTTTAAAGATTTATGTTTGCACCCTCAGAATTCATACATTCTGCGTTCCCTTTTAAAAAAAACCCACTGAATTCATATTATCCTTCTTTACTTGTCTTGTGTGCCTTCCCTGTAAGTTTTAATTTCATTTGCTAATGTGAATTGTACTACTTTCCATACATAATTTTGGCCATTCAGAACAAAATTGCCAGTTTTGTAGTTTGTGTTTTGGGGTTCAAAGACCACTAACAGTAGGCTGAGAATATTAAGATATTTGGAGCCAGTGTACAGGAGAATTGTTTGTATGTTTGTGCTGGATTTATACTTAAATTGTAGAGGTGAAAGAGTAACTTGCTAACCCATGGCCATACTCACTCGTTTATGCATCTGTACTTGTTTGGGAATGGGCTGATAATTATAGAGGTGTACAAGTTTATGACAGTCTAGACCAAGGAACGTAGCAGGAAGCTGTTCTCATGAGCTACCTATGAAAGTACTGAGGCAAAGGCAATAAATTTCAAAAGAAAATTGGATTGGCACTTTATGAAAATGAACTTGAAGGAATATGGAGTGGAAGAATTGGACTGACTAGATTGTTCCACAGAAAACTGGCATAGACCTGATGGCCTGAATGACAACTTATGCTTATGATTTGATGTTGAAAATTCCAGTGTGTACATATTTTTAGATGCTAATGTCCTCTGGAGTGGTTTCATAATGTTATAACTCTGATATTTGCCAGTGACTCGTTTTTACAAGCTTAGTTAAAGCACATATGACTACTTTTAGATTTAGATTAGATTAGATATCCTACAATGTGGAAACAGGCCCTTCGGCCCAATCTGTTCACACTGACCCTCTGAAGAGTATCTCACCCAGATCCATTTCCCTCTGTCTAGTGCACATAGTACTCTGGGCAATTTAGCATGGCCAATTCACCTGACCTGCACATCTTTGGACTGTGGGAGGAAACTCTCACAGATATGGGGAAAATGTTCAAACTCTTAATTGTACATGATAATTTATCTTTGCTTCCCTCCGCAATCTCCATTCCTTAGCTACTAACACCAACCCTTTCCACTGTCTTGATTTGAATCAGATGATTTGCATCATGATATCAGATTTGCTTTTGAACTACTGACTACATATTTGTGTTATTAAGAAGGCCCCTTATTTCTGCCAGCTGACTCTGTCCCTACATCAACTCACCTGGTGCTGAAAACCCTGAATTTATAACTTTTGTTACATCTAGACTTGACTATTCTAATACATTTTTGGCTGACCCCTTGAATTTGACTGGTATAAATTTGAGGTCATTCAAAACCCAGCTGCTCAAGTTTCTTTCAATCACTTCCCGTTCACCTATCACCACTCTAGTCATTAATTGTATTGGCTCCTAATTAAGTC
The DNA here is from genome assembly GCF_020745735.1 of Hemiscyllium ocellatum. NCBI lineage: Eukaryota > Metazoa > Chordata > Chondrichthyes > Orectolobiformes > Hemiscylliidae > Hemiscyllium > Hemiscyllium ocellatum. Next base: position 69,823,760 of record NC_083410.1, read on the forward strand.
GTGTCTTCACTTCAGATTTCCTTCATATTTATACAAAATTCTTCTCTTGATGTCCTTACCCAGTGCCCGGTTCTATCACCTCGGCTCCATGAACTTCCAAGATATCTTCATCCACTAATTGTGGCCTCTTGCGTGGACTAATTAAGTTGCTGCACCATAGGCAGCTCTGCATTCACTACCTTTTGCCTCAAGCTGTTGAATTTCCCCTTTGCCAAAAACCATATGTCTATCTCTGACTTTCTTTTTCAGCCACTCATTTAAACTTGAACATTTGAATTAGTTTTTGGTCTTCTGCCCATACTGAGCCCTTATGTGGCTCAGTATGTAACTTTGATTATTAATATGGAAGTGCCTTATGATGCCCTTTTACATAAAGATATGCAAATTAAAGATGTTTGGGATTCATGTAAGCTCTGATGCCAGTTATTCATAAGCTAATACCATTTTAACACTTAAAAGTTAAAATGTTTCAAAATCCAAACAGCAATAAAGCATTCATTACATAATTGAAATTTGTATTATAGATCCACATACAATAGAATATAAATATGAAAGTGTTTTTAAAGCACACTGCAACAATGTTATTTAATAGGCTTGCTTGCCCGTTACTTTGGACGTCTTCAGGTTGTGCATCTTAGCCAGGAATTATTGAATGCACAATTGAAGGTCTTGCATTGGATGATGTTGGGACCCGAAACGTCGAATTTCCTGTTCCTTGGATGCTGCCTGACCTGCTGCGCTTTAACCAGCAACACATTTTCAGACCTGAGTTGTTTTGCAGCTTTCAGTTTCTAGTGAATTTTTACGGTGGGAAGAAGTCCATGGTCCAGAGAAGGAAACCAATGTGATTGGAGGGCAAAGGTAAGGCTGGCTGCCCCTTGTGTTTCATGCCAATGTAGAGCATAATCTTGGATGAAGGGGAGCTTTACACAGACCTCACATTTGTTCAGTTCAGTTCAGTCCGGTCTTTTTGATGCAAAGTCGCATGTTGCATCAAGCTTCAGGGATTTTTCTTTCTTGAAAGTATACTTTTATCTTGAACTCTTGAAAATTCCATGACAAGTTGAATACCTACATGAATGGCTCATATTTATTTGTTACAGGAATTTTCTTAGATTGCAGACATAAGAAACTTCAGCTTTTTATCTTGTAACTGTGTATTCATTGTTTATGACCTCAATTGGAGTTTGGAAACAGCTGCCAAATTTTGTTTTTAGATGGAGCACTGGCTAATGATTTAAAATGAAACACTCCCTAATTTTTCTTTCTATTTTCTTTCTGATCCCACAAATGTAACCTGATTTAGGACCACCTAATATAGATTGTTGTTAGTTCAGTACATGTTGTGTGCTTTTTGTGAACTTGTTTTGTATCATTTGCATAGAGAGTAGGAGCAGATCATTTGGCCCTTTTGAGCTTGTTCTAACATATCACTATGTTCACAACTGATCCTGTATCGCAATGCAATATCCCAGCATTTTCCCTCATACGTGTTGATGCCTTTTAATATCTATAAGTTTAATTATCTCTTCCTTGACCACACTCAGTGATTTGACCTACACTGCCTTCTGTGTTGGACAATTCCATTGGATCACTACCATAGAGTTCGGAAAACATTTAGAAGGATATTAGATTAGATTACAGTGTGGAAACAGGCCCTTCGGCCCAACAAGTCCGCACCGACCTGCCGAAGCGCAACCTATCCAGACCCTTCACCTACATTTACCCCTTCACCTAACACTACAGGCAATTTGTCATGGCCAATTCACCTAACCTGCACATTTTTTGACTGTGGGAGGAAACCGGAGCACCCGGAGAAAACCCACGCAGACATGGGGAGAATGTGCAAACTCCACACAGGCAGTTGCCTGAGGGGGGAATTGAACCTGGGTCTCTGGCTAACCACTGTGCCACCGTGCCGCCCTAGAATTGAAGGGTTTGAACTATAGGGAAAGGCTGAATAGGCTAGAGCTGTTTTCCCCGGAGCATCGGAGGCTGAGGGTTGACCTTGTAGAGGTTTATAAAATCATGAGGGGCATGGATAAGATAGGCAAGGTCTTTTCCCTGGGGTGGGTGAATCCAGAAGCTGAGGGCATAGGTTTAGGGTGAGAGTGGAAAGATATAAAAGAAACTTAAGGGGCAACTTTTTCAAACAGAGAATGGTGTGTGCATGGAATGAACTTCCAGAGGATGGGGTGAAGGCTGGTACAATGCAACATTTAAAAGGCATCTGGATGTGAATATGAACGGGCAGGGTTTAGAGGGATATGGGCCAAGTGCTGGCAAATGGGACGAGATTAATTTAAGATATCTGGTCGGCATGGGCGAGCTGGACCAAACTGTCTGTTTCCATGCTGTACAACTCTATGACTTGATGAGTCTATTTCAGTATTTGAAATGTCTCCGCAATTCCTGTAACTCTAGCCCCTGGTTTCTGACTCCTGAACTATGGACAACATTCTCCCAACACCTTGTCTGTCCCACCCTGTTAGAATTTTAAGTTTAAGTCAGATCCCCTCTTATCCTTTTAAACTCTGGCGATACATGCCTGATCCAACCAGACTGTGTCTTTCTAGCATAGTGTACCATCTCTGATATCAGCTTGCATTCCGTCAATGCAAGATCAGAATTGAATACACCATTCCAGAAGTTATCCCATCAAAGCCTTATTTAATACAGTAAGACCTCCCTTCCTTTGAACTCAAATCCTCTTGCAATGTTGGCCAGATTACCATTTTACTTTCATAATTGCTTGCTGCATTTGCCTTTCTACTTTCTAACATAATGTAATGGGCTACAACGTGTAGTCAACAGAATTACAAATAATGGTACATCCCTACATGAGGAGCTCAAAGCATTAGATACTCAATTGGAACAGAAGATCAGTGAAACAATATCCACCTATTCCAACGGCCTCGTATGCACCCACCATCACTATTGCAGACGTTAAATCGGCCTTTTCAAGAGTAATCTCGGAGAAAGCGAGTGGTCCAGAATGGAGTTCTGGCTTTGCAGTCATATCCTGTAATATTTACAGACATCTTTAACATCTCCTTACTATGTTCTGAAGCTGCCATCTGTTTCAAGAAGATCCCCGTCATCCTAGTACCAAAGAAATATTATGCAGCGTACATCAATGACTACTGTCTGGTGGCCCTGACCTCCATAACTGTGAAGTTCTTAGAAACGGTAGGCATGGCACACATCAATTCTAGCCTCCCAGTCTGCCCTTGGTCCTTTGCAGTTTGCCTACCTGTGCAACAGATCCACAACAGAAGCCATTTCTCTGGCCCTGCACTCATCCCTGGAATATCTGGATAACAAGGATACCTACAGTGGCTCAGTGGTTACCACTGCTGCTTTCCAGTGCCAGGGACGAGGGTTCGATTCCAGCCTCTGGTGACTGTGTAGACTTTGTACATTCTCCCATTGTCTGCGTGGGTTTCCTCCTGGTGCTCTAGTTTCTTCCCACAATCCAAAGATGTGCAGGTCGGGTGAATTGTGTTCAGGGATGTGTAGGTTAGGGATAAGTTACTGATTTGAGAGTTGAAGTGGACTTATTGAGCTAAATGGCGTGTTTCCATACTGTAGGGACTCTATGATTCTATGTCATGCTCCTACTTATTGACTACAGTTCCGCCTTTAACATTGTAATTCCAAATAAACTCTTCTTTAAACTCAGAAACCGAGGTTTGGGCTACCCCTTCTGTAACTGAATCCTCAACTTCCTGACCCATAGACCGCAATCAGTAAGAATAGGCGACAACACCTCCTCCACCAAAGTTCTCAGCACCGGCGCCCAGTAAGGCAATGTAATCAACCCTCTACTAGACTTGTTATACACACAACTGTGTGGCCAAATTCTGCCCTGACTCCATTCATAAGTTGGCTGATGATACCATCATTGTAGATTGGAACAGTGACGAGACAGTACAGGAAATAGATTGAGTGCTTAGTGGCATGAAGCAATGGCAACCATCTCTCCATCAATGTCAGCAAAATGAAGCTGGCCATTGACTTTAGGAAGCAGAGTGGAGGGCAAGTCTCTGTCTGCATCAGTGGTGCTGATATGGTCGAGAGTATAAGGTTTCTGCGAATGATAAGAAATTCGACGTTTTGGGCATAAGCCCTTCATCAGGAATGAGGAAAGTGTGTCCAGCAGGCTAAGATAAAAGGTGGGGAGGGGGGATGGAGATGTGATAGGTGGAAGGACGTCAAGGTGAGGGTGATAGGCCGGAGTGGGGTGGGGACGGAGAGGTCAGGAAGAAAATTGCAGGTTAGGAGGGCGTTGCTGAGTTCGAGGGAATCGACTGAGACAAGGTGGGGAGAGGGGAAATGAGGAAACTGGAGAAACCTGAGTTCATCCCTTGTGGTTGGAGGGTTCCCAGGCTGAAGATGAGGCGCTCTTCCTCCAACCGTCGTGTTGTTATGTTCTCACTCCACCAAGGACATGCAGGTCCTTGGACTCCTCCATCGCCAGAACATAACAACACGACGGTTGGAGGAAGAGCGCCTCATCTTCCGCCTGGGAACCCTCCAACCACAAGGGATGAACTCCGATATCTCCAGTTTCCTCATTTCCCCTCCCCCCACCTTGTCTCAGTCGATTCCCTCGAACTCAGCACCGCCCTCCTAACCTGCAATTTTCTTCCTGACCTCTCCGGCCTATCACCCTCACCTTGACGTCCTTCCACCTATCACGTCTCCATCGCCCCTCCCCCAAGTCCCTCCTCCCTACCTTTTATCTTAGCCTGCTGGACACACTTTCCTCATTCCTGATGAAGGGCTCTGGCCCGAAACGTCGAATTTCCTGTGTCTTGAATGCTGCCTGACCTGCTGCGCTTTAACCAGCAACACATTTTCAACTCTGATTTCCAGCATCTGCAGACCTCACTTTTTACTTCTGCGAGTGATGCCTACCAACAATCTGTCCTGGTCCACCAAGATCGATGCGATGGTCAAGAAAGCATAACAATGTCTATTGCCTCAAGAAGCTAAGGAAATTTGACATGTCCACAAGGACTCTTGCCACTTTTACAGATGTGCCATAGGCTGCTTTCTATCTGGATGTTTCACAGTGTGGTATAGCAATTACTCTTCCCAAGAAACTATAGAGAGTTGTAAACAAAGCCCAGTTCATTATACAAAGCAGCCTTCCATCCATTGACTCCATCTAACTTGCCCACTGACTCAGGAATGCAACCGACATAATCAAAGACCCTTTCCAACCTGGTTTTATGCTCTTCCTCTCTCTCTTCTGTCAGCTAAAAAAGATAAAAGTTTGAATGCACGTATGGACAGAAGATTCAATAACAGCTTCTTCCCTGCTGTTATCAGACTTTTGAACTTCTCAAATCTCTGTCTCTCTCTCTCTTAGAGGGCGGCACAGTGGTTAGCACTGCTGCCCCACACCGCCAGAGACCCAGGTTCAATTCCCGCCTCAGGCAACTCTCTGCGTGGGTATCCTCTGGGTGCTCCGGTTTCCTCCCACAGTCCAAAAATGTGCAGGTTAGGTGAATTGGCCAGGCTAAATTACCCCTAGTGTTAGGTGTAGGGGAACGGGTCTGGGTGGGTTATGCTTCGGCGGGACGGTGTGGACTTGTTGGGCCAAAGGGCCTGATTCCACACTGCCAGTAATCTAGTAATCTAATCTCTCTTCCCCACCTTCTCTGTGACTGTATCTTTGTTCTATTACCCTGATGCTCTTTGTACATACGATCTGTCTGTATTGCACACAAAATGACACTTTTCATTGTTCTTATATGTGACAACAATAAGTCAATCAATTCTTTGGTGTACAAGGAAACCCTGAGCCCTTTGAAAATCCACATTTTCCAATGTGACACCATTAAATCATGCACTGCCTTTCTTTGCACATCAAAGTGTGTAAGTTTGTGTTTAGCTATGTTGTATTGCACCTGCCAGGTGTTTACCCACTCACTCAACTTGTCTAAACCACCTTGAAGCTCCTTGCATCCTCACGATTTACAATCCCAACCAGTTATTGTCATCAAACTAGGAAATGTTGCATTGGTTCCCTTGTCCAGGTCCTTACCCCGAAGTTACTACTACCAGTCAGAGGAAGAACATTTATTCCCACACATTGTTTCATTTCTACCAATTCTCAATTGATGCCAACATATTAACCCCTATCCTGTGAGCTTTAATTTTGCTCTCTCATAAATTCCAACTGAAAGCTAACTAGTGAGGTTACATTTGTGGTTGTTTGCTGACACTGATGCATGTACTACTTTAAATTGCATGTGTACAGATTGAAGGGTGGGGAGAAGACATCAAATGGGAGTGTGGGTTGAGAAGACATCGGATGGGAGGTCGGGGAGGGAAGAGATTGAACAGGAGTGGAGCGAGAGTGAAATTGAGGAGAATGCGGAAGAAAGAAGAGGAGAGAGGCACTTGGCTTCTGGATTATTCTTGTGAAGTGTCTCATGATGATATCAGTGCTTGGAACCAGACTTTCCCAAGTGAGCATGCATGTGTAGTTGGCTGCAGTTGTCAGGTCAGCAAGCACTTGACATTTATCATCCTCCAATCTGTAGGAAGTGCTCCAGTTTGTAGAATTTTGGAAGATGATCACTATTTCTAGGACTGCTTTTGGTATTCCAGATGTAGATTATCGTTAATTTCCTTAGCATTATTTCATCTATTCCTTAAGTTTTAAAGTCCAAAAAATGAGAAGCATGATACAAAGGATAAAGAGCAAGGATCAGTGCAGGGTCCATTATTTTTCATCACTTATTTAAATGATTTCATGTAGCCGTAAGAGGTACAGTTAGTAAGTTTGCAGATGACACCAAAATTGGAGGTCCAGTGCACAGCGAAGAAGGTTACCTCGGATTACAATGGAATCTTGATCAGAAGGGCCAATGGGCTGAGAAGTGGCAGATGGAGTTTAATTTAGAAAAACATGAGGTGCTGCATTTTGGGAAAGCAAATCTTAGCAGGACTTATACTCTTAATGGTAAGGTCGTAGGAAGAGACCTTGGAGTGCAGGTTCATAGCTCCTTGAAAGTGGAGTCGCAGGTGGATAGGATAGTGAAAAGTGTTTGGTATGCTTTTGTTTACTGGTCAGAGTGTTGACTACAGGAGTTGGGAGGTCATGTTGCGGCTGTACGTGATGTTGTTTAGGCCACTGTTGAGTAAAAAGTGAGGTCTGCAGATGCTGGGGATCAGAGCTGAAAATGTGTTGCTAGTTAAAGCGCAGCAGGTCAGGCAGCATCCAAGGAACAGGAAATTTGACGTTTCGGGCACAAGTCCTTCATCAGGAAAGGCCACTGTTGGAATATCATGTGCAATTCTGGTCTCCTTCCTAGCGGAAAGATGTTATGAAACTTGAAAGGGTTCAGAAAAGATTTACAAAGATGTTGCCTGGGTTAGAGAATTTGAGCTATAGGGAGAGGCTGAACAGGCTGGGGCTGTTTTCCTTGGAGCGCTGGAGGCTGAGGGGTGGCTTTATAGGGGTTTATAAAATCATGAGGGGCATGGATAGGATAAATAGACAAAGTCTTTTCCCTAGGGTGGGGGAGTCCAGAAGTAGAGGGCATAAGTTTAGGGTGAGGGGGGAAAGATATTTGTGGGGGGCACGGTGGCACAGTGGTTAGCACTGCTGCCTCACAGCGCCAGAGACCCAGGTTCAATTCCCGCCTCAGGCGACTGAATTTGTGGAGTTTGCACATTCTCCCGTGTCTAAGTGGGTTTCCTCCGGGTGCTCTTGGTTTCCTCCCACAGTCCAAAAATGTGCAGGTTAGGTGAATTGGCCAAGCTAAATTGCCTGTGTGTTAGGCGAAGGGGTTAATGTAGGAGGGGAATGGGTGTGAGTGGGTTGCGCTTCGGCGGATCGATGTGGACTTGTTGGCCCGAAGGGCCTGTTTCCACACTAAGTAATCTAATCTAATATAAAAGAGACCTAAGGGGCAACATTTTCATGCAGAGGGTGGTACGTGTATGAAATAAGCTCTCAGAGAAAGTGGTGGAGGCTGGTACACTGACAAAATTTAAAAGGCATTTGGATGGGTATATGAATAGGAAGAGTTTGGAGGAATGTGGGCTGGGTGCTGGCAGGTGGGACTCGATTGGGTTGGGATATCTGGTCAACGTGGGTGGGTTGAACTGAAGGGTCTGTTTCTGTGCTGTATATCTCTGACTCTGTGTGGACTGACTGAACAAGTTCTGATGGTTTTCTTTGGAGGAGATGTCTGAGGAGATTTGTTGGACCTATTTGAAATTGTGGGGTTTAGGCAAGAATAAATAGGGGAAAATGGGTAAGATTAAGAGCAAAAGGGGACTGATAATTGGCAAAAGAAGTTTTCACACAATGAGTGGTGATGATCTGGATTGCTGTGCTTGAGTACGCTACAATCTAACCATTCAAAAGAGCATTGAAGTATTAACTGTAAAGGCAGAATATGCAAGGCTATGAGGAGAAGGTTAGGGAGTGATACTTTGAATTACATCATTGGAAAGTTAGCACAAACATGATAAGCTGAAAATCAGTCTTTATGATGTAACCATTCTAAGATTTTAACATTTCTAGTCTAGAGGTTAAACCATGTCCTTTGGTATGTATGCGTAATTTTAATACAGTGTACAATGTTGAGATTTAAATGATATTTTTAATCAACTTGTTGAGATATTTTATAACACACCTGTGGAGCAGGTGTGACTTGAAATTGGGGACTTTCTGACCCAGAGAGGTTAGGATACTACTATGCTGTCACCAGAACCCAAAAATGTGAAATATGTTCGAAGATTGAGGAGCAAAAAGTCTCATTTACATGCACCTTTCCCAACCACCAAATGTCTCAAAATATTATTCTGCCAATGAAATGTTTTTTGATGAGTTGTAACTTTTGCAGTGTAGGAAACGGCAGTCAATTTGTAAACAAGTTTCTACAAACAACGGCATAAAAATGATCAGATAATGTAATCTTAGTGTTGTTTGATTGAGAGATAAATATTGGCCAAAGCACTAGGGATGTCAGCTTCATCTGGGAGTCGTGTTACAGGATCTTTTGCATTCACCTGAGTAGCTGAATGGTACCTTAACTTAAGACCTTATTCAAAAATGGCAGCTCCAGTAGGCCAGTTCTCCTCAGGATTGAAGCGTCAGTGAGATTGTTGTGCACAAGTCTTGGAGTGGAAATTGAATCCACAACTTTTGGTGCTGACAAAAGAATGCGACCAGTTAAACCACAGCTGAAACTTGCTAACACTAATTGCCACTATATCGGTACTATTGAACAGCAGTCAGGTGAGCTAACAAGTTGTAATAAGATGCAGATTTGCGCATCTGAATCATCATTTTGATCGTTCTAATATTTTACTCCCTTTTCAAATATTTTCAAGTCATTGACTGTTTATCTTGACGGTATTTTTAAGAGTTAATCACAAATCTTGTTTCACATGGCAATTGGATAGCTTAGTGGGATTTCATATTAACTGTAGTATATGCTGTATGTTATTAGTGAACAGTCCAGGTGTCCAGTGCTATTTTGCTTTGTTTTATTGTTTCCACCTATATATACTTCTGTTCCTATTGGATGTGATGGTTTGCTTTTGGCATAATATTGAACTTAACCAAGTACTGATCTAATTTGAATAGTATGTGTTCTGGTTCGGAACACAATTTCCCTTCAGCTGTTTGAATCAAACTCCTCCGATATTGCACTTGCAGATGAAAAGTGAACTTCCCTCCTCTCTGCTCCAAATTTGCTTGACCCTCAAAAGCAAAATCTCCTTTTGTAATTGGGAAGTTGATTTTTACAGAATTATAATGATACAAAAAAAGGCCATTTGACCCATTGTGTCTGCATGAGTGGCTTCACAGTAACTATCCTGTAACCATTGAGATTGAAATTATGCATTGGTAGTTCAAATCTATGCTTGCAGCTAAGTGGCACAGGATCGTTAACTGATTTCATTGAGTACTCTTGCAGGGAGTAGAGAAAAAAAGATTTTCAGTTCAGCGAGTTTTGTTGACATCCATTGCCTGCGTCCTTCCATCTGTGGAAAGTGTCCAAAGAGCAACTATGTATTTCAGATAATGTCTGAATGATGCATCTTTTGCTGAAGAAACCATTCTTCTGCTGTAAGTGCTCTACAAGAAACGGAGGTGATATTGTGGGTTGTTGTTTGAGGTGTTGGCATCACTAGTGCTGAGCAACTGTCACTACTGGTCATCCTGGTACAAGCCACTCTACAGGAGATGTTACTATTTTCCTCTGTTCTTCAGTTGTCAGTTCTTCTACTTGGGCATCACCTCATGGCATGCTTGCAAGCATTCTTGATGTTAAGTCTGGGTATTCATATAAATGTACAACTCTGCCTCCCTCATTATACTGCAGTCCCTGTTAATGAGTGCCATCAAACTTGGGACATACTGTTTTTGACTGAACTTGTGCATTTGTGACTTTGTGCTCCTAGAATGTACCCATAATGTGCTGCAAGCAATGAAGATTGAAATTGTTGACCTTCTTTTCTTGATAACTGTAAGTGTCCATGTTTCAAGGTGTTGCAAACAGGCTATCGACTCAGCCATAAGGGTGAGTGTGCAATTATTTTGTGAGATTTGTAAAGTAGCCAAACATGGAAGCTGCCTTCTCTGTGCATGTATTGAATAGTGCCTCAAGAGATGGTCGCCTTTATGTCATTGTGGTTTTGGGGAGGCAGAATTTGCTAATTGTTTCCAGTGGGATGTCATTCTGTATGATCAGAGGCTGAGGCATAGTACCCTGTCCACTATTGTCTTGATCCTTATAATCTGAAAAAACAGTTGATACGTTATTGCAGAGTACCTGCATTCTGGCACAACAACAGCATAGAGGAGTGGACTGATCAGGATGTGATATGCCTTTGCTCTTTGGCGATATTTTTGGTTGGAATACAGTGATCATTTGTTGTCTGACCTGTCTATCTTCTTTTCCACCTATCCACTCCACCCTCTCTTCCCTGATCTATCACCTTCATCTCCTCCCCCACTCACCCAATGTACTTTGTGCTACTGTCTTCCCACCCCACCCTCCTCTAGCTTATCTCTCCATGCTTCCAGCTCACTGCCTTTATTCCTGATGAAGTGCTTTTGCCCGAAACATCGATTTCGCTGCTCGTTGGATGCTGCCTGAACTGCTGTGCTCTTCCAGCACCACTGATCCAGAATCTGGTTTCCAGCATCTGCAGTCATTGATTTTACCTATCTTAGCACCCTACCCCTAGCTTCCTTAAATATAACCAATGTATTTTCTTGGAGGAGAAAGTGAGGTCTGCAGATGCTGGAGTATCAGAGCTGAAAATGTGTTGTTGGAAAAGCGCAGCAGGTCAGATAGCATCCAAGGAACAGGAAATTCAACGTTTCGGGCATAAGCCCTTCATCAGGAATGACATTCCAGCAACATATTTTCAGCTCTAATGTATTTTCTTGGCCTTGATATGTCAGTTTCCGTTTGAACTGTAAAGCCAGTAATTGGAAGAATAATCTTCCAAGACTGGTAAAGTCTTCACTTTTACTTTCCTTTCTTGTTAGGCTCCCAACATTGCCATCCCATAAAATTTACTCTCTGATCAAGGTGACAACTACTCACTAATGTGTTTCCATGCCAATTCTAAATTCTTTGATTCAGAATTTCATGTAAACTTGTGTCCAAAACAGCATTATTTTGCACTGGGAATAACATTGAAACAAATGGGCAGCATGGTGCCTCAGTGATTAGCACTGCCTCACAGCGCCAGGGACACAGGTTCACTTTCATCCTCTGGTGACTTTGTGTGGGGCTTGCAAACACCATGTGTTTGAGTGGGTTTCCTCCAGGTACTCTGGTTTCCTCCCTTAGTACATAGATCTGAAAGTTAGGGGATTGGCTGTGCTAAATTGCCCATAGTGTCCATGGATGTGCAGGCTAGGTGGATTAGCTATGGGAAATGCAAGCCTATGGGCATAGGCAGACGTGTGGGTCTGGGTGGGATGCTCTTTTGAGGTTCGGTATGGACTGGACGAGCCAAAAGGCTTGCTTCCGCACTAGGGATTCTATGATAAACAGTCACTGATGAGGAGTAAATTGAGTAGCAACTCTTACCATCTACAAAAATGGTGCTCTAACTCCATCACATGGGGCACGGGAGCTCCCCAGGGCTGTATGCTCAGTGCACTGCTATTCACCTTGCAGACACAACTGTGCAGCGATGCACAGGTCAAATAATATCATCAAGTTTGCTGACACGACTGTAGTGGGTCTCATCAGCAAGAATGATGAGTCAGCATATAGGTGGTGCAGCAGCTAAAGGACTCTGAATGTCAACAAGATGAAAGAGATGGTTGTTGACTTCAGGAGGGCATGGAGCAACCACTCTCTGCTGAACATTGGCACCCCCGTGGAGATCATGAAGAGCACCAAATTTCTTGGCATGCTCCTGGCGGAGAATCTCACCTGAACCCTCAACACCAGCTCTGTAGCCAAGAAAGCTCAGCAGAGTCTCTACTTTCTGCGCAGACTGAGCAAAGCCCAGCCCCCAACCTCACCACATTCTACAGAGGGTTCATTGAGAGTACCCTGAGCTGCTGCATCACTGCCTGGTTTGGGAAGTGCACCATCTTAGATCATAAGACCCTACAGTGGATGGTGAGGACAGCTGAGAAGATCATTGAGGTCTATCTTCCCTCCTTTACAGACGTTCACTCCACATTTATCTGAAAGGCTAAGAGCAGTGTGGAAGACCCCACACACCCCTCATTCAAGCTCTATTCCCTCCTGCCATCTGGCAGAAGATACTGGAGCTTATAGTCTTTCACGGCCAGACTGTGCAACAGTTTCTTCTCCTTAACACAATATAATCGGACTCTTCCTATCTGAAATTCTTTCCAATTGCTGGTAGGAAAATGTCTATCATCCATCATTCTCCTGTTGCACTGCAACTTGCATGTTTGCACTCCTTAGGCACTTCATGCCTTATACGATTGTGTATTTTGTGCTGTCAATGTACTGAAGGAATGCGGTCTCATTTTTACTGTATCAGTTGTATATGGTAGAAATGACAAAAGCTGCTCTACTCTGGTAGAGTACTCACGACTGACAAAATGACAAAAGTTGCTCACCAAGAGAGTTAACATGCCATGCTTCTCCACTAATTACCTAAGGTAGGGGGAGTCATCCAACAAGAATAAAAGTGCTTCAGCTTTTCATGCAGAAAGGAAATTGGCAATTATGCCATAATCATAGATGTATTTCTCTCCTCTCCATTGTAGGCAATAACTTGTCAATTTCCTTTAAAACTGCTTACTGCAACATCTTTATCAGGATTTGCTGCCAGAGAATCTGTGCAATTTCAGCAAAAGTCATGGGATCACTGATCTGCTGTTTTGATTTAGACACTCCAGGCAAAATGCCAAGAACAATACATGAACATTAACACCACTTGTTGACCTGGCCAAGGTCTTTGATGCAGTCAGTTGTGAGGGGCCTTTGGGAATAATTTACTTCCCCTGAAATTTCTCCACAATGGTTGATAGTTCCATGAGCCATGGATGATATTGAGTTTCCTCATCCATTCCCAATCACTAATGGAGTTAAACAGAACTGGCTGCTAATGTTAGTCCTCTTCATGTTTTTCCCTGCCATGCTCTGTCTTTTTGATGCCAAGATCTCACAATCTGATATTGTGTGGATGGAACATAGTTCAATCTCTGATTACTTCAGGCAAATATCAAGATCTCCAAAGGCATACTTTGATTTCCTGTTTAGTAATGACTAGCTTGCATTTAAAAGTGGACATGCAATATGGCATGAACAGGTTTTCAGTCCATGGTCGGAATCTGTCAGCAGTGGATAGGATTGCACATCTCAGCAACACATTCTTGATCTGTCTAATGTTGATGACAAGGCATGCAAGAATTGCCAAAGCAATTGTACCCTCTAACAGACTTCAAATATCAGACTGGGAATGAAGCTAAGCAAGTCTGACTCCAAAGCTGAAAGTTTATAGAATAGTAGCCCTGAATATGGTGCTGTACACAGGGAAGGTGTCTACCAGTATTGTCAAATAAACCTCAACCATTTTTACTTCAGTTGCCTTCAGATGACAGACACTGTGAAGCTCATCTGAGCTGGATTAGACATCCACTCTGGAAGAGTGTCACAGTTCAGTTGAGTTGGTCATATTAACAAGAATGACTGACCCTTGCTTACCAAATCGTATCTTCTGCCATAAGTTTGAGTTTCTGGTGTGCTGTTCTGTCAGTTTAAAGCAAAGTGCTACAAGAATGTTCTGAAGGCTTCAGTTTAGAATTTGATATTTACTCATTCTGGATGGCTGCACCTGGCGCAACCAAATAAAAACATTATTGCAGCCCCCCCCCCCCCCGTTGAAGGACATGCACAAAAAAATGCAAGGAAAGGAAATCCTGAGCCAGCAGCTCACCCAATACTCAATTGTCATTAGTATTTTACTTAATTTGCAGCAGAATCTACGAGGCACAGATTAGCCTTAACAATTATCTGTGTGTGTTCCGAATATGTCAGATGACAAACATGGTCACTTTCATCTCAAGACAAACCAGAGTCCTTTTGAAAACTGTCAGAAAAGATTAGAGCTTGTCCTTCAGGTGTTTGAATTTTATAGCTTGATAAATCTTAATTACTTTCAAGTAACCCCTAGCACTGTTACTTTTACAAGTCTTATTCTTTCAGGTAAGAATTATTGTTGGAGTTGTTACTTGCTTTTTTCTTAATCTCATTTTGCCTTCTATTGCTCTTTCTGTACATGTTACAGGTGAGTTAAATATTCAAACTTTCTGTTTGAATATCCCTTTAAGGATTCATCAGGTGATAACTTTGGTGATAACTCTAGGAAGCTGTATGTATAACAAATGATGCTTTTTTTTCTGCTGACAGCAAGATCCAGATTCATGCACTTTAGAAACTAGCTTGAAATGTTGTGCTTAGTATGTAATTTTATGTGCATAACATTCATATTTGAAACATTTGACTTGAGTCGGTTAAAAACTACAGGATACAAGTAATGTGAGCTTCACAGTAGTATTGTTGCTTGATGAACTTCTTAAATATATTGTTGGCTCCCCTTGATTGGCGAATGGCATCTACTCAGGGTTGTAAGCTTCACCTGTGGATCTTCGAGTGATTAGAACAGGCTAGTTCTCAACTCACAGATCTTTGGGCATGTGGGGCAGAATGTTCCAGGAGGTAGTGGGATCCAGAGTGTAAGATCTGCTGAGTGTCCTTTCCTGTGTCAGCACTCTGCCTCATGAAAGCTTTCAGACTGAATAAGTTGTTGCCGTTTTGGATGATTAATTGCAAGCTCCTCCTAGTCATTAATGTTGATGTTGCTGTGTTTTGATGAGAGCTTGAATGTCTTTGTACCATTTTCTTTGTCTTCGAGAAGTTTTAACCACTTGTAAGGAAAAAAAGCAATGTAATGGGGCAAATTCTTGGCATGTTTTGCTATCTGAACACTGTCTAGGTCGTCATAATTGATTTTCCAGTAGTTTTATCTGACTATTTGTGCACTTGGCTTCAGCAAGAACACTGACATTTTACTCAATAGCTTCCCATTGATTCAGGAGCTGAAGCATGGCACCCTGTCCCATGACCACTGTTGTCTTGACATTTAGAGTCTGAGGAAACAACAGGTGATAGACATGAGTGCTATGGGTGACTAGCACAACAGCATAGAGGAGTGCATTGATTGGGATGAAGAATATGGCGGAAGCATTGCACTCTTGGGTATTAATGCACAGTGTTGCTGTATTAGATAAATGTGATAATGACAACTGCTCTGTAAATTGTGACTAGTTGACTTGCTGTCATCAAACACTTTATGCCATATTTTGTAGGAAGGCGGGTTGGCACAGTTGATCCAGTATTGTATGTCCATGTCAGTTGGTACCTTTTTTTTGAGAAAAATAGTTGCTAAGGTATGGGAAGTGCTCAACATAATCCAGTGATTCTCTTTCAACACATAGATGATTTGACCGATCAGGTCTGGGTTAACATTGAGTTTTTTTTTAAGCAACATTTAAGTGTAGGCCAAGTCTCTTGTCAACATAATTGAAACTGTTGAAAGTGCATTGCAAATCTGGTGTAGAGTGGGCAACAACAATGCAGTCTTCCACACATTTTTGTTTTCAGCAGTCTACTTAGTTTTGACATGGAGGTGACTGAGGTCAGAGATTTCCATCAAGGCAGTTTTTAATAATCTATTTCAGGATTTCCCACTTAAGACAGTTGTAATCATGTCATCATGGAACAGTTGTGGATACTTAAAACAAGGAGTTAGTAGGGCTAAAAGGGACCATGAAATGTCCTTGGCGAACAGGATTAAGGAAAATCCCAAGGTGTTTTATAAAAGATAGGTCCATTCAAGGACAAAGGAGGCAATATATGCATGGAGCCAGAGCAAATGGGTGAGGCCCTTAACAAATACTTTGCATCAGTATTCACAAAGAAAAAGAACATGGTAAATAGTGAGTCTAGGGAGAGATACGTTGATATTTTTAGGGCATGTTGATCATAAAAAATAGTGTTGGGTGTTTTGAAAAGCATTAAGGTAGACAAGTCCCCAGGACCCAATGAGATTGATCCCAGAATACTGTGTAAGAGGTAAGAGAGGAAACTGCTGGGACTTCATACGAATCTTTGCCTATGGCTAAAGAGGATACAATGTTCCAGAGAATTGGAGAAGAACTGTGTTGATCCTTTGTTTAGGAAAGGCAACAGGGATAATCTGGGAAAATATAGGCCAGTGAGCCTTGCGTCAGTGGTAGGGAAAGTACTGGAGAAGCTTCTTAGAGAATTTACTCACATTCGGAAAAATATGGTCTTATTGTTGTAGGTTTTCTGGCTTTATGTGGGGAAGGCATGTCTCTCAAACTTGATTGTGTGTTTTGAGGAGGTGATATAAATGGATGGCAGGGTGATGGATGTTGTTTACATGGACTTCAGCAAGGCCTTTGACAAGGTCTGTCAAGGCAGGCTGATACAAAAGGTGAAGTCACCTGTGATCCGCTGTGAGTAGGTAAGATGGATGCAAAACTGCTTAGTTATAGAAGACTGAGTGTAGCGGTGTAAAGGGTATTTTTCTGACTGGAGATCAGTGATCAGTAGTGTTCCATAGAGATAAAGCTGCGACCTCTGTTGTTTGCAATGTATATAAATAATTTTGAGGAGAATGTGGGTGGTCTGATTAGTACACTTGTGGATGACATAGATTGGGAGAGCTGTGGATAGTGAGGAGGATTGCTGGTGGAAACAACAGAATGTACATAAGATATCGATAGGATGGAGAAAAGACAGCGTTGTTTAATCCGGATAAATGCAAAGTGATGCATTTTGGAAGGTCTAATGCAGGACGGAAGTGAACAGTAAATGGCAGAATCCTAAGAAACATTAACATAAGGAGAGATTTGGGCATACAGTTCCACAGTTCTCAGAAAGAGGCAACATGTGGATAAGATGTTCAAGAAGGCATATAGTGTGCTCGCCTTTATTGTTCAGAGCATCGAATATAAAAATAAGCAAGTTGTGTAGCTGCTCTGAACTAGTTAGGCTACATTTAGAAACTTATACAGTTCTGGTTGCGACACTACCCAAAGAAAGCGTAGGTTTTGGAGAGGGTACAGAAATGGTTTACCAGGATGTTGTCTGGTTTGGAACTTATTAGCTATGAGGGGAGATTAGACAAACTTGGTTTGTTTTCACTTGAATGCTGGAGGGGTATGAATAGAATGGATAGTTAGTCTTTTTCCCAGGATAGAAATGCCAATTACTGGGGCCATGGGTTGAAGGAAAAGAGGGAAAGTTTTTAATGGAGATAAGAGGCAAGTTTTACTTTAACCCAGAGGGTGATAAGTACCTGGAAGGTTCTGCTAAAGGAGACAGTGGAAGCAGTTAGAATGGCAACATTTAAGAGGCACCTGATTGACGTATGAATAGGCGGGGAATAGAGGGATATGGGCCGCCTCGAGGCAAGGGATTTGTGATTGAGAAAGGTGTCTGATGTCTGGGCAGCCTTCGTGAGCCGAAGTGCCTGTACCTGTGCTGTACTGTTCTTGGTTCTTTGATTAGATGAAGGTTCATGAATACCAGATCTTCAAAGAATGATCTGTAAAGCCTGAACTTGCTGAATCGAAGTGTTTGGCCAGGTCAAATGCAGTGAAGAGTTCCTTCTGGTGTTGTAAGTATGTTCCTTGTATTTGGCTGAGGAAGGCAGATATATCCGATGTTGCTCTGGAAGTACTTAAAGGCACATTATCTCAGGCAGGATTTTCTTAGCCATAGGAAGGGGGAATTTCAGGTAAATGTGTGTCATGACTTTGCTTGCTATGGCAAACTGGGAAGTCCCTTCATTGTTTTCCATCATATGATTCTCCTTGAAGGTAGTTATAATATTGTACTCCTGTACTTCTTTCACCTCCCCAATCCTCTTAAATACATCAGTTTGAATTTTGCAGGAGGAATAGCAAAATAGCTTGACTATTGATTGTTAAAATAATGAAAGCAAGCTGGTGACTTAGAGGAGCGATAATATAATCAATTCAGTCATAGAGATGTACACCTCAGAAACACCCTTCAGTCCAACTCGTCCATGCTGACCAGATATGCACACAACCACTCTCTGTGTGGAAAAAGTTGCCCCTTGGGTCCCTTTTTAAATCTTTCCACACTCATCCTAAATATATGCCCTTGAGTGTTGGACTCCCTTACCTGAAGGAAAAGACCTTGTCCATGCCCCTCATGATTTTATAAACCACTAAGGTCACTCCTTAGCCTCTGATGTTCAGGGGAAATAGACCAGCCTATTCAACCTGTTCCTGGAGCTCAAACCCTCCAACCCTGGCAACATCCTTTGTAAATCCTTTTTGAACCCTTTCAAGTTTCACTACACCCTTCCTTTGAGCAGAGAGACCCGAATTCCACCCAGTATTCCAAAAGTGGCCTAACCAATGCTCTATATTGCCACAACTCCTGTACTCGATGCACTGACGAATAAAGGCAAGAATTCTAAATGTGGCCTTTATTATCTTGTCTTCCTGCGGCTCCACTTTCAAGGAGCTATGAACCTGCACTCCAAGGCCTCTCTGTTCAGTAACACTCTCCAGGGCCTTACCATTTAAGTGTACAAGTCTTACCTTGATTTGCCTTTCCAAATGCAGCACCTCACATATTTTTCCAAAATAAACTGCTCGGCACATTAACCTATCTGTTCAAGGTCCTGTTGTACGCTGAGGTAAACTTGGCTGTCTGCCAAACCTCCAATTTTGGTATCACCTGCAAACTTACTAACAATACCTACTATGTTTTCATCCAAATCATTAATGTAAAAGACCCTTGTGGTACACTGCTGGTCAGAGGTCTCCAATCTGAAAAGCAACCCTCCACCACCACCCTCTGTCATCTATATGTTGGAGCCAGTTCTGTATCCAAATGGCATATACTCCCTGTATTCCATGTAATCTAACCTTGCTAATCAGTCTACAATGAGTAATCTTATTGAATGCTTTTCTGAAGTCCATATGGATCACATCCACTGCTCTGCCCTCAGTCAATTAAGTTAGTGGTTTGCAATTTCCTATGCACAAAGCCATGTTGACTATTCCCAAACTGTCCTTGCCTTTCCAAATATATGTAAATCCTGTCTCTCCGGATTCCTTCAAACAACTTGTCCACTACTATCGTCAGGCTTACCGATCTATAGTTTGAGGCTGAAACTTTAGTTTAACTTGGCCTAAGCTGTTATCATTTATCACAGGCATTACTTGTGTGTATTGTCATCAAAATACTGACAAATAAAAATTCAGAACTACTTGATGCTGCATCATCTTTCATTCAATTGATCTGTTGCTCTGATTTCAGTGGAACCTGTTAAAGTGACCAGGCCCAGGGCAATACTAGAACATTTAATATGTGTTTTATATCTGTATCTGCCAAGGAAGAGGATTTGGAAGGAAGTTATACTTGCATGCAACACAGCCAAAGTTCATTGGGTTGGGTTCTGGGTTGCTAAAGTCTTTTGTTTTCAGCTGGGGAAGGGAGAGAGTCTGCAGAGTGTGGGGCAACTGTCTCAGCATAAGTGACTGATCATTTGAGATTGAGATAAATAGAAATTTCTTTCTTTCGCTACAAGAGTTGTGAATTCTTGGAATTCTCTGTCCCAGAGAGTAGCGGATACCTCTGGTGAATAAATTCAGGGTTGAAATGAACCTAGAATCTCACTATATAGGAATCGAGTCCCATGGAAAGTGAAGTTTGAGCCACTTTGGCTTCATGGGTCAGCTGTCATTGTATTGAATGGCAGAGCAAGGACAATGGTCTGTACGGTCTATTCCTTCTCCTAGTTCTTGTATCCTAAGTAAATCTAGTCATTTGCTGTAATCAAACAGAGTAGGTTTCTTCATATTATTGAGTCATAGAAATGTGCAACATGGAAACAGACCCTTCAGTCCAAGTCATCCAGGCCGACCAAATATCCTAAATTAATGTAGTCCTATTTGCCAGCATTTGGCCCATTTTCCTCTCAACCCTTCCTATTCATATACCCATCCAGATGCCTTTTAAATGTTGTAATTGTACCAGCCTCCAACACTTCCTCTGGCAGCTCATTCCAGACCTGCACCACCCTCTGTGTGAAACAGTTACCTCTTGGGTGCCTTTTAAATTTTTCCCCCCTCACTCTAAATCTATGCCCTCCAGTTCTGGACTGAAAAGACTTGGTCTATTTACCCTATCCATGCCCCTCATGATTTTATAAACCTTTATAAGATCACCCCTCAGCCTCTAATGCGCCAGGGAAAACAGCTCCGGCCTATTCAACCTCGAGCTATAGCTCAAGTCCTCCAGCCATGGCCACATCCTTGTAAATCTTTTCTGAACCCTTTCAAGTTTCACAACATCCTTCTGATAGAGGGGAGACCAGAATTATGCACAATATTCTAAAACTGGCCTAACTAATGTCCTGTACAGCTTCAACATGACCTTCCAACTCCTACACTCAATGTTCTGTCCAATAAAAGAATGCATACCAAATGCTGCCTTCATTAACCTATCTACCTGCGACTCTACTTTCAACAAAATACGAACCTGCACTCCAAGGTCTCTTTTTGTTTTTCCCCCAGCAAGACTCCCCCGGACCTTACCACTGAGTGTACAAGTCCTACTCTGATTTGCCTTTTGAAAATGCAGCACCTCACATTTATCTAAATTAAATTCTACCTGCCACTCCTCAGCCCATTGACCCATCTGATCCCATTGTACTCTGAGATAACCTTTTTGGCTATCTGTTGCACCTCCAATTTTGGTGTCATCTGCAAACTTACCAACTATGCCTTCTCTGTTCACATCCAAATCATTTATATTAATGATGAATAGCAGTGGACCCAGCACTGATCCTTATGGCACTCTGTTGGTCACAGGCTTCCAATCTGAAAAGCAGCTCTGTACCACCACCCCCTGTCTTCCAACTATAAGCCAGTTCTGTATCCAAATGACTAGTTCTCCCTGTATTCTGAGAGATCTAACCTTGTTAACCAGTCTACCATGAGGAAACTTGTCGAGCACCTTACTGAACTCCAAAGAGATCACGAACACTGATCTGCCCTCATCAGTCCTCTTCGTTACTACTTCAAAAAGCTCAGTCAAGTTCATGCAAGAAATTCTGTGTCATCAGTCTATAATATTGGGATAATCAGTCCCAAGACATTACAGTTTCTTGGAATCACTGGAGGCAATAGATAGTCATATGCTAAAATGTTATGATGCCTAGAGATGACAAGTTGGTGTTGCTAGAATGGCAGATACAACACAAATATTACCGTGCGTTACCTAGCAGAATTACTTCGACGTTTTGATACAAATGGCAGCTCCAGTCATGGATCATCAATAACATTAGCATGTGATTTTGAGTCACTTGCTTACAACCTGAATTGGGGAAGTTATTGACTCTGAAGTTTTCAATCCTGTATGGAAGGTCTGATTCAGAGCAGATTTTAAAATTATTCCTTCAGTACATAGTGTCAGAAATGCCTTGAATTGAATTGCACTGCAACATTTTTCCAGGAATTTATTTAAGTGCATTTGTGGATGTTTTTGATCAATACTCATTAACTTATTTGAATGGAATTCATTAATTAACATTTTGTGTGCAATAGTGATATTTGTTTGTCTGTCTTGAACTATATTTTTCAAGAGTAAAGTTACATGCAAAGTGTAGAAGTTTGGAACACTGTTGCACAAATGACACTTCATGTGGGATTGTTGTGATCCCTGATCATTTTAATCAAGATATTGAATTTCCTGAGAATTCCTGAAAGAATCGCACAATATTTCAAGTTTCAAAATTTAACACAACAAACTTAAAATTTGGCTAAGCACCTGCTAAGCAACTTGTACTCTAATGTAGAGATTTGTTTTCCCAATTTAACTTTTAAAATGCAGTAAATCTCCCTTCACCGTTTTATTGGTTCATTATTGTCCTTTTATGGAAGGAAACTGCCATCCTTACCTGGTCTGGCTTGCATGTGACTCCAGACCCACATCAGTGTGGTTGACTTGTTAACTGACCTTTGGGCAATTAGGGATGAGCAATAAACACTAGCTAAGCTGGTGATGCCCTAATTCTGTGAATGATTTCTTTTTTAAAAAATCACTGTTCTTTTCATTGGAAAGTTAACTTTACAGGAAGCATCCTGAAACTATTCTTAGCTCCCGATGGCTTGCTCTGTTAGAAGGAGGGTTACAGCTGAAACATTGACTTCTGCACCACCTGATGCTGCCTGGCTTGCTGTGTTCTTCCAGCCTTCTGCTTGTCTACCTTGGATTCCAGCATCTACAGTTTTATTTTGTCTTTAACTCTCCTTTCATTCTAGCTGGATAAGTTCTAATTCCTGAAATGATTTTCACAATGAGGGTTCTGTGGAGCACACTAATGTATGAACTGGAAGCAGGATAAGACCACTTGACCCCTCCCATCTGGTTCTGTCATTCAGTAAGATGATGACTGATCTCATTACTGTAAATCGCTTCAACTACCTTTCGATAACCTCTCAACCCCATGCTTATCAATCTATATTTGCCTTAAAAATACGATGTGAAGTTGCCATTGTTGGACTGGGGTGAGCAAAGTCAAAAGTCATATGACACCAAGTTATAGTCCAACGTGATGAAGGAGCAGCTTTCTGAAAGCTTGTGATTTCAAATAAACATGTTAGATTGCAACCTGGTGTTATGACTTCTGACTTTGCCTTAATATTTAAAGATCCTGCTTCTACTACCTTTGTTTTGGAAAGAAAATTCAAAGACATTGAGAAATAATTTCTCCTCTTTGTCTTAATTGTGTGAGACCTTATTTTGAAGCAGTGACTTGGTTCTCGATTTTCCATAAGAAGAAATATTTTTTCTAAATATACTCCTGTCATGATCTTACCCACTCCTAACGAACTTATGCCCATCCTTAAAGAAGGAGATCAATGCAGTAGTCCAGGTGCAATCTTTCCAATGCCTTGTATAACTGAAGCAAAATTTCTACTTTTGTATTGATTTCTCTTGTGTTATAAATGGCCAACTTTTCCAATTACTTGCTGTACCTGCAAATTAGCTCTTTGAGATTCATGCATGAGGATATCTAGATCCTTCTGCATCTTGGCCCTCGACAATCTTTTAATTGTTTTGATAATATGCTACTACTTGCCAAAATGACAAGTCTCACATTTTTTGTGTTATACGCCATTTGTCAGATCTTTACCTAACCACTTAACTTATCCATATCTTTTGTTCTCTTCACAACATGTTTTCCTATCTATATTTGTGTCATCACAATTTTAATAACCATACCTTCGATTCATTCCAGGTCTTTGTTGTAAATTATAAACAGTTGTGGTCCCAGCTCTGATCCCTGTAGAACTACACCAGAAATGAACTTTTTATGCCTACTGTTGGCTAACCAGTCTCTTATCCTTGCCAATTTGAGCTTTTACTTTCTGTAGTAACCTTTGTGGCTCTTTTTTCTGGGTATCTAAGGGGAGTACTTCCAGTGGTTTGCCTTTATCCACAACACATTACCTCAGAGAAATCCAAAGAAACATGATTTGCCTTTCAAAATACCATGTTCACCTGGATGTAAGTTTGCTCGCTGAGCTGGAAGGTTCAGTTCCAGACGTTTTGTCACCCTACTAGGTAACATTTTCAATGGGTAAAAAATGAGGTCTGCAGATGCTGGAGATCACAGTTGAAAATGTGTTGCTGGTTAAAGCACAGCAGGTCAGGCAGCATCCAAGGAATAGGAAATTCGACGTTTCGGGCATAAGCCCTTCATCAGGAATGAGGAGAGAGTGCCAGGCAGGCTAAGATAAAAGGTAGGGAGGACGGACTTGGGGGGGGGGGGGGGGCGATGGAGATGTGATAGGTGGAAGGAGGTCAAGGTGAGGGTGATAGGCCGGAGTGGGGTGGGGGCGGAAAGGTTAGGAAGAAGATTGCAGGTTAGGAGGGCGGTGCTGAGTTGAGGGAACCGACTGAGACAAGGTGGGGGGAGGGGAGATGAGGAAACTGGAGAAATCCGAGTTCATCCCTTGTGGTTGGAGGGTTCCCAGGCGGAAGATGAGGCGTTCTTCCTCCAACCGTCGTGTTGTTATGTTTTGCCGGTGGAGGAGTCCAAGGACCTGCATGTCCTCGGTGGAGTGGGAGGGAGAGTTAAAGTGTTGAGCCACGGGGTGGTTGGGTTGGTTGGTCCGGGCGTCCCTGAACATTTTCAATGGGCCTCTGGGCGAAGCACTGCTGATAATTCCTGCTTTCTACTTATATATTTGGATTTCCAAACAGTGGTCTCCTTATCGGAGGAAGGATATTCTAGCTAGAGGGAGTGCAACAAGAGTTTACCAGACTGATTCCTTGGATGGCAGGACTGACTAGGCAGAGAGACAGAGTTAATTAGGAGTATATTCATTGGTGTCCAGAAACATGCAGGGGTTCTCATAGAAACCTGTGAGATTCTAACAGGACTAGTCAGGATTAATGTGGGAAATATGTTCCTAATTACTGGGAATACCAGAACCAGGGATCATAGTTTAAGGGCATGCAATATGCCATTTAGGAGGGAGATGAGACATTCATTCACCCAGAGGGTTTAGATTAGATTCCCTACAGTGTGGAAACAGGCCCTTTGGCCCAACAAGTCCACACCGACCCTCCGAAGAGTAACCCACCCAGAACCATTCCCCTCTGACTAATGCACATAACACTATGGGCAATTTAGAATGGCCAATTCACCTGACCTGCACATCTTTGGACAGAATAGTGAACCTGTTGAATTCTCTGCCACAGAAAGTGGTTGAGGTTCAAACACTGAATGTTTCAAGAGTAGTTGGATTAAAGGCGTCAAAGGGCATGTGTTAAAGTGGGTATAGAGTACTGAGTTGAATCATCAGCTGTGATCATATTGAATGAAACTATTATCTGTAAGACCACGTGGAAAGCTGGTCTGAAAGACAAGAGCTCCTCGGGTCCAGTTGGTTTGCAAATTGGAGGGAAAGGGTGATGGTGGAGAGTTAATTTTGTGATTAGAAGGCTGTGACCAGTGGGCTACCACATGAATTGTTACTAGGATCCTTGCTCATTGTTATTAATGACTTAACTGTGAATGAAGTGGGATAATTAGTAAGTTTGCAGATGAAAATTAGCAATAGATATCCTAATTAGCTATCTTTGAGACAACTCCCTCAAAACTATCAATGGAATCAAATTAAGTGTAATGTATGACTGTTTATGAAAGCTAGAATTCATAACCTCAACTGCAGGAGGGCCTTCAGAGTTATTTTAAACAAATCTTAATGTTTTCCTGTTTTACAGTTCTGAATGTTTCATAATTTTTTCACTGTAGGGTACTTAGGCCTATCTTAAGTTTTAACAACCAAGCCACTTTGAACTACTTGCTGATCTGAATTTGTGCGTCTTCATTTTTAAATTTTACCCTCTGGAAGACAGTCAACTTACACAGTTTTATGGCAGTTGTAGGATTTTTAACAAATAAATGTTAAATTCAAGAATGAGAATGATTGATGTTGCCAATCAAAGTTATTAAGAGGTGTGTTACAAAGTCACGTGTGCAGAGTTAAATCACAGGTCAGCCATGGATTCATTGAATGCCAGATCTGCTTGAGGAGTTAAGTGCCCCACTCTTTGTATTCTTCTATGTAGTCCTTGGCAAGATTCCAAAAAAATTAGTGAGATAAATTGTGGATAATCTGATTTGATGTTGAATAAAGGAAAAATATTGGCAATATCTTGGTGTTGGAGTAGTGCAGTTGGATTGTTTTTGCTACCTGATTTGATAGTTTTTGGCATCCCATCCATCTCATTTGGAAGATGGTACTTCTGACCATCCTTGACACACTCAGTATTGTGGTGAATTGTCAGATTGTATTGTGAGCTGAATTCTCTGAAATGTGTTGTCAAGTTCAGACATCTGACTTAGGCGAGTGTTTCAACACTGAGACTAAATAGGGAAGCCTTTAAAGTGTTTTAAAATACCATTTCTTTTTATCTTGGATTGCTTCTAGAATGTCCCATGTTGACTTTGATTTGAGAGCTTTGACTGTGGCTTTGCTTTCCCTAAATAGCATTGCAAAAGATAGGCCAAAGCATTTGGTACCAACATTAGATACCAGTCTTCAGCTGAAGCTGATTCAGTCCATGATATCTAGAAAAGTTCAAGATACTGGACCCTGGAAGACAGAGGCAACAGGCTTTGTCATCATTCTGGCCCTAAAGTTGAATACTTATGCTCCTGATTGTATTCAATCTTTCCCATAACTCTATGAAAATGGTATCTAACCAACAGTGTGGAAATTTACCATGTCATAGCCGCAAAAAGCAGAAGGATTCCAACCTGGCCAACTTCCTTCCCATTACGCTGCTCTTGATCATCGTCAGTGTCATCAACAGTGCTATCAAGTAATTACTTTGAGCATTGCTATTCAGATTAGTGCAGTTTGGTTTCTATCAGGGCAGTGTGGCACCTGACATCACTGCAGCCCTGATCCAAACATTGCGAAAAGAATTAAATCCAGTTGAGGAAGTGAGAATGACTACTCGTGATGTCAAGGCAGCAAATAATTTTGTGCGGCATCAAGAACGCCTGATAAAACTGAGGTCATTTGGAATCAGTGCGGAACTACTGTCCACTGCTAGTGCAATGGCAGATAACTGTGGTTGTTGGTGAGTTACCAGTCATAGGATGTCACTGTTGTAATCCCTTTAGGTGATATCTTAGCCTGAATAATTTCAGCTGCTTCATCAATGACCTTCCATCAATAAATGTCCAGCCAGTGATGCCCATGAATGAATAAAAAGGTCAGAAATGTCCACCACTTTTGTCTCTGAATGAAGCGTAGCTTATTTCTGTTTACCCTGGAAAGAGAAGATATCTCAGGAATTTGAATAATGTGAAGCAAACCATTTTGCACTGCAACTTTACAGTAAACCCCTAACTCTACGAAGAAAGTGCTACTGTTGAATCTATTTGGCTTTTGAATCTATCATACAAATGAGTAATGTCATATGAGTTTCAGTGCCAATGTGATGCAAGATATGTAGGTGTACGTCCCAACAACTGTATCAAGCAACACTTTTGGATACCTTGCAGCAGAAAGCATGCCCATCTTACTAATCCAGCCTGTACTTGCCAGTCTCAGAATGATTAAATTCACCATTAGATGTGATTTATTTAATCTGGACTGTCCTAAGAATTGGGTAAAAACAATGACTGCAGATGCTGGAAACCAGATTCTGGATCAGTGGTGCTGGAAGAGCACAGCAGTTCAGGCAGCATCCAACGAGCAGCGAAATCAACTTAAGATTATCAGTCAGGCTCTGTACATGCTATAAGCTACATGTATTGAGCACACAGGACACTAGCTTATGTAGGCAAAACATTTCAAACCTACTCTGCACATTATTTATTGGGGAAGAAGTTTATTGAGATTACCAATCTTAGCTTGGCCAGGTATTTGGCATGGGAATGCAATCTGCTTGGTCTGAGAGTTGAGGTTGACTGTCGGTTGTTTCAAAGGGGCCCAACCATCTTCTCAAAATGGTGTTCCATTTTTCAAATCTGTTACTTGAATCCTAATTCTGACGGGTGAAAGTTGATAAGCTTTGACTTGTCTCCTTTTAACAGTGTTGTAGTAGTGCAGATGTTCATTGATTTCATGTTGTTAAGTACTATTTACGATGACTCTGACACTGAAGCAGTTCTTGTCCATTTGCAGCAAGACCTGGACAGCATTTAGGCTTGGGCTGATTAGTGACATATACATTGCATGGCACTTGTGATTTGAATGACCATTAATTCTTGTTGAATCACTCCATGGTATTCTAAAGCATAATCATTGCAGAATCTCCCACTGTCAACATCTTAGTATTGCCATTGACCAAAATCTGAACTAGACCAGCCATAGAAATACTGCGGCTACAAGAACAGATCAGTGTGGCTGGGAGTTTTGCTGGCAAGCCTGCCCATGCTCTACAAGATTCAAGTCAAGTATGTGCTGGAATAATACAACTCTAATAATACTCCAAAAATTCAATGCCACACAGAACAAAGCAGCCCCTTAATTGGCACCGCACCTGAAACCTGTCCTTGCTCCAACTGTACAAATTAGCAGCAGGATTAGGACACTTGGGGCACATGAGTCTGCCTTGCCATTCGGTAAAATCACAACTGATGCGCAGACTCCGCATTTTTGCCTAAACACAATAGCTTTTCACCCTGTGTTGGCAAGAATCTATTTACCTCGGCCTTAAAATATTTAAAGCCTCTACTTTCACCATTTGAAAGATGCACAAACCTCAGATTTTAAAAATTCCCTGCGTACTTGTCTTTATTTGAAACAGTGACTCCCAGTCTGGATTGGCCTGCAAGAGGAAGCATCCTTTCTGCTTGCACGCTGTCAAGATCCCTCAGGATCTTCTGTATTTCAATCAAATCACCTCTTATGTTTTTAAATTCCGTTGAATAGGAGCTTAACCTGCTCAAAGCTTAAGAGGAAGAGCTTTGGTATAAAGGGCAACATGTTAGCCTGGATAGGTGATTGGCTGGCTAGTGGAGAGCAGAGTATGCATGATTTGGTCCTTGTCTAACTGGCAGAATGTGTCTAATAGAATACTGCAGGCTCTGTGTTGGGATCTCAAATGTTTACAATTTACATCAATATCTTACATGAGAGAAGGAAAAACATAGTAGTGAAGACATCAAAATAGATAGGAAATTATGTTGTGAGGAAGTTGTAGATGGAATAAGCAGACATAATTTGGCAGATGGAATGCAATGTGGGAAAATGTGATGTTGTTTACTTAAAGAAGAATGAAAAAGCTGGATATCATTTAGATTAAAAAAAGGATTGCAGAATTCTGAGGTGTGGAGGGATGATAGGTGTTTTGATGCATGAATCAAAAAAAATTAGAATGCAGATAAAGTATGTAATCAAAAAGCTAATGGGATGGTATGCGGTGCTACCAAGCAGCACCTGTTCAGCAATAACCTGCTGAGTGACACCTAGTTTGTGTTCCACCAGGGCCATTCAACTCCTGACCTCATTACAGCCTTGGTTCAAACATGGACAAAAGAGTTGAATTCCAGAGGTAAGTAGGAGTGACAGCCCTTGACATCATTTGATAGTGTGGATCAAGGAGCCCTAGCAAAATTGGAAACTATCTAGTAGTTGAGTCATACCTGAGATGGTTCAGGTTGTTGAAAGTCAATTATCTCTGTTCCAGGAAATCTCTGCAGGAGCTCCTCAGGATAATACCCTAAGCCCAACCATCAATGCCTCATCAATGACCTTCCCCGTATCATAAGGTCAGAAGTGGGATATTCACAGATTTGCACCATGTTCAGCACCATTCGCGACTCCTCAGATACTGATCAATCTGTGTTCAAACGCAACAAGATCTGGACAATATCCAGATTTGGGCTGACAAGTGGCAAGTAACATTTTGTGCCACACAAATGCCAGCTGATGACCACCAATAAGAGACCATCTAACCACTGCCCCTTGACATTCAATGGTGTTATCATTGCTGAATCCCCCACTGTCAACATGCTAGCAAGTATAATTGACCAGAAACTCAACTGGACTCACCACAAGCCATTCATTATCTGACTTGGGAATATATCACCATTTCTTTACTGTCGCTGGGTCAGAATCCTGAATTCCCTCCCTAAGAGCACTGTGGGTCAACCCACAGCATGTGGATGGCAGTGGTTCAAGAAAGGAGCTCGCCATCTCAAGGGCAACTAGGGATGGGCAATAAATGCTGGCCAACCAGCTATGCCATATTCTACAAATGAATATTTAAAAAATATCTTTTACTTCAAGAAGAATTGAACATAAAAGTAAGCCGATCTGGCACCTTTTTATTTAAGAACGCAAGGAGTCAAAAATCAGATAACTGTAAGCCAGTTGGGAAAATGTTGAGAATCTATTACAAAGGAAACAGTAGCAGATCATTTGGAAGTACATAATATGGTCAAGTAGAGTCAGGATGGGAAATCGTGCCTAACAAATATTGTATAATTTCTTTTGAGGTAATGAGCAGAATAGATAAAGGAGAAGCAGTGGATGCAATACATTTGGATTTTGATGTTTGGTAAGTTGCCATGTATTAGGCTACTTTATAAGGTAAGAGCCTATAGTGTTGGAGGTAATATAGTTAATATGTATAGTGGAATAACTAATTAAAAGAAGGCAGAGAAATAGGATAAGGGGGGGGGGGGGTGCATTTTCAGGATGGTAACCTGTAATGGTATGCCATAAGATCAGTACATATTATTTACAACATGTATTCATGACCTGGATAAGGAAAGTGAATCTACTCTAGCCAACTTTGCAGATGACAAAAATAGGTGGGAATGCATGTGGTGAGGATGATGTATGCAGGTAGATATAGACAAGTTAAGTGAATGGGCAGAAACTTGGCAGATGGAGGTAAATGTGAGAAATGTGAAGTTATGTGCTGAGGTAGGAATAATAAAAGAGCTGAATATTATTTAAAAGGAGTAAGACTGCAGAAAGCTGCGTAATAGAGGGATTTGGGGAGAATCCTCCATGAATCAGATAAAGCTAGAATCTAACTTCAGTGGATGTTCACTTTATTTCAAAGGGAGTACAGTATAAAAATATTGAAGTTTAGCTAAAACTACAAAAGCACTTGTTAAATGACGCGAAGACTATGAACAGTTTTGGTTTCCTTATCTATGGAAAGAAATACTGGTTTTGAGGCGGTTCTGACAAGATTCACGAGGCTGATGTCAATTATGGAAAAGAGGTAGAGTAGGTTGGCCTATACTCATTTGTAAATAGAAGAATGATAGGTGACCTTATTGAAACATACAGGATTCTTGAAGGAATTAATAGGGTAGATGCAGAAAGGTTGTTTCTCCCTTATGGGAGAGGCTGGGACCACAAGGCATAACCTCAGAATATGGCGTTGTACATTTAAGACATGGATGAGGAGGAATTTGTTCTCTGTGGGTTGTGAATCATTGGAATTGCTTATCATTGGAGCTGTTCAGGCTGATTAAGTATATTCAAGACTGAGCTACAGTTTTTTAATCCATAAGGGTATCCAGAGTAATGGGGAAAAGTAGGAAAGTGGAGTTGAGGATTATTAGGTCAGCCATGATTTCATTAAATGGCAGATCAAACTGGATAGGCTGAATGGCCTACTTCTCCCATGTTTTACGAACTTATGGTAAGAATGTAAGCTTCAGTTACACAGGGCATTGGTGAAACCGTATCTCAAATACTGTATGCAGTTTTGGTCGCCTCATCGAAGGAAAGATGTAAATGCAAAAAAGGTGGTTTACAAGGATAGGTTGGTTATGCTGAGCCTGTTTCCATTGCTATTTAGAAAAGTGAGGGGTGACTGGATACAAGTATATAAGATCTTGACAGGGTGGATATGGAACGGATGTTTCCTCTTCTGGGGCAATCCAGAATGGGGGCATTTAAAAAAAAGTCATCTTAGAGCAGGTTAAAGGCTACTAATACTGCAGTGAATAACTCACCACATAAACACAATAGCTACTAGAGCAGGTTAAAGGCTAGTAATACTGCAGTGAATAACTCCCCTCCTGACTCCCCAAAGCCTGTCCACATCTACAAGACACAAGTTGGGAGTGTGATGGAATATTGCCCACTTGTCTGGATGAGTGCAGACCCAACAACACTCAAGTTTTACACCGTTCAGGACAAAGCAGCCTACTTGATTGGCACCATATCCACAAGTATTCGTTCCCTCCACCACTGCTCCATTGCAGTGGTGTGCATGATCTGCAAGATGCACTGTAGAAATTCACCAAAGATCCTCAGACAGCAGCTTCCAAACCCATGATCACTTTCATCTGGAAGGGAAAGGGCAACAGATACATGGGAACGAACACGCGGCATTTGAAAAAAAGTCATCCTTTGAAGACATGAGAATGTTTTCCTTTGAAGGTTGATAAATTTGGAACTCACTGCATCAGAAGGCTATGGATAAGGGGGTTATTGATATTTCTAATACCAACATGGATAGACTCTTTTTACGCAGGGGAATCCAGGATTATTGGGGATAGATGGAAATATGACATTCAAAACACCAACCAGAACAACCATGATCTATTGAATTGCAGAATGGCTCGGGGGGCCAAATGGTCTACTTTCCCTATTTTGTGTGCTTGCGTAACCTTTCCTCAGAAGACAGCCTACCCATTTCAGTATTTGCCTAATAAATCTTCGAAGTTGCTTCAATACATTTACGTCTTTAAATGAAGAAAAACAATACTATACAGGTTGCACTGCAACAAGTGACAAAGGTTCCTTTAACAACACTTTTCAAACCATTACGTCTACCACATAGAAGGACAAAGCTAGCAGGTGCATGGGAAGATTACTACCTGCAAATTTCTCTTCAAGGCATGCGCACACTGCTGTAGTACTTGAATCAGTTCAACAAAAAATGGCTCAATGCCGTCTTATCAAGGGCAGTATGTGGATGGCAAACATATGCTGACCTTGTCAGTGCTGCTCACTTCCCATGAGAAAATATAAACTATGCATGACATCAGTTTCTCCACATTTGATAATGGCATCTAATTGTATAGATTGTTTCCAGGGCAATTGTATGAGCAGTCATTCTCCAGTTAAATACTGGGAAAGATAAACTACTGCTTTTGTTTTATGCTGTAAACTCTCAACTCTCTTTCTTCCAGCTAGTGACTCTATTCCTTTTCCTGACAATTTGAGTAAGTCAGCCTGTTTGCAAACTTACCGTCAGATTTGAACCTGAAATGAGTTTCCAAACTTATTTTGGCAATGTATTTTCCCTGGAATGTAGAAGACTTGAGGAGTGAAGTTATAGAGGTTTATGAAAACATGAGGGGCATAGAC
Source organism: Hemiscyllium ocellatum (assembly GCF_020745735.1). NCBI lineage: Eukaryota > Metazoa > Chordata > Chondrichthyes > Orectolobiformes > Hemiscylliidae > Hemiscyllium > Hemiscyllium ocellatum. Next base: position 69,857,199 of record NC_083410.1, read on the forward strand.
AGGGTGAATAGACAAGATCTTTTCCCTGGGGTAGGGGAGTCCAACACTAGAGTGCATGGATTGAAGGTGAGTGGGGTAAGATATAAAAAGGACCTAAGGGGCACCTTTTGCATGCAGAAGGTGGTGGACATATGGAATGAGCTGCGAGAAGAAATGGCAGAGGCTGGTAGAATTACAACATTGTAAAGGCATCTGGATGGGTATATGACTAGGAGGGGTTTAGAGGGATATGGGTCAAGTGCTGGTAAATGGGAGTAGATTAATTTAGGATATCTGGTCAGCATGGTCAAGTTGGACTGAGGGTCTGTTTCCATGCTGTACAGCTCTTATGACTGTATAACCTGTATAACTTCACCCTGCTTCTGCTCCTGAGACCCTTGTGCATGCCTTCATTACCTCTGCTCTGTTCTAATGTACTTCTGAATGGTCCTCCCATATTTGATATAAATTTGAGGTCATCCAAAGCTCTCTTCCTTCGGTCTTAATTTGCCTTGTTGTTCATGTCTTCCTAACCGAAATTAGCTCTTGATCAAGCATTATGTTGGTTTTAAAATGCTTTTTAAAAATTTCCTTCAGGGTCTTGCTCCCTCTGTTATCTCCTCCAGCCCATGTCCCTTGGTGAAATCTGGAGTCCTCTAATTCTGGCCTCTTGTGCATCTCTGATTTTTGTAGCTGGTCCTCATTTGCCTAGACCCCAAGCTCTGGATTTGCCTCTTTGCACCTCTCTGCCTCTTTAATTTGCTCCTTTTAATACTTCTTAAAACCTACTTATTTGTCCAGATGTCTACCCTGGTAGAATCTCCTTGTATGGTAGGGTTTTTGTAATGCTCCTGAAGCACCTTGGAACATTTTATTGCTTCAAGCATAATGTATTAATAAAATTTGTTCTTCTTGAGTGCCGGTTTAAAAACCTGGAAATTTGAAATGAGACCTGTCTGTTCCAAATTTAATGATGGGATGAGGAGCCCATCCACTTGCTTGGGTGCTTTTCATCTTTATTCAAGTCAGTTATTCAATGCCTTTAGCTGTGATTCTGTTTTTAATCACCATTAGCTAATTTCTCTGAACTGTGTAAACCTGGCAGGTGATAGAAGGAAGCAGTAGTTTCTGGTGCTTAGAGCATTTCTTTGGGGTGGAAATACCACACCAGTTTCTTCGCTTCCATACCAGGCTTCCAATATCTTTCCTTTTCCTCAATGGAAATTAACTGCTCCCATTCTTACCACAGTGATTAATGGAATCTTTTGACCATTCCATTTCAACACTTCTCCTCTTGCCCCTTTTATTCCCTCCCAGAGCATTAGTCGTCATCATCTTTGTATTTGCCTTCCTCCACACCAGCCTCCATATTGAACAGTTGGCTGCCTGCAGTGTGATGCTACTATCGAGTGCCTTACAGTTTTAACAGTTTTAGTGCTATATAGCTGATTTAATATTTTGATACAATAAAAATTATAGCATCCTGATCACACTTCAATCTGAAACGCACTTCCTTTGCATGGCAGCTTTAGATGCAAATACAGGCGATGCAACTCCTTCCCTTTACTTCTTATTTTCCCACTTCCTAATCCATTCATTCGTAGTGAAACCTGTACTATCAACATAGCACACTGTTTTGGCCGCTTGTGACTCAGTCTCCTATGCAATGGAGAGATGAAATGCAGGTGGGATCAGGCTTTGTGGTGGAATACTTCCATCAGTCTGCAAATAGTGATCCTGAGATTCTGGTAGCCTGTTTCTGATGAAAAATTATCAACCTGAAATGTTAATTCCTCATCTCTCCACAGATGTTGCCAACTCTGCCAAGAATTTCTAGTGTTTGCTGTCTCTATTTTAATTCTTTGCCCCACTTTAAGTTTAGCTCCCTATACAGTTTCAGTAAAGTTGCATGTATGCCTGTGGGGCCATACCTCATCTTTTTAGTTGGATTCTTTTATATCCTTCTGAACTAACATTGGATTCAATGATTTTTAGATCATAACCACTCCCCATTTTCTTAGATTCACATATTAATTCACTTAGTTCCTGTAGATCTGTCTTTATTTCTTGCTGAGGCCATTCCTTTCGCCCTATATGCCTCATCCTTGCTGCCATTTGATATTTTTTGCGTATTTCTAGCCTGTAGCAACCCCCGATGCACCTGCTGAAAACTATTACACATTTCATTTTTGAAGTTCTGATGATGTCATCACGCTGAAACATTGACTTGATATTTCCCTCTTCAGATAGAGACTAGCCAAATTTGCTGACTATTTAAAACATTTTCTGATTTATACCAGTGCAGTGTTTTGCACTTATTTCTGTTGCAGTTAACCTGAGTTTACCCTTTTTTCTGAGAGTTTACTGAGTCTTCTCAAATCAAATTTACTTCCTGTGTCTTTAATTATTACCCTGATAGGCATATTTTCTTACCTTGCTCGCCTTACTGAAGCCAGGTATTCACCTAAGCCTGGACTTATACCAACTAGCAGCACTAACTGATTTCTTAAGTTACAATGCAATCTTTACAAAGAGACCAATTACCCTCTCGGCTGCAACAAACTTCTTAACAGCCTGCTTCAATCTCTCTCTTTTGATTAGAGAAGGACGGAAGGATGGAAACACGATAATATAATGTGAGGGGTTTACTGTTCCTTGACACTGGGTTCTCCCTCACTCCGCTGATCAGTTGTGGTGACAGAGCCCACTTGTCCCAGAACTCATTGGAATTGTTTAAAAAGAAACAGGATTGAGTTTGTATGTTCTTTTGATTTTGGCAATTGATATTTTATCCTGAACTGGTGAGAGAGAAAGTCTCTTCTGTGTACTGAACATAAAAGTGTGAAGTAAGATAAAAGATTATTGGATATGTGCAAATCTAATGTGAGCTGACTACTGGGCTTGGGCTTATAGACAAAAAATATTTTTAAATTGACAGTTTTGGTCAAAGAGGACTCAGCCCATATGACAAGCAGTGTTACGCTGTAGTATTACAAAGAATTATATGGAATGTGCAGCACATTAAAAAATATCAGCTTTTTTCTCATGTAAGGTCTACGAAATGTTGTGGTGGAATAGAGGAAACTTGCCCTGGATCTGATTGCCCAAGACATTGGATCATCATATCTGCAGAAGTGATCAAAAGAGTTGGGGATTTGAGTTACATAAACTACCTAAGAAGCTTTGTATTTTAGTTTTTAATGTTTATTGTCTGTGAAAACAAGTGGTTGTAACCTGAATGCTTAGCTGTAGAAGAATTACTATCCCCATCTATGCTTGTTTATTTCAGGGATGCTATTTTGAAAATGAAAATCTTAAAAAAAAATCATTCTCTTAATGTGGCTTTACTGATGATGGAATGGCAAAACATATCCAGGTTTATCTTAAAGGGGAATTTTGGGTGGGGGGGGGTGCAGGGGAGATGATGTACTCTGCTACTTTTGTTCTAGTTTTCAAATTTGTGTGTTTTAAGGGGCTGTGGGGCATGGTGTAGATAATGTAGTGTAGATAGGAAATGTGGGTGGTAAAGAGTGTGGATGTTTACCCAGTGGATGGGGTCATAATCACAGTGATTATTTTTGTTTGAGCTTCGTGGGCTACTTCCATTTCTAGCAAGTAGAGATTGTTATATTAATTTGGGCCTAGAGTAGTCTGGGTGTGAGCCATCCCCTTCAGTATACCAGCTATTGGTCTGCAGTAGTAACCATAGACTTCAGGTAACTGTTCGTGTTGGTTAGATGTTGGAGGTAATTAGTTAATTAATTATTGCCTGGAAGATTTGCACAGGTGTTGGTCACTACCTTTATGGAGAGATGATTATTGAAGCACCTAAAGACGGTTGGGCCTGGAATACTGCCCTGAGGAAATCCTGCAGTGATCTTTTTGGGATTGAAATAATTCATTACAACTGTGTGTTCATTCAGATGGATGATTGTGATTTTGATGTACACTTGCGTCTGCTTTGATGTTGACACTGGGTGCCTGAAAATGTTCAATTTTTGATCACAAGCATTTTTACACTGAAATTGAAGCAAGATTTGCCACCAACGAGTGTGATACCTATCTTCTTTTCAAGTAGTCATCAAAACTGCTCAGCTCATTCCAGGTTCAGTTGAAACTGGCATGGCACTAGAAGACCCCCCCCTCATTGCTTCATGTCAATCTTGCAATTGATGAAACTCTTCTATTAGATGCAATACAAAATTACCACCTATTGGGGAGAATTTAATATGATGAATGGAGATGGTAATAAATTGCTCGAGAATTTGTTTTCTGTTTTTGCAGTGGTGACATGTTGACATATTTTCTGAATATTATGAGACACAATAGCTGAAGGATAGCGAGAATAGTTCAAGCTGTTAGCTATTCTTTTCAGGGCTGGGATAACATTTTAAATTAGTTGCAAATTCTAAAACATTTAAGATGTATCCGTTATCAATTCTTCTTAATGTTCCTAATGTAGGGCAACCCAGTTGAACAAATGGGTATGAAGAGACCTCAGCTATACGGGATGAACAACAATCCTTATTCACAGCAGCAGCATCAACAGCAGAGTGGACCTTACCCTGGGCAGTCATATGGACCTCCTACACCACAACGTTATCCAGTAACCATGCAGGGCAGAAATCCAAGTAATATGGGAGGAATGCAATACTTACAGCAACAGGTAAATGTAATATCATTTTCAGATTATTATAGCTCTCTGTTGTAGCTAACAACTTGAAATCAGGTAAGTCATTTAATAATGGGAATGGAAAACATTGCTTGGTTGTGGTGATTTGTAGATTTTCTAAATTGTGGGGTGAGGTACACTGGATACAGCAGAAAATAGCCAATGTATAATGGTAGTTAGATCAAGAGGCATAGATAACCAATGCATTGTGAAGTTTGAATGATTTAAAACACTCACTTAAATCTGTAGTGAGAAACTGCTGCCTTGTTTACCATGCTTCTGTCATTTCTAAAACCACTGATGCAGAGAGTTTGTAATGAACAAGGGGGTGGAAATGTTCCTTTTTTTTCTCTCATCAGAGGTGTCCCCTGTCTTCGTAGATATAAACCATTACGTTGGTAAATGAAAGGATTCAAGAATGCAGCAACTGCAAGTATCTAAATGAGAAATACTGTAAAGTGCAAGCAAGGAAGGAAGTAAAGAACTGAAGATGGTTGCTTTATAATACTCCTATGAAAGGATTAGTATTTGCAAATAAACCAATCCAATTCTTAAGTATTAATTTAGTTATGATCGGTGGTTAGCACTGCTGCCTCACCGCGCCCAGTGCCTGGATTTGATTCCAACCTTGGACAAATGTCTGTGTGGAGTTTGCACATTCTCCCCGTGTCTGTGTGGGTTTCCTCCAGGTGCTCTGGTTTCCTCCCACAATCCAAAGATTTGCAAGTTAGGTGAATTGGTCATGCTAAATTGCTCTCACAGTATCTAGGGATGTGTAAGGTTGGGGTCAATGTCAAGTAATGGTGTAGGCGAATGGGTCTTGGTGGATTATTCCTCGGAGGGTCACTGTGGACTTGTTGGGCCAATTGACCTGTTTCCACACTGTAGGGATTCTATGATTCTTCAGTGTTCATTGTTTTAATTGAGGGAAACTGTTTGAAGAAACTTTATTGGACTGTGAAGGTCAAAATTAATTGCTTAACAATCCTATTACTCTAGTGTTCTAAATGAACTTTGTATCTTTGTATTTTAAATTAATGCCCATAACGGACAGGAAGATTTTGATTCTTGCTTGAATGCAGTTCAGAGAGTACTCAATGCCCTCAGTATCTTGTCCAAATGGCTGTTCTTTAGCCCAGAATGGGTCCTGACAGGCAACTCAACCATGGGGTTATTTAGAGTCAAGAGTGGGGTGCTGGAAAAGTACAGTAGGTCAGACAGCATCTGAGGAGCAAGAAAATTGACGTTTTGGAAAGAGCCCTTCATCAGGGTTATTTATCACTGCTTTCTGATGGGGAATTATCAGGTAATGATCAAAGTCTGGAAACTTTTTAACAACTTACCAAAATTTTACTTGAGAACAATAATTGCATCTCCTAATGTCACATCACGTGAAGTCACATTGAATTGTACCTGACTCTTCTGGTGTCTGTGTCTCAACACCACATTTCTTTCACCAAATCAGGATTGTGAATAGTTGAAAAATTAATGGGCACTTACAACCAAGCTGCCACAATTTCTCACTATAACAGCTTCCATATGATAATGTACCTAATCTTGTTTGCATTGCACTTCTGTGTCTAATGTACTGTGTAACAAAAATGATATTTTTTATATGGTGCTGTTTATGTTTCAAATGGTGAATGTGAAACATGAAAAAATATATTAATACCTGATTTGCATTCAGACTACAATAACTGAACTGGAATGTTAATATAAACCTGAAGCTACGCTACTTAATAGGTTCCCCTAATCAGAACGTTCTAATTTGGGGAAAATAAACTTTGATTAGTAATGGAAGTCTCTTGGTATGTGTGATGTTGATCAGACTGTATTCCATGTTGCTGACAGCTCTGATGATAAATGAATGTAGCATGAAGTATCCATATATATGAAATAAGTGGATTTTATTTTTGTTAGAAGAGCAAGTGGTTGCTATTTTTAAGATATATTTTGCATAATCTGCATTTTTTTTCATAATTCCCTTCAGTTTAACAATGTTGCATTCTCTTGATGTTTGAATGTGGCAATGTATATTCTAGAATAACTTAGTTTGAAAAGTAGTTACTTGACTCTGATGTCATATCTAGTGAAATACGAATACATATGAAATATTTAGGAATGCCAAATACTACCACACTCTCAATGTTCATTGACTTGGATAATTCTGGGACTTGTTACTTTTTTATTTACTAACCTAAGATTTTATTAGTAGTATCTGACTGATCAGCAGTGATTATTTATTTGATACATTTGGACCGCAGAATAAATCATGAACTATTAAATTCATAACCTAATGCCACAAGGAAAAGAACCTTAAGGTTAAACCCAATAACTTGCCGGCTGCGATTTCCTTGATTTAAAATATAAGAATGATCATTTCTTAAAATATGGTTGCACTTGTAGAGTATCACTTATTTTCTGAAGGGGAGTTTTAAATTGAACTTTTTGAGCTTTCTGCTTTGCGTCCCACAAATATTCATGTATTGCCATGTTCCCAAAATGGCTGATCTCAGAAAATCTTATAACAGCTGATCAGTGGTTTCATCACCTGAATGTTATTACCACTATGAATAGCAAAACATACAAACTTAGCTGAATGTGAACAGGCATAGGAAAATAAATCAAAATGTGTTTTTATAAACCTTGTTGACTGTAACAAATAGGTATTGTGGATGATGTCTTTGCAATTTAGTTAATGGTGTCTCTAGATTACGATGATATGAAGATGCGTGCACATGGATATTTTAGCATGAAGCTGCAGATCCTTTTTCATCTGTGTAAATTACAGTAACGGTATTTTAACTTCCATTAGTTCATTTGTTTGTATCGATAGTGTTTGTTGTGAATTAAGAAAATAAACGTAGCAGATTAGCCGATAAAGTAAAATAGTGAAAAATTTGAACTAATCCACTTTGGCAGGTAGGATAGATCAGTTTACTATTTAAATGGAGAGATTTCAGAACTCAGTAGTTCAGAAGGATCAGTGTGTTCTGGTAGATGAAATACAAAAGTTTGTTTTGTAGGTACAAGAAGTGACAATACGTAGGAAGGAAGTATAAAAGTAAGGCGATTTTACTACAGTTGCACAAAGCATTAATAAGATTATATCAGAATCTATCTTAAAAAATGTCCTGGGAGGAAACAGTTATTTTCAAGAGTGTTAGTGGAACAATTTGGATTTTTTTTTCTTGCCCCAAAGCATAGGGGACTTGATCATTGTTGGACTTCAATTATTCAAGTCCAGTTATGGAAGCAAGTGACAATGCCATGGAAGGAGGAAAGCGCCTTCAGCCAATCTGGCGATTATATCTGAAGATAGAATTGGAACATCATTAAAAGTAAATGAATTCCAGTACTACTCAAGAAACTGTTAAAAGGTGTGTGAGTACTTGAAGTATCTTGCAAGAGGGAAGAGATATACCACTGAGGCAGATATGAAGCTTAACATATTGTACTGGCCACAGAAAGTGTAGTCTTGTAATTAGTATGTTCATCGTGGACTTAATCAATTGTGCAGTCTACATTATGGCAGTATGTTAACAGATTGGTTAAAATGTTATCTAGGTTCACTAGTAAGGATTGATGCAAGGTTAAGGACTGTGAAAGTACCATTTGCTGTAGTTTTGAGATCCCTAAGGAGAATTGTAAGTTCATCTAAAATTATTGGAATAATCCACAGTTTCCAATATTGATGTAGTTAGTCTCGACTCAACTTTTCCATTAATGAAATATCTTTGCTGTTATCAGCTGCAACTTGACAGAGCATGATGAGGCAATTATTTTTGAAAAGTCATTGTATCTGCAGTTTAGTGAATTGTTACATTATGTATTTTAAAATCTGTTTTTGGTCAGTGCTAGACAAATATTAATGACATGTGGTGGTTAAGAATTGGAAACAGAGCAAATTGTTCATTTTTATAAACTCAGTTGTCTTAATGTTAAATAGAGAGATCGTTCACCCTATATGTTAAAGATTTAAAAAAGTACATTACTAAACGTAGTAGGTCATAGAGTCAGAGTTATACATCATGGAAATAGACCCTCAGCCCAACCTGTCCATGCTGATCAGATATCCTAAACTGATCCAGTGTCATTTGTCAGCTTTTAGCCCATATTCCCACTCTCCGAAACCTATGCCCTCTAGTTTTGGGCTCCCCTGGGAAAAAGACCTTGGCTAGTCACCCTATCCATGCCCTTCATTTTATAAACCCCAATAAGGTCACCCCTCAGTCTCCAATGTTCCAAGGAAAATAGCCCCAGCCTATTCAGCCTCTCCCTCAAACTAAAACTCTTCATTCCTGATAACATCCTTGTAAATCTTTTCTGAACCCTTTCAAGTTTAACAAGCCCTTTCCCATAGCTGGGAGATCAGAATTGAACAACGTATTCTAAAAGTGGTCTCACCAATGTTCGGTGCAACTGCAACATGACATCCCAACCCCTATATTCCATGCACTGGCAATTAAGGCAAGTGTGCCAAATGCCATCTTGACCACCCTGTCTACCTGCAATTCCACTTTCAAGGAATAGTGAACCTGCACGCCCAGGTCTCCTTGTTTGGCAACATTCCCCAGGGCTTTACCATTAAGTGTATTAGTCCTGCCTTGATTTGCCTTACCAAATTGCAACATTTCGCATTTATCTACATTAAATTCCATCTGCTACTCCTTCACCCATCTGGTCAAGATCCTGTTGTGCTTTGAGATAATCATCTTCACAATCCACAATGCCACCATGTTGGTGTAATCTGCAAAGGTACTAGCCAAATCCCCTAAAGTCACATCTAAATATTCATATCAATGACAAAAATCCGTGGACCCAATACTGATTTTTGTGACACATCACCTCCAGCCTGAAAAATAACCTTTCAGTGCCACTGCCCTGTCTCCCACCTTCGAGCCAGTTTTATGTCCAATTGGCTAGCTCCTTCTGGATTCCATGAGCTCTAACCTTGCTAACCAGTCTACCATGATGAGCCTTGTCAAACACCTTGAAGTGTTTGAGTATTGAGGCTATTAAAAGACAGAGGTGGAACTTGTAAAATCTATTAAAATGTAGTGGAAAATGCCATGAAATTCTATTTCAAGTTTTCCATTGGCATGTGACTTTAATTGGGGTAGTTTTAATTGATCTATATGATGGGGCATGCAAAGGTTTTATTCTATGACCAAACTTAGTAAGGGCAAAAGAGACAACTGAAAGCACATTTGTGGAGAAAGAGATAAGGACTGGACTTGAACACCCACAAAATTTCTGATTGGCAACTTTCTTGTTTTGCTAAAGGTAACATCAGGGGCTTGTGTGGTACATAAATATTGTGGTCATGGATACAGCAGAAAGTTATTTCTTTAATGGACTCATGCAGCCATTGAGGAAATGTTGCATAAAATGTTGCTGATCAATTAGACTGCAAGTTCACATCTGACCTGGCTTGGATCGTTAAACAATCATGCGAAGAATTCACTCCAGATGGTTGGAGAATATAGTCTGCATAAAATTAGTTGGTAGATGAAGTCCCAATTTATCTTTTGTGTTATGAGATTGGTCCCCTTATTCCTGTAAGGAATACAAATTGTTCCTTGTTCTTGGCATGTTGAATGCTTCACAGGTGGGAGTCAGCTTTGGTGAAATCCTGAGGTTTAAATAAAACTTGGAGAGCTGTAAACTGTAATGTCTCTTAGAAAAATGTATAATGGAATTAATTAGACTATTTAAGATTGCAAAAATTCTATTTGATTCCTAACTTATTGCTTGCCTTTAAGTTGTTGGTCTGTGCGAAGGAGTCAAACATTGATTGACTCCTAGCATTAACTGAAGTTAGATTTTTCAGAAGAAGGCGTTCTTTGAAATGGATGTCAGAAGCCTTAACAGAAATAGTTTTGAAGAATTTAGTAATTTCTAACGACCTTCATTACTTACTTGAGCGATTCAGCAGTAATATGCAGAAGCAAACATTCACTGATAGTGGTGATTTGAGCCAGATCAGAATTAGGCCAAGTGCATCGATGCAGTAAGAAAATCATAAGAAGTGAGTTCAGAGATATCTGTTAATTATAACGGATGACATAAATGAGGAATTATAATAGAAGAATTAACTTTAGGAAGGCCTGAGGTATGGTCAACAGATGTTTTAGATGCCACTTGAAATACCACTGTGTATTTCAAAACTGTGTATTTCACCATTGTCAAAAATAGAATAATAAGGTTTGTAAAATTATGCATAATACAAGTGTTGGAAGGAGAAAATGGTAATGCTGATCAAACAGAGAATGTAAATTGTTTCAGGAAATTTCAGCCTCGTAGTTGTGGTTAAGGACTCACTTCACTTGCACTGGGATGTATGTCAAATGTGTGTGTGGTAGATGGTAAATGGCAAGGGCCAAAGTAAGATTAAGAAATTTGAGAGTTCCACCTATGTCAGGCTTAGAGATGACAACATTAAAAAAAAAAGGATGATTCCCTGTAACATGGCTACAGTAAACCATTTCATGAGCATATGTTGTATAAAGTGAAACAGATTTGTTGATCAGGTCATTGATAGAAATTGCTTAAATGAAACTGGCCATGGAATATGACATGGCAGTTATTCTTGGGATGTCTGTCGATTTGCAGTTTACACAAGACGTTGTGTTTCCTTAAGTTCTAACTTCTGTAACTAAAAAAAAATCAAAAGGAAGTTCTTGGCATCAGGATTAGAAGTTTTTAAAAGAGAAAAGAGACTAGTTAATTTAAAACTACAGTTTGTCCATCCATCTTGCAAGTTAAAAATTCTACTAAGAATGCTGTAACAAACAATGAGGAGAACACTAAATTTACAGAATATATCAGTGATAATTGAGATATATATAAAAAAAAACAAAAATTGCCATCACAGCCCATAAAGAGTCTCCTAAGAGAATGAGTTGTTGCAGTTGACTTGAAGGTATATGATAAGGGGAAGAAAAATTATTACTATGTACTTCACAGTCATGGCAACTAGATTTGGTCAGTTTACAATAATATCTAGTTAAGAGAAATATAGAAGATAGGAGAGGTAGGCCATTCAAACCCTCGAGCCTTCTTTGCCATTCCGTATCATCATGGTTGATCATTTAAGCTCAGTACCCTAATCCCAGACTTGCTCCATATTTGTTTAGCCACAAAAGCTACTTATACCAGATCCTTGAAAAGTGCATAGTGAATTCCACAGGCTGACCACTCTCTGGGTGAAGAATGTTCTCCTCCTCACAATCTTAAGTTTACCCCTTATACTTAAACTAATACCACCTGGTTCTGGATGCCTTTCTGCACCTAACTTGTATAGTCATTGAATTATAGAGATGTACAGCATGGAAAACAGATCCTTTGGTCCAGCCTTGGTACCTTCCCTGTGAGGCTGTTCATTCAGGTCTGTCCTACTAGTGAAAACTACTTCTCCACATCCACTCTATCCAGGGGTCTCCGTATTCTATACATTTCAGTGCAATCTCCCCTCATCCTTCTAATCTCCTTTTGGGTACAGATCCAGAATCCATAACTGCTCCACATATGATCCCTCCATTCCTGTGATTGTTTTTGTGAAAATCCTTCTCACATCTCATTCTGACGGTCACCCAGCTTTATGTCATCTGCAAATTTTGAGGTTACATTTAGTTTCATCTTCTAAATCATTAATATATATTGTGAATATTTGGGGTTCTGTTGCCTACCCCTGCAATATGCCATTAGTTGCTACCTGCTGTACAGAAAAAAACCCTTTTTATTCCACCTCTCTTTGTTTTCTATCTGTTAACCAATTTTCTGCCCATCTAAAAATTTATCAACCATTATCCCATGTGCTTTAATTTTACACACTAATCTCTTGGAAAGCTTTCAACAAAGTCTCTCATGAAAGTCCAAATGAACCACATCTTCTGGCTCCTCCTGATCAACTCGACTAGTTATATTTCCAAAAAAAGATTTTTCAAGCATTGCCACTTATTCCTTTCTCATTGCCTAAAACTCGATCCAAGATGGCTTCAGAGAAAAGACTAATCATGCAGCATCAAGAAGGCCTAGCAAAACTCAAGTTAATTTGTATTGGGGTAAACTGGCTTGCTCGTTGGAATCATGTGTCGAAGAGTGTGGTGCTGTAACAGCACAGCTGGTCAAGCAGCATTTGAGGAGCAGGAGAATTGACGTTTCAGGCAGTCCTCACTTTCTCCTGGTTGGAATCTTATGTGGAACAAATGAAGATGGTTATGGTTGTTACAAGTTGATCACCTCGGCTCCAGAACATCTTTGCAGTTCATAAAGGTAGTGTCCTTGGCCCAGCAATCTTCAGCTGTTTCATTAATGACCTTTCCTCCATCATAATGTTAGAAATGGGAATGTTTGCTGATTGTGCAATGCACACCATTTGTGACTCCAGAAATGCATGTATTGGAGTGTTGCGGGGATTTGATCATGGAATTTGTAAAATTTTGGCTTTTATATCTAGAGGTCTGTCATATAAGCATGCAGACGTATTTCATATGAAGATTTTAGTTCAGCAAGGTTTATCAGCTTCTTCTTGGGAAGAATAATGTTGTCAGTAGGCTTGTACTCCTCCCCCTAGTCCCTCCTCCCTACCTTTTATCTTAGCCTGCTTGGCTCTCTCTCTCTTATCCCTCCCCCTAGTCCCTCCTCCCTACCTTTTATCTTAGCCTGCTTGGCTCTCTCTCTCTTATTCCTGATGAAGGGCTTATGCTCGAAACAAAGACAAAGAATTCTCTATTCCTGAGATGCTGCCTGGCCTGCTGTGCTTTGACCAGCAACACATTTGCAGCTGTGATCTCCAGCATCTGCAGACCTCATTTTTTACATTGTGAAGATAAGCAAATAAAGAGTTGTTGAAAGTACCTTTGCCATGAAAACACAGGCAAAAGTGAGGACTGTAGATGCTGAAAACCAGAGTTTAGATTAGTGTGGTGCTGGAAAAGCACAGTAGGTCAGGCAGCATCCGAGGAGCAGGAAAATTGATGTTTCGTGCAAAAGTCCTTCATCAGGAATGGAGGTAGGTAGAGAGGAGAGTGGGGAAGATAGCAAAGAGCTGAAAAATGTGTTGCTGGATAAACGCAGCAGGTCAGGCAGCATCAAAGGAGCAGGAGAATCAACGTTTCTGAAGAAGGGCTTATGCCCGAAATGTCGATTCTCCTGCTCCTTTGATGCTGCCTGACCTGCTGTGCTTTTCCAGCAACACATTTTTCAGCTCTGATCTCCAGCATCTTCAGTCCTCACTTTCTCCAAGGTAGCAAAGAGTACAATAGGTGAATGGGGGTAGGGATGGAGGTGATAGGTCAGAGAGGAGGGTGGAGCGGATAGGTGGGAAGGGAGATTGGCAGGCAGGACAGGTCACGAGGACTGTGCTGAGCTGGAAGGTTGGAACTGGGGTAAGGTGGGCCGGGGAAAATGAGGAAAGTGGTGAAGTCCATGTTGATGCCCTGGGGTTGAAGTGTTCTGAGGCAGAAGATGAGGCGTTCTTCCTCCAGGCATCGGGTAGTGAGGGAGTGGCAGTGGAGGAGACCCAGGACCTGCATGTCCTCGGCAGAGTGGGAGGGTGAGTTTAAATGTTGGACCACAGGGCAGTGTGGTTGATTGGTGCAGGTGTCCCGGAGATGTTCCCTAAAGCGCTCTACGAGGAGGTGTCCAATGTAGAGGAGACTGCATCAGGAGCAATGGATACAATAACACTGGCACTGGTTGAGCCAATAGTACTCTAATATTCTGAAGGAAATCTTTTGCATTGGAAAGTCACGGAAAAATATTGTCAATAGAATGTTAGGTGCATAGGTTTTCCCACAAATTTGACAAGATATGTCACAGAAAAAGGATTGTGAGTTGACTTTGTTCATGTGAAGTATTGGAAAGAAAGTGAAAATTCTAAAATGAAGTGGTTTGATGCGAGTCACCAATTGTTAGACCGTTACACCAAGAGCAATGGTTGCCCTAAGAAGTTACTAGATATCCTTGAAAGAGAGTGTATTCCTTATTAAAAGGAATATTGAGATAACATGAAATGTTGAGTTTTAAGACTATGGAGAATTTTTTAATTTACTTGTTTTATGACTTTCTACATATGAATTTTTTTGAAATGTTGATTGTATCAAAATGTGCAAATAATATAAAATAATAGAGGGGAATTTGTTAATATCTAATTAATCATATTATTAAGTTTGTTCAAGTCTTTATTTAAGGTTAACAAGAAACAGATGGTGGCTGTTAATTACTTGTTTGTTAGGATCACCTGTATTACAGGAGGTGGAAGATTGAACAATCAATTAACTTTCCACAAAGGAAAGTGTCTTTGTTTTCTGTCCTACTTACTTGGATCCAGATTGAAATGTATAAGGTTAAAGCGTGATTGGTTGCTGGTTGTTCTGAAGAGTGAGTGAGTGGCACAGATATTAGCTGGAACCCTCCCATAACTGAAGAAGTAATCTTGTAAATTTTCTTTAAGCTCTTTTCGTCTTGTGTTCCTGGACGTGTAAATGAAGTGACATAAAATCTGTACTTCTGCAGTGTGTTTCTGACATCACTCACAGAGACTGCAGGCACACAAGGGTAAACTAATCACACTTATGACTTGAGAATGAAGCTTCCAAAGGAGTGGAAAGAAGAAATGCTGGAAATCACAGCGAGTTGGACAACTTTTCATGAAGACAGAGCAATCTAACGTTTTGAGTCTTGGTGACTCCTCAATTTGGTTTCAGTACAGCTTCCAGCATTTGCAGTAATTTGTTCTTACAAAGGATTTTTTTTGGTGAGATCTATTTGCCACAAGATGAGGTCTCAGTGTGTGGTTGGGAGTCTTTGTCAAACTTCGCTGAAATATTGGCTCTTGTAGAAGCAGTGGATATTAGATTCCATTAGTCAATACCTTGACTGAGATTCTGTTTTGGGGTGCAGTGACTATTATTTTCTTTTCTGATCTCTGACTCCACACCTCTCCAATTTAATTTCTGGCAGCTGTTGAACCATCAAGTCTATACAAGGATTTTTCTCCACGTGCCACCCATTCTAATCCAATTCTTCTGCTTGCTCCACAAACTCTTGGGTACTTTTATACAAGTAACTATCTAGTTCCTTTCTAAATTAACTTGTACACGATGGCCAGAGAATAATACTTTGTTATCATGGTTAAAAATACAGTACTCAAGTTTTAATGTAAAGCTGTAGTTACAATTCTGTTTATGATAGGAATTCAGATTATCTTTTGATTCATTCTTTTAAAATTCTAAACATATTACAACAAAGATAAGTGACTCAATACTTTCAGTAATATGCATTAATATTAAAATTCAGGTAAGCTTCATTTTATTATTTAATCAATTGCAAAGTAAATTCCATCTCACAGGACCTTTTTATCCACGTTGTCTAGAAATAGTCTGATGGTCTTGTCTAGGATATTGACTTTCTCGTACATCAAGGAAGCAAACCTTTTATTTCTTTTCAAGGAGGGTGTGGGGAGCTTGAGATTTCCTGGCAGTGACATGACTCTGCTGGACTTTTGACTGAAGCTCGTAATAAATGGCCATGATTGAGAGTGCGAGTCAGCAGTGTAATTATGAAGCCTGGCTTGGAGACAGGATATTGGTTTTCTGTGGTTGGGTATCAGCCACTGTGTCAGTACTGCTCAGAGGAGCTGATTCAGGACTTGAGCCAGTCTGCTGATTTTTAGTCAATGAAAAGAGAAAATGCTCTTTTATGCTTCTGGAGCAGATCATTGTGCACTAGTTGAGAATTTCATTATTGAAAATCTGTTTAATTTTGTCATGATTAGATTACTTACAGTGTGAAAACAGGCCCTTCGGGGGAAAGTCCACACCGACCCACAACCCACCCAGACCCCTTCCCTAACACTATGGACAATTTAGCATGGCCAATTCACCTAACCTAACCTGCACATTTTTGAACTGTGGGAGGAAACTGGAGCACCCGGAGGAAACCCACGCAGATACGGGGAGAATGTGCAAATTCCACACAGGCAGTTGCCTGAGGCGGGAATTGAATCCAGGTCTCTGACGCTGTGAGGAAGCTGTGCTAACCACTGTGCCACCGTGCTGCCCAGACTAATGTGCTAACTAGGAATCCTAAATTGACAGCAAATATAACATTTTGACTTTCTACAGTCACTACTTATGTTTATTTATGTTTGCACTGGCCACATGTTTATCTGTTAATGAGTTGCAAATTGCTGTGAATTTACTGAGAGAATTATGCCACAGTCCTAATTCTGTTATTAATGTCTTTGCATCAGCAACACAAAACATGCTGATAGTTGACAATTGTACTAGCAGTAATTGCTGGCGCGAGAACAGACATGAAACTAAATGAATTAAGCCATGTTCCAATCATTAATCAACATCCATAAATGTGCAATGTTGAATAGTTTTGGAGTGTTTTGAAAACTTCATATGATTTCAGAGTTCATACACTTTGTCTTTTCTCTCCCCTTCACCCCATTCACTCTATATGTTAAGCTATCCTTTCACAGAAAGGTGTTCCAAAGTTTTAGCTTATTTAGTGGATTGCCCATGGTGATCATGGGTTTTATTTTTTGTCATTTTTTTCCTCCTGTCCTATTCATCCCACACTCAAATACTATGATTTGAACAGTTGATAGTAGTGTGGTCTTTGAGATCAATAAAGACTAGTTTATTTTCAATTTCTCTTTATTGTTCACATACATTTTCTAGCAGCAGTGTTTAGAGTGAGCAGGAACTGGTTCAAAATTTGGTCACTAAGATCTCAATTTCAGTTGTAGCATCTGCAGTCCTGGTTAAGATTTGCTTTACAAAGAACTTATAATGGGACCTGAGACACTCTATGTCTGCATGGCTTAATGCTGGCATTCCCTTCATGTCCAGATCAGGTAGGTCTATTTTCTAGATCACAGACTTAAGCATCACCTAACATTAGAAAAAAATTGAAATTATGTTGTAGGATCTTCTAGCTTGTGTTGGAGATTTGTATATTGCTGTTAATTCTGTGCCGCTCAGAGTTGAGTTCAGTTTGAAGATTAATAACCAGGGAATGTGCCTTTAACCCTAAGATTTTGAAAACTAATAATGCTAAGAGCAGTGAAGATGAAAGTCTAAAGTGTGCCTCATTGAATCTCCTTGAGCAGCGTGTGCCCAAGAGGTAGAAGGCAGTGCTGGATATGGTTCTGTGGAATAAAGTGGGGAAAGAAGAGTCAGTTGCAGGTGGTAAGAAGCAGCTTTTGGGAAGCTGTTGCCTGGCTATCAACCGACCTCATTTTTCCCCCTCACTGTCTGACTTGCTCAGGAGTGAGGCAACAGGTGAGGCTTTTGAGAGCTCATTTCAAGTATTCCTCTGAGTAAGTGGTTTTGTAATGTCTGCTACATAAAATAAGCTTAAAGTATGAAGCCATTGCACAAGTCATGCTGTGTGCTAGCAATGAAGTTTACTGGCACTGCATAGACTCTGAAGATGCCCTCTGTAGTTCTGATGACTGTAATGCAGCTGGCCAATTCTATAGATACAACAGTTCAGGAAAGATATCAATGTCTTGAAAGGATATTTCAGATGAGATTAATTAGAATGACATCAAGTATAAAAAGCTTCTGTGGAAAACCTGTAGAAATTTTCACATTCCTTGAAACTGAGAAAGTTAAGTTTTTTTCTGAATGGAGATGTTGAAAATCAAGAGGTTTTATTAGAGTAAACAAGAAAAAGCTATTTCAGAGGATACAGATTTAAGATAACTTGACAGCGGAACCAGAGGCAACGTGTTTTACTTAGTAGATTAACTTGCAGGTGCTGTCTGAAAAGGCAATCAATGCAGAGTTACTAGTTACTGTTATGGAATCGGATAAATTCTTGAAGAGCATAACTATAACTGAAGTGCACTGGAGTGGAACTAATTGGACAGTTGTTTAATAAAACTAGCATGGACTTAATGGGCTTCTTTCTGTGCGGTTATATTCTGAGATTCTGTTGCATGAATCTACAATGTAGGCAATATGTGCCATTTTTCTGGCTGCAGTTGGTGTGACATGCTCCTTCTTTCCTGGGGGACATTGGCTCTTCATTATAGGCCTTGAATTGTGCCATACAGATGGGGAGCTAATTTGACTTTTAATCCTTGATTTTAGAAGAATCTGGGCAAGGTGACAGTATAGTGGAGATGGCAGCAGATAGCTGAAGCAGATAAGAACTTTATAAAGCAAATCTTGTGGACCAGGAGGAATTACTTTTTTTTCCCCTAAGCCCCTCAAGCTAGCATTTGGTATCCCTTCACTATCCAGAATTGGACACGCTTCCCTTCCCATCTGAATGCTAGGCTTTGACCTGCCCCAAGGACTGACCTTTTGGCATTCCTTGACACTTACACAGTTGTATGAATGACATTCAATGTTCCATTTGGCCCCAGTGGAATGTATAAACCCTGAAATCCCAATGCTTCAGAGCTGCAGACTGTCCTATCAGCTTGATCATCTCAATTTGGCAGCTGCAAGAGAAATTTTATTGCCTTCAGGGCATTTAACCATGCATATAGACTTTTCCTAATACTAAAGAAAATCTGCCCACACCCTCATTGTTCTTCTAATTTCATAGTGAAGGGCAAGGTCCACTGTGGTAGTTCAATATTGGATGAGACCTGCAATACTGAGAAACAAGAGTGTCTTCTACTGCCAACACTCTTGGACTATCACTTTTCTTTGCAATTCATTTTGTGTTTGCGTATTTTGACTAATAGCATAAAGAAGACTGATTTCATGGTGGACAACCAGGCCATGTTGCCATCAATCAGCTTTGACAATGTGATGCTGAATGTTGATAATTCCTCATATCTCGGCTCCACGGTCACTAGGAATCTGTTAGTTTGTGGCTGAGTTCAACAAGCTCATTATGAGAACTGCTGCAATTAAAGAACAGCACTCTAACAATACAAAGTTGAGTCTGCAAGAAGCCTTTATGCACTCCTGTACAGTAAGTATGTCTGGATGGCGTAGGCTAGGGTGGGAATAAAGAATGAACAATTTCCAGTTCTATGTTTCAGATATTCAGAGAAGCAACTGAGGAGCATTCTGGAAGAAGTTAGTGCAGTTACCACGACTGGATTAGATTAGATTAGATTCCTACAGTATGGAAACAGGCCCTTTGGCCCAATAAGTCCACATCGACCCATCTGAAGAGTAACCACCCAGACCCCTTCCCCTACCCAATATTTACACATGACTAATGCACCTAATACTACGGGCAATTTAGCATAGCCAGTTCACCTAACCTGCACATCTTTGGACTGTGGTAGGAAACCAGAGCACCTGGAGGAAACCCACGTAGACACTGAGAGAATGTGCAAACTCCACACAGACAGTCACCCAAGGCTGGAATCAAACCCGGCCCCTAGTACTGAGAGACAGCAGTGCTAACCACTGAGCCACCCTGCCACCTCCTTTTTATTCTATAAACTTCTACCAGGTCACCTCTGTTTCTGTAAAAGAGACTACAGGGTGGTGTGTTGCCTCCCTGGTGCCAGGTTCAAGGATGTCTCTGAGCAGCTGTGGGACATGCTCAAAGCGGAGTCTTTGAATGGCCAGAGGTCGTGGTACATCTTGATACTAAGGACATAGGCAGGAAGTGTGACAAGTCCTGCAAAGGGAGTTAGGTTCCAAGTTGAAAAGCAGAGCCTCTAGATTTTTTATCTTGAGATTACTCCCATGTCATGTGCATGTGAGGCTAGAATAGAAAGATAGTACAGGGTAAAAACAAGGACTGCAGATGCTGAAAACCAGAGTCTAGATTAGAGTGGTGCTGGAAAAGCACAGCAGGTCAGGCAGCATCCAAGGAGCAGGAAAATTGACATTTCGGGCAAAAGCACTTCATCAAGAATAGGAAGATAGTACAGTTAACTGGTTAAAGAGTTTGGAGGGCTTCAGATATAAGGATCATTGGATGCCTTCCAGGGTAGGTAGGGCGTTTTGCATCTAAACTGGAGCAGCACCAATATCCTGGCAAAGAACCTTTCTATTATCTCTCACAAAGGTTTAAACAAGAGTGTCAGGGCGATGGGAACCAGATCATTAAGTCATCGAGTGATGTGACTGAGAAGGAGTTAGAGACAAAGGCCAGTAAGACTAAGAGGAAGAACAGACAGGGAGGTGTTAATAAACTTGATAGCCCAGAGTCTGAAGTGTATTTGTTTTAACATGAGCTTAGAGCTTGGATTAGTACAAATCCATGATATTGTAGCAATTACAGAAACTTAGTTGAAAGAGGCACAATGCTAGCAGCTTAACATTCCAAGATGAGATGTTTCAGGTGTGACAGTGCTGTAGAAGAGGTGGGGAATCACAAAACTAATAAGGGAGAATATCACAGCTGTACTGAGAGAAAACACATTGGAGGGTTCCTCTGTGGCTCAGTGGTTAGCACTGCTGCCTCACGGCACCAGGGACTCTGGTTCAATTCATGCCTCAGGTGACTGTCTGTGTGGAATTTGCACATTTTTCCCATGTCTGCGTGGGTTTCTTCCGGGTGCTTCGGTTTCTTTCCACAATCCAAAGATGTGCAGGTACGTGAATTGGCCATACTAAGTGCCAATAGTTGAAAATGTGTTGCTGGTTAAAGCGCAGCAGGTCAGGCAGCATCCAAGGAACAGGAAATTCGACATTTCGGGCAAAAGCCCTTCATCAGGAATGAGGAAAGTGTGCCAATAGTGTTAGGTGCATTAGTCTTGGGTAAATATACGGTAGGGAAATGGGTCTGGGTGGGTTACTCTTTGGAGGGTTGCTGTGGACTTGTTGGGTTGTAGGGATTTTAATCTAATTCTAATCTAGAGTCCATGAACATGAAGAGTGCAGTCACTTAGGGTTATGATCCCAACAGGTCCCTCAATAGTCAGTGGGAGATAGAGGAGTAGATCAGGATGAACAGCAATCCTTATTCACAGCAGCAGAGTGAACCTTATTCTGGGCAGTCGTATGAACCTCCTACACCACAATATTGTCAAGTAACTATGCAGGGCAGAAATCCAAGTAACATGGGAGGAATGCAATAGTTACAGCAACAGGTAAATGTTATGCCATTTTCAGATTATTGTAGTATTACAGAAGGGAAAGTAAAAGATAGGTTAGGTTAGTGGAAGGAGTTGTAAATAGTTGTTAGTTAATTATTCTCTGTTATACTTAAACAATTAAAGTTGCTAATTTTTACTTTAAATAGGTCTTGACCTCTAATCTTCACCGATTACTGCACGGGATAAATAGGAGGGTTTACCCTGTGTCATAACAGTTGACCACGTGAAACCTTGTCAAAGGCTTTACATTAGATTACTTATAGTGTGGAAACAGGCCCTTTGGCCCAACAAGTCCACACCGACCCGCCAAAGCGCAACCCACCCAGACCCATCCCCCTACATTTACCCCTGCCCCTAACAGTACGGGCAATTTAGCATGGCCAATTCACCTAACCTGCACGTTTTTGGTCTGTGGGAGGAATCCGGAGCATCCAGAGGAAACCCACGCAGACACTGGGAGAATGTGCAAACTCCGCACAGTCAGTCACCTAAGGCGGGAATTGAACCCGCGTCTCTGGCACTGTGAGGCAGCAGTGCTAACCACTGTACCACCGTGCCGCCCACTTGGACTTTAGTAAAGTCCAAGTCAACAATGTCTACCACTCTACCCTCATCAATCCCTTGGCTACTTCCTCAAAAAAACTCAAATCAAGTTTGTGAGATTTCCCTTATATAAAGCCATGTTGATTTTACCCTAATCATTCCTTGCCTCTTCAAATGCATATAAATCCTTGATCTTCATAATTATGAAGGGCTTTGAGAGGCTAGTCACGGTTTTCATTGACTCTAACCTCCCAATTTGCCTACCCAGTGATAGGGAAAGATTAGATTCATCTATGACAGATGTCATTTTCCCAGCCCGACATTCCTCATCCCTGAAATAGCTGGATAATAAGGAGATCTTTTGTCAGACTTCTACTTATGACTAC
Organism: Hemiscyllium ocellatum; assembly: GCF_020745735.1. Classification (NCBI taxonomy): domain Eukaryota; kingdom Metazoa; phylum Chordata; class Chondrichthyes; order Orectolobiformes; family Hemiscylliidae; genus Hemiscyllium; species Hemiscyllium ocellatum. Next base: position 69,879,823 of record NC_083410.1, read on the forward strand.
AGCTTCACCTTCAACACTATCATCCCAACCAAACCAATCTCCAACCTGGCGACCTCTGCAAGTGGATCCTTGACTTCCTGACCTACAGACTGCAATCATTGAAGATAGGCATCACCACCTTCACGACAACTCTGAACACTCAGCACCGCACTGCAGTCCCTGTATACTCACAACTATTTAGCTAAATTTTGCCCAAACTCCATCTGCAAGTTCACTGATGACATCACCACTGTATGCCGGATATCATCAATGATAAGACAGAATACAGGAGAGAGAGAGAGAGTGTGCTTGGTGACGTGTTGCAAAGATGATAATATCTCCCACAATGTCAGCAAAACTGAAGAGCTGATCTTAGCCTTCAGGAAGCAAGGAGGAGGACGTGTCCACCCATATCAGTGGAGCTGAGGTGAAGATGGTTGACAGCATCAAATTGCTGAGAGTGATGATCACCAACAATCTGTCCTGGACCACTCACGTTGATGTGATGGTCAAAAAGGCACAACAATGTCTCCTCCTCTTCAGGAGGCTAAGAAAATTCAGCATGTCCAGAAGGACCCTCACCAGCCTTTACAGATGCACCATAGAAAGCGTTGTATTTGGATATATCATGGCTTTGTATGGCAATTGCTCTTCCCAGGACCTTAAGAAACTACAGAAAGTTGCATGCACAGCCCAGACCATCACGCAGCAAACATTCCATCCATTGCCTTCATCTACACTTTTCTCCTTGCCACAGAAAGGCAGCCAACATCATCAAAAATCTCTCCCAGCATGGTCTTTTCTAACCTTTTCTGACAGGCAGAAGATACAAAAAGGTAGAAGGGCTTTTGCCCGAAACGTCGATTTCACTGCACTTTGGATGCTGCCTGAACTGCTCTGCTCTTCCAGCACCACTAATCCAGAAGATACAAAAGCTCAAATACACATGCCAGCAGGTTCAAAAACAGCTTCATCTGAATCGACCTCTTAACTTTCAAATCTAATGTTTATCTTCCTTTTTGTGCACCTTCTTTACAGCCGTGACTTTGTATTCCTCGCTCTGTTCAATCACCCTATGATTTTTGTATGCTATGATCTGCCTGTACTGTATGCAAAACTAAACCTTTCACTGTACTTAGGTATGTGACAATAATAAATAAAATCAAGAATGCCCCTACACTCCTTATACTGCTCAAGTGATTTATTTGAACCCAGTTGTTGATGTCTAATATATGATTCATTCTTATTCTTGACTTGAACCTCAATAGCATTATTCATGCATTGTTCTCTAATCTTACCAGCCTTACTGTTCACTCTAACAGGCACATAATGAGTCTGAACTCTCATTATCATACTTTTGAAAGTCTCCCACTTAATCAGACGTTCCTTTATCTGTGAACAGTCTACTCCAATCAATTTTTGAAAGTTGTCTCATAACGTTAAAATTTGCTTTATTCCAATTAAAACCTTGAATTTTTATGGAAGGATTTGCATAACTATTTTAAAACAAACAGAGTTGTGATCACTAGACCCAGTCAGTTCAGTCACCTGCCCTTACTTATTACCCAAGTTTTGCTCCTTCTCTAGTTGGAACATTTACGTACTGATGAAGAAAAGCTTTTTGACACCATTAACAAATTCTTCACCATTCAAACCTTGAACACCTATGGTAGTTCCAGTCAGTGTTTGAAAAATTAAAATTGCCTACTGCTACAACTGGGATATTTCCACATATTTGTTCCTCAGTATCTATCTGAAACCCAGAATATGGATCTGCCAGTCCTATCCATCCTTCTGGCAAGTCTCTGGAATAGTTATGATGTTCAAATCCCATTTTCCCAGACATACCCTGGGTTCATCAGCCTTAGCTGAAAGACCCCTTGCATTGAAATAAACATAGTTTAATCCTTCAGGTTCACTTCGTTCTCTGACTTGCTGTTGTCTGTGTTTTCTAATTAATTTGTTGTTTTTTTTTGATTCATCTATCATTCTATTTACTGTGCTACTTAGGATCCCTCCAGTCCCTTTCTCTAATAGTTTACAGACTTTCTAAATAGAATTAGTAAATCCTCCTGATGGGATATTGGTACCTTTTCCTTGCAGGAGAAGAGAGTTGGGTTCTTTATTTTGCCACCTGAGCAGGGTGACCTGATGACCCTCCATCATATTAAATTCCTCTTGTCAGCCTCTGAATTGTGCTTGGATGGAAACTGGCACTTAAGTGACTAATTATTAACCGCTTAAGAAGATCAAGTAGGGGCAAGGGTGGAAAGGTATCCGAGGCCGCTTCCATCCCATGTAAAATTGTGAATAGTTAGGTTTACTAGGACTTTTACGGGTTTCTTTCTTGCAAGTCCACAGGGAGCTCAAATTCTGTGTGTCACGTGAAAACAATTTTACAAGAGCTGCTAAGTTATTTTGTTATGCTGCCTGGATTAGAGGGCTTGTGTTTTGAAGAGAGGTTCAGTGAGCTCGGGTTTTTCACATTGGCTGACAACTAATGTGCAGTTTGAGAGATGATTTGACTATTTGTCTCACGGTGCATGGAAACGTTTTTAAAAAAAAAAGTAAGAGGAGTAGGCCATTTGACCCTTTTGAACCACCAGTCATTAATATTATGGCCGAACATCCAACTCAACAGTTTGTTTGTGCTTTTCTCCTTATCCTTGGGTCTCTTTAGGCCCAGACACTATAAACAAATCCCTGTTAAAATCATCAAATGTTTTGGTGTTTGCTTTTTGTAGTAGCAAATTTCACAGGTTCCTCACTCCCCGAGTGAAGAAACCTCTCCTAATCTCAGTCCAAAATGATTTACGCCGTCTGCTTGGATTGTGATCCCTGGTTCTGGATATCCCCGCTATTGGTAACATCCTGCATCTACCCTACATAGACCTGTTAGCTTTTTATAGATTTTTGAGATATCCTTTACTCTTCTGAAATCCAGCGAAAATAATTCTAACCAATTCAACGTCAGTCCCATCATCCCAGGAATTGTAGAACATAACAGTACAGCACAGTACAGGCCCTTCGGCCCATATGTTGTGTCGAACATTTATCTTAATTTAAGATCAACTTAACCCCCATACCCCTCAATTTACTGCCGTCCATGTGTTTGTCAAGCAGTCTCTTTAAATCCCCTAATGTCTCTGACTCTACTATCACTGCTGGCAATGCATTCCACGCAGCCCCCATTCTCTGTGTAAAGAACTTGTCTCTACTATCTCCCCTATACCTTCCTTCAATCACCTTAAAATTATGACTCTTCATGACAGCTATTTCTGCCTTCGGGAATAGTGTCTGGCTATCTACTCTATCCACACCTCTCATTGCCTTGTACACTCTATCAAGTCACCTCTGTTCCTCCTCCTCTCCAATGTGAAAAACCCGAGCTCATTCAACCTCTCTTCAAAAGACAAGCCCTCCAATCCAGGCAGCATTCTGCTAAATCTCCTCTGCACCCTCTCTAAAGCACCTACACCCTTCCTATAATGAGGCAACCAGAACTGGACACAATATTCCAACTGTGGTCTAACCACTTTTTTCTAGAACTGCACCAAGACCTTTTCAACTCAATCCCCTATTAATCGAAGCTGCCTTAACAACCCTATCAACTTGGGAGGCAACTTTGAGGGATCTGTCTGGTAAACGTTTGTTGCATTCACTCTATAGCAGGAACATCATTCCTCCAATAAAGAGACCGAAACTGTGCACACTGTTCGAGGTATCGTCTTACCAAGGCCTTGTGCAAATGAAACTAGACTACTGGTATCCTCAACCCCAGATCCCTACTAATACTGATTTTCTTCAGTTTCTCTGTCTTCTTAAACCCTGTGTGTTCTCCAACATTTCTGGCATGTTATCTGTGCTCTTCTTTGTGAACACTGAGCCAAAGAATATATTTTGTTGGTCATCTATTTCTTTGTTTCTTAATTCCCCTGTTTCTGTAAGGGACCTACATTTGTCTTCACCAATCTTTTCTCTTCACATTCCAAAATAAATATTTAATTCAACTTTTATTCCCTGCAACCTTATTATCATACTCTATTTTCCCCCTCATAATCTATCCTTTCGTCCTTCTTTGCTGAATTCTAAATTGCTCCCACCCTTTGGTCTGTTATCCCTTTCTATTCTGGCCTATATTTATGCCCTTCCTTGAATTCCGTCCTGTCTCTATTTTCCCTTGTAAGCCATGGATTGGCCACCATTTTTGGGTTTTACTTTTACATCAGACAGTCATGAATAATTTTTGCAGTTCACCTGTGCGCTTTTGAATGTTTGCCATTGTCTTTCTATTGTCCTCCCTCTTAAATAACATTCCCTAATCTATGACTACTAGCTCTCGCCTTATACTGTTGTCATTTCCTCTATTTAGATTTGGGACCCCAGTCTCAGAATTAACCATGTCATTGTCCATCTTGATGAAGAATTCTATCATACCATGGTCGCTTATCCACAATGGGCTTTGCACTGTTAGACTGCCAATTAGTCCTTTCGTATTAGGCAATACCCAGTCAAAGACAGCTCATTCTCGAGTTGATTCCCCCAACATATTTGTCCAGAAAACTGTCCTTTATACACTCCAGGAATTCCTTCTCTATGGTATTCTTACTAATTTGATTTGCCCAATTTATATGGAGATTGAAGTGCCCCATTATCACAAATGTTCTTTTATTGCTAATGCCTGTAATTTCCTGTTTGATTCCATTTATAACCTCAATCCTGCAGTTTTGGTGACTTTATAAAAACCTCATGTCTTTTGCCCTTTTGTGTTTTTCAGCTCTATCTGTTGTTAATGTACCTGCCTCAACCACTTCTGCTGGCACCTTTATTCCCTTTGCGTACCAGCCTCTGTAAAAAAAAAATGTTGCCCCTCAGGTTCCCTTTTATTCTTTCCCTTCTAACCTTAAGCTGATGCCATCTTTTTTCACAGTGGAAAAAGACTGAGCAGATTCACCTTATACATGCCAATCCTGGTCTAATACAGTTCTATACAATTCCCCCCTCCGTCTCCTACACTCTAAAGATAAAAATCTTAGCTTGTCCGACCTCTCCCTGTAACTCAGACCCTTGACTCCTGATAGCATCCTTGTAAATTTGGTCTGCACTCTTTCCAGTTCAATAACATCCTTCCCTATACCAAGGTGACCAAAACTGAACACAATACTCGAAGTGCGGCCTCACCAACATCCTGTACACCTGCGACATAACTTCCCAACTTCTTTATTCAGTGCTTTGACTGATGAAGGCCAGTATGCCAAAAGCCACCTTCACTGCCCTGTCTACCTGTGACTCCACTTTCAAAGAACCATGCTCCTGAATTCCAAGGTCCCTCTGTTCTACTACACTCCTTTAAGGCCCTACCTTGATTTGACTTTCCAAAATGCAGGATCTCTCACTTATCTACATTAAACTCCATTTTCCATTTCTCTGCCCACTTCCCCAGCTGATCAAGGACCTGCTGCAATTTCTGAGAACCTTCCTCGCTGTCCACAAAATCTCCTAGTTTAGTATTATGTGCAAACTTACTGATCATGCCTTGTACATTCTTATCCATATCATTGATGTCGATAATTTAAAATTATGTTTTAATAAGGTAGTCTTAAAATTATAAAAACTTATCTCATATGTTCAATGATCTCCATTTTGCCAGTAGCAGTAGCAGTGGGAGGCGTGACCGTGAGGACTAGGGGCCTGCCAGAAAGGTAATTTTAAAATTATATAAACTTACCTCGTGAATAGGCGGAGCCACGCTGAGCAGTAGTGGACATGGGACTGCTGAGTAAGTGAAGTCATGTATTTGAGTGGTTGCGTTACCCGAAAAACTACTTAGGTAGTGTCTCCAACCCATCCAACCCCCAAATTGTGGACCACTTAGGTACTAATGACATAGTTAGGAAAAGGGATGGGTATTTAAGGCAGAAATTCAGGGAGTTAGTGTGAAAGCTTAGTGCTAGAACAAAGAGTTGTCATCTCTGGTTAGTTGCCCATGCCACGTGCTAGCGAAGCAAAGCGTAGGGAAAGAGAGGGAGGAGTTGAACACAGGACTACAGGGATAGTGCAAGAGGGAGGGTTTTTGGATACTTGGATAATCTGGGTTCATTCTGGAGTCGGTGGGACCTTGACAAATTGGATGGTCAATACCTGAACCAGAGGGGTACCAATATCCTGGGGGGATGTTTTGCTAATGCTCTTCGGGAGGGTTTAAACTAATTCAGCAGGGGGATGGGAACCTAAATTGTAGTTCCAGTGGTGTCCAGGAGGTTGAGAGTAATGAGGTCAGAAATATGGTTTCAAGGTCACACGAGTTCACGGCAAGCAGGAAGGTGGTTTGATGTGTGTCAACTTCAATGCCAAGAGCATCCGGAATAAGATGGAGGAACGTGCAGCATGGATCAGTACCTGGAAGTTCGATGTTGTGGCCATTTCACAGACATAGAGCAGGGACAGAAATGGTTGTTGCAGGTTCTGGCATTTAGATGTTTCAGTAAGAAGAGAGAAGATGGTAAAAGAGGGGGATGTGTGGCATTGTTGGTCAAGAACATTATTACAGTAGCAGAAAGAACGTTTGTGGACTTGTCTACTGAGATAGTATTGGCTGAGATTAGAAATAGGAAAGGAGAGGTCACCCTGTTGGGAGTTTTGTGTAGGCCTCCGAATAATTCCAGAGATGTAGAGGAAAGGATAGCAAAGATGATTCTGGATAGGAGCAAGAGTAACAGGGTAGTTGTTACGGGGGTCTTTAACTTTCCAAATATTGACTGGAAATACTATAGTTGAGTGCTTTAGATAGGTCAGTTTTTGTCCATTGTATGCAGGATGGTTTCCTGATACAGTATGTAGACAAGCCAACAAGGGGCGAGGCCACATTTGGTACTGGGTAATGAACCCGGCCAGGTGTTGGATTTGGAGGTAGGTGAGCACTTTGTAGATAATGACCAGAATTCGGTTATGTCTTTAGCGATGTAAAGGGATAGGTACATAATGCAGGACAAGAATTATTGCTGGAGGAAAGGCAATTATACTGCGATTAGGCAAGATTTAGGAGTATAGGATGGGAAGGAAACTGCAGGGGATTGGCACATTTAAAATGTGGAGCTTATTCAAGGAACAGCTACTCTGTGTCCTTGATAAGTATATACCTGTCAGGCAGGGAGGAAGTGGTCAAGTGAGGAAGCTGTGGGTTATTAAAGAATCGCTTGTCAAGAGGAAGATGAAGGCTTATGTTAGGATGAGACATGAAAGCTCAGTTAGGGTGTTTGAGAGTTACGGGTTAACCAGAAAAGATCTAAACGAGAGCTAAGAAGAGCCAGGAGGGGACATGAGAAATCATTGGCAGGTAAGATCAAGGAAAACCCTAAAAGTTTCTATAGATATATCGGGAATAAATAAATGGCTAGAAAAAGATTAGGGTCAATCAAGGATAGAAATGGGAAGCTGCATGTGAAGTCTGAGGAAGTAGGAAAAGCGCTATTTGAATATTATTTCAGTATTCACACAGGAAAAAGTCAGTGTCAAGAATACTGAGATATAGGTTACTAGACCTAACAGGATTGACATTAGCAAGGAGGAAGTGTTAGCAATTCTGGAAGGTGTGAAAATAGATACATCCCTGGGCCAGATGGGATTTATCCTAGGATTCTCTGGGAAGCCACGGAGGAGATTGCAGAGCCCTGGGCTTTGATCTTTGTCATCATTGTCTGCAGGAATAGTGCCAGGACACTGGAGAATAGCAAATGTTCTCCCGTTGTTCAAGAAGGGCAGTAGAGACAAACCTGTTAATTATAGGCCAGTGAGCCTTACTTCGGTTGTGGGTAAAGTGTTGGAAGAGGTTATAAGAGATAAGGTTTCTTATCATCTAGAGAAGAATAAGTCGATCACGGATAGTCAACATGGTTTTGTGAAGGATAGATTGTGCTTCACAAACCTTATTGACTTCGTTGAGAAGGTGACCAAACAGGTGGATGAGGGTAAAGTGGTTGATGTGGTGTATTTGGATTTCAGTAAGGCTTTTTGGATATGAATATGGATATTGTGTATGGATTTTTGATAAGGTCTCCCACGGTAGGCCATCGCACAAAATACAGAGATGATTTAGCAGTTTGGATCAGAAGTTGGCTAGCTGAAAGAAGACAGAGGGTGGCGGTTGATAGGAAATGTTCATCCTGGAGTTCAGTTGCTAGTGGTGTACTGCCACAATCTGTTTTGGGGCTACTGCTGTTTGTCATTTTTATAAATGTCGTAAATGAGGGCATAGACGGATGAGTTAGTAAATTTGCGGTTGACACTAAGGTCGGTGGAGTAATGGATAGTGCTGAAGGATGTTGCAGGTTGTAGATAAGCTGCAGAACTGAGCTGAGAGGTGGCAAATGGAGTTTAATGCGGAAAAATGTGAGGTGATTTGCTTGGGAAGGTGCAACGGGAATGCAGACTACTGGGCTGATGGTAAGATTCTTGGTAGTGTAGATGAGCAGAGAGATATCGGTGTCCATGTACATAAATCTCTGAAAGTTGCCACCCAGAGTGATAGGGTTGTGAAGAAGCCATGCTTGTGTTATCTTTTATTAGTAGAGGGATCGAGTTTGGAGCCACAAGGTCATGCTGCAGCTATACAAAACTCTGTGTGGCCTCACTTGGAGTATTGCGTACAGTTCTGGTCACTGCATTATAGGAAAGATGTGAAAGCTTTGGAGAGGGTTCAGAGGAGATTTCCTAGGATGTTGCCTGGTATGGAGGGAAGGTCTTATGAGGAAAGGCTGAGGGACTTGAGGCTGTTTTTGCTGGAGAGAAGAAGGTTGTGAGGTGACTTAATTGTGACCTACAAGATAATCAAAGGGTCAGATAGGGTGGACAGTGAGACCCTTTTTCCTCGGATGGTGATGTTTAGCATGAGAGAGCATAGCTTTAAATTGAGGGGAGATAGATATAGGACAGATGTCAGAGGTAGTTTCTTTACTCAGAGTAGTAGGGGCATGGAATGCACTGCCTGCAACAGTAGTAAACTCGCCCACTGTTTAAGATCATCGGATAGATATAAAATGGAATAGTGTAGGATAGATGGGCTTCAGATTGGTTCCACAGGTCGGTACAATATCGAGGGCTGAAGGGCCTGTATTGCGCTGTAATGTTCTATGTTCTGTAACAAATAGCAGTGGGTCCAGCATCGATCCCTGAGGCACTCCACTCATCACAGGCCTCCAGCCTGACAATTATCCTTCCGCTATTACCCTCTGCTTCCTCCCATCAAGCCAATTGTGTATCCAATTTGCGAGCTTGCCCTGAATTCCATGCAATCTAATGTTCCATAGCAGCCTACAATGTGGAACCTTCTCAAAGATCTTACTGAAATCCCGATAGAATACGTCTACCATCCTACTCCCATCAGCTTTCCTGGTCCCTTCATCAAATAATTCTAACAAATTTGTGAGGCATGATCTCTCCTGCGCAAAGCCATGCTGACTACTCCAAATCAAACCCTGTCTTTACAAATGCAAGTATATTTTATCTCTCAGAATCCTCTCAAGTAACTTACCTAACGCAGGTGTTGGTTTACTAGTCTATAGTTCCCAGATTTTTCTTCGCAGTCCTCCTTGAATAAGGGCACAAGATTCGCTACCTTCCAGTCTTCTGGGACCTCCCCCTTGACTAATGATGCAAAAATATCTGCCAGGACCCCTGCAATTTCTTCTCTCGCCTCTTGCAGTGTTATTGGAAATATTTGGTCAGGACCAGGAGATTTATCCACCTTCATACATTCTAATACGTCCAACATCTTCCCTACTGTGATATGGACTGTCACCAAGATATGACCACTAATTCCCCTCAAATTCCCAAGTCTTTATGTTTTTCTCCACGATAAACACAGAAAAGAAATATTCATTGACGACCTCCTTCATCTCCTGCAGTTTCACACATGCATGTTAACTTTGGTCCTTGAAGAGTCCTATTGCTTCTCATTCTTTTTCCTTTTAAAATGCTTAAAGAACGTCTTTGGATTCACCTTAAATCTTCTGAGCGGTCATCAAAGCTATTATCTTTTTCCATTATTGTATTAATTTACTCTTTTAACCAGCAATGCAATCCACCACCTTTCCCACTTTGTCTGTTGTTCCTAAAAACCGGAAACCCCTCTATGTTCCCATCCCTGGTCACACTGCATCCATTTCTACATAATTCTGACTATATTACACCATTTTTCCAACTACTTGCATGATTCACTCATTTGCTTTATTGTAAATGCTCCATGTATTAGCCTTGCTCCTCCTGATCCCATTATTTTTCACTGTGGCCCTTGATTTCTCAGCCCATCTCTTTTTTTCCTTCCTCCTCTTTCTATTTTTTGTTTTTGCCCTTGATTTCCCCTTCCTCTGGCTCCTTGCATTCTTTTAGTTTTAGTTTTAACCTGCCCTAATTGCTCTAGTAAAATGATCCCTTTGGTCATTGTTTCTGGACTGATTCAAGTGAAACCCATCCAACTGCTTTGAAGGCCTCATCCCTTTTCACCTGTGTCGTTTGGACCAATGTGTATGACGTTCACTAGCTGTTCACCCTTCCCCTCTAGAATGTGCTGTCGCCACTTTGAGAGATCTTTGACTGTTCATCGGGGAGGCAACATCCCATCCTGAAAGCAGCAGTGCATATCATCTATAAGATGCACTGAAGAAGTTCATCAAGGCTGCTTATACAGCATCTTTAAAACCCCAGACCACTTCCATTAAGAAGTACAAGGGCAGCGCGTACATAGGAATACCATCAACAGCAAGTTTCCCTCGAAAGACCCTGCCTATCTCGACTTGGAATTCTTCGTTAATGCTGTGTCAAAGTCCTTGAACTCCCTCCCTAATGGCATCGAGAGTCTACTTACAGCACATGGACTTTAGCAATTCAAGACATCAGTGCATCACTACCTTGTCAAGGGCAACTAAGAATAGACTTAAAATGCTGGTCCAGCCAATGACCCGCACATCCACGCGTGAATTTTTTAAAAAAATGTCCTGTACACATTATTTAGCATGATCATTTCTCTTATTTCTGATTCTTTCTTTTGCTTTTGCCCTTTTTCCCACTTCACTGGCTCCTTTTTTTAAGCTTTCTGCTCTCCTGTTGTTTAGTTTTAACCCTTTCCAATCACACTAGTAAATATTCTTCCCTCGCACATCAGTTTCAGTCCTATCCATATGCAACCTGTCAAGTTTGTACTAGCCCCATCTCCCCTCGAGTTGGTCCCAATGCACCAGGGATCTTTAACCCACTGAAATCCTTGCACCATCTTTTCAGCCACGTATTTGTCTGAGATATTCTGCTAAGGATGCAGAAAAGATTTACAAGGATGTTGCCAGGGTTGGAGGATTTGAACTATAGGGACATGCTGAACAGGCTGGGGCTGTTTTCTATTGAGTGTCGGAGGTTGAGGGGTGACCTTATAGAGGTTTGCAAAATCATGCGGGGCATGGATAGGATAAATAGACAAAGTCTTTTCCCTGGGGTGGGTGAGTACAGAACTAGAAGACATAGGTTTAGGGTGAGAGGGGAAAGATATAAAAGAGACCTAAGGGCAACTTTTTCACACAGAGGGTGGTACATGTATGGAATGAGCCACCAGAGGAAGTGGTGGAGGCTGATACAATTGCAACATTTAGAAGGCATTTGGATGGGTATATGAATAGGAAGGGTTTGGAGGGATATGGGCTGGATGGTGGCAAGTGGTACTAGATTGGGTTGGGATATCTGGTCAGCATGGACGGGTTGGACCGAAGGGTCTGTTTCCATGCTGTACATCTCTATGACTATGACTGGCATGTGCCACTGGTAGCAATCCTGAGATCACTAGACCATAAGGATGTAGGAGCAGAAATTAGGCCATTCAGCCCATTAAATCTACTCTGCCATTCAAACGTGGCTGATAAGTTTCTCAACCTCATTCCACCGCTTTCTCCCTGTAACTCTTGATCCTTTTGATCCTCTTGGTACTCAAGAACCTAACTATCTCAGTCTTAAATGTACGCGATAACCTGGCTCGACAGGCTTATGTGGCAATGAATTCTATAGATTCACCACTCTGACTGAATGAATTTCTCCTTATGTCTGTTTTAAAAGGTCTTCCCTTTACTCTAAGGTTATGCTTTCGGATCCTAGTCTCTCCTACCAATGGAAACATCTTCCCAACATCATCTCAGTCCAGACCATTCAGTATTCTGTATGTTTCAATTAGATCTCCCCTCATCCTTCTAAACTCTATTGAGTATAAGCCTAAAGTCCTCAAACATTCCTCGTAAGTTAAGCTTTTCATTTCTGGGATCGCTGTCATGAACCTCCTCGGAACAAGCTCCAGAGCCAGTACATCCTTCCTGAGATATGGGGCCCAAAACTGCGCACAATACTCCAAATGTAGTCTGACCAGAGCCTTTTGGAGCCAGAGAAGTACATCCCTGTTTTTATATTCAATCCTCTCAAAATAAATGGCATTATTACATTTTCCTTCCTAACTACTGACTCAACCTGCAAGTTTACCTTGAGAAAATCCTGCACTAGAACTCTCAGGTCTCTTTGCACTTCAGACTTCTGAATTTTCTCCCCATTTAGAAAATAGTCCATGCCTCTATCCTTCTTACCAAAGTACAGGACCTCATACTTTCCCACTTTGTACTCCACCTGCCACTTCTTTGCCCATTTTCCTAACTTGACCAAATCCTTCTGCACCCTCCCACCTCCTCGATGCTACCTGTCCCTCTAGCTATCTTTGTATCATCTGCCAACTTAGCCAGAATTCTCCCAGTTCCTTCATCTAGATTGTTAATGTATAAAGTAAGAAATTGTGATCCCAACACTGACCCTTGTGGACTGCCACTTGTCATTGGCTGCCATCCTGAGAAGGACCCTTTTATCCTCACCCTCTGCTTTCTGCCAGACAGCCAAGCTTCTATCTATTCTAGCATCTTGCAGTTGACACCATGGGCCCTTATCTAACTCAGTAGTCTCCTTTGCGGCACCTTGTCAAAGGCCTTCACTACTTTCAGGTCCTATATTTAACCTGCTTGTTAACTCCCTATAATGTTGAAATACCATTAGGCTTATTAGAAAAGTGAACAGGGTTTTCTTAAAATATGTTTGTAGGATCTGGATGCTGTTGTCTAAAGTAGCATTTATAGCTCATCTCCAATTGTCCTTGAGAGGTTGGTGATGAATAAAATGCTGCCTTGCACCTCTGCAGTCTGTGGAGAGTATGTACACTTGTGGTTCTATTAGGAAGGGCTTACCAGGATCTTGACCCAATGATGGTGAAGGAAATGTGGTTATTGTTCCAAGGCAGAAGGTGTGAGACTTTGTGGGGAACTAGCAGATAGTGGTATTCTACTGCAGCTGCTGCAACTGTCCTCCTCAGTGGTAGAGGTTGTTTGTACTGAAATGTTCAAGATGATAGGGTTGCCAATCAAGCAGGCCTTAAGTGGGGACTGGGGATATATTTCATCTCATTGCCTATGCACCATCTAAAAGCTCATGTCAATGTGGAGAGAGGGGGTGATTTACTGGCCACTGAATTCCCAGTTTTTTGACTGCTGTTTCTTTGATTAAATATTTGATGACTAATGAAGGGTTTGATATAAATCTGACTCCAGAAGCCTGAGTAATATTCTGAGTTCTGCACTGTCAAAGATGCTATGCTTTGGATGAGACAAAATGTTGTGGTGTGTTTGCCACCCTCGGGTGAATGTGTGTAAAACATTTCATTGTCCTATTTTGAAGAACAGGTGCAAATATGGCTAAAAATGAATTTTGTGATTTATAAGTTATTATGATGACTACACTTTAAAAGCATGTTTAACTATAAAGTGCATTGGGGGTTCCTGAGCTTGCCAAAGATGTAATATGAATGCAGGTTCCTACTTTGTATTGAAAATGAGTCGTATTTGTACTGGTGATTGAAAAGGTTCCTAATTGTTTTGAATAATTGTAGGTAATGTTTCACTCATACTTGTTGAAGCTTGAATACTTCTGCTGCAGTTTGGCTTCACGTCAAAGGTGGAACTTTCAGCAAGTTCTAGCAAGTCATAATTGCGTTCTCGGAGTTGTTGGGGGAGGTACAGCGCACTGCCTCCTTTCTTGCATACCTGGTCTGACCCACTGCTATTTGGTGCAGTTAAAAATTCCTTTGTAGGTGGTTTGAGCCAAAAATCAATTATTTTCTAGAAAAAATAATTACTACTTCTCTCCTTTTTTCCACAGTCAAGTTTGTGTGCTTGTAGTTGACGATATAAAGCCAGTATTGCTATTATGAAAAGAGTATATGTCGATAATTGTAAGCTGGTACTCACAGGTGAAAAGTCTGCTAAATTGCATATGAAGCATGTAAAATTCTGTCAGTCTAGGTTTCTGCAAGGAGAAATTGAGGACTGCAGATGCTGGAGATCAGAGCTTAAAGATGTATTGCTGGAAAAGCGCAGCAGGTCAGGCAGCATCAAAGGAACAGGAGAATCGACGTTTCAGGCATAAGCCCTTCTTCAAGTCCTGTCTAAAAAAAACAAAATTGTGTTGAACAATAAAATTGTTTACTGTTGTAGCATTTCGGAAGCATTGGTACACCACTATGATGTTGAGAAGTGCGCTTAGACACTTTCAGGAATTCTGTGTGCTGATCTCCCTTAGTCCACTTTCTGCTGGGAAAAGGGATGAAATCTTTCTTTTGTTCTTGATCTGGAAAAATGTGTGCGTCTCATGTTACTGTATTTTTGTGAGTGGAGCTTCTTTTTATATATAAGATTGCTGCCACCTTAGGAAAACCTGCATGGACTATGGCATTCCATCAATGCATATTTCAGTAGTTGTCCCAACCATACAGGGTAGGCGATCCATTTTATTACATTTACTCAAAGTTTAGGCTTGCTGCATATGTTGTTTTGGCTAATGTTTGTTAATTAAATTGCACCCACTTCCAACATTCAACTTGCCCTTTATAATGCCAATGTGAATTTTTCTACCTCAAAAACTAATGATTCTTTTTAGATTTTCTTGGTAAAGTTGCCACATGAGGGCAGTTTTGCTCTGTATCATCTCTTCTTGTATTCAGAACTGAATTGAATGTGTTCAAGTTAATTTCATGTTTGATCTTTGTAAGTGCTGAAAAATTTCCATGTTCAACCAGTTTGGTCTGACTGGATTCAAACCCAGGCTGTAGAAGGGAGAAAAGAATATCCCAAAGAACCTTTTAGATAAAGTACTTTTTTTTAATATAAAAAAAATAGCATTGTGTGCAATTCCAGATACAACAATAAGATAATTTTTCCAGAATCTGATTTAATGATCTTAATTGAGGAATAAATATTAGTCTGAAAAACATTCTCTTTGAATAGCGTCATAGAATCTTCTGTGCCCATCTGAGTGTGAAGACCATCTTAGCTGAAATTTGCTATCTCTTTATGTAAGACTTCAGTGAAATGTGTACAGTTCTGTGCTCAGGTTTTGAAATGGGACTTAAACACACTGCTTTCTGACTTTGAGGTGAAGTGAGCATTTGAATGTTTTCAAGCAGATATAAATAGGTGCTCAATAAGCAAATGTGTGAGAAATTATTGTAGGTAGGTAGGAGTATGGAAAAGTCAGATCAACCAAGTGAGCAAGCATGTGGTGTCAGTAGATGGTTAGTTCCTGAAAGAAGTGCCTGGTTAGTCTCACTCACTGGCTCTCCTCTCCTCTCCATTTTTAAGTAGATTTTCTGTTCTCTTTTGAAATTGTTATTGGATCAACTTTCACCTTATTTCTGACCGCCCCCTCAATTTTATTCACTTTTGTGAATGTGCAAATACAATTACAAATAACATAAAAGTAAACAAAAAACACTTCATTTGCCATGTTGATAGCAAATAGGTAAAAAGAGGTGGGGAGTGTCCTACTAGGAGGAAGATGTATGCTAGCAACAAAGGCAAGGCTAGAATACTTCGTACTTTGTGTCTGTGTTTAATAAAGAAAATGTTGACCAAATTATAAATAGTGGTAAAGATGATGGATATGTTAATTGTGGCTGGCAAGATGAACTGAAAAGCTTTGCTCTGCTGAGAAATGGGTACATTGCCTAGTCTGGGTGCGTAGCTTCCACTTTCTTTTGCAATCGGGGAGTGGATTTAGTGAAGGGCTTGCCATGATCCTCTAGTCTTGCCTAATATGGAGTGAATGCCAGAGCATCTGAAATGACAGATATGGTACTTCTATTTTACAGTACAGAAACGGGTCCTTCTGTCCAACTTGGCCATGCTGACCAGGTATTGTAAATTAATCTAGTCCCATTGGTCAGCATTTGGCCCATATTCCTCTAAACCCCTCCCTTATTGATATGCCCATCCAGATGCCTTTTAAATGTTGTAATGGTACCAGCCTCCACCACTTCCTCTAGAGACAACCAGACAGGCCTCCACTGCACAACGTGCTTTTCCTCCCTCTGTCATCCAAACAGCCCTCCACCGCACCACCTCCATTCTCTGTTCCACTGCTCTAACCCCCCCCCATGCAAACGCAATAAAGACAGAGTCCCCCTTGTCCGCATCTACCATGCCATCAATCTCCACATCCAACATGTCATCCTTAACACTTTGCCAACTCCAACTCGATCCCACCACGAAGAACATCTTCCCCTCCCCGATCCTGCCTGCCTTCCACAAGGACTGTTCCCTTCGACAGTCCTTGGTTTGAGCCACTGTCGCCACTGACCACCTCAAACTTCCAGGTACCTTCCCCTGCAACCGGAAAAGATGCAAAACCTGCCAGTACACCACCCCCCTCACCTCCATCCAGAGCCCCAAACAGTCCTTCCAGGTGAGACAGAGGTTCACTTGCCTCTCTTCCAATCTAGTTTACTGCATTAGTTGCTTCCAATGCAGTCTTCTCCATATTGGGGAGACCAAACGTAAACTTAAACAATAATTCACCAAGTATCTTAGCCGAGCCCGCAGAGGCCGACCATACCTCCCAGTCACTGCTTATTTTAATTCCCCTACCACTCCCTTTCCAACATGACCATCCTTGGTCTCCTCCATTGCCACAATGAACCAAACCACAATTTGGAGTAACAACACCTCCTTCTGCCTGGGTAGCCTACAGACCAGACGACTCAACATTGGGTTCTCCAATCTCAAATAAACCTCCTTTCCAGCTCCTCCGCCTCCTTTCCACCCCTCCCAGCCACCTACTGGATTCATTCCTCCCATTGACCAACCATGTCATGCCCTCTACCTGTCTTCACCTATCCCCATTTCACCATCTTGTCTGCACCATCCCCTTTATCTGCAGCTCTCCTTCCACCCACTTGTAGTCCTGAAGAAGGCTTACATCCAGAATGTCGACTTCTCCACCTCCTGATGCTGCCTGGCTTACTGTTTTCTTCCAGCCTCCTGCCTGTCCACCACTTCCTCTGGCAGGTCATTCTATACATGCACCACCCTTTACATGAAAATGTTGCCTCTTGGGTCTCTCTTAAATCTCCCCCATCCCCTCATCTTAAACCTATGTCCTCTAATTTTGGACTCCCTTAGCCTGGGAAAATGTTTTGGCTATTCATCCTATCCAAGCCCCTCATGATTTTATAAGCCTCTGTAAGGTCTCTCCTCAGCCTCAATGCGCCAGGGAAAATAGCCCCAACCTATTCAGTTTTTCATAAAGTTCAAACCCTCCAAGCATGGCCACATTCTTGTCAATCTTTTCTGAACCCGTTCAAGTTTAGCAACATCTTTCCCATAGCATGAAGACCAGAATTGAACACAATATTGCAAAATTGGCCTTACTAATGTCCTAGGAGAAAGTGAGGACTGCAGATGCTGGAGACCAGAATTGAAAAATGTGGTGATGGGACAACACAGCAGGCCAGGCAGCTTCCGAGGAGCAGGAGAATCGATGTTTCGGGCATAAGCCCTTCTTCAGGAATTACCAACTTACCAATGTCCTGTATGTCTACAACATGACATCCTAATTTTTCTACTCGTTGCTGTGACCAATAAAGTGTACCAACTTCTGCATTCACTACCCTGTCTTCCTACAACTTCACATTCAAGAAACAATGAACCTGCACCCCAAAGTCTCCTTGTTTGGCAACATTCCCCAGGTCCCTATTGTGCAAGTCCTGATTTGTCTTGCCAAAATGAAGACCTCACAATTATACAAATTAAACTCTATCTACCAGTTCTCGGCCCATTGGCCCATCTGGTCAAGGCCCAGTTGGACAGTAAAGAAGGTTTCCTCAGTGTACATCATGCTAACAATCTTGATGTCATCTACAAATTTACTAACCAAAACTCCTATTTTCACATCCAAATCGTTTATGTAAATGACAAAAAGAAGTGGACCCACTGGTGATTGGCCTCTAGTCTGAAACACAATCCACCACCTTCTGTATCTTACCTTCAAGACAATTTTGTATCAAAATGGCTAGGTACCCTGCATTCCATGTGACCTGACCATGCTAACCAGTCTACGATGCAGAACCTTGTCAAACACCTTGCTGAAGTCCATATACACAACATCCACCGATCTACCTTCATCAATCTTCTTAGTCACTTCTTCAAAAAAAAAACTCAATCAAGTTAATGAGGCACAATTTCCCAAGCCCAAAGCCATATTGACTACCTCTAACCAGTTGTTGCCTTTCCAAATACCTGTAAATTCTGACCTTTGGAATTTCCTCCAATATCTTGGTGGGCGGCACGGTGGCACAGTGGTTAGCACTGCTGCCTCACAGCGCCTGTAGACCCGGGTTCAATTCCCGACTCAGGCGACTGACTGTGTGGAGTTTGCACGTTCTCCCCGTGTCTGTGTGGGTTTCCTCCGGGTGCTCCGGTTTCCTCCCACAGTCACAAAGATGTGCGGGTAAGGTGAATTGGCCAAGCTAAATTGCCCATAGTGTTAGGTAAGGGGTAAATGTAGGGGTATGGGTGGGTTGCGCTTCGGCGGGTCGGTGTGGACTTGTTGGGCCGAAGGGCCTGTTTCCACACTGTAAGTCTAATCTAATCTAATCTTGCCCACTCTGATGTAAGACTCAATAGTCTATAGTTCCCTGGCTTTTCCTTACAACCTTAAATAATGGCACCACATTAATCAGTCTTCTGGAACCTCACCTGTGGCTATCGATGCTACAAATATCTCGGCAAGGGGCCCAGCAATCCCTTCCCTAACTTCCCACAGACTTCTAGGGTACACCTGATCAGGTCCTGGAGATTATTCACCTCTATGCGTTTTAAGACATTCAGCATCTCCTCCTCTGTAATGTGAACATGTTTCAGGATATTGCTATTTATTTCCTCACATTCTCTCTAGCTTCTATATCCTTCTCCACAGTAAATACTGACACAAAATACTTTTTCATATCTCACCCATCTCTTGCGGTTCTGCACATAGATGGCCACTCTTTCCTTAAGGTATTTACGAATCTCTTTGGATTCTCCTTAACTCTGTTTGCTGAAGATATTTCATTTCGTGTCCCCTTTCTGTCCTCCTGATATCTCTCTGAAGTATACTCCTATTGCCTTTCTACTCCTTTAGGGAATCACTCAATACCAGCTGCCTATACTTAATATATGCCTCCTTTTTCTTGACCAGAACCTCAATTACTCTAGTCAACCAGCATTCCATACCAACTTTGCCCTTCACATTAACAGGAACGTATTGCCTCAGGACTCTCATTATCTCATTTTTGAAGTCCTCCCACTTTCCACCTGTCTCTTTACCTGCAAAAAGCCTCTCCCAATCAACCTTTGAAAGTTCTTGCCTAATACTATCAAACGTAGTCTTACTCCAATTTAGAATTTATACTTTAAGATTAGATCTGTCTTTTCCTAAAATTATTTTAAAACTAATAGAATTATGATCACAGGCCCCAAAGTGTTCCCCCATTGACACCTCAGCCACATGCCCATCTTTATTTCCCAAGAGAAGGTCAAATTTTGTTCCTTCTCTAGTAGGTACCTCCACTTACTGAATAAGGAGGTTTTCTTGCACACACTTAACAAATTCCTCTCCATCCAAGCCTTTAACACAACAGCAGTCTCAATTTATGTTTGGAAAGTTAAACTCCCCAAAATACAACCTTACGGTTATAACAGATATCTGGGATTTTCATACCAATTTGCTTCTCAATTTCTAGCTGACTATTGGGAGGCCTTATAGTATAATCCCAGTAAAGTGATCATCCGTTTCTTATTTCTCAGTTCCACCCAAATGACTTCACTGAGCATACTCCCAGGAATATCCTAATTACAGCTGTAATGTTATTCCTGACCAATTTAATATCAGCCCCACCCTCATCTATCTCTCCGTCCTTTTCCCCCTCCAGACTCCTAATGAAATGCTTATGCCCGTAATATCGACACTCTTGCTCCTCAGATGCTGTCTGACCCACTGTACTTTTCCAGTGCAACACTTCAACTCTGACACTCTCTTAATTTAATGTCAGTGCTAGTTTAGGTTTTGGAAACAATGATCGGGGGAAAAATGTCAGAAAGCACTTAGTGTGGTTTGAGTTAACTAACAAGAGGCATGGATGTAAGAGGCAAATCGTGCTTGACTAAAGGAATTCTTTGAAGTAACAGAAGAGTTAATGAAGAGAATGCTGTGGATGTTGAATGGATTTTAAGAAAGCATTTGATAAAGTATCACATTTAGATTCATGGAATAGGAGGGTCAGTGTGAATATTGCATATAAATCCATATTGGCTTCTTGAAAGAAACTAGCGAGTCATGAAAAAGGATACTTTATGGTCACTCCATGTTGAACACCACCTTTGAGGTACTGGGTAACTTGGATGCTCAGTGCACTCAGGTTGGGTGATTTCAGTATCTACCCCTATTGAGTCATCTAGCACAGAAACAGATCCTTTGGTCCAATTGGACAATGTGGTCCAGATATCCCAATCTGACCTTGTCACATTTGTTAGCATTTGGCCCATGTCCCTCTAATCCTTTCCCACTCATATACCCATTTAGATGCCTTTTAAATATCGTAATTGTATCTACCTCCACCACTTCCTCTGGCAACTCATTCCATCCATGCACCACAGTCTCCCTGAAAAAGTTGCTCCTCAGGTACTACTTAAATCTTTCCCTCTTGCCTTTAAACCTATGTCGTCTAGTTTTGGCCTTCACCACTCAAGGAAAAAGACTGTAGCTATTCAGCCTATCTATATCTGTTGTGATTTTATAAGTCACCCCTCAGCCTCCAATGTTCCAGGGGAAAAAAGCCCTAGCCTATTCAATCTTGCTCACCTTCCAGTCCCGACAATATCCTTGTAAATCTTTTCTGGTAATAGATCTTAAAAGAAATTTTGAAGAATTGTAGCACACTTGTTAAGAGATTTAGAAAGCAGAAAACTATAACTGAAAAATTAAGTTTCAAATGAAAGGAAAAAGTAGGATACAAGAGTAAACCAACAAGAAATAAAAAAAAAGCTTGCAAGGACTTTGACAACTTCCTGAGAAGGAAGAGGGTAGGAAATGTGATTTTGGGCCCTGAGAGGATAGACATGATTCTGATGATTTCCTTAATCACAGATGTATTGAACAAATATTTTTGTCTGGTCTTCACAATATAAAGACAAAAAAGCTCACCAAAATAGTGTGCAATTAAGGGGCTAATACGAATGAAAAATTTAAAATTGTTAAAAGGAGAGAAAAAGCACTGGAAAAGTTAATGGGTCTAAAAGCCAACAAATACCCTGTGGATACCTCGTATTAGCAGGCTACTGTGATTCTAGAACAGTCTCTGAAATGACAAGTAGGAAAGGCAACATGGTCTGACATCAATTGTCGGAAAGATGCTCAAACCCATTTTAATAAGATGTTCACAAGGCATTTAAAATTCATTTCCTGATTAGGCAAATTCAGTAAAATTTTATGAAAATTACATGGTTGCATCTTCAAAATACTAAACATTTCCGTGTAGAGAGAGGGGAACCAATTTATGTTGTGTATTTGGATGTGCAAAAAATATTTGGTGAGTTGCCACGTAAATTAACAGTCAATTAGAGGTAATAAATTAGCGGAATAAAGGACAGTGCCAGGAGTATACTCAGCAGGGAGGAACTGTTGTCACGACTACCTTTTTTTTCTGAGGAGCAGTTATAATCCAGTTACTAGAACCCCCTTTGAGCATTTCAATTGAGCTGATGTGGTAAAGTCCTTTCCTACCCACTAAACTGCAAAAGAATGGCTAAAATACATTTCTCTAGACTAAGGATCTCTCACCTTGATCACAAATGGAGCCTTTTCTAAAATTTAACCAAAAATGTAATCTCTCAAACTGCAGTAATGTTACTTGATTGCCATTTCTGATTCCAAGTAACATTTTTCAACCCCTATTTACAAATGTATGTGTGTGCATAAAAATATTAGATGCTGGAATGCAGTATTAAATTCACTTTACCACTGTTCAGCCCATCTTATCAACCTGTCTATATCATCCAGAAAACAGTGCATTCACTGGAAAAAGCAAAAGGCAAAGGAAAATTGAATTAACCTGAAAAGTAACCTTAATTGTACACTTAGCCAATATGGCTTTCACTGCTGCTCCAAACACTCTTACTCCTTTAAGTTGGCAACTGACCAGCTTTGGCAAGGAAAACTTACAATCGCCATTCTGCAAATACAATAAAAACATATGTAGGATGCTTTCAGGATTGCATGCTGGTATTACCCTTGAAAGTGGTGTGGAGTTATTGCCTTGAACCATTGCCGTCCATATAGAGTGTGCACATTCACGGCGCTTTACTATTCTGTAAAGTTTTGATTCAATGACTTTGAGACTATTTCAAAGGCAGTGAAGGGTAAACCAGATTGCTGTGGAGTTTTATGTAGGTTGTATATTGTGCAGGCAGCAGAGTTCCTTCCATGTAGGCATTGGTATCAATGAAAGAGGACATTTGGTTATCAATTATGTTTTAAAGGTGTTTACAGTAAGATGTTAAATATACTTTCTCTTGCAAAGTTAAACGTTTTATAACAATGAAGCATGCCTTTCAATAAGCACCAACTCCTTTTATGTGATGATGTGGAGGTGCCAGTGTTGGACTGGGTTGGGCAACAACCTCACAACGCCAGGTTATGGTCCAACAACTTTATTTGAAAACATGAGCTTTTGAATCCTCGTGTTTGTTTTTTCAAGTAGAAGGGAGAAAAAATGTCATTCTTTAATGTGATTTCTGCTCCTAGGTTTCTCCTGAAGAGTCATTTGTGAATTGGACAGAATAATATTTTAATTTTCAAGCAAAACTGAGCTTTCAGTTATCTTTTCAACCCGCTTTTTATGTAATTCATTTGTGAAAAACACTGACAAAAATAATTGGATCGGAAAATGGACAATATGGATGTCTCCAACTTTGCACTCAAGTATCTTGCAAAGAATTCTAAGCTTCACATAGTGTTTTTCAAGATTTCAGTCCATTTATATTTAAATTACAAAGGTAATCTTTTTCAGGCTTTCAAGTTGGGCTGTCAAACTTTTGAACTTGAAAGCTTACATATCCTTGCTGTGAAAGACTGCCAATTCATGTTTTAATGAAACATGGCTGACTCCTGAATATAGTGAAAAGTTAGATTGTTAAGGTGCATTTTCTTTCTGAATTCCTGAAAGCATCCTACATATGTTTTTATTATATTTGCAGAATCCGAATGTAAGTATTTCTTGCCAAAGCTGGTCAGTTGCCAACTTAAAGGAGTAAGAGCAGTGAAAGCCATATTGGCTAAGTGTACATTTAAGGTTACTTTTCAGGTTAATTCAATTTTCCTTTGCCTTTTGCTTTTTCCAATGAATACACTGTTTTCTGGATGATATAGACAGGCTCATAAGATGGGCTGAGCAGTGGTAAATGGAATTTAATACTGCAAAGTTGATGCATTTAGTGAGGATTAACAAGGTAAGGGAGTAAGCATTAAATGGAAGAGCAGAAAATCAAAGGCACCATGGTGTGCATGTCCACACAAGATCAAAAACAGCAGGGCAGGTAGATAGGTGGTTAACAAGGCATGACAGGAATAGTATTGAGCTCCAGAACAAGAGTATGATGGAGCTGAATATAGCATAAACATTTAGTTAAGCCACATCTGGAATGTCCTGGACAGTTCTGTTTGCCACACTACAGGAAGGATGTAATTAGATGCATTAGAAAGGATGCATGATATTGCCTGAGCTGGTGTGAATCACTTATGAAAAGAGACTACATATGCTGGATGTTTTCCTTAGAACAGAGAAGGCTCAGAGGGGGTGTGATTGAGTGAACAAAGTTATGAAGGCCGTATATAGGGAAAACCTTTATCAGAGGGGTCAATAACTAGGATGGCACAATTTTAAGGTGAGGAGAAGGAGTTGAGGAAAATTTGAGTATTCACCCCAGATGGTTGTGGGTATCTGGAGCTCTCTGCATAGAGGCAGAAACACTCAGGGCACTAATACGTATTTAGATATTACTTGATATGGCACTGCACAGACTTTGTATCAAATGCTAGTAAATGGTATTAGAATAGATAGATGCCTGATGGCTTGTGTGGATATGATGGGCCAGAGTGTTCTCTTCCATGCTGTACAAAATACTCTAATTTCAAAAGTTAAACTTATTTCACATTTAAGTCACCTCTTATGTCAAGTTTTACTTTTGTTTATTTCATATAGTTCTGCTTTGCCATTGAAAATGTTGATTCTTGCTAGTGTTTGGAGTTATCAATGTTGGCAGACCAGGATTTGAAAATGGGATTTTAAAATCTGTCTTGGTATAGTGACACACTGGAGTCCGTTCTCCCACTATAATGGTGATTCAGCTATAATATAATTTGAAAAAAAGTCTTGCAACTCTATGTATGTCCTTTCAACTATTTTTTTTACACCTCTTAGAACCACATTTATAATGGTACCATGGATGTAGAAATTCAGTTAACTGGGAAGATGATAAAAGCTAGAATTATTTTCCATGGAGCAGAAAACATTGAGCGTAGATTCAATAGAGGTGTTCAGAGTCATGAAGAGTATTGATTAGGTAACTAAGAAGAAATTGTGTGGCAGAAAGGTTGGTAGCTAGAGGTTACAGATTTGAGGTGGTTGACAAAAGGCAGATTTGTAGACCCAGCAAAAGAACAATTGGTTTATAATTCTGCTGGTGGGCATTGAAATACTAAAACAGAAATGCTGCTATGTGCAGAATCTGAGATATTTATGACTCAAGTCTTTACAAGCAATTTCTGTTTAATATTTTGCAAGTACCCTTTTTTCCGTCATTTGTGCACTTTTGATAATTGGATTTGTAAAAGCATCTTGTGTTCATGCTGGAGGTGCAGCTAATTTAGAGATTAAATAGGCTGCTCAAAGTACAGTGTGTGGGGCTGTAGGTTACAGCTTTGTGTTTGTAGAATATTGCAAGTTAGGAACATGTTTCTTATCCAATGTGGAACAGATTGAAGATAAATTGGCATCTTTTTTGTTTAGGTATTTTCTGTTCGGATTGTTCAGAGATGTTACTACACACCACTTGAGCAGGTGAGACTTGAGCCCAGGCCTCCTTGCTGAGAAGTAGAGACACTACCATGTTCCAAAATAGCCCTTTAAAAGATCACAGCAGGATTTGAACCTGCGAATTCTTAATAACACATCCTTAACAACAAAGTCAGACACATTAACCATTAGACTGCATGACCATGTGGGTGAATGTTTCTGATTAGGCCAGCGTTTATTGTGCGTCTCAAATTGCTCTTGAGAAGGTGCTGCCTTGATCCATTGCATTGCTGAGCCTGTGGGTTCACCCACAGTACCGTTGGGCGAGAGTTTGTGGATCTTGATCCCTTGATTGTAAAGTAGCAGTGTCAAAGTAGTACTTAAATTCGTGCTACTGCTGTATTAATGTGGAATAAGAGCTGTATACTGTATTTCACATAAGATATGAAAACTGCTTCTGGGTTGTCTCAATTGTTTTTGCCTTGTTTCTTTCAACAAATATTGTTGATCGCAGTAAAGCTGCATTTATGTTGGATGGAAAAGCAAAAATATTGTAAATGTTGGAAGTTTCTCAGATCAGGTAGAATCTGAAATTTGAGTCATGTGATTCTAGTTGTGGAATTTGATGCTATTGCGAATGTAAATTCGATATAGTCCTAACAGGGCATAAGGCTGTTCTCTCATTAAAGAAGAGGTGACTGATTGTGGCTTAACCTGAGGGGTGACCATGCCTCAGCTGAGGGGAGAGATTGAGAAGGAGAGTTCTTCATGGTACCCTCAGCCAGTGCAGGAATTGAACCCATACTGTTGGCGTCATTCTGCAATGCAAACTAGCCATCCAGCCAACTTAACTTTTCTATAATTAGATGCCTAAAACTGCTCATATTAATATAATTATAAACTATTCTTTGCACACATGTATGATGACTATTTTAAATCTTTGTTTATAAATTACCTCATGTTCTCTACCTGATACATCAAGATAATTGGGCTATCAAGCTAAAACTAACCTAGAAAATTCACTATTTGCTACTTCTGATTTGCTTAGTATTCACTAACGACCTCTCTCATATGTTGGCTAACTTTTTATCATTGCTGTTATATTTCCCAGTAAAATGCTGGAATTTTTATAATTTCCTGAGATACTTGATCAAATTACTTCTGATTAGTTCATGTACTCTGCATGTAGTATATCCTTTTTATCTGCTATTGCTGTTTCAAAAAAAGCTGTTGACATTTGCTCAAAGCTACTACTTGCCTTTAATAGGTCTGTGGTAGCTGCCCTTCATTATTCTGTACATTCTAATTGCTCATTAAATTGATCTGGAATCATGAATCTTTGGAGTTAAGCCAAACAGGCCAACTTGTCGACTTGGTTTATCCATTTCTGTCTTTTCAAATAGAAATATCATGTTGGCATTCCTAAAATCCCCCTTGTGTGGTTTGTAAATTGGAAAATTTACAAGTGGTAGTCAAAGCCTCTGCCAACTTCACTTATCATTTTCAGCATGCCATCAGAGTGTTTTGAGTTCCACTAATTTTCTAATAGTTATCTCTGTCTGGATGCTTCAAATGTTTGTTCCATAATCATAATTATACACTGTCCACTATCATTTGCAAACATTTTACACTTGTGTATCTCCATAACTAGATCTTTCTTTTCATTTTTAAGTGACCAAGACTCTTCTAAGCATTTTACTTCACATCTTCTCTGTTTAATCTCCTTGTTTTTCTTCTTTACTCACTTCACTCATTCTAATTCTTCTTAATTCCCCACTACTTCCAAAACACTTAAATTCTGTTTAGTACATACTGCTAGCTGTCTGTTGATATCACACAAAGTATGTGGCTTTGAGAGCCTTGAGAGAAAATTGATCTCTGGCGAAAACTTCCTTTTAGAAGCCTGGGGTTGGGAGTAGGTTTGAATGGAGATGCAATAAGTAGTAATGAAGTCAAGAGTTGAAGGTTAAAGACCATGTTTTCAAAGAGTTAGGTCAGTGATGTACATGTGAACAGTTTAAAAGAACTGGACCAGGGTATGAAGTAATTGGAGAGTGGAAACTTCTAATAACCTGTGGGCAGGTAAGTTCAAGATTGGGAACATGTAGCATGGTGTGTGCAATATTTGAAACAGTTGTTGCAAAGAATTAGGTAGAGAATATTTTGGAGTAAGACAACGTTTTCAAGGTGGAATCAAGAAGGAAGCAACCTGCTGTCTATTTTTAAAAAGTTCTCATCAAGTAATCATCATTGGGAATCAGAAGAGGAAAGCACTTAAAAAGTTTGAAGAGGGTGTTGGGGGTTAAGCTGAACATGCGACTCAAGACGATGATAAAGTTTTCGACAATAAAGGCAGAGAAAGCTTTTTTGAAACATCAGAGCCAGGAATTGCAGCTGGAGGTTTGCAAACCTCAACATCAGAATGGAGGTGGCCAGGAATGTGAAAAATGGCTGAATAAATAGCTGGTGAAGGAGTAGAAGTTTCATAATTTAATTTGTATAAAATAGCAAACTAAACCATAAATGTTTGTTTTAAAAGTTTATGTATCTGTTAGAAGTGTTGAGACAAAGCATTATACAAAATAATGCAGGGTGCTGGATGGGAAGAATGTGAAGTAAGAAGCTGAGAGTGAAGAAATCCCAAGGGGGCAGTGACCATAATATGACAGAATTCACCCTGCGGTTTGAGGAAGGCAAAGAGGAATCCGATGTTATGGTGTTGTGATTGAGTGAAGATAAGTACAAAAGCATGAGAAAGAGTTGGCTAGAGTTGATTAGAAGAGAAGTCTAGCCGGGAAGACAGTAAAGCATCAAAAGCAGGAGTTTCTGGGAGTAATTCACGAGGCACACAGAAATTCATTCCAAGTAAGAAAATGTACTAAAGGGTGGAGGAGACAACTATGGGCTGACACGGGAAGTCTGGGACAGCATAAAAGCAAAAAGATAAAAAAGCAAAACCCAGGGAAAGATGAAATTGGCTTATTGGCAGAAAGCAGAGAGTATGGATAAAGGAATCCTTTTCAGACTAGAGCAGGTGACAAATGGAGTTTTGAAGAAATCTGTAGTAGGATCATAATTATTCACATTATACATTAATGATCTGGACAAAGGAACTGAGGGCATTTTTGCTAAGTTTGCAGACGACACAAAAATGGGTGGAGGGGTGGATAGTGTTGAGGAAGCAAGGGCAGGTTAGACAGGTTAGGAGAGTGGTTAAAGAAATAGCAGATGGAAGACAATGTGGGAAAGTATAAGGTTTGGTAGGAAGAATAGAGGTGTAGACTATTTTCTAAATGGGTAAAGTCTTTGGAAGTCTGAAGTACAAAGTGTCTTGGAGTTCATGGTCAGGACTCCAAAAGCTTATTATATGAGGAGTGTTTGAGGGCTGTGTTTGTACTGAATGGAGTTTAAAAAGGCTGTTGGGGGAGCAGGGGCAGGCTGGAAGGGATCGGATTTAAACTTGCAGAATGCAGAGAGATTTGCATAGAATGGGCATGGAACAGAGGTTTCCACTTGTAGAAGAAATTGGAATTTCAGGGCACAGCCTCAGAGTGAAGGGATGACCTTTTTTAGAACTGCAATGATGAGTCTCATGCGGTCATTCTTATGGAATCGCATGTTGCAGACAATGTCCTAGACATCACACCTCTATCACTATCCCATTGTATATCATATCCTACTGGCAGGGCACACCTACCTGAAGTATGACAATGCATTGGCTTAAAGAGGTATATTTTTGTCCTGGTTTTTTTAATGATAGGTTGAGACAGGTGATCAGCATTCTGTTAACGGCTTGTGAGGCATTAGGTATTTTTTAAAAATTGGAACAATAGAAGAAGCATGGAGGGGTGGGGTCATGCTCCCATAGAACCAGGCTTCCAGTTTAACTTTCAGTATCTGTTGGGATTTGGAAGCTGTTAAACATCTGCCCCTGCTGCAGCAAAACGCCTATTCTATCTCTCAGACTTTTCACTTGATGTTGTTTTGATCTGATCCAGAGAAACATTGCATGTGAGACAATTTATTTTACTGAATTTGCCTGTGCCAAGGGTATATTTATGGAAACAACGAATCGATTGCTGTTAGAATGCATTTTATAAAACACACACACACAGGCATATATATACACAGACATATATATACACAGACACACACACAGACATATATATACACACACGCGCGCACACACAGAGACATATATATGCACGCACGCGTGCGCACACGCGCACAGACAGGCACACACGCACACAGACACACACACAGACATACACATACACAGACATGCACGCACGCACACACGCACGCGCATACACACACACACACGCGCATACACACATACATACATACACACGCACACATTCCTCGAATTCCAGGAGCAGCAATTACTGTTTTATATGCTGTTGCATTGTTTTGGAACTTTGGAAAAAAAAGTCTAAACAACAGCAGTTTAAAAGGGAGAAGAGCAGACAAAGGAAGCACATGTTGAGGACAGTGCAAGAGAGAGAGAGAGAAAACCTGTACAGTTACCGCATTTCCTGTTTGAATTCATGTATCGCTGGACATCGGAGTGCATCTGGGAAAATTAACAAACAGTGAAATTCACAACTAATCTTGGAGAAACTGTTGGGTGAAGTTCACAGCACAGAATCAGATAAGTTAATTGTTGTTTTAAGTCTGTCCAAGAGAAAGGCTGCAGTAATGAGTATAGTGGATTCTTTCTTGATTATATGTTTTTGGAGATAAGTCTCTTGATTAAACTTAAAATATAAGCCATAGCTATTAATTTAACCTGGGGCAGTGTTTGTAGAGGTCTAAGGCGGTGTTATTTTCTGGGTCTGTAGATTGTGAAGGAGCAAAAATGGCCTTTGCAGTGATATGTACCTGTCAGATGTGGGAGTTTAAAGAGAGCTTAAGGGTTACTGCAGATTATATCTGCCATAAATGCTGTTGCATGCGAATCTTATCAGATTGAGTGGATAGGTTGGAGAGACAGATAGAAGCGATGAGGAATTTGCAACAGCAACAGTATGTGATGGCTGGCAGTTATAGGAAGGGGGGGGAAAATCTCAGATACAGCCACATAGATGGGTTAACTCCAGGAAGGGTAAGAGAGGTAGGCAGCTAGTGCAGGAGTCTTTTGTGGCTGTCCCCATTTCAAACAGGTATGCTGTTTTGGAAAATGTAGGGGGTGATGGATTCTCAGGGGAACGTAGCACGAACAGCCAAGTTTCTGGTATTGAGACTGGCTCTAATGCAACAAGGGGTACGTTGGCTTCCAAGAGATCAATTGTGTTAGGGGATTCTGTAGTCAGAGGTACAGACAGATGTTTCTGTGGCCAGCAGAGAAAAAGCAGAATGGTGTGCTGTTTCCCTGGTGCCAGGATCAAGAATGTCTTGGAGAGGGTGCAGAATGTTCTTACGAGGGAGAGGGGCCAGCAGGAAGTCATTGTCCACATTGGAGCCAACGATATAGGAAGGGAAAAGGTTGAGATTCTGAAGGGAGATTACAGAGAGTTAGGCAGAAATTTAAAAAGGAGGTCCACGAGGGTAGTAATATCTGGATTGCTCCCAGTGCTACGAGCTAGTGAGGGCAGAAATAGGAGGATAGCGCAGATGAATGCATGGCTGAGGAACTGGTGTATGGGAGAAGGATTCACATTTTTGGATCATTGAATTCTCTTTTGGGGTAGAAGTGACCTGTACAAGAAGGACGGATTGCACCTAAATTGGAAGGGGTCTAATATACTGGCAGGGAAATTTGCTAGAATTGCTTGGGAGGATTTAAGCTAGTAAGGTGAGGGGTGGGACCCAGGGAGATAGCGAGCAAAGGGATCGATCTGAGACGGGTACTGCTGAGAACAGAAGTGAGTCAAACAGTCAGGGCAGGCAGGGACAAGGTAGGACTAATAAATTAAACTGCATTTATTTCAATGCAAGGGGCCTAACGGGGAAGGCAGATGAACTCAGGGCATGAATAGGAACATGGGACTGGGATATCATAGCAATAATGGAAACATGGCTCAGAGACGGGCAGGACTGGCAGCTAATGTTCCAGAATACAAATGCTACAGGAAGGATAGAAAGGGAGGCAAAAGAGGAGGGGCAGTGGCATTTTTGATCAGGGACAGCATTACAGCTGTGCTGAGGGAGGATATTCTCGGAAATACATCTGGGGAAGTTATTTGGGTGGAACTGAGAAATAAGAAAGGGATGATCACATTATTGGGATTATTTTATAGACCCCCCAATAGTCAGAGAGAAATTGAGAAACAAACTTGTAAGGAGATAAACATCGACTGGGACTGCCATAGTGTTAAAGGTTTAGATGGAGAGGAATTTCTGAAGTGTGTACAAGACAATTTTCTGATTCAGTATGTGGATGTACCTACTAGAGAAGGTGCAAAACGTGACCTACTCTTGGGAAATAAAGCACGGCAGGTGACTGAGGTGTCAGTGAGAGAGCACTTTGGGGCCAGTGACCATAATTCTATTTGTTTTAAAATAGTGATGGAAAAGGATAGACCAGATCTAAAAGTTGAAGTTCTAAATTGGAGAAAGGCTAATTTTGACAGTATTAGCCAAGAACTTTTGAAAGCTGATTGGAGACCGATGTTTGCAGGTAAAGGGATGGCTGGAAAATGGGAAGCCTTCAGAAATGAGATAACAAGAATGCAGAGGAAGTATATTCCTGTTAGGGTGAAAGGGAAGGCTGGTAGGTATAGGAAATGCTGGATGACTAAAGAAATTGAGGGTTTGGTTAAGAAAAACAAGGAAGCATATGTCACGTATAGACAGGATAGATCGAGTGAATCCTTACAAGAGTATAAAGGAAGTAGGAGTATACTTAAGAGGGAAATCAGGAGGGCAAAAAGGGGACATGAGATAGCTTTGGCAAATAGAATTAAGGAGAATCCAAAGGGTTTTTACATATATACTAAGGACAAAAGGGTAACTAGGGAGGGAATAGGGTGCCTCAAAGATCAGTAAGGCGGCCTTTGTGTGGAGCCACAGAAAATGGGGGAGATACTGAATGAATATTTTGCATCAGTATTTACTCTGGAAAAGGATATGGAAGATATAGACTGTAGGGAAATAGATGGTGACATCTTGCAAAATGTCCAGATTACAGAGGAGGATGTGCTGGATGTCTTGAAACAATTAAAGATGGATAAATCCCCAGGACCTGATCAGGTGTACCTGAGTAAAAAATGAGGTCTGCAGATGCTGGAGATCACAGCTGCAAATGTGTTGCTGGTCAAAGCACAGCAGGTTAGGCAGCATCTCAGGAATAGAGAATTCGACGTTTCGAGCATAAGCCCTTCATCAGGAATAAGAGAGAGAGAGCCAAGCAGGCTGAGATAAAAGGTAGGGAGGAGGGACTAGGGGGAGGGGCGATGGAGGTGGGATAGGTGGAAGGAGGTCAAGGTGAGGGTGATAGGCCGGAGTGGAGTGGGGGCGGAGAGGTCAGGAAGAGGATTGCAGGTTAGGAGGGCGGTGCTGAGTTGAGGGAACCGACTGAGACAAGGTGGGGGGAGGGGAAATGAGGAAGCTGGAGAAATCTGAATTCATACCTTGTGGTTGGAGGGTTCCCAGGCGGAAGATGAGGCGCTCCTCCTCCAGCCGTCGTGTAGTTGTGTTCTGCCGGTGGAGGAGTCCAAGGACCTGCATGTCCTCGGTGGAGTGGGAGGGGGAGTTAAAGTGTTGAGCCACGGGGTGATTGGGTTGGTTGGTTCGGGCGGCCCAGAGGTGTTCTCTGAAGCGTTCCGCAAGTAAGCGGCCTGTCTCACCAATATAGAGGAGGCCACATCGGGTGCAGCGGATGCAATAGATGATGTGTGTGGAGGTACAGGTGAACTTGTGGCGGATATGGAAGGATCCCTTGGGGCCTTGGAGGGAAGTGAGTGTGGAGGTGTGGGCGCAAGTTTTACATTTCCTGCGGTTGCAGGGGAAGGTGCCGGGGGTGGAGGTTGGGTTGGTGGGGGGTGTGGATCTGACAAGGGAGTCACGAAGGGAGTGGTCCTTGCGGAACGCTGATAGGGGAGGGGAGGGAAATATATCCTTGGTGGTGGGGTCCGTTTGGAGGTGGCGGAAATGGCGGCGGATAATACGTTGTATGCGCAGGTTGGTGGGGTGGTAGGTGAGAACCAGTGGGGTTCTGTCTTGGTGGCGGTTGGAGGAGCGGGGCTCAAGGGCGGAGGAGCGGGAAGTGGAGGAGATGCGGTGGAGGGCATCGTCGATCACGTCTGGGGGGAATCTGCGGTCCTTGAAGAAGGAGGCCATCTGGGTTGTGCGGTGTTGGAATTGGTCCTCCTGGGAGCAGATGCGGCGGAGACGAAGGAATTGGGAATATGGGATGGCGTTTTTACAGGGGGCAGGGTGGGAGGAGGTGTAGTCCAGGTAGCTGTGGGAGTCAGTCGGTTTATAATAGATGTCTGTGTTGAGTCGGTCGCCCGAGATAGAAATGGAAAGGTCTAGGAAGGGGAGGGAGGAGTCTGAGACAGTCCAGGTGAATTTCAGGTCGGGATGGAAGGTGTTAGTAAAGTTGATGAACTGTTCAACCTCCTCGTGGGAGCACGAGGCAGCGCCGATACAGTCATCGATGTAGCGGAGGAAAAGGTGGGGGGTGGTGCCAGTGTAGTTGCGGAAGATGGACTGTTCCACATATCCTACGAAGAGGCAGGCATAGCTGGGGCCCATGCGGGTGCCCATGGCAACTCCTTTAGTTTGGAGGAAGTGGGAGGATTGAAAAGAGAAGTTATTCAGGGTGAGGACCAGTTCAGTCAGTCGAAGGAGGGTGTCAGTGGAAGGGTACTGGTTAGTGCGGCGGGAAAGGAAGAAGCGGAGGGCTTTGAGTCCTTCGTGATGGGGGATGGAGGTGTACAGGGACTGGATGTCCATAGTGAAAATAAGGCGTTGGGGACCGGGGAAGCGAAAATCCTGGAGGAGGTGGAGGGCGTGGGTGGTGTCCCGAACGTAGGTGGGGAGTTCTTGGACTAAAGGGGACAGGACCGTGTCGAGGTATTGGGAGATGAGTTCGGTGGGGCAGGAGCAGGCTGAGACAATGGGTCGGCCGGGGCAGGCAGGTTTGTGGATTTTGGGCAGGAGGTAGAAACGGGCGGTGCGGGGTTGTGGGACTATGAGGTTGGAGGCGGTGGATGGGAGATCCCCTGAGGTGATGAGGTCCTGGATGGTCTGGGAGATGATGGTTTGGTGGTGGGAGGTGGGGTCGTGGTCAAGGGGGCGATAAGAGGAGGCGTCCGCGAGCTGGCGTTTGGCTTCAGCGGTGTACAGGTCAGTGCGCCAAACTACCACCGCGCCTCCCTTGTCTGCGGGTTTGATGGTGAGGTTGGGATTGGAGCGGAGGGAGTGGAGGGCTGCACGTTCTGAGGGTGAGAGGTTGGAGTGGGTGAGAGGGGTGGACAGGTTGAGTCGGTTGATGTCACGGCGGCAGTTGGCTATAAAGAGGTCGAGGGCGGGTAGGAGGCCTGCACGGGGTGTCCAGGTGGATGGGGTGTGTTGGAGGCGGGAGAAGGGGTCGTCAGAGGGTGGGCGGGAGTCTTGGTTGTGAAAGTAGGCACGGAGGCGAAGGCGGCGGAAGAATTGTTCAATATCTCGCCGCGTGTTGAACTCATTAATCCGAGGGCGTAGGGGAACGAAGGTGAGGCCCCTGCTGAGGACTGATCTTTCATCCTCAGAGAGGGGGAGATCTGGAGGGATGGTGAAAATCCGGCAAGGCTGGGAGCTAGGACCTGGTGTGGGACAGGAGCTGGAGCTGGAGCTGGGGGCGGGGTTAGGGGCGGGGACAGAGATCGAAGTAGGGGCGGAGTTAGACGTGGTGACGTTGTGCAACACATTTGCAGGTGTACCTGAGAACTCTGTGGGAACCACCGAAGTGATTGCTGGGCCTCCTGCTGAGATATTTGTATCATCGATAGTCACAGGTGAGGTGCTGGAAGACTGGAGGTTGGCAAACGTGGCGCCACTGCTTAAGAAGGGCGATAAAGACAAGCCAGGGAACTATAGACCGGTGAGCCTGACCTGGGTGGTGGGCAAGTTGTTGGAGGAAATCCTCAGGCACAGGATATACATTTATTTGAAAAGGCAAGGACTGATTCGGGATAGTCAACATGGCTTTGTGCCTGGGAAATCATCTCTCACAAACTTGATTGAGTTTTTTGAAGAAGTAACAAAGAAGATTGATGAGGGCAGAGCAGTAGATGTGATCTATATGGACTTCAATAAGGCGTTCGACAAGGTTCCCCACATGAGACTGATCAGCAAGGTTAGATCTCATGGAATACAGGGAGAACTAGCCCTTTGGATACAGAACTGGCTCAAAGGTAGAAGGCAGAAGGTCGTGGTGGAGGGTTGTTTTTCAGACTGGAGGTCTGTAACCAGTGGAGTGCCACAAGGATCGGTGCTGCGCCCTCTACTTTTTGTCATTTACATCAATGATTTGGATGCGAGCATAAGAGGTACAGTTAGTAAGTTTGCAAATAACACCAAAATTGCAACAGGATCTGGACCAATGGGCTGAGAAGTGGCAGTTGGAGTTTAATTCAGATAAATGTGAGGTGCTGCATTTTGGGAAAGCAAATCTTAGCAGGACTTATACACTTAATGGTAAGGTCCTAGGGAGTGTTGCTGAACAAAGAGATCTTCGAGTGTAGGTTCATAGCTCGTTGAAAGTGGAGTCGCAGGTAGATAGGATAGTGAAGAAGGCGTTTGGTATGCTTTCTTTTATTGGTCAGAGTATTGGATACAGGAGTTGGGAGGTCATGTTGTGGCTGTACAGGACGTTGGTTAGGCCACTGTTGGAATATTGTGTGCAATTCTGGTCTCCTTCCTATCGGAAAAATGTTGTGAATCTTGAAAAGGTTCAGAAAAGATTTACAAGGATGTTGCCAGGATTGGAGGATCTGAACTACAGGGAGTGGCTGAACAGTCTGGGGCTGTTTTCCCTGGAGCCTCGGAGGCTGAGGAGTGACCTTACAGAGGTTTACGAAATTATGAGGGGCATGGATAGGGTAAGTAGGCAAAGTCTTTTCCCTGGGGTCGGGGAATCCAGAACTAGAGGGCATAGGTTTAGAGTGAGAGGGGAAAGATATAAAAGGCACCTAAGGGGCAACTCTTTCACGCAGAGGGTGGTATGTGTATGGAATGATCTGCCAGAGGATGTGGTGCAGGCTTGTACAATTGCAACATTTAGGAGGCATTTGGATAGGCATATGAATGGGAAGGGTTTGGAGGGATATGGGCAGGGTGCTGGCAGGTGGGACTAGATTGGGTTGGGATGTCTGGTCGGCATGGACAGATTGGACCCCAAGGGTCTGTTTCCATGCTGTACATCTCTATGACTTTTTATATACACACACACACACACACACACACACACACACACGTATTTCAATACAGTTACAGTTAAGCAAACTTTTAAAATTCTTTTGTTTCAGGCCTGATAATTTGACCAATCAAGTTGCATTTGGAACACATCACTGCCTTTTAGAATAAGAAAAATTAGGGTCTAGGTTATCTCCTTAATATATTTTGAGGGGGTTTGGTCTGGCCACTCAGTTGTGACACAGTGGTATATAGTTGGGAAGGAATTGCCTGGGAGTCCTCAAAATTGAATTGAATCGAACTTATTGTCACGTGTGCCGAGGCACAGTGTAAAGCTTTGTCTTGTGAGCAATAGAAACAGACCACATTGCTAAATAGCATAGGTAAGTAAATAATAGGCAAAAACAAAAACGCAGATTCGGGCGAATGTTAAAGCATATAGTCTGCTTGTCTTCATCGGATGGGTTATTGAGTATAAGAGCTGGCAAGTCATGTTAAAATTGTACAAGATGTTGGTTTGGCTGCATTTAGAATACTGTGTACATTTCTGGGCGCAACATTACCAAAAGGATGTGGATGCTTTGGAGAGGGTGTTGCCTGGTATGGAAGGTGCTAGCAATGAAGAGATGTTGAGTAGGTTAGGTTTATTTTCATTGGAAACAAGGAGATTGAGGGGGGACCTGACTGAGGTTTACAAAATCGTGAAGTGTATAGAGCCAAGCTTTTTCCCAGGGTGAAGGATTCAATAACGAGAGGTCATGCTTTCAAAGTGAGAGGTGGAAGTAGTTCACACAGAGGGTGGTGGATGCTTAGAATGTGTTGCCAGCAGAGGTGGTAGAGGCAGGCACAGTAGATTCATTTAAGATGCGTCTGGACAGATGCATGAGTAGGTGGAGAGCAGAGGGATACAGATGCTTAGGAATTGACCGACTGGTTCAGACAGGACATTTGGATCAGCTCAGACTTGGAGGGCCGAAAGGACTGTTCCTGGGCTGTAAATCTTCTTTGTTCTTAAGCGTGACTCCATTCAATATTCTAACAACAATAGGGTAGAAGTGGTTTAGACGCAAACTGGTGCATGTGTTCAGGCTTCTGTACCTTCTCCCCGATGGTAGAGGTTGTAGAAAATCATTGCCAGCTGGGTTGGATCGTTGAGAATGTTAGCGGCCTTTCCTTGACAGTGGGCCTGATAGATGGATTCTACAGATGGGAGGTTGGCCTTTGTGATTGTCCAGGCCGAGTTCGCCACTCTCTGTAACCATCTCCAATCTTGAATGGTACAGGTGCCATACCAGATAGTGATACATCCAGACAGAATGCTCTCGATGGTGCATCTATAAAAGTTGGCAAGGTTATTCACCGTCACGCCAATTTCCTCAGCTGCCTGAGGAACAAGAGATGTTGTTGGGCCTTTGTAACCAGTGCATCCACATGAAGAGACCAAGAAAGCTTGTTGTGGATGACCATTCCCAGGAGCTTGACACTCTACACTTGTTCCACCTCTGTGCTGTTAATGTGTAGGGGGGCATGAGTAATATCCCACTGAAAGTCAATAACGACTTCCTTGTTTTTGCTGGCATTGAGAGCTAGGTTGTTCTCAGTGCACCATTTTTCCAGGTCTTCCTCCACCTGTCTGTAGTCTGTTTAGTCACCATCTGAAATTCAAACGACTGGTGGTGTCATCAGCGAACTTGTAAATGGCATTAGTCTGGTATTTGCCAATGCAGTCATGGGTATACTGTGAGTACAGTAGGGAATTGTGTACACACCCCTGGGGAGACTTCAGTTTTGTGTATTGGTGAGGATGAAATATGTTCCCATTCTTCATTGCTTGTGGTCTGTGGGTCAGGAAACTGAGGACCTGAGGATACTGAGACCCTGAGGAAACTGTAGGATTCTTAGATAGCTGTTCTTGGTGTCAAGATGTTCTAGGGAGGAGTGAAGGGCAAGTGATATGGTATCTGACGTGGATCTGTTGGTCCGATAGGCAAGTTGGAGTGTGTCAAGAGTAGCTGGGGGTCTGGAGTTGATTAATGCCATGACCAGCCTTTCAAAGCACTTCATGACCACCGAAGTTAGGGCTATTGGGCGGTAGTCATTGAGACATGCTGCATGAGCCGCCTTAAGCACAGGGATGATGTTGGCCCTCTTGAAACAGGCAGGGGCAAAGGTCTGCTGCAGGGAGAGATTGAAGATGCCTGAGAAGATCTCTGCCAGTTGATCTGCATATGCTCTGAGTGCATGATCAGGTACTCTCGTCCCATTGCTTTCTTTGAATTCACACAAAGGAAAACTGATCTGACCTCTGATGCAGTGACTGTTCGGATAGGTTCGTCAGGACTTGTGTTGAATCTTCACAGAAATTCTGCTCAAAGCGAGCATAGAAGGTTTTGAGACAATCTGGAAGGGATGTGTCATCGTCTGCTATCTTGAACTGTCTCTTTTTAGAACCTGTGATGTCATTCAGTCCTTGCCATAGTCACCAGATGTCTGGGTCTCTAGTTTGGATCAGTATTGGTCCTTGGCTGTCTTAATGGCTTTGCTTAGGTCTCAGTTGGATTTCCTATATTTGAGTGCATCCCTGATCTGAAGGCCTCACACTTGGTTTTTAGCAGATTCTGTATGCCTTGATTTCATCCAGGGTTTCCTGTTGGGGAACACCTGGGATGACCTCCTCAGTAT
This sequence comes from Hemiscyllium ocellatum, assembly GCF_020745735.1. Lineage (NCBI taxonomy): Eukaryota > Metazoa > Chordata > Chondrichthyes > Orectolobiformes > Hemiscylliidae > Hemiscyllium > Hemiscyllium ocellatum. The sequence continues at coordinate 69,919,268 of NC_083410.1, forward strand.
ACAGTCCTCCACACACCTACTGATAGTCTGTGACGGTTGTTGCGTATTTGTCTAACGTAATTGTGGACTGTTTTAACATGGCCCAATCAGCTGATTCCAGACAAGACCGAAGGTGATCCTCTTCCTCCTCCAACCAGCACTGGACCTGTATCCGTGAGGGGGGTCTCCTGCTTGAGCTTTTGCCTGTAAGCTGGGAGAAGAAACACAGCATTGTGGTTTGAGTTCCTGAAATGAGGGCAGAGGGTGGAGCAGTAGGCGTTCTTCACAGTAGTGTAGCAGTGGTCTAAAATATTTACCCTGGACTCCATGAAATCTCATGGGATGAAAACATACATGGCCAAGGAACCACCTGCTGATTATTTCCTATGCTGCCCCCATCCAACCAGCAGTCTCCCATGTTGAGCCCCACTTCGAGAGAGTTCTAAAAGTGGCAAAGGCAGAGAACGTACTCAAAGTGAGAGACTTCAGTGTCAATTACCAAGTGTGGCTTGAGTGTATCACTACTGAGTTAGCTGACTGCAATGATGAGGGAACTAACAACAGGAAAAATATACTTAACCTTGGTTGTAGCGGTTCAAGAAGCTCACTACCACCTTCAGGGTGATTGAAGATGGGCAATAAATGCTGGCCTTGCATTCTTTGAAAGCATTGTTTTGTTTTGAAAAAAGCAAAATGTTACTAATTCTCGTTCCTTCTATCTCTTTCTAAGTCTATCTCTTTGAAGAAGCTTTTGGTCATCTGCCTAATATCATGGAAGTTACCATTACATCTAGTAGACCCTATTATGGAAACTATGAAACTGAGCTCAGTAATCACAAGCATCTAACTAGCAGATAAATAGACTGTGTTTTCTGGAATAAGAAAAAAATAAATTTGATTGTTTAGTCTTCTGTATACACTGAGTGAAAGAACAATGTCTTTTGTTTACCTAAGCTACATTCTTCAAAAGATATGTAAGCTGCATTGCAAATTTTCCAGTCCTGCTGTTCTGTCTTCCAAAATTTTTTGAATGTAATCATTCATTCTAGCTATTCTGCATGTAAAATCAGAATCCAATATTATGCCACCTTACTTTTCCAGTTTTAGATTTATCTAATTTACCTAACTTTCTCTTCACCTGTTTTTGTCTCAAACGTAGAGCTGAATGCCCTGAACACATCTAACTTCAAACCATTTAATTCTGATCATGGAAGCGGTTTCCTGGTCCCCCTCTGTTCAAATCTGGGTGGACCTGGGGTGAGGTACGGAAATCAGGCAAAGAATTGCCACTTTCAAGGTTTTCACATCAGGAAAGATGTATTGAATAGGTCATTCAAGTATGTGTGACAACTTTTAAAGGGAAACATCATCTCAAGGTAAACAGGGAAGGGAAATTGTTAGCACTGAAGGAGTCAGGAATCACAACCTGCCAAATTTAAATGGTGATATTTCATCCAATGGAAAACTGTAGAAAATAATGAACCAATAATATCCAAATTTTTCATGGGTGGCCTCCTAGAATCATGTTCCTATGGCTGTTGTCCCAAATTTCAAATTTTCTAATCAGCTGTTCAACAGTTATTAGATTAGATTACTTAGTGTGGAAAAAGGCCCTTCGGACCAACAAGTCCGCACCGACCCGCCAAAGCACAACCCACCCAGACCCATTCCCCTACACTTACCCCTTCACCTAACACTATGGGCACTTTAGCGTGGCCAATTCATCTAACCTGCCATTTTTGGATTGTGGGAGGAAACTGGAGCACCTGGAGGAAACCCACGCAGACACTGGGAGAATGTGCAAACTCCCCAAGGTGGGAATTGAACCCAGGTCTCTGGCATTGTGAGGCAGCAGTGCTAACCACTGTGCCACCGTGCTGCCCAGGTATCTATCTCATTTGTGGTTCAAAGATCATTACTGAATAGCCTGTATTCTGCCAAGCACCTCAAATGTCCTAAACATTCCAAGCTCAATGCTGCATGCCAGGTTTACTTGCCATCAACTATTTAATAACTGAGTCATCATGAACAGCATTGGCAAAGTGCCTACTCTGATGCCTAATCGCTCTCCAGAGTGCTGAATGACAAATTGTTATTAGCTGGAACAATCCACCACTCTGTTTCAACTGCTTTTAGTTTTTGTCTTAAATTTACTTTACAGGTTGGTCCTAGATTTCATCTCTGAATCAGACAAAGCTTTGCAGTTGTACTTTTAGGAATTCCAAACCACAAAGGATTCCAAAGCCATACACTATTAACATGAATTAGAATTTTACAGCTACTCAAAGAAGATAAAGTAGGTTTAAGCACCTCTACAGTTCATGCAATGTCTAAGAACTACGTTTAAGATTAAGGCAACATATATTATGCTGTCAGATACTCAACAAGAATAATTAGGATTTATACCCTTCTATCCTTCAGATAATGCGAAAGGAATGCCATCTTGAAACTGATACAATATTTTTATCATACCAGGAGAACACCTTATCTTTCACGATGAAAATTAATCAGAGCAATACCCAATACTTATACTTACCTATCACCTTTAGCATAAATCATTCTGTGCACTTGTCAAAAGTATTTAGGTTTGACAGGAGGACATATGGGCCAGTGGCTGAGAAGTGGTACTTGGAGTTTAATTCAGATAAATGCGAGGTGCTGCATTTTGGGAAAGCAAGGACTTATACATTTAATGGTAAGGTCGTAGGGAGTGTTGCTGAACAAAGAGACCTTGGAGTGCAGGTTCATAGCTCCTTGAATTTGGAGTCGCAGGTAGATAGCATAGTGAAGAAGGCATTTGGTATGCTTTCCTTTATCGGTCAGAGTATTGAGTACAGGAGTTGGGAGCTGAAAAAGTGTTTCTGGAAAAGCGCAGCAGGCTAAGGAGCAGGAGAATTGACGTTTCGGGCATGAGCGCTTTAGGATGCTCCTTGGATGCTGCCTGACCTGCTGCGCTTTTCCAGCAACACTTTTTCAGCTCTGATCTCCAGCATCTGCAGTCCTCACTTTCTCCTACAGGAGTTGGGAGGTCACGTTGCGGCTGTACAGGACATTGGTTAGGCCGATGTTGGAATTCTGGTCTCCTTCCTATCGGAAAGATGTTGTAAAATTTGAAAGGGTTCAGAAAAGACTTACAAGGATGTTGCCAGGGTTTGAGGATTTGAGCTATAGGGAGAGGCTGAACATGCTGGGGCTGTTTTCCCTGAAGCGTCGGAGGCTGAGGGGTGACCTTGTCGAGGTTTACAAAATTTGAGTGGCATGGATAGGATAAATAGACAAAGTCTTTTCCCTGGGGTGGGGGAGTCCATAACTAGAGGGCATAGGCTTAGGGTGAGAGGGAAAGATATAAAAGAGACCTATGGGGCAACATTTTCACGCAGAGGGTGGTACGTGTCTGGAATGAGCTGCCAGAGGATGTGGTGGAGAATGGCACAATTACAACATTTAGGAGGCATTTGGATGGATATATGAATAGCAAGGGTTTGGAGGAATATAGGGCGCTGGCAGGTGGGACTAGATTGGGTTGGGATATCTGGTCGGCATGGACGGGTTGGACCGAAGGGTCTGTTTCCATGCTGTACATCTCTATGACTCGATATATAGAAGTCAAGTGTGTGGTGTTGGAAAAACGCAGATCAGGCAGCATCTGAGGAGCAGGAGAATTGACATTTCAGGCAAATGCCCTTCATCAACCATGAAAGTGGCAGTTCTTTGCCTGATTTCCGTACCTCACCCAGGTTTACCCAGAATTAAACAGAGGGGGACCAGTAAGCCTCTTCCGTGATCAGAATTGAGGTTAGATGTGTTCAGGGCATTCAGCTATACTTTGAGACAAAACAGGTGAAGAAAAAATTAGGTAAGTTAGACAAATCTAAAACCAGAAAAGTAAGTGGCATAATGTTGGATTCTGCTATTTACATGCAGAATAGCTGGAATGAAAGATTACATTCAAGAAGTTTTGAAAGACAGAACAGCAGGACTGGAAAATTTGCAATGCAGCTCACACATATTTTGAAGAATTTAGTTTAGGTAAACAAAAGACATTGAATGATAGAACAATGCATGCAGAAAACTAACCAATCAAATTTATTTTTCTTATTCTGAAAATGTAGTCCATTTATCTGTTAGTTAGATGCTTGTAATTACTGAGCTCAATCTCATAGCTTCCATAATAGGGTCTAGTGTATGTAATGGTAACTTACATTATTGAAAGCGATTGACTTAGTTTCAAGTATTATCTTAGCCAGAATTGTTAATGTGTGACTGATGAGCCTGAATCCAGAGTTATATCTCTGACTGTACATAAGGCAGGTATTTCCAGGAGGTAAAATTGGTCCTTGGCTTTAAGAGTTGAGGCATTCGTTTCTCCAGTTCCTTTTCTGCACTTCCCTTGTCAACAGACACTCAAAGAATTGTTTCCCTTTGTAGAAGATGTTTCTCCAGATTAGTTTCTTCTAACTGAGGGTCTCTCATGTTAATATTCATATTGCATTTCTTGAAGGAAGCTTTCAGTGAATCTTTGAATCATTTCCTTTGTCCTTTTCTTAATCAAGCATTTCCTTGAGCTGGATGAAGAAGATATGCTTAGCAGTCAGAACTTGGCATCATAATCGCATTGGTGCACAGGAGAGTTGGTTTCAGATGATCATGGATTTGTTGCTTGAGAACGTTGATGTTAGTCTGCCTCCCCAGCTGATGGGGAAAAATCTGTCTCAAACAATTGATACTTCTCAGGGGCCTTGATGGTGTGTATATGTATCAAAGTTTCAAAGGCACAAAGAAAATTTCGGAAGGATTACTGCCTTATATAGTGTGCTAGCGCTAGTAATTCATAATCGATGAAGGGCTTATGCCCGAAACATCGATTATTCTGCTGTTCGGATGTTGCCTGACCTGCTATGCTTTTCCAGCACCACACTCTTTGACTAGTAGTTCGTAAGCTCGAGCTAATGGTCTGGTGACATGCGTTCAAATCCACCGTGGCAAATCTGAAATTTGAATTTGTTGTGAGAAAAATCTGGAATAAAAATGTGAGCCTGACATTGTGATATCAAAAAATGTAATAGGACATTTAGAGGAAAAATATTCTGTTCACCACAAAATATCTAGTGCAGTGTGGTGTGTTCATAGTGGACCATTTATAAGCTTTCTGCGTGGTAAACCTGCAACTATTTATAACTCCTTTCTCTTAAACCTATCTTTTTCCTCCCCCTCTACAATACGAGTCCGATTTTAAAGGAGAATCCTGATTAAGATTTCTAGAAAAAAAAATCATATTTCAAAACCAGACAGCTTTGCCTATTCTCCTTTGTAGATTTTCCTCAGTAGACTCTCTCCAAGTTGGTCTTGATATTCAACTGTGCAAACTCCCCACGGACAGGTATCTTTCATAGAGCTCTTCAGCTAGCAGTCTACATTCGTTGGTCTTTGGCCGTTCTCCCCCTAACTGTTCAAAATTCTGGTTGTGTACCCCACAACATCAGATCGTTTCACTGGTTTTAATATGATCAAAATACTAAATTCAAATTTGATTTGATTTTGGTATCTTGGAACCTAATTTAAACTGGCCGAACTTGAATTTGATTGTTTCATGAGAACCCAGCTGCTATTTGTTTCGACCAAGTGTACATTGTTACCTTGTTCAGGACTGTCTGTGCTTTGCTGGTTTTTAACTCTCTCAAAGGTACAGTACACCTCTAGACCTTCATAACACAAGTATTGTGGGAAGGAAGGAGCAAGCTGATGGTGGAAATTGAAGCCAAAGCATGAGAGAGGGAAAAAATGTTAAGCAGACAGAAATTGTTGATGGTAAGTTAGGAAAGAAGAAAATGAGGGACTGTGGGTGAAAATGGTTGGTTGTGCTGAAAGCAACCCATGTCATGACAGGATGTGAGGGTTAGTAGAAGACATGGAGCTGTGCTGGCTCTAAAATTATTGAACCTGATATTGAGTTCTGAAGGCTGCAAGGTCTTTAAGTGGAAAATGAGATGCTGAGCCTTGCTGAATAGATGCTATCAGACTTGAGTTTCTGCAGCAATCTGTTTCTGGCATGGAACTATATATATTTCCTTCATTGTAATTTGATTTGAAATCCTTTTCACAGACTTCTTCACAGACCTGGGTGTACCTATATCATGCCATCTTCAGTGGTTCAAGAAAGTAGCTCTTGACTACCCTTCAGGAATGAAAACAGCCAAACCTGAGCGGAGGCTGGAATGGGTTTGAGCAAAGTCCCAGAGTGATATCATAGGAACGTCATTAGTTGATTTGTTAGACAATAGACAATAGGTGCAGGAGTAGGGGCTGTGTTTCAACTCCAGTAATTTTTAAATATATAAATTTCCAGACTAACACAAGAATAGTGAGAATGGATAAGTATAGGTGAAGAAACAGATTTGAGCATAAGGGCAAGGAATTTCTGCTTATTTCTAGTTTATAGCTAATAGTATGAGAGTAACATTAAAGTGAGTCTACATAAGTAATTCTATTGTATAATGTTAATGACTGACGAGGTAGATTGGCCAAGTAGAATGCCTGTCTCTTGGCATGGTGGGAGTTGTGAACACACAAGGTGACACCTTATGTGCTGGAACTGTCATTAACTGCTTGAACTTGAGCAACAGGTAGGCTCACTGAGAGGTATCCAAGGGGTAGAAAACTATGGGATAGCACTTGCAGAGTAGTGGTCATATTACACATTAGGGACAAGCAGGCAAATAGAGAATGAGAGACTGCAAAGTCATTGAAGAGAAAGAGGCAGATAATGCAAAAGACCCTGGAGGTTCAACTCATTAATTTGGTTTTCCATTCTGGATACAGGTGAGGGGTATCCTTGGAGTGCTGCATGAGCCAAACCTGTGGTATCCTGGATGGCCCAGCTTTACAGGAACAAAGGAAGAAGAGTGATCGGCAGTATTGAGGAGCAGTTCTTTAAGGGAACTGACAGACTTGGGATGAAATGTTGCTTCCCTAGTGCTCGGGTCAAGGATATCACAACAGCTGCAGGATGTTCTTTTGTGGGGAGGTCAAACAGCTAGTTTGACACCAAACAGGAAGTAGTCCTGCAGTTAGAATTTAGGGAGCAGAGTAGAAAATGAGCAAGCAGGGTCTTTGGAACCAGTATCAGGTTAGATTGGCATCCTTTGGGAGATGAAGGATGTGGGGAGATTTGATAGCTTTCAAAATCATAGGTCAGGACAAATTTGATAGGGAGAAACTGTTTATGCTTCCCAAAGGATGGTAACCGTGATCAGATTGTGTACAATAAGCCCCCCAACAATCGGAGGGAAATTGAGAAGCAAATATGTGGAGAGATCTCAAATATATGTAAGAATAATAAGGGAATATAAATTTTCAAAATATTGACTGGGACTATAATAGTGTTAAAGGTTTGGATGGTGAAGTGTTTGTTAAATGTGTTAAAGAAGATTTTCTTTATCAATATGTAAATGTTGATGTTGAGAAGCAGCAAAATGTTACCTTTTGGGAAATGAGGCAGGGCAAGTGATTGACGTGTTAGTAGGGGAATACCTTGGGACTAGTGATCATAAAACTATTACTTTTTTCCATAACTATTTTAAAACGAAGTCTTACATAAAAGGTAAAGTTCTTAATTAAAGTAAGGCAAATTTTAACGGTATGAAACAAGAACTTTCGCAAGTTAATTGGAGTAGACTGTTCGTAGGTGATGAGATGTCTAATAGGTGGGAGGCCTTAAAAAGTGTGATATTGAGAGTTCAGAGGCTGTTATGTTCCTGATAGAGTGAAAGGCAAGGCTGGTAAGATTAAGGAACAATGGATGATTAAAGATATTGGGATTCTAGTCAAGGCTAAAAAAAGTATCCTATATTGGATGTAGACAACTGGGATCGACTGAAGCTCTTGAGTATAAAGTGTGTAGGAGGGCATCTTTAAGAAAGGAAACAGGAAGTTAGAGAGGACAGGTGAGTTTAATGATCCTAAAACATTCTACAAAACATTAAGTCACAAGAGAACAACTAGAGAGAAAGTAGGGTCCATTCAAGATCAACAAGGTCATCTTTGTGTTGAACCTTGGAAGATGGGAGGTTAAATTAGTATGTTACGTCAATTTTTATTATTGAGAAAGAAAGGGAGGCTAGAGAACTTAAGAAAATAAATAATGTTTTGAAAACATTACAGAAGAGGAAGTGCTGAAAGTCTTAAAACACGTAAAAGTAGATAAATCTCCAAGGCCTGATCAGATGTATCCCAGGATGTTGTGGTAAATAGGGGAGGAACTTTTGGGGCCCTTAGCAGAGGTATTTGTTTCATCTATAAACACAGGTGAAGTATGGGAGCACTGCAGATTTTCTCATGTTGTGCCATTGTTTAAGGAAGGCTGTAAGGAGAAACTTGGAAACTGTAGATCTGTGAGTCAGACATAAGTGGTGGATAAGTTGTTGGAAGTGATTCTGAAAGAAAGCATTTACAAGCGTTTGGAGAGGCAAGAACTGATTAGGGATAGTCAGCATGGTTTTGTGCAAGGAAAATCATGTCTCACAAACTCGATTGAGTTTTTTCAGGATGTAATCAAAAAGACTGAGGAGGCTAGCATGTGAGATATTATCTACATTGACTTTAGTAAAGCCTTAATAAGGATGTCCAAGATAAAAACCTGATTTAAAAAAAAACACACATCAGTAAGGTTTGATCACGTGGGATTCAGGGTTAGCAAACCAATTAGATATGAAATTGGCTTTATGGTATTGGATAGAGGGTTGTGTTGGAGGGTTGGTTATATGACTGGAGGCCTGTGACTAGCTGTGTTCCACAGGGATTGATACTGGTTCCACTTGATCTTGATCAGTTGGGCCAATTGGCTGAGGTATTGTATTCTGGTAATACAAACAAAGATAGGACTTGTACAATTAAAAGTCAGGCCTTGGGTAATGTTGTAGAACAGAGAGATTTCAGGTACATAATTCTTTAAAATTTGCATCACAGGTGGACAGGATGGTTAAGAAGGTGTCCTTGCCTCCTTTCCTCAGACCTTTTGAGTGTAGGAGTTGGGAGGTTATGTTGATGTTGTACAGGATGTTTGTGAGACCGCTTCTGGAGTACTGTGTACAGTTCTAGTTGCCCTGTTATAGGAAGGATATTATTAAATTGGAGAGGGTTCAGCAAAGATTTACCAGGACGTTGCCAAGAATTGAGGATGTAAAAGTAGATTAGAAATGCTGGGTCTTCTTTCACAGAAGTGTAGGAGGTTGAAGGTTGACCTTTTAATGAGGTTTATATAATCATAATGGGCATAGATAAGGTGACAAGGGTCTTTTCTCTATGATGGGGGAGTTCAAACAAGGGGATATATTTTTTAGGGTGAGAGGAGAAAGATTTCAAAAAGACGTGAGGGGCAACTTTTTTTTACACAGTGGTTCATGTGTGGAATGAACTGCCAGAGGAAGTGTGGGTGCATGTACAGTTACAACATTTATAAGACATTGGATAGAAAAAATTTGAGGGATGTGGGCCGAAAGCAAGCCAGGTGGGACTAGTTTTGTTTGGGAATATGGCTTGGACTGGTTAGACTGAATGGTCTGTTTCCATGTTCTTTGATTCTGATTGAGAACTGAGCACCATTTTAAAGTGGTTTGCAAAAAAAAACAAATGTGATGTGAGAGAACATTTTCACACCGTAAATGCCTGGAAGTATGGTAAAGGCAGGTTCAGTTGAGGCATTCAGGAGGGCATTAGACTATTGTTTCTATTTAAATAATGTGCAGAGTAACCCAGCAAAAAATGGAGGTTGGCTGTAAGTTAAAATGCTCACAATCAGTGATGGGCCACCTGGCCTCTGCTTGCATCTTAAATAATTCTGTGATTCTTGAGGGCAGTTATGGATGGGAACCAAACTGGCTTTGCCAGTGAGCTCATACCTACAATGAATTTTAAAAATACTATTGAAGCCAGCAGACTATTTGAATAGTTTGTGAAAATATGGCAACACGTTGGCTTGCTTGAACTGACAAACTATCTCCCCAAAGCTGCTATTAGTGTCAGTTTTATGAAGCTGTTGATTTAAATCTGTGTTCACTACTAAAACTGTATTTATAAACAAAAGCATATAGATAATCTGCGGAGCATGTGAAAATATAAATATCGTAGTGTTCTGTCTGAGGTGCACAGAAGGCAAAGAATTCTATTGGTGATGGATCCTTCCATTCTAGGAAAAATCTTAGATCTCCTATCACCAGTTTATCAGTTGAACACTGTAACCAGTCTGCTTATGTGATTTATGGTGCAAACGTAGAACTGGCAAACTGTCAAGCTGTACAAAGCACTTCTGAAGGCCTATAAAACAACTTGCAGTCAAGCTTCGTGACATAGACCACGTGCCACAAAGAATACTTTGAAAGCAACTCTTCAACAATGTACAACTATACAGAAAGAACGACTCAAAGCAGAAAACCCAGAGCAAAGGCTGGATAGTTTCTCTGTCACCATGTCTGCTGTGGATTTGAATCTGTTAAATTACTATACAGATAATGTATTGATTTGTTTTGCTGTTGGACATTCATACATGTTGGACAATGTGCCATATCAAAACCAATGTCTTTTGCTTGTAAATTTAAAAGATGTCCACTAGGACTGGAAATGGTTAAATGCAACAGTTTTTACATAGAACATAAACCTAGAACAATTCAGCACAGGAACATTTACTGTTTACTGCCATTTACCGTATACTTTCATCTTGTGTTTGACCTCCCAAAATGCATCATCTCTCATTTGTCTGGATTAAACTCCATCTGCCATTCTCTGCCCAACTTTCCAACTGATGTTTATTCTGCTGTATCCTTTAAGAGCTTTCCTTACTCTCCACTTGGTAGGCTTTCAGTCACCCATATCTGCACTGAGGATGATGCCATTCTAAACTAATCCCATCTGTTTGCACATTGTCTATGTCACACTGTTCCTGCCAGTTCATATGCCTGCCTAAATGTCTCTTAAATATTACCGTCATTTCAGCTTTTGCCACCTCTGGCAGTGCATTCCAGGCACATACCATTCTCTGCACTTTAAAAACTTTCCCCCTCTCAATTTTAGCATATGCACCTTTAGTATTTGACAGTTCTACACTAGAGAGAAGAATTCTGACTGTACATCCTAACCATGCTTCTCATAACTTTACTTGTCTATCAGGTCACTCTTTGGCATCTCGTAGTCTCTTGAAAACAATCCAAGTAGCTGATGCTCTCCAATCCAAGAAACATCCTTGTACACCTATTTTTAATCCCCTCCAAAGCTTCCGTTTCCATCCTATAGTATGGCCACTAGAACTGCACACAATACTTCAAATGTGGCCTAACTGAAGTTTTATACAGCTACAATGTGACTTGCAAGCATTTATACTCAGTGCCTTGGACCAATGAAGGCAAGCATGCCATTCCTTTCTTTACTACCTTATCCACTTATGTTGCCAATTTTAAGGAGCTATATGCTTGCATGCCATTTTCTCTGCATATCCATGCTCTCCAGGATCCTGTCATTTACTATATACTTTGCTTTTGCATTTGACCTCCAAAAATGCATCTTTTGTCCAGATTAAACTCCATCTGCCGTTCTCCTAACTTTCCAACTGATCTATATCCTGCTGTATCCTTTGAATCCTTCCTCGCTTAGCCACAGCTCATCCAATTTTCTTGTCATCTGCAAAGTTACTAACCAGACCACTAACATTTTCATCCATTTCATTGATATAAATTATGAACAGTGATCCTTGTAGAACATCACTGATCACAGATCTACAGTCAGAAAAACATACCTCTACAACTACCTTCTGTCTTGTAGACCAAGCCAATTTTTAAATCCAATTTGCCCCTTTATCATGATTCCCATGTGATTTAGTCTTCTAGTCCAGCCCACCAGAGGGACCGTGTCAAATCCTTTGGTAAAGTCCGTGTAGGCAACATCCAATATCCGATCATCTTTGTCACTTCCTCAAAAATCTCAGCCAAATTTGAGAAACAAGACCTCCCCACTCAAAACCTTGCTGACCTTCCCTAATAATTGCATTATTTTCCAAGTGTGAATAAATGCTGTCCCTCAGAATCTTCTCCAATAATTTCTACACCAGTGATGTGGGGCTCACTGGCCTGTAATTTTCTGGACTATCCTTGTTCCCTACGTAAAGAAAAGAACAGCATTGCCTTATTCTCCAGATCTTCTGGGACCTTTTCCTGTGGCTAAAGAGGATACAAAGATCTCTGTCTAGGCCCCAGAAGTCTCCTCCCTTAACTCCCGCAGTTTACTGGGATAGATCCCATCAGGCCCTGGGGACTTGTTTTCCTTAATGTTTTTCAAATGCTTTTCTATTGTAAATTGTAATCTTTCTACTTCTGTGTTGGCAGTGGCACAATAGTTAGACATATGTCTCTGCATTACTGTGTTCTGGCTTAAGTTCCACATCAGGGCTTGTTTAAAAAAAGTCTAGATTGAATTCCAGTGCAATACTGAGGGAATAATTATTGGATGAAACATAAAGCCAAAACCCAAAACCTGGTTACTTTTGGGATGTTCCTTTGTCAACTCTTGCTGTTGACATTGTAGCTTAATGATTAATCTCTCTCTACCTCCTAAACTTCAATTTCTTGAACTTTTGTGAGTGACAGTGTGAATATACAGATAAAAATGCTAATTAACTCCGTCTAGACTTGCTCCATTCTAACTTGGAATTAAATAGATAAAATAAAGTACCGCTGTTTACAACACATGAAAGTTCTCGCTATGAGATTTGGAGAATAGCAGTCTTTACACCATCTGCAGAGTTGCTGTAGTTACTGGTTACAGGTGTGAATATTTTGAACTTTATCTTGTGGGCGGCACGGTGGCACAGTGGTTAGCACTGCTGCCTCACAGCGCCTGAGACCCGGGTTCAATTCCTGACTCAGGCGACTGACTGTGTGGAGTTTGCACGTTCTCCCCGTGTCAGCGTGGGTTTCCTCCAGGTGCTCCGGTTTCCTCCCACAGTCCAAAGATGTGCGGGTCAGGTGAATTGGCCATGCTAAATTGCCCGTAGTGTTAGGTAAGGGGTAAATGTATGGGTGGGTTTCGCTTCGGCGGGTCGGTGTGGACTTGTTGGGCCGAAGGGCCTGTTTCCACACTGTAAGTCTAATCTAATCTAATCTTTATTCCCAGTATAATAATCTGTATCTACTTTAACTTTCAGCAACAAACAAGCACCAAAATACCACAACACATTTAGAAACTTCCAAATTGTAACAATACAATTCTAAAGGTTGTATATGGATTCTTGAAGGTGACAACATGTTTAAAAGGTCATACTAAGATTTGCTTTCCCAAAATGCAGCATCTCGCATTTTTCTAATTTAAACTCCATCTGCTACTCCTCAGCCCATTGGCCCATCTGATCAAGATCCCATGGTAATCTGAGGCAAACAAAGGCATGCTTAAAAGCAAGAACATAAAAGGTTCAAAATAATGCAGAAATAGTATACTTAATTTCAATACCATGTCCAAATCCCAGCACCACATTTGAGGAACGATATGAAGGCTCTGGAGAGAGTGCAGATGGAGTACAGAATTTGGAAATCTCTGAAAAGGTAGACACGTTGCCACAGCTTTTACTCTTTTTCTTTTATTTTACTGGGTTTTGGTGTCACATGCTAGGTCAGAATTTATTGTCCATACCTTATTCCCTTGAGAAGCTGGTGAGCCCCTATCTTCAATAACTGTAATTGATATAGTCTAGGTACATCGGTAGTGCTGTTGTAAAGAGTGTGCCAGATATTTACCTGTGACCATGAAGAAACCGTGATCTAGTTCCAAGTCAGGCTGTTCAGGACCTTACAGGTAGCAATGTTCCCATGCAGGAAGGAAGTATCCTGAATCTTTCTCGTTGCATATTGGAATGAGTTATCAAAGTTTGATCTTTGGATGATTGCAGACCAGTTTTGGTTTTGGTTATTATTTATACTTTACTTCATGCTGGATAATATGTTGACAATTTAAACTGGCTACACTGATATCCAATTGTTTATGGAATTATTGCTGTTGCAGATGTTTTTTAAAATAACTACCAGATTGGGGACAGATGTTTGCAGGTAAAAGAGTGGCTGGAAAATGGGAAGCCTTTAGAAATGAGATAACGAGAGTCCAGAGACAGCATATTCTTGTTAGGGTGAAAGAAAAGGTGTAGGGAATGCTAGATGACTAGAGAAATTGAGGGTCTGCTTAAGAAAAAAAGGATGCATATGTGAGGTATCGACAGGATAGATTGAGTGAATCCTTAGAGTATAAAGACAGTGAGAGTATACTTAAGAGGGAAATCCAGAGAGCAAAAAGGGACGTGAGATAGCTTTGGCAGATAGGGTTGAGGAGAATCCAAAGGGTTTTTACAAATACATTAAGGACAAATGGGTAACTAGGGAGAGACTAGGGCCCCACAAAGATCACCAAGGTAACCTTTGTGTGAAGCCGCAGGAGATAGGGGAGTTACTAAATGAGTATTTTGCATTAGTGTTTACTGTGGAAAAGGACAGAAAGTAGAGAAATAGATGGTGACAGCTTGAAAAATGTCTATATTAAAGAGGAGGAAGAGCTAGATGTCTTGAAATGCATAAAGGTGGTTAAACCCCCAGAACCTAATCGGGTGTACCCTCTAACTGAGGGAAGTTAGGGAAGTGATTGCTGGGCCCCTTGCTGAGATATTTGTATCGCCAATAGTCACAAGTGAGGTGCCGAAAGACTGGAAGTTGGCCAACTTGGCCACTATTTAATAAAGGTGGTAAGGCAGGGCTAGGGAACTATAGACCAATGAGCCTGATATCGGTGGTGGACAAGTTGTTGGGAGGGAATCCTGAGAGACAGGGTTTACATGTATTTTTGGAAAGGCAAGGACTGATTAGGGATAGTCAACATGACTTTGTGTGTGGGAAATCATGTCTCATGACTTGATTGAGTTTTTTGAAGAAGTAACAAAGAGGATTGATGAGGGTAGAGCAGTAGATGTGACCTATATGGATTTCAGTAAAGTGTTTGACAAGGTTCCCCATGGGACACTTGTTAGCAAGGTTAGATCTCAGGGAATACAGGGAGAACAGCCATTTGGATACAGACTGGCTCAGAGGTAGAAGACAGAGGGTGGTGGTGATGGAGGTGGAGGATTGTTTTTCAGACTGGAGGCCTGTGACCAGTGGAGTGCTGGGTCCACTACTTTTCGTCATTTATCTAAATGAATAGTATGTGAACATAGGAGATAAAGTTAGTAAGTTTGCAGATGACATCAAAATTGGAGGTGTAGTGGATAGCGAAGAAGGTTGCCTCAGAGTACAACAGGATCTTGATCAGATGGACCAATGGCTGAGGAGTGGCAGATGGAATTTAATATAGATAAATGTGAGGTGCTGCATTTTCGGAAAACAAATCTTAGCAGGACTTGTAGACTTAAAGGTAAGGTCTTTGGAAGTGTTGCTGAACAAAGAGACCTTGGAGTACAGCTTCATAGCTCCTTGAAAGTGGAGTCGTAGGTAGATAGGATTGTGAAGAAGGTGTTTGATATGCTTTCCTTTATTGAATATAGGAGTTAGGTGGTCATGTTATAGCTGTACAGGACGTTGGTTAGGCCACTTTTGGAATATTGCATGCAATTTTGGTCTCCTTCCTATTGGAAGGAAATTGTGAAACTTGAAAGGCTTCAGAAGAGATTGACAAGGATGTTGCCAGGGTTGGAAGATTTGAACTATAGGGAGAGGCTGAATAGGCTGGGTCTGTTTTACGTGGAGTTTCGGAGGCTGAGGGGTGACCTTCTAGAAGTTTAAAAAATCATGATAGGATTAAGAGCCAAAGTCTTTTCCCTGGGATGGAGAGTTCAGAAGTAGAGGGCACAGGTTTCGGGTGAGAGGGGACTACTATAAAAGAGACCCAAGGGGCAATGTTTTCATGCAGAGGATAGGTGAGTGTATGGAATGAGCTGTCAGAGGAAGTGGTGGAGGATAGTACAATTGCAACATTTAAAAGGCATCTGGATGGGTATATGAAGACAAAGGGTTTAGAATGATATGGGCCAAGTGCTGGCAAATGGGACTAGATTAGGTTGGGATATCTGGTCAGCATGGACGAGTTGGACCGAAGGGTAAGTTTCTGTGCTGTACATCTCTGACTCTTGCTGTTGAAACTGACCAGTTTTGCCAAGTAGACTTTAGGAACATCTAATATCAAGGTTTGTATAATTACTGGGAAAGTGATCAGTCAACCTGACTGCAACAGTTCCTGTACTAAGGTGAAGATTTGTCTCACAAGCCAGCGGTTTTTCCAAAGTCAGTGCAGACACGAACAAATAGTAGGTGCAGTACTACTGGATGGCAGGAGCTGACAGGTGACCAAAAGAATTCCCAATCAATCTGAATAGCTCCTGAGCTGTTTTTTGTATAGAAGCATTACTCTCATGAAAGCCGCCAGCTGTGATGTGCTCTGTTTTGGTTGTACATTGTGCAAATGCTTTTTGTCTAATCATATTACATTTGAAGGACCCTTACATTCTGTATTTACTGAATTGATCATAATGTTTACCAAGAATATATGTCAGTATGCCTCTTGCAAAATAGACACGAATATGCATGTTAACATCACTAGTTAACCACTTATTCAAAAAGCCATATTTTGCTTTAACACATCAGAAATCCTGAAAAGGAGAAGGAACTGTGATTAAAATTTTAGCAAATATAGGTATCATTGAAATTCAGCATTTTATCCAATTAAAGTGAAAAATTGGTTTGTTTGTCAAATACTTGATTCAAGTTGCTAGAGACCGATCAATTTCTCTCCTTGTTTCTTGGTGTGGGCATTGCTGGTCAAGCCACCACTGACTGTCCATTTCGAATAATGAAATGTGAGCCCCTTCTTGAACTGTTGCAGGCTACAGTTTGTGCTCGGATTCCAACACACTCAACGCCACAATCTCATGTGTGGGACAATGAGCTCAGGTGACCTCTTGCTTGAGAGAAACTGCCGATGATTGGGCCAGATTGAAATGCTTGTCTGGCCACTCTATTCCACATAGAAATTGGGCAATGTGGCCCATGTTGAACAAGCCAGTTTATAAATGTTACTCTGCACCAGTTGGAGGAATTGAATGTTTAAGCTGGTGAATAAAGTACTGATCAAGGCTGTAGCTTTTGTCTGGATAGTATCCATTTGCCTGGATGTTGAAGTTGTACTCACCCAGATTGTAATTTTAGCGTGTTCCTGACTTCCATGTAAACCGTTGGCCGGCAGGAGATGAGTCATTTGCTGCAGAATTCCCAGCAACAGTTCTTTTTGTCAATGTTGTTATGTGAATGGTCCAGTTCAGTTTCTGCTCAATGGTGAGATTTCCCCCAGAATTTTACTGGTTTCTGATTCCATAATGGTATTTTCTTAATATGTGTTTGTTTGTGGGATATGTGCACTGCTGACTAGGCCAGCATTTATTGCCAACCACTTGCTATACTGGTGAGCTGACTGCTTGAAACTCTGCAGCTTATGGAGATCTATACATGCAGTGCTTTTAGGAAAGGTGTTTCTGGATTTTCACTTGGTGACATTGAAGGAACAGTGATAAGGTTCCAAGTCATGATGGTGTGTGACCAGCAGCCTGCAGGTTATGATGTTTGTTTGTCTGAAATCCTTGTCCTGCTAGATGAGAGTTCTTGTGTTTGGAAGGTGCTGTCAGAGCTTTAGTGAGTTGCTACAGTTGTAGATTGTGTACACTGCAGCCGCTTAGGGTCAGTGATGGAGGATGCGAATGTAGTAGATGGGGTGCCAATTAAGCTGTCTCCTTTGCTTTTGATGATGTTGAGCTTCAAATGTTGTTAGGACTGCACTCAGCCAGAGAAGTGGTGAGATTCTATCACACTTTTGACATGCTTTATAGTTTGTAGATAAGTTTTGGGGAATTACCAGATGAGTTTCTTGCCTCAGAATTCTCAACCTCTGACTTCATCTTGGAGCTACAGTAATTATGTGATTAGTCCAGTTTAGTTTTCTGTTAATGGTAACTCTCATGATGCTGTTGATAGCAGGAAATTTAGCAATGGTAATTCCATTATCTGTCAAAGGGTGATGATTAGATGGACTAGGCAGCACATTTCTTAGACGAAAGGAGAGAGACTTAAAAGACATGAGGCAATTTTATTTACACAGAGGTGATTCAGGTGTGGAATGAACTACAATTGCAACGTTTAATAGATATTTGGTAGAAACATGAATAGGAAAGATTTGAAGGCATATGGACCAGGAAAGGACAGGTGGGGCTAGTTTAGTTTGGGATTGTTTTCAGCGTGGACTGGCTAGACCGAAGAGTCTGTTTCTGTGTTATATGACTCAATAACTCTGTGTCACTGTCTGTCAGTTCTGTGGAACAAATGTTACTTGCCATTTAACAACCTGAATCTTGCCCATGTTAGTCTATAAGACATAGGAGAAGAAAAGGTCCGTTCAGCCCATCAACTTAATACCGTCATTCAATGAGATTATGGCTGATCTGCTCATCCTCAACTCCACTTTGCTGCCTTTTCCCCATAATCTGTGATTCCCTTTCTGGTTAAAATCTGTTTGTGTCTGCCTTGACTATACTTAGCATCCTAGATGTCACAACCCTTTGTGGCAAAGAATTACGCAGATTCACTACCCTCTGACAGAAGAAAATCCTCCTCCTCTGATTTAAATGGACACCCCCTTATTCTGAGTTAATTCCCTCTATTGCTTGGCTTTTCCCAAAGGGAAGCTACCTTTCCACATCTCCCTGTCAATTACCTTAAGAATCTTGTGTGTTCTGCTGCATACAGATATGGGCAGCTTCAGTTACTGCAAAACTATGATTGATTGTGCTGCATATTGTATAATAATCAATAACTATCCCTAATTCTAACGTAATGATGGAGGAAGTTCAGCTTGATAAATCAGCTGAAGAGTGTTGGACCTGAGGAGGTTATGCAGATATGTCTTAGGACTGCAATGATTGACCTTCAGGAACCACAATGATTGACCTTCAAGAGCCACAACCTTTTTTCGTATCAGGTGTGACTTCAGACAGTGTAGAGTTTCCCCCCTCCATTCTCAACTTGTTAATTTTGTTCGGGGTCCATGACGCCAAACTCAGTAAAATGTAAACACTTTCACCTCATCTCTGGAGTTGATCACTTCTGTCCATGTATAGACAATGCTGTATGGAACCCAAACTGAGCAGGTCACTGCTGAAATTTGACAGCACTATTGATAACCGTTTCCATTAATTTGTTTAAGACAAAACTGATATGGCAGTAATTTATCATGTTGAATTGTCCAACCTTTTTATCGGCAGGACATGCCTGGTTAATTTTCCACATTGTTGGGTAGATGCTAGTGTTGCAGTTGTACTAGAACAGTTTGGTTAGGGGCATGACTTAGTCCTCAAGACTATAGCTGGATTATTGTGTGGGTTCATAGCTAATATCCAGTGCCTTTTAACCATTTCATGAGATCACATGGAGTGAATTGTTGATGCTGGCTGGGAACCTCAGGAGGCAGCTGAGTTGGAATATTGAATCGGCACATCTGGCTAAAGATGTTTGCAAATGCAATTGAAAGTTTGGGTAAGTGGTTAAAATCTTGTTTTTTGGAGTTGGTAGCTACTGAATATTTATGTGGCACAAATGTCTCTTGCCCTGTATCAACTTACTTAATATTGTTGCATGAAGGTGAGGGCTACCTCACTTTTGTGGGAATTGTGAAATAGATTGAATGCTACCGAGACATTTGTGAACTCCCTACTTATGACTTTCTGATAAAATGAAAGCAATTGCTGACTTGCCTGAGGAAGGTTGAGGGCATACCCTGAGAAATGTCTTCAGTGACCGTCTCAATCTGAGATGATTAGCCTCCAACAATCATTTCTATTTGTGCCAAATATGACTCAACTTCTGGAGAGCTTTCTGCCTTGATTCCTATTGACCTCAGTTTTGCTGGTACCACTTGATGCCAAACTTAGTCAAAAGCTGTGTTGATGTCAAGGGCAGTGACTTTTAGTTCACTACAGGTCTTCTGCTCTTATTTTTGTATGTGTTTCAATCCTGTCTGTAAGGAGACCTGGAGTGAAATGTCCCTTGTGGAACTCTACCTGCTTGCTGATGCTCAGTCTGTTGTTGAGTAAATGCTGCTTTGGAGCACTGTCGCTGATAACATCCGTGACTTATCAATGGTTGCTTGATTGAGAGTTAGCTGTTAATTGGATATGTTGGGTTTCTCCTACATTTTGTGGTCAAAAAGCTTAGACCTTTTGTAAAAAAAAAAGTTGATTAAAAGTACAATATTGATATGTTTAGAAGTGGTTATCAGATGCAATTTGATAAGTTGAAAACAAGTTTATCACAAAGTAAGCAATTTAATCATCTTGAGCTGAAAATGTGTTGCTGGAAAAGCGCAGGAGGTCAGGCAGCATCCAAGGAACAGGAGATTCGACGTTTCGGGCATAAGCCCTTCTTCAGGAATCTTCATTCTTGAAGAAGGGCTTATGCCCGAAACGTCAAATCTCCTGTTCCTTGGATGCTGCCTGACCTGCTGCGCTTTTCCAGCAACACACTTTCAGCTCTGATCGCCAGCATCTGCAGACCTCACTTTCTCCTCCAATTTAATCATCTTGTCTACTATGAACATCCAGATTTTAAATGATGGAAAATGGTTTCATAAGTGTACAAACTAATACTTTTAGTCATCTTGTGTTGTTTTAGAAGAACAAAATCTTTTAAAATGTCTGGCACCAAAATAATTGTTTAATTTTTAGCACCTCCTTTAAGTTGCAAACGAACAATCAGTGGATACTTGCAGTGGTGATTAATTTAACCTTGGCAGTGGTCAATTCCGTGGTAGAATTAGTATGAAGAATGATGTTTTTTAAGTGATCAGTTTTTTTTTAAAAAATGCACACAAAATTGAGGAAAATACTGACTGCAATTTGCACTTAAAATTCTGCGATATTTTGAGCTGATTTTGTCAGATTTGTATGAGTTATGCTAAAGATGATTAGCACAATCTAGCACAACCTCTAAGCTTGTGTGTTTAAGAACGTTTTGTGTCCATGAGACATCCACTGTTTCAAGCTCTGGCAGCAAAGCCAGTTGGCTAATAACAGCAGGTTGTGTGATAATGATTTACCTCCCAAGAGAGGAAAGGATAGAATTCCTGCTGTTAACAGACTAAATTGGAACTGTTTGTAGTGTTTAACCATGCTGTAAGAAAAATTGGCAGAAGAACTTCACGCTGTGTATGTTTGATTTTGTTGCAATGTAAATTTTGGAAACCCACAATCATTTAATAACTTGTGATGAACAAACTTTGGGCATGCTTGTTTTATTCCACTGCTGTCACCTTTGTCATGTTATTTCAGTGAAAATATGAAAAGCTTGCGATTTCCATTGTCTAGGAATGTGTATGGATCTGCATGATATAACCGCTTTGTTGCCAACATTCTCACTTGGTGTATGGTACTAGCAGACAATTAATTCAGCACCATTAACCTAAGCATTGTGGAAATTAGTACATGTTCAATGGCACAATATTGCATTCATATGTTCCATTTTAAGATGCTTGTTAACTACTAAGGTGAAAAAAATAATTGTCGGCAGATCTTAGTAAAATGAAGCTATGTTACTGTGTAAACCTTAATTTCATGTGTTAGTGTGACCCTCATTACAATCTCTCAACTAATTGAGATGCAGTTACAAATGATTTGTTTAATCGGAAGCAAAAGGAATCATGAGGGCAGGGCAATGAATGTTGGCTACATGGACCTTAGTAAGGCATTTGATTAAAGTATCTTATAGACAGGTTAGTATAAAAGGTGGGGTCCAGAATGAGCTGACTAGCTGGATATGAAACTGGCTTGGCAAAAGCAATGACTGCAGGTCCTGGAAACCAGATTCTGGATTAGTGGTACTGGAAGAGCACAGCAGTTCAGGCAGCATCTGAGGAACAGTATTGTTCATGCAAGACATAATAGAGATAGAAGGGTACTTGTCAGAATTGAGATCAGTACCTGGTGGTGTTCTGCATGGATTGGTGCTGGGACCATTGTTGTTTGTAATATGTATAAATGATCTGGAAGAAAATGTAGGTGACCTGATTAGTAAGTTTGTGGATAACAGCAAAATTGACAAAGTTGTAGATAGTGAGGAGGATTGTCAAAAGATGCAACGGTTATATAGATAGATAGATTGCACAGAAATGGCATTTGGAGTTTAATACAGACAAATGCAAGGTGATGCATTTTGGAAGGTCAAATTCAGTTATGAATTATACAATAAATGGCACAACCCTAAGGAGCATTGACATATAGAAGATCTGGATGTACAGGTCCACAGATCCTGAAAGTGGCAACACAGACTGATAAGGTTCAAGAAGGCATACAGCACACTTGCCTTCATTGGCAGGGGCATCAAACATAGAAGTTAGCAAGTTATATTACAACTGAACAAAATGTTAAGGGTACATTTGGAATGTTGCATGCAGTTCTGGTCGCCACAATACCAGAGGAATGTCGGTGCTTTGGAGTGGGTGTAGAGAAGGTTTGCTGGGATGCTGCCTGGTCTGGAGGGTTTTAACGATAAGGAGATGTTGGATAAACTCAGATTGTTTTCACTGCAAATACGGAGGCTGAGGGCCAACCTGATCGATGTCGTCAACAAAATTATGGGAGGCATAAATAGGGTGGATAGTG
This sequence comes from Hemiscyllium ocellatum, assembly GCF_020745735.1. Classification (NCBI taxonomy): domain Eukaryota; kingdom Metazoa; phylum Chordata; class Chondrichthyes; order Orectolobiformes; family Hemiscylliidae; genus Hemiscyllium; species Hemiscyllium ocellatum. Next base: position 69,941,955 of record NC_083410.1, read on the forward strand.
AGAGGCTTTTTCTCAGGGTGAAACTAGGGAGCGTAATTTAAGGTGAGGGGCAACGTTTGTATGCTAAGGGTGGTTTGTATGTGGAATGTACTGCCAGAGAAAGTAGATGCAGGTACACTTACGACATTTAACACATTTGGATAGGCACATGGATCAGAAAGGTTTAGAGGTGTTTAAGCCAAATGCTGGCAACTTGGGCTAGTTTAGTTTGAAGAACTTGATCGGCATGAACTAGTTGTACCAAATGATCTGTTTCCATGCTGTATGACCCTATGACTATGACCAGTATTTTTGGTATCAGAATTCCAAGTGCTGCTTAGATTTGAACTTCTTACTTGATGAGCATCGAGTAAATCCTGTGAAGGGTAGCCACTTGGGCAGAATATTTCAGAATACACCTATGAAGTAAAGATCAGATGGATACATTTTGTCCTCCATCAAGAAGGTGTGGAGGAGAGAATTAGTGTATTTGGCCAAGTGCAAAGATGGTCAGTGCTCTGCATGGTAGTGGTGACTTTGAAACTGGGAAATCCTTATTATGGTTGAACAATATTTTGGAGCTGAGTTCATTTTGAGATGACATCACGACTGCTGTCCTGTGAAATTGGAAAACAATCACTGAAAAGTAATATGAACAAAATAGGAATGTTTGGCAATTACTGCATTTTAATTTACTTCAGCATGGTCTGTCTTGAGGGGTGTTAGTGCAATTAAAAGAAAGGCCTGCATTTTTAAACTTTCATAGCCATTAGATGTCTCAAAAACATTTTAACATCAATAAAGTCTTTTGGAAATGTGTCAGCTACTTTGTCCACAGCAAATTCCTATAAAAAGCAATATGATTGTGAGGAGATAATCTACGACATTGAATGAGGGATAAATATTGGGTACGACATCATTGATAACTTCTCTGCTTTTCAAAATAGTTATCTGGATTTTATTGCATTTACCCAGGTGGACACTTGGGGCTGCAGTTAATATCTCATCTAATGGTCAGCTCTTTGGGTGGAGCAACATACCATTAGTACTGCACTAGAGTGTTGGTTTTGATTTTTGTGTTTAAGCCTGTTTTTATTTTTTGGTGTTTGAGTCAGTGTAAGAGTGCTGCCAACTGAGCAAGTTTCTTATAATTTCCAGTTCCCTGACTCTAACCGCCTCCTGTTCACCACAGATGTCCAATTCCTCCATACCTCCATTCTCCACCAGGCTGGTCTGAGAGCTCTTGGCTTCTTCCTCAGAGGCCTGAACAATACCCATCCACCACCACACTCCTACAATTGGCTGAACTTTTGCTTCCACTGAACAATTTCTCCTTTAAATCATCTCGCTTCTGTCAAGTCAAAGGAGTGGGAATGGACACCCGCATGGATCCCAGTTGTGCCTGCCTCTTTATGTGGTATATGGAACAATCCTTGCTCCAGTCCTACACTGGCTTCCTTCCATAATTCTTTTCTCAGTACATCGACAATTGTTTCAGTGCCGCTTCGTGCTCCTGCCCTGGGCCTTGAAACGTTTGTTCATTTTGCCTCCAAATTCCACTGCTCTACAATTTTGACATTGTCCATTTCTGACTCTTCCTTTCCTTTTGTTGACCTTGCTGTCTCCATTTTGGGGAATAAACTGTCTGCTGCTATCCACTACAAAGTCACTGACTCCCATAGCTATCTTCACTACAGCTTTTTTCCACCTCACTTCCTCTAAGGATTCCATCCCATTCTCCTAGTTCTTTCATCTGTGTCATATCTGTTTAGACATTGTCATCTTCCAAAACAGCGCTACTGACATGGCTTCCTTCTTCCATAACTGTGGTTTTCCGCCCACTGTGGTTGACAGGACCCTCAACCGCATCTGACTTACCGCTTGTGCTTCCATCCTTGTGACTTCCCGTCACTCTCGATAGCATGATAGGGTCCCTCTGTTCTCACTTTTCAGCTTGCATTCAAAGGATCATTCTCCGTTCTTTCAGACAATTCAAGCAGGACACCACTACCAAACACATCATCTCTTCACTCTCCCTGTCTGCATTTCACAGGGATTGTACTCATGGGCACCCTAGTCCATTCCTCAACCACTGACACCACCGCCCCTTTCCACAGGCACCTTCCCATGTAACTGCAGAAGGTGTAACACCTGCTCCTTCTTCTCCTCCCTGCTCACCATCCAAGTGCCTAAATGGTGTTTCCAGGTGACGCAGCATTTCACCTCTTTCTTCTCCAATCTTGGTTACAGTATTTCCTGCACTCAGTGTGGCCTACTCTATATTGGAGAATCAAATGCAGTCTGGATGACTCCCTTGCAGAACACCACCTTTCTGTATGCAAGCATAACCCCAACCTTCCTGTAGTCGGTCATTTAAACACAGCGTCTTGCTATCATGCTCACTTGTCTGTCCTCTGCATGCTGCAATGTTCCAGGGAATCACAGTGCAAACTGGAAGAGCAAATCTCATCTTCAAACTAGGGTAGTTTAGAACCTTCTGGGCACAATATGGAGTTCACTGTCTTCAAATTATGAACCCATTCCTTCCCTTTTAGCTTTGCTTGTTAACATTCTCTGTCACCCACTCTCCTCCTCTCTCCCCTCCTCCCCAACCCAGTGGAACTGTCCTTTCCAGTTAAACCCCCCATAATTCTGCCATTCCGATCATTTAACCTGAACAACAACATACTTTCTCCCCCAACACTCCAGCCAATCCCTCACCCCCCCAAATTGCATAAAGCTGCCCCCTCCACACTTCACTTCAGCTCTGATGAAGAGTCATCTCGATTCCAAATGTTAGCCTGCTTTCTCTCCATGGGTGCTGCCTGACCCGCAGCACTTTTTTGCTTTCAATTGCGATCGTTCTGAGTTTGGATTCGTCCTATCTGTTTTTTCATTCATGAAATCATCCTTATTATAATCCGCACAGATACTTAAGCACCCTTTCACAACTTGAAACTGGACATTATGGGTTCAAGTCACATTCTGTAAACTTCACCATGCAGTCAACGTTGTCACTCCCAGCTACATATGTATCAGTTTCACTCTTGGAGGATGACAAAAATGCACGCATGCTGCTTCATAAAGTTTTTCACAGTATTTTGGCCTGTAGATCTCCTTGATCCAAAAAAAATGTATGTAGTGTTTTTCCATAACCACTGATCATCTCAAAGTACTTCAAAACCAACAGAATACTGGTTTTGAAGTGTAGGCACATATTGTAAAAAAAAATATAAAAGCTATTATGTCTAGCAGTTGGCTTGCACACTCCCTTCCTTGCTGTTCTTCAAAATAGTGTCATGGGATCTTTTGTTTGAGCTTCCAGGACCCTGACTTTAATATGATGGAGTCATTCCTCTCAGAGCCTAAAAAGGATAGTATGGACAGAGCTGAGAGAAACTAGAAATTCATGGAGACCTAATAGAGAAGGAGCAGCACCTAACCTTCTGTTGAGAAATAAGGCAGAGCAAGTGACCAAGGTGTCGTTGGGGAACACTTTGGGGCAAGTGATCAAAATTCTATTTGCTTTGAAATATTATGGAAAAGGATACATCAATCCGTTAAGGAGTGAGGCCAATTTGAACGGTATTATACAGGAACTTTCAGAAGTTGATTTAGGGAGGCTATTTGCAGGTAAAGAGTACAGCTGGTCAGGCAGCATCCAAGGAACAAGAGAGTTTATGCTCAAATTGTCAACACTGCTGCTCCTCTGCCTGACTGGCTGTGCTTTACCAGCACCACACTTTTTGACTCTGAACTCCAGCACTTGCAGTCCTCACTTTCTCCTATTTGCAGGTGAAGGGGCAGTTGGGAAATCGAGAATGAAAATTTAAGAATGAGATAGAGAGTTCAGAGACAGTGTTTCTATTGGTGTAAAGGGCAAGACTCGTAGCTGTAGGGAATGCTGGATGAGTAGGGAAATTGAGACTGTGGCCAAGAAAAGAGGAGGCATACATCACGTGTAAGCAACTGGGATCAAGTGAATCTCTAGGAGAGTTTAAGGGCAGTAGGAGTATACTTAAGAGATATCAGAAGGGCAAAAAGGAGACATGAGTTAGCTTTGCTAATTAGAGTTATGGAGAATCCAAAGGAATTCTGTGAATACATTAAGGGCAAAATGGTAACTAAGAATAGAATATGGCTCCATAAAGATCAGCATGGCTATGTGTGGAACCACAGGAGATGGTAGATATAAAAGAATATTTTGAGATACTAAAAGAATATCAGTTTTTACAATGGAGAAGGACTTAAAAGTTAGAGAACTTGGGAAATTTAATTGTTGAGTTCATATTATGGAAGAGGGGTGCTGAAGGTCTTAAAATGCATAAAGATAAATGAATCTCCAGAACTTGATCAGGTGTATCCCAGAACTTTGTGGAAAGCTAGGAAAATATTTATTTGACCTCTTACTGAGATATTTGCATTATTGGCAGCCACAGGGAAGGTGCTGGAAGATTGGAAGTTGGCAAATATGCCATTATTTAAGAAAGGCTGTAAAGAAAAGTTAGGGAACTATAAACCAGTGAACCTCGTGTCAGTGTTGGGTACATTGTTGGAGGGGTTTCTGAGGAACAGGATTTAATTGCATGTGGAGAGGCAAGGGCTGATTAGGGATAGTCAGCATAGCTTCGTGCATGGGAAATCATGTCTCACTAACTGGACAGAGTTTTATGAAGAAGTGACTAAGAAGATTGAAGGCACAGTGGTAGATTTTTTTAATATGGACTTTAACATAGCATTCAACAAGTTCCAAATGATAGACTGGTTGGTATGGTTAGATCACATGGGATCCAAGCGGAGCTAGCCAATTGGATTCAAAATTGGCTTGAAGGGAGGAGTCAGAGGGTGGTGGTGGAGGATTGTGTTTTGGTCAGGAACCCTCTGTCCAGTGACTGGTCAGCACAAGGATCAGTGCTGGATGCACTGCCTTTAGTCATTTATATAAATTATTTAGATGTGAATATGGGACGTATGGTTAGTAAGTTTGCAGACAACACCAAATTAATAGATAGTGAAGAAGATTGGGCCGAAGGGCCTGTTTCCACACTGTAAATCTAATCTAATCTAATCTAATTATCTCTGAGTACATTGCGACTTGATCTGATGGGTCATTGCACCCAGGAGTAGCTGATGGAGTTTAATTTGGATAACGTGAGGTGTTTTATTTTGGTAAGGCAAACCAAGTCAGGACTTCCACACGTAATGGTCGAGGGACCTGGGGAATGTTGCCAAATAAAGAGACCCAGTGATACAAGTGCATAGGTTCTTGAAGGTGGCATCACGGGGAGACAGGATGGTGAAGAAGGCATTTAGCACTCTTGCCTTCATTGGTCATAACGTTGAGTATTGGAGTCGGAATGTTTTCTAAGGAGAGAGCAGTTCTGTGGTCCTCTGGGATTATGGTGACTTTCCTTTAGTTATACTAAAGAAAGTAAAAGAAAACACCACTGGCAAGCCACATAGGTGCAGCTCCTGTTGGTTATGTGGCTAAGGTCAAGTTCTGTTCATTGTATGCTGACTATATTGTTTAACTGTTCTCTGTCAAAATATAGTTGTTTTTGAGGAATGTCTGCACACTGTTTAGACATTCAAATAAAATCTGATTAGGTTCTGTTCAAAATTGAAACATTCAAGAGGTTCCATGTGAGGTACTGCCTGAGGCTTTTATGTTGTGTTGTAATTTATTATTACCTTCCTTGCCACATTGTTTTAACCATACATTTCATCCTTTTGATTTTAGACTTGTATATTTTAGTAATTAGTGAATATTAGTTCTGATTTGATAAGGTGTTAAGTGCTTGAGATAATATTGTTGAATCTTGCTGCTCGCAGTCTGTTATCAGCAGTGTTTTCAGATTGTTCAAACTTGATTGGTGATATTCTGGAAGGGCTATCTAGACATTTGTAACACAAAAGGAAATTTATCTCTATTGTGCATGGTTCAATTCTAGCACTTCAACATTTATGGAAGCTATTCATAGTGCAAAAGTATCAGCAAAGTGTCAAGGACCCTCATTAGCATGTATTAGTTGACATTCCTGTTTTGTATTTGAATTCAACAGCTGGTTGTCAAAAGAAAACAAACTAGACCACTTTATAAGAAAGGAAGTAGAGTAGATGACACTGGGCATCAGGGTTAATGAGATTTATTGTAAATCTGTTCCAAAACAATTTGTCATTAAAGGCAGGAGAGAATGCTTTTAGGTTTTTGGAGGCTGCTCATTACTTATTCTAGTTTTATTGACCGTGTAAACTGCAACTGCATCGAAGCTTCTTTAAAAGAACTTAGTTTGAAGATCCAAATGTATCATGACTACATTCATGGTCATATCTGTGGTGAAGAGCACAAAAATCACAATGCCGGCTAGAAAAGGAATTTTGATGGAATGTTATTTTGACTCCAAGCCATGGTGAAGAAAACTAAATTAATAAATCTTCATAGTTTAAATAATGAGTGATCTTTAATGGTAAGTACACCATCTTTAGAGAAGATGGACTTAAACTTGATTTGTGAAATGAATGTTTATAGAAGGTTTTTGTGTTATTGGTATGTTGGACTGTTGCTGTGTTGAGGGGAAATGAAACATAACATTCCAATGAAGAGTCATTGGACTTGAAATATTAACTTTTTCTCTCTGCACAGATGCTGCCAGACCTGTGAGATTCTTGAGTTTTTTTTTAGATGTCTAGCATCTGCAGTATTTTGCTTTTACTTCCTAAAATTGCGGTAGCTTTGAAGCATTTAAATCTTGCATGTGCTCTATTTAAGAATATTTTGGTTTCTATCATTCTGCAAGGGAAGTTATTCGAACTTAAAACAGTGTTGACACTTTTTAGTATCCTGGTATTTATACTAGTCATTAATTTTTAATATGTGCTAAGTATCTTATTCTTTGATGCAAAACCATGCTAATGGAAACTTTAAAAAAAAGGACAGGTCATATGGCCAGAACAGGTTTTGGTTTGCTTTGAAGTCAGGGGTAAAGTGCTGTGTTTTGGTATTTAAGTGCCAAGCTTCAGTACTTTTCATGTTTGCTTATTGAATTTTAACTGCTGAAATTATTAGGAACTAACAAATAATGTCAATGTTTTGTAATAACTCATGAAATAAATATTTAGAGGCAATAAAAAGTACACTGATTACTAGGGATAGTTCAGTTCTGAATCCCATCAAATACTGATTTTTCAATAAAAGCAGAAGACTGGTGATCACATTTATGGGGTTTACTATCCCACTGGAAAAAGTTAGATTTTGTTTTAGTCTTTGGCTGTGAGCATTACTGATTGGCCCAGCCCAAATTGCTCTTCAAGGTCGTGTTGAGCTGCCATCTTGAACTGCTGCTGTCCAAATGATGATGGTGCACCAGTGTTGTTAAAAATGGAGTTTCAGTACTTTTCCTCCCTGACATAGTGAAGGAATGGTGATTGTAGTTCCAAATCAGGATCCTTTGTAGCCTTAATGGAGAGCTTGCAGCTCGTGGTGTTCCCATTTCCTTCTAGATTTTAGCTTTTTCATCTTTCAGATGTGCTGCTGAAACAGTTTTGATGAGTTGTTGCAGTGTATCTTGATGGATGATGCTTACTGCAACAACCGTTCTTGATGTTGGAACGAGTAGATGTTTAAAGATGTAGATGGTGTATGGATCAAAATCTGCTTTTACTGAATTGTATTGAACTTTGTTTATAACTGCATTCACCTGCCTTGTAGATTGTGGACAGACTTAGAGAAGTTATGAGGTGAGTTAGTACAGAATTCATAGCTTCTGGCCAGCTGTTTAGCTGCGATATTGATAATGTTTTCAGTTTCTGATCAGTAGTAACCTCCAGGGTGTTAGTGACAGAAGATTCAGTGATGAAATGCTGTTGAATATTAGGAGGTGACAGTTACCTTCTCTCTTGTTGAAGATTGTTATTTCTGCATTGATTTGTACAAATGTTATTCATCACCTCAAACCTGAACGTTGTCCAAATCTCATTTTGTGCTCGAACAGACTGCTTCAGTTTTTCAGGTGTCGTGAATGGTACCCTAAACTTCAGTGAGCATTCCCACTGCTGATCTTATGATGGAGGGAAGGTTGTTGAAGCAGCTTAAGATGTTAGTATCGACGACACTGCTCTGAAATACACTTGCTGTGATATCTTGAAACTATAAATATTGATCTTTTAATGACTACAGCCATATTTGTTTATGCCAGCTGACTAAAACAAGTGGATGGGCACTCCCAGCTGCCCATTGGTTTCAGTTTTATTAGAGCTTTGGATGTCTTTTAATTCTTTTGACCAGGTTTGGACTAATGTTGCAGTGAAGTCTGGAATTGCATGTCCCTGGCATAAACCAAGCTAAGCATTGGTAGAGGTTATTGCTGAGTAAATGCCACTAAGTAGCATTGTAAATATCATATTCCAAACCTTTCTAGGTTGCAGTAGACTGATAGGTTGGTACGACAGAGCATATCTAGGCAATTTCCAAAATGTTGGATAGATGTTAGTGTTGTAGGTGTACTGGAATGGTTTGACCATGGATGTAACTGGGTCCGGAGCAAAAATCTTCAGTACTACAGCAGGGAAAAAGGCATAGCTGATAGCTCATGTACCAGATTTTACAAATGCTATTTACTTGAATCATGGGGAATGAATTCACTTGGCAAAAACTGATAACTGATGATGGTATCCTAAGGAGAAAGCTGAGGTAGATTAGCTACTCGCTGAACATGTGTGGACTGTACTGTTTACAAATGCTGACTGACAGACTGGTTTGATGACCCCTTAATGAAGCTGCCTCCTTTGGATTATAACGGTAAAAATCTTTTGTAACTTCCACTTTATTTGCAGAGCAAGGGCTTTACAATTGTGTGTTTTCAGTGTAGTTCAGGAAGACGTGCATGTGAGAGATGACACAAACGATGAAAATTATAACTGGTAAATAATTGATCTTATTTCTGGTTTCATGAATAGACACAATTCTAAACTGGGTAAAAACAATGACTGCAGATGCTGGAAACCAGAGTCTAGATTAGAGTGGTGCTGGAAAAGCACAACAGTTCAGGTAGCATCCGAGGAGCAGGAAAATCGACGTTTCGGGCAAAAGCCCTTCATCAGGTGTTCCTGATGAAGGGCTTATGCCTGAAATGTCGATGTTACTACTCCTCGGATGCTACCTGAACTACTGTGCTTTTCCAGCACCACTCTAATCTAGACCACAAATCTAAACTGTTCTTGTTAACTTTCATTGTCCCACAGTTTGGTATGCTTTCCTTTATTGGTCAGGGTATTGAGTATGGAATTGGTGCCTCGCCTCCCTTAGAGTTTCTATGGGTAAGGGAAGACTCCCTACTGGAGTCTACTCAACCTTCCCTGGTTCTTTCCCTGGAATAATTCAGTTGCCTGGAATAAAATTCTTACCGGCAGTCTATTAAAGGTTTGGTACATTTATTTAAACATTCATTATTTAATACAGCATCACAGTTACAAATTTACAAGTCACCAAGCCCTAGTCTAAGTAGAGGTTCTAGAACCTCAGCAGAGTAGCGTTACCGGCACTTACCAACCAAGTGCTCCCTTGGACTACTCCAAAGTGGCACTCTCAATCTTGAGTACTTATACAGTTTCTACCCAATCAACATGTCAATCAAACGTCTGCTGATGAACACTATGTCCTCATCACATTCCTGTTGTGTTTATGACAAACTTATGTCAGTCTTTTGCTGACTGTGATCGTTTAATCATATTACTGATTTTGTGATTTAGAGTAGCGATAACAAAAAGCTGTCCTTGTGACTGTTTGTATTGACTTGGGTGATGACACTAATTGCTGTATCCCCTAAAGTTTGGCCACATGCCCATCACCTCATATCCTTATCTAAACCTGATTACTGACTGTTTTTCATGTCTTAAACCCATTCTTCATCATTTCCACTTCACATGCTTGATCAGTAAACTCTATCCAAACCCCTATTGTCTTTTCTGGTATGTGTTTGAAGTGATCTGTCAATATGTTCCTTTCCACTGTGGTTTCTGTGCCTCCTTAATAACTCATTTTAAGTTTTCAACTGCCTAAACTTGTTTTTGCACAGAGCTGGACTTTCTGCTTTTCTCAGCAAAGCTTGAAACCTTTATTTAAGCTATTTTATCTGACACATTTTACTTTTGTAAATTTGATTATTTATTTCTGACACTCTTTCGCTGCTTTAATTCTATGCTTTACCTTCGTGTCGTTTCTCATTGGGAGGTCATGTTGCAGCTGTACAGGACATTGGTTAGGCCACTTTTGGATTATTGTGTGCAATTCTGGTCTCCTTCCGAACAGAAGGATGTTGCGAAACTTGAAAGGATTTACAATTTGGGAAAGATTTACAAGAATGTTACCAGGGTTGGAGGATTTGAGCTACAGGGAGAGGTTGAATAGGCTGGGGCTGTGTTCCATGGCGCGTCGGAGGCTGAGGGGTTACCTCCTAGAGGTTTATAAAATTATGAGGGGCATGGATAGGATAAATAGACAAGGTCTTTTCCCTGGGATGGGGGAGTCTAGAACTAGAGGGCATAGGTTTAGGGTGAGAGGGGAAAGATGTAAAAGAGACCTAAGGGGCAACTTTTTCATGCAGAGGGTGGTGCATGTGTGGAATGAGCTGCCAGAGGAAGTGGTGGAGGTTAGTACCATTGCAAAATTTAAAAGGCATCTGGATGGGTATATGAATAGGAAGGGTTTGGAGGGATATGGGCTGGGTGCTGGCAGGTGGGACTAGATTGGTTTGGGATATTTGGTCAGCATGGGCAGGTTGGACTGAAGGGTCTGTTTGCATGCTGTATATCTCTGAGACTCTTTTATATTTCTGTAGCATCTGGAGAACTACTGAACTGTAGGGTGAATACTATAACAATTATGATAATTGCTTTTAAATAACTACTGTCATTCAAAGTTGCAGTCCTTTATAATCTCTCAAGTTGGAAACGTTTGAATCCAAAACACTGGCTATCTAGAGTTTATCGTTCCAGGTGACTTCAAAATTCTTGGACCAGACACTAAAAGCACTGCAACAAATGGCAAGCAAGCAAAAAATGGTGACTGATGTGTTTTAACATTGGGACGAACCATAAGATAAGGGGCTGAGCTGGGAAAATGAGTAACAGCTTCAAACTTTGCTGTGTTTCTACTCCTGGCTGCAAGGTTCTGTACCTTGGTCTGGAAGCTCTGAATTGTAAGCATTGGCAACTAGATAAAAAGTGGAGAAGGATTGAGTACAATACTGGGTTTGCTGGGAGGAGGGCTGACTTCTGTCACGTATATATATGAGCAGGGTATGAGGGCATATCTAATTACACTTGGTGTATGTGGGTAATGGGCAGAGGCTGACTGATGTGTGTTAGTGTGTGTGGGAAGAGAGAGGCTGATTACTGTCTGTGGGGAGGTGGGTGAAGGGGTTGAACACTTGATTACTGTAGGGAGACAAGTTGAATAAAAGCAAAGTGCTGGAGAAACTCCGGTCTAGCAGCATCTGAAGTGAGAAACATTTAAAGTTTGACTTAATCCAGTCTGACTGTGTTTGTCTCCCCCAAGATGTTTCCAGGCTTGAATTTTGCTAGTACTTTGCACATGCTGGAAATCAGAAATTTTTTTGGTGCTCAGTACCCGTGGAAGATACGTTCCAAGACCTACAGCGGATAGTAGCGAACCCATTCATTTAATTGGGAAATTTACCCCCCCTGGTAGCATACCCTGGTTCTGGAATGTTCCATGTAATATGCTCGGGCCACTGGTAACTGAAACTGTGATAACTGGACCCATGGATCACCCTATATGTATTAAAATTGTTGCATTGGAAAATAGTTTGGGAGAAACAGATGGTGAGGATACACATTCAGGAAAGAATTAAGGTAACTGTGTATCTTTAAGTTATCACCAAGTGTGTTCGCAGCATTATCAGTGAACTGAGAATTTAATGTAACTTGTTTAGCTCTCCCCACTACCCCCCAGGTTTTAAATGTGTATGATTCAAGGTGAAGTTGACTTGTTGAGCTTTTAGGTTGAAGTTTGCTTTGAAAATATCTAAAAGGAGAAGGAGGGCTGTTGTGGCCAGTTGTGGCTCGTGTTTCTAGCTCTGGGCAATAAGGGAGAGGTATGCATTAACATCCCTGAACAGGTTAAGTTGAAAATATTTAGGCCTCTTGCGGTGCAGTAGTAGTGTCTATACCTCTGGGCCAGCAGGCCTAGGTTCAAGTCTCACCTGCTCTAGAAGTGACTGGAAGCATCTCTGAACAGATAGAAATTATGATTAGAAAATATCTAGAAAGGGAGAGATGTTTTGTTCCTCTCTCTGGTAGCCAAATCTGCAGATTGTCTGGATTGATTCAAGAACCAAGCCTTTCTCTTGATTTGACAATGTTGCCTCAGCTTTTCCTGGGGAGTTCTAGTTTTAAACTGACATTTCACAATTTATTGCAGATTAAATTTAACATGGCTGCTTTGTTAATCATTAATGAATCATTGTCCCACAAAGCAAAGTTAGTTATATTGGCAGACGATAATCTCGTGGTATTATTGCTCATCTATTAATCCAGAGACTCTGGTAGTGTTCTGGGGACCTGGTTTTGAATTTTGCCAAGGCAAGTGGTAGAATTTGAATTTAATAACAATCTGGAATTAATAGTCTACTGGTGACTGTGAAACCATTGTCAGTTGTCAAAAAAACCCATCTGGTTCACTAATTTCCCATATGGAAGGAAATCTGCCATCTTCGCCTGGCCTCCTTGCGACTCCAAACCCACAGCAATGTGGTTGACTCTTAACTGCCATCAGGGCAATTTAAGATGTGTAATAAATGCTGGTCTAGCTAGTGATGCCCACATCTCATGAATGAATTGAAAAAGCTGATGCCCAAGGAGCTGTCACCACCCTCACTCTCCTTAAAGCTCTGCTCGACATCCTTAGTGCCCAGCTCTCCAATACCAAAGTATCATTCACTGTTTCACTTGGCATTTCCCTTTCTCATCTAGCACTTCAGTTGCTTGCTTCCTTGGCTGGTCTGCTTCTGACTCCTTATGTTGATTGTTGTCCTGGACCCTTAGTGGGCGGCACGGTGGCACAGTGGTTAGCACTGCTGCCTCACAGCGCCTGAGACCCGGGTTCAATTCCCGACTCAGGCGACTGACTGTGTGGAGTTTGCACGTTCTCCCCGTGTCTGCGTGGATTTCCTCCGGGTGCTCCGGTTTCCTCCCACAGTCCAAAGATGTGCGGGTCAGGTGAATTGGCCATGCTAAATTGCCCGTAGTGTTAGGTAAGGGGTAAATGTAGGGGTATGGGTGGGTTGCACTTCGGCGGGTCGGTGTGGACTTGTTGGGCCGAATGGCCTGTTTCCGCACTGTAAGTAATCTAATCTAATCAAAACCCTTCTGCATTCATCAGCCCAAATTTTCAAGTGAACAGTTTTGAAAAGATCCACTTTCAAGTTTTAATTCTAGTTTTGGTATTATGTCTTTGGTATGCTTTTACATCTGGTGGTCATCCTTGTGCTGAGCCATTCCAAAATTATTTTAGAATCTAGAAAATTCCAGAAAAACCTTGATTTCAAATACAGTATTCTGGGCCACAGAGCTTACAGTTAAATGTTTTCTTTTTAAAAACATCAATTATTCACTTTAGGAATACTTTGTTATCACAGGCTGAATTATGAGTAGTATTTAGTTTGTGTATGTAATAATGTTTGGAAAATTGTTTAATTTCTCATGTACTTATTGTATATGAAGTCTTGATTTGTGTTACATTAAAATACTACATAAATTCAAGCTCTTCTGACTTGACTATATTTAGCAATGATTGCTTATTTGAAAAACTTTGACAACAACAATATAGCTCAGTTACCTCAGAAAGTAAGAATTCTACAAGCCATTCACTTGTAGTGAACTGTTAATTTAAAGCTGCAGATTTTTATTTTGTTCTTTTCCAGCACTGTGTCTATGGGATGTCATTTTAGTGAAAATTCATTTTTCATCTACATCTACATGGAATAAAGTAACAGTCATGAAAAGTTTTCTCATCGCTGGCCCAGCTGGGTTTTGGGGAACTTAGATTTCTCTGAAAATATTTGTATTACTGATTTTGTTACTTGCAAAATTACAGTTGCAGTAGCTATTTTGTTTCATCCTAACTGTGTTTTTAATTGTAAAAAGCTATTTTATGTTACATTGATATTGTGTTTTGGGTTACCTTTACTAACTCACTCACCAACTCGCTGCATTCATTAATATCAGGTTCCTGTTCACTCATTCATAATCCTTTATTAACCCGTTGTTTACTATAACACGGTTTCATTCATTCATCAAACTGCATCCAAGTTTACTTTACATCCAAACTTAAAACAACCCTTTCAAATCAAAACAACCCTTTCAAAATTCATGACTGTATTTTCACACCTTATCAGCCCTTGCTACAAGCAGTGTTTACCTTTGAATAAGTATAACATACAGAACAATACCATCACCATCAAGTCTTCACGAAACGTCTATAATATAAATCAGCCCTAACGAACCATTTCCTGGACCTGAATAGATTCCCCAATCAGTATGTACCTGTGAAATACTTTTTAACTGGTCCATTATCCCTTTAAGAAACGAACCAACAAAACAGCACTTCCATGAAATTGCATGAATGAATGAAACTCTCACTGGCAAATATTAAACAGATCTCTCAGCCCAGCTGCACTAATCAGTTTAATATCCTGTATTCTTTTATTTAGTATAGGTACAAATTTTAATTTGTTTAGAGCATATAGGCCGAGTATTTTTACTAACATTTACCAACTTAAAAGACAAAAGGACTAAAGCCTGTTAATAATGCAAGCAGACTGGACAGACACTCTTAATTCCATCAGAAGTAGCAGCCAGCATTTAGCACGTTTTAACCCATCTCCTATCTCCCAGGACAGAAGTCCCTCAAACCTTTGTGTTTTATAGATTTTTTTAAAAAAAGTAACACTATAGTCGTAGAATTTTAATATATGTATGAATTGTGCATAAAGGGGTTTTTGTAAGAACTGTATTTTGGGATTCTATTGCTGCCTCAAACTTGTGTTGTGATTGCTGAATAAAAAAGTCTATTTTCGCCACTCGCTTATTTCGATTGTTATTTGAACATGATCCCACAATATGATCAGAGATTTGTTTCAAACAAACTTGAACGAATTGGATTGGTAAATGCAATTGCCAGAAAATCTAACAGCTTGCATTTTATATGGTGTTTTTAACATAATTAAACATCCCAATGTGTTGACAACAATTTTGTAGAAGTATTAGAACATGTGACCAAAAGAGGTGAGCTTTTGGAACATCTTAAGGAATTTGGAGTAGTAAAGAATCTTAAGGGAGAATATTCCAGAGTTTAGGATATGGTAGTTGAGGGTGTAGTTGCCAGTGATTGGATGATTGAAATCAGGGATGCACAAGAGACCAGATTTTCACAATACCAGGTTTTATTGCCCTAATTATCCTTGAGGTAATGATGTTTTGAATTGCTTATGTCCATTGCTGTACTGTGAGGTATAGTTGTTTAGTGGGAAAAATGCCAGCTAAATAGGATTTAGTACAAGTTAGGAAATGAGTACATTGCAGATGTGTTAATGTTTATGGAGGTTACAAAACTGAAGTCAAGAAGAGGAGTATTCTTGGAATAGTCAGGACTGGAGATAGTAAAGGTGTAAATGGGATTTTCAGCAGCATGTAAACTGAGATTAAAAAGTAGAAATGGGCAACGTTTTAGAAATGCAAGTAGGTGGCCATAGCGAGGGTGAAGGTATGGGTCTAAATCTCATCTCTGATTCAGTAGGACGATGAGATTGTGACTGGCCTGTTTCAGCCTGAGGCAGAAACCCAGGAAAGGGATAGATTTTATTTTGGGGGCCAAAAGGCATTGCTTTCTATTTTCCTAATGTTTCATTGGTGAAATGTTTGCTTACACGGACCTAATCATGGACCAGCAGCATGACAGGTGAGAGGTAATTGAATTAATACGATCAGCATACATATGAAACTTGATGTGTTTTTGGATGATTTTACTGAAGGGCAGCATACACATGAGTATGGGACTAAAGGCAGATCCCTGGGCATGTGAGTTAGTGTAGAAACAAACAATGATACCATTACAAGTAACTTTTTGCCACAATTGGATAGTTGGGAATGGAGCTGAAAATGTGTTGCTGGAAAAGCGCAGCAGGTCAGGCAACATCCAAGGAACAGGGGATTCGACGTTTCGGGCATGAGCCCTTCTTCAGGAATACTCTTCTTCCTAAAGAAGGGCTCATGCTTGAAACATCGATTCTCCTCCTTCGATGCTGCCTGACCTGCTGCGCTTTTTCAGCTCTGATCTCCAGCATCTGCAGTCCTCACTTTCTCCTAGTTGGGAATGTAACCAGGTAATGACGCTCCCACTCAGCTGTATTAATGAGAGGGATGAGTAGAAGGGCTAATGCTCGAAACATCGATTCCCCTGCTCCTTTGATGCTACCTGACCTGCTGCGCTTTTCCAGCAACACGTTTTTCAGCTCTGATCTCCAGCATCTGCAGTTCTCACTTTCTCCCAGGGATGAGTATCACACATGATGAATCCAAATAAGCATTTCATAATGTAGCACTGAGTTAAAAAGTGTAAACAATTCATCTGTGGTACATGAGCATCTCACATTTGACAAACTGGTAAGCTGTAATAGCAATATTGCAATTGGTTATATCGAGCTACCTGGATCCTTATATGTCCCTTCCAAAGTCCAAGTGTTAATTTTGGACTTTGGCCATAGCATTTATCAGGTGATTTGAAAGTGGTGTGGGAACTGCAGCTGACTTCTGATACTTTGCTCATTCTGAGGCCAAATTCACTCTTACCACTGTGGAATGATTGACATTAAATAGAATTGAGAATTCTAGTCTTAATCTTACTGAGATCAGTTGTCTTACCATTGTCCTTGCTGGAGGCTAATTAACAAAGGATTGACCTACCCATTTAACTACTCATGAGATAAATTTACTGGGCCAACTTTGAGTGATTGTGCCTTACACTTCTAGCACTTTCTAATGGTGGCTCAGTAGTTAGCACTGCTGCCTCACAGCGCCAAACGTGGGTTCGATTCCAACCTTGGGTTGCTATCTGTGTGGAGTTTGCACAATCTCCTGTGTCTGCGTGGGTTTCTTCCGGGTGGTCCGGTTTCTTCCCACAATGCGAACATGTGCTGATTAGGTGAATTGGCCATGCTAAATTGTCCATAGTGTTCAGGCATATGTAAGGTTAAGTGCTTTAGTCAGGAGTAAATAATAGAGTAGGCGAATGGGCATGGGTGGGTTACTCTTCAGAGGATCATTGTGGACTTGTTGGGCCGAAGGGCCTGTTTCCACACTGTAGGGATTCTATGATTCTGTTCTGTGATAGTTGGTTTCATATTTATTGAGGTTGCATTCAACATCAGAGCTGCAAGAACGCATTTATGTGATGGGTGCCGGAATGCACATCTTAGAAATAGTTTAGTAGATCAATTATATGGAATGTGTTGGACTTAATTATTGTCCAGTTTATACTCGTTAAAAACATATGACAGTCTGGATATTGGCTGCTTTTTCTGCTGTAACAAGTCACTTTGTCTTTGCTGCTTCAGGGCATGGAACAGACTGTCCTTTCTTCAGGAATATCAGCAATCTTAATGAAAAGATGCGCTATTTCTCACCATTACAAATCAGTGAATCTAAGCTAACTTCCTGTTCAAACTAGGTTTAATTGCAACTCTTGCAAGCATTACATCAAAATGTGATAAATGGCTGTAGTTGCAGGGGAAAAACATATTTTGCAAAGTTACTCTACTGTAACTGAAGTTTGATGTAATTGATGTCGACCCGAATGGCAATTCTATGATAAATCGGAGTAATCGTTACTTTTTCTTTATATTCTCCCTTTTCTTTTGTACCTGAATAAATTCTTTATAGTACTGACTGTTTGTAAAGTATAGAAAATGACAAAGTCTAATTGAATAAATGCATTAAATAATCCTGGAAGATGAAATGAATAATTTATCTTGTTGAATGGAGAAAGAGACTTGATATTATTATGGTGGCTGTGATGCCACAATACTTTTGAATTACACATCTTAATTAGATGGAATCCTTTTATTCCTCTGTTTCTCTTCTGAAAACATGGTCAAATTTGAGAGTTTTGAGAAGATTTGTAGCTCCGTTTGAGGTTCTGGATGTAAGTTTGCTAACTGAGCTTGAAGATTCATTTTCAGATGTTTTGTCACCATAGTAGGTAACATCATCAGTGAGTCTCCGGTGAAACACTGGTGTTAGTGACCCGCTTTATGTTTGTGATTAGGTTTCCTTGGGTTGGTGATGTCATTTCCTCATCTTTTTCTCAGAGGATGGTCAATGGGAGCAGGTCGATGTGTTTGTTGATAGAGTTCCGGTTGGATTGCCATCCTTCTCGCAATTCTCATGCATGTATCTGTTTGGCTTGTCCTAGGATGGATATGTTGTCCAAGTTGAAGTGGTGTCCTTCCTCATCTGTATGTAAGGATATTAGCAAGAGTGACTAGTTGGTGTTCATGTGTCCTGGTGGCTAGTTTTCTGCCTGTTTGTCCAATGTAGTGTTTGGTACAGTTCTTGTAAGTTATTTTGTAAATGACATTAGTTTGGCTTGTTTGTATGGGGTCTTTCAAGTTCATTAGCTGCTGTTTTAGTGTGTTGGTGAGTTTGTGGGCTACTATGATGCCAAGAGGTCTGAGTAGTCTGGCAGTCATCTCCAAGATGTCTTTGATGTAGGGGAAAGTGGCTAGGATGTCTGGACACGGTTTGTCTGCTTGTTTGGTTTTGTTGCTGAGAAATCAGTGGACTGTGTTCATTGGTTACCGGTTCTTGGAGATCAGTTGTAGATGGACCAATGATACTATCTACTTGGAGAAATTGTACAGCTAAATGCCAGAGTGTGGTAGATGCCAGGATGTTGAGTAAATTAAGGAGAAGATAGATTTTTAAATTAGTAATGAGCTGAAGGGTTTTGTAGAGCAAGTAGGAAAGTGGAGTTGAGACTGAGTTGAGTTCAGCCATGATTGTATCAAATGGCAGAACTGTCTCGAGACTGAATTGTATAATCTTGCTGCAAGTACTTATGTTATTATGCTAGGCAGTGGTATGATTCTGTATCAAGTTCAGTAAATTAGATTTTCAGCAATGAATGAGACTCGTTTGAAGAAAAAAATGGTTAATTGTTGAAAGCTCGGAATTTCCAATCCTATTTTTGAACTGTGAAATCTAAATGCATTTTTGAAGCATATTTGCGTCTTAACTGTCAATAATAGCTGTTTAGACTGCTTGCAAATCCAGCAAAATTATTTGTTTCTCTGTTTCTCCATTTGAAGTTTTCACATGAAGCTGAATCAAATATATTACTATAATAAAGACACTGAACTGTATTTTTAAACATTTTTAACTTTACGTAAGTAATGCTTTTGTCCTAATTTTCTTCAGTCTCCCACACTCAAAATATACTATTTTAGTAGGATATTGGAGAATTCATTTCATAATTTAATTCAAAAAGGAATAGAATATACTTATTGTAAGCTCATTTCAAGAAGGCAAAATTGAGGACTGCAGATGCTGGAGATGGTGCTGGAAAATCACAGCAGGTCAGGCAGCATCTGAGGAGTAGGAAAATCAACGGTTTGGACAAAAACCTTTAATCAGGAAGGATGAAGGGCTTCTGCTCCTCGGATCCTGCCTAACCTGCTGTGCTTTTCCAGCACCACTCTAATCTTGGCTTGTTTCAAGTAGGACCTGGATATAGCACTTGGGGCTAACAGGATCAAAGAATATGGAGGATAAGTGGAATCAAGCTATTGAGTGGGATGATTAGCTATAATTATAATGAACAGGCAGACACCCAGAACTGAGTTGCCTACTGATGCTCCTGTTTTCTATGTTTCTATGTATTTGTTCATGGGTTGGAATCAACACAATTTTTGTATCTGAAATCTATCCAAGCTAACAGGGTGCAACACTCAATTGAAGAGGGTTATTTAATAGGAATAAGTTAATTAGGAGCAATTACTGCAGTTTGAAAATGTGAGGTGGGCAGTATGCAGAGGGGGAACAATACATTGTTTTGATGTAGTATATAAATAGGCAGGAAAGAAGGACCCATATATAAAATAGTCCAGCTGTGTGTAGTCCAAGGGTATATTTTATTATCATCTGAAATGTACGCTTGGAGCACAACCTCAGATATTAATACAAAAATATCAATTGGTATTATTCTGTAAATAGATTATTTGGCTAAATCGTTAATTCTGCAAAGTCCACCATAACTTTGATTTCATTGAGCACAGCGTTAACTTTATCAGTGAGGGATCCTTTTTAGGTCTTTGTAGAAGTTCGAGAAGATTCTGATGTGAACCTACACAGTTTAATGCTCTTACCCTGATTTTGTGGTAATGATGACCACAAAATTGTCAGGGTTCCTTTGTCATTACTCCTCTGAAACTGATAATTTCTGGAGTTTGTATGTGTACAAGTTAGATGCAGAAAGCTGAGGTTGCTGTCTGTGCTTCAGCAAAAAGTACATTGTTGAAGTATTCTTTTGAACTCAAGATCTTTTATGCTATTAGTCTCGTAGTAAAAATCCTTAAAATAATTGCAACTTGTTTTATTGAGATATGATTAGATTTTTAATGAAGTTAATAAATGCTGCTGAGAAACTTTCCTCTGCTACTCAAAAACTAACTTTATATTCATTATCCAACCTCTTGTTATCCATTTGAAGAGGGTACAAGTTTTTGTTTTGTGAAAACTGCAAATTTTGGCTTCTGTACAATTAAATGACAAGGAGTGTAAAACTTGTTGTGACCAAATCATCTGTTGAAGTACAGAACCGACTAGTAGAATGCAGTCTGCTAAATTAATCAGAGGAATTTGTCAACTCAGTAAACTTGACTTCTGAATCTCCTGTAGTGATATAGCTCAGCTGTGGGCCATTCATATTGTTTTCTAAATGTTATAAGTTTGTACGTGTGAGCAGTTAATTTTCATGCTGCAGGAAAACAACAGGTACGAATCATTTCATACTTGCCAGAGAGATTTTTTGAGTTTCGTACAATTTATCGTATTGAGAGAAAATGTCTTGCCTTCTTTCAGACAGGAAAAGGTGGGAAAGGATAATTATTTCCTATTATAGTGGCGGTTTTGGATTGTAGTCCAAAAGCTGATTGAAAACTAAGTTTTGATTTTAAAGATCTTAGTAGAGAACTCTATTTAGAATATTGTAGGCTTCTAGATTGTGCATTTTCTGACAAAGGTTAAATAAATGTTGGAGAAATGTATAACGTGACTTTAGAATCACATATTTGAAATTTAATAAAGCAGCAACAATCGTAATTTATAGCTTAGGGTTTTAAACACTTGCAAATTGTACAATTTTTTGTGTGTAGGTTAAAGTGATGCATACGCAAGCCTGATTCTTCTACTTTAATTCACCTGTCTCATGGAAATCTCTCTCTTCCTTCAGATGCCCCCTCAATATAGTCAGCAGGGTATGACTGGTTACTGCCAACAGGGCCAACAGCCTTACTACAATCAGCAGCAGCAACAACAATCTTCATACATGCAACAAGCACAGCAGAGGTACCAACCCCAACAGCAACAGGTAAGCAATTTGTACTTGAAGCTGTAAGGGTTCGAAGGAATTCAAATGGACTTCAGGCACACTTCAATGAAAACAGAGTAAATTGTTTACATTTAATGCTACGTACTGTAATACCGTAAGGTCACCTTGACTAATGAGTTTGACTTGGAATGTCAAAGTATCCCATTGTTATTTGATTCCTGTTTCTACATTTGCAATCTGTCAGCAGTTACTCCTCCTGAATCCCAGTTATATGTGATATTTTGATGGCCAGTAATTGCTCTGGTTAGTGCATGCAGTGAGATCGTAAAATACATTGAACTATTCCAGTCACCAAAGCAACTTTTCCCTCGCATTCAAAGCGAAATCCTGCAAATGCTGGATATCTGAAATAAGAATAAAATGCTGGCGAAATTCATCAGATCTCACTGCATCAGTGAGGAGCAAAACAGAGTTAATGTTTAAGTCCGATCTGACACATTTTGAAAACTGGAAAACTCTTCTCACTTGGTTTAGAACCTAAATATTTCGTTGAGCAAAAAAAATGATAATTTCAGTTTTAGGAATTAAATTTTGCAGCTGAATTAGCTAGCTTTGAGGTTTAGTCTTGAACTTTAATGAGTCTTGTGACTCTTGAAAAACTAGCGTGTTCAAGTTGTTATTGAGTATTTTTGATTGTCAAGATTGCTTGTTAAAAGCTTTGTGTTATTTTTATCTTTGAGGGAAAATAGAAGATTTTAGCTTTTTGTTTCTTAAATTTGTTTTCAATGAAAAGTTTTTCTAAGTATTAATTTAAGGTTTCCATGTGTTAGAAATACTTCTATTTTGTATAAATGTTATTCTGATTACTATAGCATACAAGTTCTTTATATTTGGAAAACCTCTATTATGAGTAAAGTCATTTATTGAAATGATATGCACTGATCTCAATTGGTAGTAACCATGTCTCTATGTCCCAAGAATCGACATCAAACATTAATAGATTTTTATCAGGAAATTCTGACTTCATCTAGGCTCTATAGGCCATATTAAATTGTTGTATAAGAGTAAATTGAAATTGTGCATGATATATCTTCATTACTCATTTTTTAAAAAACTAGTTAACATCCTTGAAAATACTCATTTTACTTGAGTTAAATGCCAGTGTTGGAAAACATTTAAAATGCTTATGCCTATTCATGCTGCATGTTCTACACAAGACAGTTTGAAACATCAAAGTAGCCACTAACCTGAAAATCTGTGAATTATAATTAACTGTAAAATTACCTTTGATTTTTGGGATATAGCATATTTGTAGCCTATCAGGGCAAGCAGGTCAAGCATTTAGCCAATATCTTTATTCCTAGAGTATAAATTTATTGGTTATGTAGCTAGTCTTGTCATAAACTGTCAATTGTGGGTAAATGTTTGTGTTTTCAACCTAAAAAAGCTCTGATCTAAAGTTAGAAAGTATAGCTATCTAAAGCAGGACAAGATAATTGACTTTCTCACAAGCGATAAGGATTTGGAATCTGTTCTCATAGTTTGACCATAAATCCACCCACACCATTGCTCATAGATTTGTGTTGGCTTTGCATTTCCTCCATTGCTACTCATGACTTGATGTGTGACAATATAATGATTTAGTCCAAGTTGCTATTGTGGATCCTGTGCTCTTCTTTTGAGCAGATGGCTTGGGTTTGATCAGATAAGAAATATTGTTGATGGCAGTCATCCCTTTCTTTTGGAAAATCTGATTAGTAAAACATCTCCTGAAGAGAAAGGTATTTTTGATTGGTTGTCTTTGTGAAATGGAACCAGCCAAAACAATCAGTAAACACATCATGCACATTTTAAAAATAATCCTCTATGTATGGGCATTACTGACGAGGCCAGCATTGATTACGCATTTCTAGTTGCTGTTGAATTTTGATGATCTGCCTTCTTTAATCACTTTTTTTTGTTTGTTGGGGGGGTGCTCTTTTTTTTCCCGATCTTTGAAAAGGGGTGCTGGAAATTGATGCAGCCATTATATCATCAATATATCATTATTTAGTGACTTCACCTAATGAAGGAGCAATGCTCTGAAAGCTCATGATTTCAAATAAACCTGTTGGACTATAACCTGGTGTAATTTGACTTCTGACTAAATGGATTGAGAGAGACTTGGAGGGGAACTTGAAGGTGATTGAGTTCCCATGAAACAATCACCATTGTAATCTCGGTAGTGGAGATTGTGGTAAGATAAGATAATTTACAGTGTGGAAACAGGCCCTTCGGCCCAACAAGTCCACACCGACCCGCCGAAGCGCAACCCACCCATACCCCTACATTTACCCCTTACCTAACACTACGGGCAATTTAGCATGGCCAATTCACCTGACCCGCACATCTTTGGAGTGTGGGAGGAAACCGGAGCACCCGGAGGAAACCCACGCTGACACGGGGAGAACGTGCAAACTCCACACAGTCAGTCACCTGAGTCGGGAATTGAACCCAGGTCTCTGTTGCTGTGAGGCAGCAGTGCTAACCACTCTGCCACCGTGCCGCCGTAAGGGAATTGTCAAGATTTCATCTCCCATTGCAAGTAGAAAACCAAGAGGAGAGGATTAAAGATAGTTACTGGCAAAATATATGAAGTGGTGCTCCACAGGGATAATTGTTGAAAGCACTGCTATTCATAAATAACTTGAATTTGCAACCCAGTGTGCCATTTAAAAATGTATGCATGTGCTTTTTTGAGAGTATGAATAATAAGGTGGGAGACTGTGACAAAATAATAAAAATATTGTACATTGGTTGGAGGTACAGGGAGACTACAAAGCAGGGCATTTATGAAGGCATGAGGAGGAAGTGAGTTGTGGCAGATCGGAATAATACGTGAAAAGGTTTGGGAGATAGGTTATGGCTGGTATTACAAGGTTTCAAAAAGTGAACATTCCTCAAGTGAAAATACCTGGCAGGAAGTCAAAGTCCAGAGATCAGAAGAGGAGTCAAAAATTGCCAAAAAAGTTGTAAGCCTGACCTTGGGCGAATTTTAGAAATTTGGCAAAGCAGGGCCAAGAAATTAATAAAGAGGAATGGAATATAGATGTAAGCTAGCAAGAGAGACAAAATTGATTATAAAATATAGAATCATAGAATCCCGAGAGTGCAAAAAAAGGCCGTTTGGCCCAATGAGTCCACATTGACTCTCCAAAGAGCTTTCTACCCAGATTCAGACCCACCCGCCCTACTGTGATTTGATTTGATTTTAGTTATTGTCGCATGTATTTTGTTACAAAATAAAGTGAAAATTGTTGTATAGTATTGCTACTCTCAGCTGCCTTTATAAAGTACAGAGAAATAACCCAAAGCTTAGAATATAAATGCAGAAAAGTAAAGAAATATTTAAAAAAGTGCTCAGCTTTACAGTTCGTGGCCTCTTCATACTGCCACCACCGCTGGAGCAAAAATCACCGTTCTTTGGTGCCATCTTGCCTCACCAATGCCCTTGTCACTGAGTCTTCATTGGACCTCACCAATGTAGATGCCGCCCATGCCACTGGGTACTGCACTGACCCAAACTCTACTCTGCTGCTACCCCGAATTTGCTTTGGACCTAAGTTGCTGTTGCAGCCGCTGCGGATACTACGGGGTCTTGTGCTGGGCTCAAACACGGTGCCGCCCCCATGAATCTGCGCTGGACACAGAAGCTGCTGTGAACCCAGACTAGGTCCTGCTGCTGCCATGAGTCTGTGCTGGGCCCATTCTCTAATGTTGTCGCTGTGATCAAGCTCCTCAACAAGAGGTAAAAAAGAGAAAATAAAATGTGAAAAGAGAGGGAAGAAATGAAAAGAAAAGCGGACGAGCCCTGGGCTCAAAAACCCTACTTCACCGCTAATCATGGCTAATCTACCTAAACTATACATCCCTGGATGCTATGGGGCAATTTAGCATGGCTAATCCACGTAACCTGCGCATCTTTGGACTATGGGAGGAAACTGGAGCACCTGGCAGATACTCATGCAGGCGTGAAGAGAACATGAAAATTCCACACAGGCAGTCACCCAAGGCTGGAACATACCCAGTTCCCTGATACTGAGGCAGCGGTACTAATTACAATAGTATATAGATACATAAAGATGCAAGGATGAGCAAAGATAAAATGTGGGTCAATTACAGGCAGAGATAGGAAATTGAGAAGTGACTAAGGGGTTAAGTAGAAACTTTGTGTCTGAATTCAGAAGCTAAAGAACACATGTAACCCGACTGTTTGAGAGAAGAGAAAATGTGCAACAACAGATCAGGTAATCTGACATCCGCGGTAGGAAAAATGCTAGAACCTATTACAAAGAATGTGATCTGATATTTAGAAAATCATTGTCTGATTGAACAGAGTTTATGTTTGACAAACCTGATAGTTTTTTGAGGGTGTTACTAGCAGAGCCAATAAGGAGGAACCAGTGGATGTGTGTTTAAATTTTTAGAAGGTTGATAAAGTCCCTATTCAGGAGGTTAACAGAGGATTGGTTAAAAAGCAGGAAGTAGAGGATAGGAATGATTGGGCCATTCCCAGGTGGCAGGCTGTGACTGGTGGGATACCTCCAGGAATAGTGCTTGGGCACCAGCAGTTTACAGTCTGTATTAATCTATGTCAATATTTCCAAGTTTGTAGATGATCCAAAACTTCGTAGGACTGAGAGTTGTGAAGAGGATGCAAAGATACTTCAAGGATGGAATGTAAGTGTGAAGTTATCAACTTTTGGAGGGAGGAATAAAGGTGTGAAGTATTTTTTCAGTGATGACAAATTGATGTCCAAAGGGATCGAAGTGTTCTTGTGTTCATGAGTCACTGAAAGCTGGCACAAAGTTAGAGCAAGCAATTCAGAAAGCAAATGATATGTTAGCCTTTATTATGAAAGGAATGATGTACAAAAACATGGTTGTCTTGCTTTAGTGTATCAAACATTAAAGAGAATGCACGTGAAGTGTCCTGTGCAGTTCTGGTACACTTGTTTAACGATGGATACATTTACCAAAAGGGGAATGCAGCAGAGGTTCGTCAGATAATTTATAAGATGGTGAGACTGTTCTTTGTGAAGAGATTGAAGAGACTGGACATCTTTTCTCTGGAGTTTGAAAGAATTAGAGGTAATCTCGTAGACACTTTCAAAATTCTTAAAGGGGTGGACAGAGTAAATGCAGAAAGATGTTTTCACTGGTTGTGGGGTCTAGCACAGTGACATGGTCTCGGAATAAGAGGCAAACCATTCAGAACCGAGATGACAATTGTTTTCATCGAGTCACGCAGCGCAGAAACTAGGACTTTTAGCCCACCCATGTCTGTGGCAACCATCAGGTAGCAAGCTACACTAATCCTATTTATCTCCTTAGGTCTATAACCATTTTAAGAGCTTATCCAGATGCATATTAAATGTTGCAAGAGTACCTGCCACCACTACCCAATCGCTTAAGTGTGTTTAAGTTTTGGAATTCTGTATCCCAGAGAACTGTGGAAGCTTAGTTATTAAATGAATTCAAGACAGAAATGAAAAAGCTTTTAAATCCTAATGACATCAAGGAATATGATGTTGCGGTAATGGGTCAGTTATGAGTTAGAGTGGTGGAGAAGACACTGAGTTGAATAGCCTACTCTGTAGCTACTCCTACTACTGTTCCTACCTTCCTATGTTCCTTATAAGGACATAATTTTATTCCAATCAAAGCTAACACAGAGTTAAAATTGAGCATTTTGAATCTACAGCAGCAAAGAGATCGAGGAGTGCAAATATATCCGAATCTAAAAATAGTGATACAGGTTAACAGACCATGAAATAAACCATTGTATCTTACTGCATTTTACTTTTAAAGTAATAAAATTGAAGAGGGAATAGTGTTAACCTCACACAGAATGTTAATTTAAGCCACAATTGGAGGGTTTCCTTTCTGGCTTAAAAGTAATGACCAAAAACTCAAAAAAAGGTGTGGGTGGAGTTGTGATCCAAGGCTTAACAATAGTCTCAAGCCAATCTGCCCAGGTGTCTGCGGGAAGTCAATGGCACTTGGGGAAACACAAGGGAACCTTTAATTTCTGCCCACTGGTTTCCATAAGCCAATTGTATCAGAGTGTAACATCATGTGGCAAACAATCATAAATACTGCAAAGTTGTACTAGCCAACTATAAAATGGTACTGGGAGTATGAGTGGATCAAGGGCGTCTTGGAACATGCCGCTGACCTCAGTGTGAGTCCAGTGCTTATCAAAAGGTGTGTTGCTGATCATTTGATCTGTGGGAGACTTTGTTTTCGAGCAGGTGTCATTCCTGACAGTGGACGTGGAGGGGACAGTAGAGTCGGGCTTGTCCTGGTTTTGTGGGACAGAGGCCTGTGCACCCTCATTGTTGGGTGGACTCTTTGCGGTGTTATCGAGTAGCATGAGAGAGGGTTCATGTTGTGAGCGAGTGGTGACAAAAGCTACAATTTCATCCATGTGAGGGTCAGGGTCTGAGGTGAGGATGGGAAGCTTAGGATACTAAGGTGGCGGTACGGAGGGAGGAGGCCTGGAAGAGAAAAGGTTATTTGCTGACGCTGACGGCGATCTTTATTCTTAGGGGGCTGATGGCCTTTCGCGACTTCTTTAAATTTATCTAAACACTGGAGCATGTAATCAGTATCCTAAGAGGGGTCACCATACCCACCCTCAATGTTTGTCCTCCAGGAGTCTCCATAAGGCCAGTTGCAGTGGGACCACCCATACAGATCGGAAGTGAGAGGAATAGCATAACTACTGTCACCTGTCTTCTTCCAAACAGTATCAGCTGGTGACCCTGGCAGCACCAGGGGGGTCTCCTACCTTACTTTTGTGTCAAGCATCTTCACCATGGCATGGTCTTATACTTCAAGGAGACAAATGGAAATGGACTGTTCTTCTCAGTGGGACATGGTTTTACTCGTCCCCAGGGCCGGCCCTTTTATTTTCTGTTTGGAAGTCATCAACCTTATCATCTTCCTCAGTTCTGAAGCGTGGATCTACGATCTGTGGAGAAATGAACAACAAACTAAACTAAGACAAACTTGAACTGGTGCCATTGTCAATCCCTTAAGGTCACCTTAAACGATCACTGTTCTGCGGTAGTGATCTTTCCAACCCCATCTTGTCACATAGTCCTCCCCTAGCTTGGGATCAGCTTGTGGACTCGGGTTAGGATGGACGTAAGCAACTGACTTTATATTTTAGGTTCGCTCAGGATCCCGTAATTAAGGGTTCCAGTGCTACTCCAAAGTGCTTCCAATCGCCGTGGATTTATATACAACGGTTGTCGAGCTAACAGACTGTACGTAACAGGCTATTGTTTTCAGACCTTGAGTCAATACATATTCCAGATACTACATTTGCCCATTGATAATGTTTGTCCGGGTTGAGGTTTGCTTAACAGGTGGCTGCAGACAAACAAGTCAGCAAAGCAAAGAGCTGCAGGCCAGCAAAACAGCTTCCATAATGGTAGATCGTGGTATTCGAGGCAAATTGACTTGAAATTGAACCAATTGTTGATGTTTCATGTGGCCATTTATTTGAACAGCAATTACATTTACATTGAGGCAAGTAACTTAAAAAAGCTATAATAATTAGACAGAATAATACAGTAAACTTCGGTGTTTGAGGTATATATTTGACAGTAGTTCATAAAGTGCCAGTTAAAACAAAGTTTTAATGGAATTGGAGGGTTGGTGAAAATTTCTTTCACACAAGGTTGTTGAGCTTTTGAGTTTTGGATTGAAATTATGAAATTACACTCCAAAGGAACTTTCCAAAAGTCATATAACAAAAGAGAATGATTTTTGCATGATAATGGGAGTAAAAACCGAGATGTGGTATTGTGGAGGCTCTGAATTGGATTTGCTTTCATGAGCCAACACAGACATCATTAGCTGAATGTGGAGCAAAATTCCATAATTCATTAAAGCCGTGACCAATTTTTCCCTTGGAAGAGGGAAGTACTGAAGCTAATTGTAACACCTTTCTTTTAGTACTCTGTCTGCGATTGTTCAGATGAATCAGCACGCTTATACTGAAGACAGTATTGAGACGCCTGACTTTGTTGAACATCAGTGTCCTAGACTTAGGTCTAAATAACAATTTGAACATTTGTGGCTCATCCAAGCTTTTGAACTGTTGTAAATTGAGAGATGGATAGTGGTAAGTTTAAAGAAGACTTAAACAGGCCAAACCAAGGCAATTCAAGTATATGCAACTTAGTGACCAATCCTCTTTACTAATTGAGCCATTAGAGCTATTTTAAAAACATGTCACCATGTCTATTATTGCCTGTCTTATCACAGTATGCCACTGAACTTTCATACCTATTTAGAAGGGAAGGAGGAAGAGCTTCCTGATGTTGCTACATATTGATGAAAAGCAAAGCAATTACTTATCTGTTGTATAACCAATTACTTATCTGTTGTGAACCAATCTACTTTAGGCTTCCAATTCCTATTTTTCGTGGTATAAATTTATTTATTTATACCACGAAAAATAGGAATTGGAAGCCTAAAGTAGATTGGTTCACTGGTAGTGCATCAGAGAAAGGTTACAGCACAGCACACAGGGTGCCATTTAGCCCATTGTATCTGTGCAACTGTCTTCGTAAGGTAATTCACTTGTTTCCACTCCACACTTCTGTGTTGTTTCATTAAACATAGCAGAATGTTCCTACTTTTAATATAAAACCATTTGAAAGCAAGCCTCAGAACTTCCCAGGTGCATCTCTTTCCATGGGAAGAAACAATTTGGATGATCCTATATGGAGAAGAATGTGTCATCAAGGGGTTTTGACATTTTTAAAGAGAATGGAGTGGAGTACCTTCAGAGCAAGATTGCGCATTCTTATGCGCAATGTATCCATCCATTATGTCCACACTGATTTCATGTGCAACATTTATGGTTGGTTATGCACATCTAGACTTGGCTTAATGTTGCACATGAGAATGATATAAGCCTACACTACAAACCATTTTACTTGCAGAACAGACATCTATTAAGGCAATGAGAGAATCCATTGTCGTCGTCGTCATAACTAATTTATGTGTGTACTTTAAGTACTTATTCATAAAGTTCAAGATATTTTAGTAACTGCTTTCTCAACATGCCCTGGCACCTTCAATAATTGCTGTACATATGCCCCCATGACACTCTGACCTTCTATCACCTTAGAATTGTACCCTTTATTTTAGATTGTCCCTGTTCACACTTCCTACCAAAATGAATCCCCTCACATATCTCTTCATAAAATTTCAATTGCAATTCCTCTGCTCAGTGCACCAGCCTTTTTATGACCTCTTGAAGTTGATCTGTTCTTCTCATATGCTTCACTTTCAAATATCGTGAAATTGTGCTTTTTGCACCAAAGTCTGGGCTTTTGTAATGTATCGGGAAAAGCAGTGGCCCTCACACCAGCTCCACTCAAAAGCAGGTTCATTTGAATGACTGTTTAGGAAGTATTTACAATTTTGTTTGCCAGAAGGACTGATTGCAATTTCAGTCAGGCCTTTATAATTTATAATTTCTATGATATGGCCATTATGATGAGTTGGCAGCCTCTTGAGTGTTCAGTGACCGATCTCCATGGTAAATAAAATTCATGGTCTATCAAGCCATGATATGTTTTGTATGGTAATACCATCAACTGAGATCATAACATCCTGCCATGCTACAGCGTGGTAAAACTGGAGTACCTGAGATCTGGAGCTTGCAGGGAACACTTGTATAAAACTTAGAACCGAAACTTATTCCTTGCTGCTCCAACAAATGTAATGTGAAAGAATTTGAATTGCTGGTAAAAGGTGCTACTGCCATGATTTTTTTTTAACCAAGATTTTCAATTCTGATTGCTAAGAAAGGACAAGGGGGAACTCAAATCCTCGAAGTAGTCACCTATCTCAAAATGTTCATCTCTTATTAATATAAGAGAAATTTATAGTAGTTAGAAAGTTTGAAATGTTTTTGTTAAAATTTTGACATCTGATAGAAGGAGGCATCGGTATAAGTGAAACTGTATTGCAAAAGTGTCTACACCTGGGGTCACAGCTTTTATAATAGAACTGTGAAACTTCCCAGAAATGAAAGAATTAGGTTACCACAATTTTAATTTTTGGACAATTTTCCTAAGATTTATAATCTTGTTGGTATCAACAAAGCAGGTCACCTTAAGGGCTTTTGCATAGAAATTCCCATGGTTATGTGACCATTGACAAAAATTTTGAAAAGAACTGGTTTGTAAAGGTAAATAGTGGTCCACATCCACCTTCTGAAATCATGGTGATGATCTCGGTATGATGGCCAGGAAGTTCTGTTTGGCTGTGCCGTTTTCTTCTCTAATGTAATTGCCAGAAGTTGCTACAGATGGCAGAATTTTAAGTACACATTACATACACTGCAATTTGAGTTCCCATTAATTTTACACTAGAAGCCATCCCTCCCACAAAGCTGACCAAACTCCAAGTGAACTGATTCCCATTGAAGTTTCAACTAATTGGATTATTTGCAATTTTGCCAGGAAGCTCTAAAAGTAGAGTTGGTTCTTTCATATGCAAATATTCTAATAGCTTTAAAAAGCATTTAAAATAGTCTACATAGTTGTAAATGCTTTTGGTTTTTTTTCAGTAAAGAAATATTCCAACATAACTAGAAAATGTTTCTGCATATTTTTCCAATAGCATTTTGTGTCACTGAAATCTGGTTGCTCATGTGGCAGTTCGACGTTGTGATTAAGGTACTTTATTTTTAATATACCCAGGTCAACAGTATTAACCAAACTTCAAGTTACCCCTCAACTATATTATTGTCATATTTCTTGACAGAAGTTTCAAAAATAATCATGCAAAACGTTGCTCAATTGTTCTGGGTCATGACAGATATCTTCGACATATGTAAATAGTAAGCAGAAACATAAGAAGAAAACAATTTTTGAAAATGGTCACAAGTGAAAGCTTTCTGCCCAGGCATTTGATAAGTTTGTATTTCATTGACTGTAAAATGAAAATGTCAGTGTTTCTTCCTCCCACACTCCTAGAGTTCACATCTCTTGATGTGTGATAATAATTTTAGAGCCAACTGTGTGTCTCAAAGTGACCCAAGTTTATTTGAATTTCTCATTCTCTTGTACTTCAGGGAAATTAGTCTGGCCACGATCCCTTTGACCTTTGAATGAAAATGTGCATGATGTCATACAGACATACTTTATTATTAGCGATACAAGTATTCAAAGTGTTTGACTTATTTTTCTGCAAAAATCTCTAGTCCTGTTATAGTCTCTTTAACATTATATTTGATTACATATATAGGCTTTTGCCTAGAAACTCAGTACTAATTTGAACATAAGATCTCCTGACATGTATTCCAAAATACCTTCCATTTCTTCAAATGGTATAAATGGGATAGAGTTTTAAAGTTGTCGCTCACCTTGACCGAATCAGCCAAGTTCTCCAGTTTTTGGCTATAATTCAATTATTGACACTTGCCACCAGTTTTGTCCTTTTATTTTCTTCAAGCTACCTCAGGCCTTCAGTGCTCTTTTGTATCTCAATGCTTAAAATTGAATTCACCATACAGGATGTGATATGATGAAGTCCAAATAGTTTCAATATGATATCTGCTTATTTAGCCTCACGTTGATTGAGTTACTTAATTCAGTACTCCTTTCCTTTGGTTACCGTGCGGTTTTCTGAAAATTCACACATGGTATCACCGACTTGTCAGCATTTATTGCCCATCCCTAGTTGCGTTTAAGAAATTTGAACGGTGAATGGACATTTAATATATGGCTACTAATGTCTTCAATTTCATCTGTGGCTATTTTGGCCCTTTTCATAGAGTATGTAGTTTGTGTAGTATTTATCTTCTGATGTACCAGGCTGAATTTTCATCTGATTTTATACTGTCCTCTGACTCGTGGAAACTAGTAACTGATTCACCAACTGGTGGTTTTTAAAAATTTGTTCTAGGTTGTAGGCATCGCTGGCTAGATCTGCATTTATTGCCTATTCCTAATTAGCCTTAAGAAAGTGATAGTGAGCTGCCTTCTTGAACTGCTAAAGCAGTTTGATACACGCACAGTGCTGCTGGAAGGGGGTTCAGTATTTTAACACATGACCGTGAAAGAATGTAGATATAATGTCAAGTCAGGGTGATGTATGACTTGGAGGGAAACTTGCAGGAAACGTGACCCATGTATGTGCTGCCCTTTTCCTTCTAGGTAGCAAATTTGAAAGGTACTGTCAAAGAAGCTTTGGTGAGTGGCTGAAGTGCATCTTGCAGTGATTTTGTGTGATGCATATGTTATTTGCTACTTGTCAACCAAGTATTAGATATTTTCTAGGTTATGCTGCATATGGACATGGACTACTTGTCTTGTTCTGTTATTGTAAATTGGAGCTCCAAACAAAATCCAACAAGTAGCAAAGGAGAAGCACTTTGAATTGCTGATGTAGAAACCAATGAGTACTGGCTTTGATCCTTTAGTAGCGTGAAGAGTTTGATAGTATTTCACGACATCACTGGGTACTCATTTTCCCCGATAATAGGAATAACCCGGCTCTGGCGCTCCACAATATCATCTTTAAGTCTATATTGCAGAGTGTGGTAGTTACATGGTTGGTACAAGACCACTGCAAAGATGTGACAGCCTCATAGATGGTTTAGGGCTGCTGCTTAGATGTTATAAGGCAGTTGCTACCTGTCCGATCACAGCACATATTCTTATACTCTTGTGATTTTGGGTTTAACTTCATTTGTTCTGGCTATGGCAAAGTCAATTTCTATAGCAATGGCACTTGAAACTGATCTCTGCAGTTAACAGCGATTTGTTCAATGAAGTACTTCATATCATGTGAAGCTAATATTGTAGTTACCCCCTGTTGTTCACTTAAGTGCTTCAACCATTTTAAAGGTCACGCGTTCCCTGTATAATCAGTTCCCCACTTAGCAATACAAAACTGCCGTTCTTGCTTTGTAAGAATCTGTTCAGAGTTCATCCCTGATCTAATCAAGTCCCATTATATTTTCCCTGATCTGATTAAGTCCAGTTTAACCCTTTCTTGTTCTGTGGGGTTTCACTGAATCCTGCAATCACTAATCTGACATTCTTTAGATGAATATCTGTTGTGGGTTCTCTTGCACTCAATCTTTCATCTGATACTGAATTTAAATCCAATCTAATAATGAGAGCCTTTTAGTCATCTCTTCTTGCAAAGTCTCTTACATTAAAGCATTACACTTCTAATGGGCTACTCTGAGGTGTCAAAAATCAAAGCATCTTTTCCTTTTGAGATGTTGATTGAACTTTCTTAGGATGCTCAAAAACGCTATTTATTTTTTAATGTATCTTCAGTTAGTATTTTGTGCCTTCATTAAATAAAACCTGTACTCCAATAAGGTGGTGATTTTAAAAGTTTAATATCCCACCTGTTGAATACTGAATTTTAATTTTGTTAGGTCTAAAAGATATGTACAGATAAAACAACAGAGAATTTTTTAAAAAATTGAGGCATTAGTGAGATCCTGAGGGGTAATGTATTCCGGTAGCCATGAGACGTTTTTTGCCAGAAAGAACCTTGGGTCATTCCAATCTGCTGTACTGATTGCTGCTTCACTGTGAGTCAGGATGAAAAAATATGTTAGTAACAATAAAATAGGAAATAGGTTAACTCTGAAGAGGACTGCAAGTAACTTCAGGAAGTAGTTGATAGGCTAGTACATTGGGTAGATGGATGAGATGAAATTTATTGTGGAGAAATGGAAGGTGATACATTTTGAGAGGAAGGAATAATTTGCAATATATTTATTATAATGCCTTTTTCACCCTCCGGATTTCATGCTTAATAAATAGTAAATCAAAAATGATTTGGTAACTGTTCTTGATAATGGTGGAATAAGTATAAGTATGGACATTGTATCATCTCTTTAACCACACACACTTCTGTGTTACCCTCCCATTTTTATACTTCCAATATACTTCCCAATAATTATTTCTGTAATCCACTACATTTGTGATCCTGTTTGCTATTCTTCTTCCAAGCTTCATAAAATCTGTCTGCAGGATCTTTTCCTTCTGTTAACCTATGACCTTCTTAGCAGATCTAAGCCAATCTACCAATCATTCAAAATAGTAACATCTATTTTTCAAACTGTATGTATCATACTTTGAGCCATAATATCTTAATGATGGAGCAGTCGCAGAGAAAGGCTAAGATGAAAGAAGGCAGTAAATTCTATACCCCATTGTCCCATGTGTTCTTAAGACTTTGGATGGTGAATCTCTGTTTAGTCACTAGGGGAAAAAACATGTGTATAAAAGTCATCTTGCAATGAAGAGACACATGATTACAATGGTGCATGCATGTATGTCTGGCTGTGCTCTAGTTATTCTCACTAGTATTTAAAACCAAACAACACAGCTAAGTAGCACTCAGGACCTCTGCATGACCTGCCTAGTCCTCTTTGGTTGCATAGCCTTAAGCTCAATTGACCACATCTTGTGGATGGACATCAGTGGAGATAGTTGCTACAAAAGTTCCAAATCCTCAAGCTCCAGCTTCTTCTGTTGATGGTATTTTCTGAACCTGTGGTTAACCAGGGAAGAGTTTTGGAATTCCCAATGGAATAGAATTGGACATAATGGAGGTGTACTGCCAGATGTAAGTGTATTGACTGTCACTCTCAACAAATAGTTTGAGTTGACATTACTTTCTCTAATAGGCTACTTCATTTGTAAGTTTTTCTTTTTTTTCTAAACAACCTATTTAGAGATATTATACACCGTGCTGTATTTCCTATAACTATAACCACTGGAGCAAGTGAAACTTCAACCAAGACTCCTGGCCCATTGTCAGGGATACTGCCAATGTGCCCTAAGAGCACTTGAAAGGTTGGCTAAAATAATTATAAAACATTCTATTTGGAGATGCTGTGAAATTCCTGCAGAAATAGGCAGTTGTCATAGCCTAACCTTGCCAGAGTTTACTCACTTGGTTGAGGTATATTTATCAACCCGTTCAGAAATGTTACTACACACCCTAGAACAAGTGGGACATGAACCTGATCCTTCTAGTCCAGACTTAGGGGCACTATCACTGAACCACAAGATGGCCACCGTTAAAGCTTTCCATTTTCTTTAATTTTTTTAAAAAAGTTATTTTTCATTGAATCTACTTTTTAATCAACCTGTTCAGAGATGTAATTACAGAACTCCAGAGCAGGTGGAATTTAACTCGAGTCTCTCGGTCCAGGGATAGGTATGTTACCTTTAAGCCATAAGTGGCTCCCTCTGAGTCTGCAGTTTTTTTCTTTTCAACATGCTCAGAAAAGTTATTGCACGTCACTGAAGCAGATAGGATTTGAGCATGTGCTTCCTGACTCACAGGTAATGACATAATCACTGCATGAGAGAAGCCCTTTTTAAGAAAATTTAACCCATTTTTCTGAATCAATCTGTTCATCAGATGTAAATACACACCTCTAGAACAGGTGGGACATGAACCCTGGCCTCTCAATCCAGGCATAGGACACTCCCAGTGTACCACAAGAGCATCCCCATTAAAGCTTTCCTTAATTCCAATTAGATATATGTTTCAGATGCTAATTTAATCAAAAATTAGGAATGTTATAATGTTTTTGTCCCACTTTGTTTAGTTTTAGCTTTATCCTTTAAGTTTTAATTAATTGCACATGGTAATTATATGATAAAATATCACTTTTTATACAGTGTATTTTGCACAGTTTGACATATTTAAGTAAGTTCCTTTTAAGTCTTATGCTAATTAATAGATCTAGCTTAAATTCATTAAATGTTTATGATGAAATCATCAGAGTTCACCACCTTGGGCATTGACATCAATTATGTTTCCTACACAAAAAGGCTATTGTGAACCTTTTAGCCTCCCTGCTCCTGGTCTCTATTTTATACTGTTCTGTTGTTCACTTTGCCCTTTAAATTGCTATGCTCCCAGCCTTGTTCTTTATGCTGCTCTGCTCCAGAACTTGTGCTTCATGACACTCCATTCCTAGTCTCACTGAATGCCAATCTTTACCCCACTCTGCTATCTACTTTGTTCTTTCACTAGCTCCCAACATAGTGATTTTAAACTTTCAGAACTGTTGCTGCAAGCACAAGATTTTAATTTTCAGGGGAATTCATCCTTTAATGGCTTTTCAGGACAACAGTATGATTTACTCCTTGTGTTCCTAGCCTGATGACTTTGGCAGGTTACAGTCTGCTGTTTAGGCATAAATGCAGGCTTTGGTTCAAAGCTAATTGCCTGTTTGCGTGTTTTAATAATGTTATTGACAGTTAAATGGGTCTTCTCCACTTGTCTGCAAGCATGCCAAGGTCAAATAAATTCTAATGCCAAAATAGGCACCTTGCAGGTTGCCAACATAGCAGATCCTGGAATCAGAACAAAATTTGGGGGACAAAAACGGCTTTTCCATTTGAATGAACTATTAAATCCAACAACAAAATGAACTGAAACTACATTTGTTTGCAGGACTTCAGAGCTAATGCATTCTTACGTGAAGAAGGAATAGAAGTCATCACAATGTAAATCTAATCCTGGAATATTTAACCATCCAATTTATTATACTTAAACCATTTTGAAAATAAGGACTTCAAATTAATATCATCCAAGGCCAATTTTGGGCACTTTTGCATGTCAATTATTTTTAATTGTTAAATTAGAACAATTAGAATAAAATTGTTATCTACTGATCATTGCAGGCCTGAATCAGATGTGACTATGATTCCCCCTGCTTGTGCTTCAGAGTATGCATGTGTTAGGTACTACAAATCATTATCTGTGGAAGGATGCTTGCTTCAAATTAAAAACGAAACTGCAAACTGTGTGCAACGTAAAGCATTGAAACAGGCTGGGATGAAGTATGCATAAAGGCAGCATCACTTGCAGATCCCAATGACCCAGAGAGAAGAGCCAGAAGCTGTTTGGCCCAATACGCTTTATGCTCCACACAATGCTATTTCTCATCTCTTTCTCTGCACACCCCCCACGCCCTGTAAAAATGCTACCCCTTACTCCCATTTCCTCCACTTCTGCTGTTTTTACTCCCGTTTGGAGCAATTCCACTCCAGGAAATCCCAGATGGCCTCGAGGATCACAATTTCCCCTCCCCTGTGATCAACCATGCCGTCCAGAGCATCTTCTCCACTTCCTGCACCTCTGCCCTTGAACCCCACTCCTCCGACTGCAACAAGGATAGAATCCCCAGTCCTTACCTTTCACCCCACCAATCTCCGGATACAATGCATCATCCTCTGCCTTATCTGCCACCTGAAGTCAGATCCCATCACAGAGATCTATTTCCATCCCTACTGCTGTCAGCATTCCACAAAGACTTTTCCCACTACGACTCACTCATGAGATCCACGCCCCTCACCAATCCACTCTCCAATCCTGGTACCTTCCCACTGCAACAGGTGTAAAACCTGAGCCCACCCCCGCCCCTCCACCCCCCAACCAACCACCACCACTACCACCACCTCCATTCAAGTTCCAATCCCCCAAAGGATCCTTCCACATTGGACCGATTTTTCTGCACATGCAAACACTGTGTCTACTGTGTCTGTTGCTCTCTATGTAGTCTCCTGTACGTTGGGGAGACAGGACGCCAACCTGCGGAATGTTTCAGAGAATAGCACTGGGACACATGCACAAACTTGTGGCTGACCACTTCATCTCCTCTTCCCACTCCGCCAAGGGAATGCAAGTCCTAGGCTGCCTCTACCTCCAAACCCTAGCCACCCAATGGAAACTGGAGGCAGAAGGCTTCATCTTCCATTTGGGGACCCTCCAACGACATCGATTTCACCATTTTCCTCATCTCCCCTCCCCCCAGTTCATACCAGATCCAACCCTCCAACTCTGCACTGCCCTGTTGAACTGTCCCACCTGTCCAACTTCGTTCCCACCTATCCGCTCCACCTTCCGCTTTGATCTATCACCATTACCCCCCCCTCCCCACCTGCATCTGCCCATCACCTTACAAGCTACCTTCCCCCAACTTCCCCCTCCCCCCCAATTTC
This sequence comes from Hemiscyllium ocellatum, assembly GCF_020745735.1. Taxonomy (NCBI): domain Eukaryota; kingdom Metazoa; phylum Chordata; class Chondrichthyes; order Orectolobiformes; family Hemiscylliidae; genus Hemiscyllium; species Hemiscyllium ocellatum. The sequence goes on from NC_083410.1 coordinate 69,981,624, forward strand.
TCTCTGAGCTCCCTTTCTATCTCCTTCTCCTCCTCCTCTCTCTTTCTCTCTCTCTCACTCACTCACTCACAAACTCACTCTCTCATACACTCACTCTCTCATACACACACACACACCCCTACATCCCTGATTGATTCTCCTGCTCTTCGGATGCTGAAGAGCAGGAGAACCTGCTATGCTTTTCCACCACTATGCATTTAGACGAAAACAATTTTAATGGCTACCATAGCTCTCAATATTTACGGCTAATTAAATAGTTTCTTGAGGTTTAGTCATTGCTGCACTTCCATTTTGCAACACGCAGTAAGCTCTCACAGTTGGCAGTGTGACCAGAAAATCTGTTTTGCGATGTTGATTAAAGGATAAATATTGGCCGGGTCACTGTGCGAATTGATCTTTTATGGCAACTAATTAAACATAAGACGCCTTGATTTAATGTTTCCCCCAAAATGCAGCACTTAACAAACATCGCACTGGGGTGTTGGACTTATTTTTTCTGCCTTTCTCAGTTAACCCTTTTCGTAATCTTCGATAACTCGAACAGGTGATTGCTTAGCTTTTCCTTTTCTGGGAAGAAGAGCCCAAGTATACTCAGTCTTTCCAGTGAGAGTATATTCTCTTCATGTTGGTGTCATCCTTTTGAGTCTTTTTCCATTTTCTGCAGTGCCTCAATACCACTTTTACAATACAGAGTCAGAACTGTGTATGCAAGTGTGCTGCAAATTCAATATACTCTGAAAGCAATGTAGTCTGATGCTTCTTGTTTTCTCTGTGGTCTTGTTAACTTGCACCACTATTTTAGTGATTTGCTAATTAGTATCCTGAGATCCCTTTGCTCCTCTTTCTGTTTATACCAATTTGAGTAAAGACTCTTGACTGCTATTATGCCTCCTGTTTGCTAGTTAGTTCACTATCTATTCAGCTAATTGTCATGACTCCAACTCCTCTGACTTGACTCATAAGTGGCATCTTTCAAAGGCCATTTGGAACTTCAAGTATACTGCACCTAGAAGTATTATCCTTCTCTTAATTTTTACTTTTTCAAAGAATTTAAACAAGTTAATCAAGCACACACAGACCAAGTCCTGAACTATGAAAGCAACCACCCCAACACACACAAACGAAGTTGCATCAGGACATTATTCAAAAGGGAGACAACACACTGCAGCAGAGGAAGAACACCTATACAAGGTATTCACCAAAAATGGATACCCGCGCAATTTCATCAACAGATGCCTAAGGGAAAGACAACGAAATGAGGACATGCCAACCCAAAGGACTGGCCACACTCCCATACATCAGGAGCATTCCTGAGCTGACAGCCAGACTGCTGCGACACTAGGACTCATAACAGCACACAAACCAACAGCCACTCTCAGACAACAACTCACCAGGACAAAGAACCCGATACCCAGCAGGAGCAAAACCAACGTAGTGTACAAAATCCCATGCAAGGACTGCACAAAACACTACATAGGACAAACAGGAAGACAGCTAACAACCCGCATCCATGAACACCAACTAGCCACGAAACGACACGACCAGCTATCCCTAGTAGCCATACACTCGGATGACAAACAACACAAATTCGATTGGGACAACACCACTATTATAGGGCAGGCCAAACAGAGAACAGCCAGGGAATTCCTAGAGGCATGGCACTCATGCACAAATTCTATCAATAGACACATCGAACTAGACCCTATATACTGACCACTGCAGTGGACAGCAACTGACAACTGGAAGCGACAGATTCAAACCAGTATAAATGCCGGAGGAATCAGCACAGAAGCGCTTCACAGGAGGCTCCCAAGCACTGAAGATGTCACCTAGAAAGGGGACGAAATGTTTGCAACAAAAACTCCCAGCTCGGCGAACAGAACCACAACAACTTTTCATCCCCTTAGTGATTAAGAATCTATATATTTCTGCCTAAAGATTGTGCATCCATTGTCTTTTCAGCAAGAGAATTCCAAAGATTCTCAATCTTCAAGAGAAAATGGTTCCTCAGCTGTTTTAAGTGGGTGCCCTCTTACTTTAAACTCTGTCCTCTAGTTCTAGATTCTCCCACAAGAGGAAACATTCTTGTGCTCTTTCAACATCCACCCAGTCATAGGATTTTATGTTTCAATTAAAGCGCTCTTCTAAACTCCAGAGGATATAGCCAGACTTGTCTTTCAATTTTATTCCAGGTATTAGTCTAACCCTCCTTTAAACTGCTTCCAAGATATTAACGTTGTTCTGTAAGTATGGTAATCACAAAAGCACACAGTATGCCAGGTACAATCTCATCAATGCTTTATACAATTGAAGCATAATCTCCCTACCTTTATATACAATTTCCCTCACAATAAACCGTAACATTCTATTTTTCTGATTACTTGCTGAATCTGCAAACCAACATTTTACAATTCATGTACTTTGATCTCTGTATTTCAGAGCTGTGCAACCTCTCAATATTTAGATAATACGCTGCTTATTTAGTATATTGCAATTTATAAATATAAGGATGAAAATATGAAAAGGAAAGAAGAAATATTAAATAGGTACAGCTGGATCTGACAGCATATGAAGCTCAATTGCATGGTGAAGGACGAACAGACCTTCTTTCTCTTTGTAGCAGCTACTGGATATGATATGTATTACCAGCATTTTCTGTTAATGTGTTGGGAAAAAAATGGGAGAGTTGGGTTTCTTTGATCACAAAAAAAATTATTACAGAACCCTTGTTCTAATTAACCGAATGAAATTTGGAAAGGAGCAACTGATAATGAGTTGATTTAACAGCTTACTATAATACCTTCGGCGGCAGTATGTGGATTTGATCCTTTATTTTTCTTTGAGAGCAGAGTAACAATAATAATAATTCTTTGCATTGGTCTTAGAACATTGCAATGTAGTCCAGAAACCAACAATGCAATGTCTAGAATGAAACTTGGTACTATTTGTAAAGGGAAAACAAATCAGTAAATGATGTGAGACTTTGCAGCATTGATTTTAAAAAGGTTTTGGTGGGATGCTGTTCATCCAGATCAGATTTTTGTGCAGTGGTATTCATATCCTCATTTAGTCAGTGGATATTAAATACTGTGAGTTTGAAGTCTTAAGATCTTAAATGATTATTAATATGAGTGCTGTTTGCTTTTTGTGGCTTATCTTCTTCATGAATTTGTGATTAGTTATATTTTGCCAAATGTTGCAAGTGTTATTTAATCCCGAGGTAAGTTTGTTTTACCAGGTACAGTTTCCCAAGCATGTTAGCACAAGTACTGATGTCTGTGATTTTTGATACTTCCTGTTGGATGGAAAGTCCCTTGTGTTTGATCTTACTACATTGCATTCAATGCCAAGATTGCTATAAACAGTCTTTTTATAAGCAAGGAACCTAAAGTTGTATGTTAACATAATGACTGTATCACTGAACCAGTAATTCAGGAGCTCAATGATACAGAGGCATGAGTTCAGTTATCACCATAGTAGTTGGGGGATTTAAATTGATTTAATTAAATTTTGAATAAAACCTAGTTTCAACAATGGTGAAACTACTTGTTTGGGAGTGGGTCAGTGCAACTTTAGAAGATAAGAGGTTATGGGAGTATTATTTAGATAACAATGTCCAGAGTGGGACAGGGAGATAATGGTGTACAAACAGAAAAACAGCAGTAAATATTTAGGGTGTAGGTTTGCTCACTGAGCTGTAGGTTTGGTATCCAGACGTTTCATTACCTGGCTAGGTAACATCATCAGTGGTGACCTCCAAGTGAAGCGAAGCTGTTGTCTTCTGCTTTCTATTTATATGTTTGTCCTGGATGGGGTTCCTGGGGTTTGTGGTGATGTCATTTCCTGTTCATTTTCTGAGGGGTTGATAGATGGCATCTAGAACTATGTGTTTGTTTATAGCGTTGTGGTTGGTGTGCCAGGCCTCTCGGAATTCTCTGGCATGTCTTTGCTTAGCCTGTCCCAGGATAGATGTGTTGTCCCAGTCGAAATGGTGGTTTTTTTTCATCCATGTGTAGGGCTACGAGGGAGAGAGGGTCGTGTCTTTTTGTGGCTAGCTGGTGTTCGTGTATCCTGGTGACTAACTTTCTTCCTGTTTGTCCTACGTCGTGTTTGTGGCAGTCCTTGCATGGAATTTTGTAGATGACGTTGGTTTTGTCCATTGGGTTCTACTGGGTCTTTTGAGTTTGTTAGCTTTGGTTTGAGAGTGTTGGTGTGTTTGTATGCTACTAGGATTCCGAGGGGTCTTAGTAGTCTGGCAGTTATTTTTGAGACTTCTTTGATGTGTGGTAAGGTGGTTAGGGTTTCTGGCTGTGTTAGGTCTGCTTGTCATGGTTTGTTCCTGAGGAATCTGCGGACTGTATTTTTTGAGTATCCGTTCTTCTTGAATACGTTGTATAGGTGGTTCTCCTCTGTTTTCCAAAGTTCGTCTGTGCTGCAGTGTGTGGTGGCTTGTTGGAATGTTGTTCTGATTCAGCTTCGTTTGTGTGTTGGGATGGTTGCCGGTGCACTTAAGTATTTGGTCAGTGTTTGTCAGTTTTCTGTATGCGCAGGTTTGTAGTTTCTTTCGACTGTGATGTCCAGGAATGCGAGTTTGTTGTCGGTTTCTTCCTCCTTGGTGAACTTTATGCCTGTGAGGGTGTTGTTGATGGTGTTAAATGTCTCTTCTATCTTGTTTTGTTTTGTGATGACAAACGAACAGGAAATGACATCACCACAAACCCTAAGAGCCCCATCCAGGACAAACGTATAAATAGAAAGCAGGAGACAACAGCTTCGTTTCACTTGGAGGTCGCCACCGATGATGTTACCTAGCCAGGTAATGAAACGTCTGGATACCAAACCTACAGCTTAGCGAGCAAACCTACACCCTAAACCTTGTCCTGAGCTACAAGCCTTCACAAACCTTGCAAAAAGCAGTAAATATGCTCATAGAAGGGAAAAGGTGATAAAAAGGCAAAAATAGTGGCTCTTTAATTGAATGTGTATAGTATTTGTAACAAAATAAATGATTTAATGGTGTAAAAGGTATGATCTTATAGTGGTTGCAGAGACAAGTAAAGTAATGATTATCTGGTTAGCATCCGAAACAATATTTTTCATACTATCTCAGTACATATGAAAAATATAAATCAAATAAGCAAAGATCAAAGCTGGGAACTAAATTCTGGATTCCACACTGGGGACAAACTTATTTACAATATATATTAATTATTTAGATTAGGAAAGTGAATGTACAATCTCCAAGTTTGTGGATACACCTAAATTAAGTGGGAAGAAAATTGGTAAGGATGATAAAACATATGGACAATTTAAATGATGGGGCAAAAATTTGGCATATGGAATAAATTAAGAGATCATGCACTTCGGCAGAAAAAAATAAAGGAACTGAATATTATTTAAATAGAGAGAGGCTATAGAAAGCGCAGTGTGATTTTGGAATCCTCGTGCAGAAATCACAAAAACAAGTAATGCACGTTCAGCAGAGAACAAGGAAAGAAAATGGAAACTTGGCCTTAATTTCCAAGGGAATAGAGTACAAAAATAGGAAAGTCTGGCTAAAGCTATACAATGCTCTAGTCAGACCACAGCTGCAATACTGTGAACAGTTTTAGGCCCCTTGTCTAAGGAAAGACACACTGTCATTGGAGGCAGTCCAGAGAAGATTCTCTAGGCCGATCTAGGTATTTGAGAGGGAACTGTCTTTTGAGGAGAAGCTGAGTAGATTAGTCTTGTATTCATTGGAGTTTAGGAGACAGAGAGGTGACCTTACTGATACATACAAGACTCTTAGGAGAGACAAAAGGGTAGATTTGGAAAGATTGTTTGCCCTGTGGGAGAACCTAGGACCAGAAAGAAGATTCTCAGAATAAGGGTTAGCATGGAGGTAAGGTCATTAAAGATACACCAAGGCTGAAATAGACAGTTTTATTCATCATTAAGGGATTCAAGGGTTATGGGACAAAAGCTGGAAAGGTCAGTTTAGCTGTGATCTTGTGTGAATGGCAAAACAGATTCAATGGGCGGAATGGTGCACTTCTGCTCCTCTGTCTGATAGTCTTATTGTAAAATCCGATCTGCTTCACCTAAATTGTATGGAATTACCTTATTGGCTTATGCGATTTCTGATCCACAGAAGTGTTGTTCACTATTAACTGCCCTCTGAAATGATCTAGTAAAGGACTCTGTCCTACCAAGCTACTGAGACAAAGTATGATAAATTCTGGTTAAATTTCAAAGTTTCAAGAAAATGGCTAACAATGCCTTCAAAGGACAATTAGGGATAGATAATACATGCAAGTTTCATCAACTGTGTCCACATCCTTCAAACGAATTAAAGAGAAAATGAATGGCTCCAACTCTCTGAGATTCAGAGCAATAAAATCTTTACGTGGGTCTCTGATGCTGGTGATATCTGTCAGCACTCTGTGGAAGTTCTGCAATGGACATGTATACTGTATTTGCGCACCTGGGAAAAGTTATATTTCTGATGGGCTGATTTCTACTGCCTAGGAAACTATGTGGAAGTCTCAGACACTCACATATGGCCTGGATGCATGCCCTGGAAATGTTATGCTAGTTATGTTTTGGTATAACTCGGTGATAAATCAGAGTAATTATACTAAGTTTCCTGAGCCCCTCTTCCGACCGTCACCACCACCAAATTGCCTCTTCCTAACCCGATCCAATAACAAACCCCCAGATTATCCAGTCCATCCTTCCACTTACTGCTATTCCACTTGCTAACTTGCCTGCTTACCTAATCACTCACCAGTCCACCAAATAGAACTGAGACCTGTCTGTGATTGCTCCACTCTTGTGGAAACATTCAATCAATGGGAAAAGAGGCAGCATGTTAGATGCTAGTTGCAGGGTAATGAGATGAGGTGAACTGCACAAACACATACAGGAATATACACTTGCCTGTCTTATCGTGGATATACTGCTGTGTCAAGATTCTGGAACTCCTTCCCTACAATATTGCAGGTTTTCCTGCACCTCGAATACTGTGGCTCACCATCATCATCTCCATTGAAATTAGGATGGAAAAAAATTGCTGGCTCAGCAAATGATGCCCATATTTTGAATGAACCTTTTAAAAACCTCCTTCTGTGGGCCAGTGTAACCTCACTCCTCCTTTTCTCTGGAAGAGCAGCCTTGGAAGCTCACATCCAATCTATCTGCCTGCAGATGTAAAATGCCTAGTGGATTCCTAGTCACAAACCAAAGTTTGCAAGACTACCGTCTGGAACTCAATAGTGAGCAGTGATTTAAGTTCCACAAAGGAGGCCAGACATTCATTAAAAGATTGCATGATTGAAAAATTCTGCTGCATCACTCCATAAATGTTCAAGCTTAATTCCACCATTCCCAGTCCCAAGTGGTGAGTAGATGTGTGTATTTAGCACCATCGGTGCTGCTTATCCTCCTGCATTGACCTCTTAATTAATGGCTCCCCAGCTTCAGCATCTTTGTTTAGCAGGGCTTGATGAGGATAGCACCCTCTGAGATGTCTTCTCTATGGATGTCCATGCAAACATTATCTGCTGCTTGAATCACCAGATAACATTCTACTTACTAACAATGTATCCTATCTGTGTTGGTGCCTGCAATACACAATGGTGGGCCCCAGGAATGCTCTTCTCTGTGAAGAAAACCCTTTTTTTTGAGAATGATGACCAGCTTTGCTCTAAGCTGTAGAGCACAAGATTCTCCAGACAACCTGTTTGTCATCTTTATAAATGATCTAGAGGAGGGGCTTGAAAGCTGGGTGAGCAAGTTTGCGGATGGCACGAAAGTCGGTGGAGTTGTGGACAGCGAAGAAGGATGTGGCAGGTTACAGCGGGATATAGATAAATTGCAGAGCTGGGCAGAAAGGTGGCAAATGGAGTTCAATGTAGCTAAATGTGAAGTCATTCACTTTGGTAGAGTAACAAGAAGATGGATTACTGGGCTAATGGTAGGCTACTTGGTAGTGTGGATGAGCAGAGGGATCTTGGTGTCCATGTACACAGATCTCTGAAAGTTGCCACCCAGGTAAATAGTGCTGTGAAGAAGGCATATGGTGTACTGGGCTTTATTGGTAGAGGAATTGAGTTCCAGAGTCCTGAGGTCATGTTGCAGTTGTAGAAGACTCTGGTGCGGCCTCATCTGGAGAATTGTGTGCAGTTTTGGTCGCCATACTATAGGAAGGATGTGGAGGCATTGGAACGAGTGCAGAGGAGGTTTACCAGGATGTTGCCTGGCATGGTAGGAAGATCGTATGAGGAAAGGCTGAGGCACTTGAGGCTGTTCTCATTGGAGAAAAGAAGGTTTAGGGGAGATTTGATAGAGGTGTACAAGATGATTAGGGGTTTAGATAGGGTCGACACTGAGAACCTTTTTCTGTTAATGGAATCAGCTGTTACTAGGGGACACAGCTTTAAATTAAGGGGTGGTAGGTATAGGACAGATGTTAGGGGTAGATTCTTTACTCAGCGGGTTGTGAGTTCATGGAATGCCCTGCCAGTAGCAGTGGTGGACTCTCCCTCTTTATGGTCATTTAAGCGGGCATTGGATAAGCATATGGAGGTTATTGGGCTAGTGTAGGTTAGGTAGACTTTGGTCGGCGTAACATCGAGGGTCGAAGGGCCTGTACTGCGCTGTATTTTTCTATGTTCTATGTTCTAACCTGTGCACAAATCAGTTTTATAAATTAGCAAATGAGTGTCCATGATAAAAAAGGCTCTTGGAGATGAGATCAATCTAATTTAAATATATTTCTGAATATTGAAATATGCAAGTTTATACAGTATATATCCAACTCAAGTTGAGTATAGGTGTTGGGGAACTATGAATTATAAGAATTTTTCTTTATTTGTTCATAGGATGTGGGTGTCTCTTGTTAGAGCCGTTATTGCCCAGAGGGCATCTGAGTCACACACATTGTTTTGAGTCTGAAATCATATGTAGGTTAGATTGGGTAAGACTGGCAGATGAATTAAAGAACATTAGTGAGCCAGCTGGGTTTTTACACCAATCGGCAATGTTTTCAAGATGTCCATTAGGCTGGCTTTTTATTCCAGATTTCACACTGCCTTTTTGGAGACAGCAAGTTACCTTTTCCCCATTGAGAGCCATTTAAAGCATTCTCCTTTCAATCAACTATCTTCTAAGTTGCTAATCTGCTTTGTCTCTGAACCTAGTGCAGCTATGAAATAATTGAGGTAAAATCATGTCATGTATACCTTGGATCTGTTTGCAGATAGGGGAAAATGTGAAACCTGAAAATAAACTGGTAACTCATCAACCTCAGTGAAATTAGACTTTCCAAATCCATGACATTTTGCCGAGTAACACTTCAAAATTTGAAATCACACTTTGGATTTTTGTGATTATTAGAATATGAAGATTTTTAAAAATGTGACAACTATATATGTGGTCCAAGTGTGCACATATCTCCAAAATCTTGGTTGCATATATATAGTGATTGTAATGAGGTCAGCTAGGTAGATGTCTTAACATGTGAGTTCCCTGATTGGGACTATTAATCTGGTCCAATCAGGGAGCCCTGGCTGACAGTTTTTTAAAAAGCAAGTGCCCCACATTCTGACACTCTTGAGGATTGGCTCTGAGGGAGCTGGGCCAATGTCAAGGGCTTTCCATGTGTAAATAAAGGGTGACTTGGTGACAGGATTCTGGTCTCTGTGGAGTTATTTCATTCCTTACAAGTTTTAGAAGTATGTTGCTGTATTGTATTGCTTTATAGTGTGTGGGAATCTATTTTAAAAACTGTATTCTTCTGTTTATGAGGTTAAAAACTGCAAAATAAACTCACTCACTTTGAAAATTTGATTTATTTTGTTAAAGTTGTGGCACAAACATGGATGAAACCAGTTAGAACTCGATAAGCTGTTAGTTTTGAGAAGATTTGTAGCTCAGCTTGAGGTTCTTCCAGCTGACCGAGCAAATCTACATCCAGAATATTACCTGTTGTTGGCTATCAGTCAAAAAAAATCTACTACTGGGTTGAATTAAATGAAAATATACATTTTGGCATAAATTATAGGAAATTTCAGGAGATGACTTTGGCGAGCAAGGATGAGCAAGGTGAGAAAGAGTATGTTTGTAAATACTTGAATGCTTTCAGCGAATTTGTTAAATATTAGAATGAATTGGAAAGACTCGTGACTGGCCAAATACAACAAATGTTGTGTAACAGCTTTCTGAAACTGGCATGTGTCAAGACACGTTGAGTTATTCATTCTCTCTCATGTTTCCTGGGAATCCTATAATGCATTTTGTCCTGTTGATATTGACCTGTCGTCAGTGTGATTTAATTTGAGATAATTCTCTAGCATATAGTGGAATTTCAGCGTAGTATAGTCTTAAATTCATAGGTATTGCAGGCAAGGTGTGTTGCATGGCTTCCTTTGGCATTGTAAATTTTATATATATTCTGTTTGGATGGCTGTTTAGGCCATTATGTCTTTAACAACACTGCTCCTGCAATATGTGCTGGCCATTCTAATGCTCCTTTAATTCACTGACTTCATACTTTTCATACCTTCGTATTTCTTTTCTTTCTCAAAGGCTTTATGTTTTGTAACTGAGTACTGGTTTGGTTAGTGAAAAAACTATAATAGAATGTTAACCATGATATAAAAGGAAAAACAATTGAGCTTCTTTTGTATTGCGCCTCTCACATGTTATCTGGAGGATTGCTTTCAAGTTTTTTGGTGAAAGTTCTCAGAAAGAATAAATTAGTCTTGAACAGAATTCAGCACAGATTTACCAACATTACCATATATATTTTTATAAAAGTCGATCCCATGACTTTGGCCTTTAGACATGTGATTTCTCATATGTCCTATGTTAAGTTTAATCCAGTTTTACAGGGATCAGATTGTGTTGTGGTGATTAATTAATTATTGGAAATTATTATGATTAATTATAAGCATGAGTAGGCACAGCTAGATTTTTTTTCCCCTGCCAATTATAGCAGTAATCTCTCATCCAGTAACATGACTAATGTGCACATACAAACATCATGCAAAATTTACAAGTTAAAATCAGGAGTCAGCTACACAGCCCTTAAAACACGTCCACCATTCACTAAGATCATGGCTCATATTATGGTCTGCTTTTGGTAACTTTTAACCCCCTGGTCTATCAAGAATTTTTCTACGTTTGATTCAGTGGTTAGCACTGCTGCTTCACAGTGCCAGGGAACTGGGTTCAATTCCACTCTTGGGTAACTGTCTGTGTGGACTTGGCGTATTCTTCCCATGACTGCATTTGTTTCCTTCCATAGTCCAAAGATGTGCAGGTTAGGCGGATTGGCAGTGCTAAATTGCCCATAGTGTCCAAGCATGTGCAGGTTAGGTGCATTAGCCATGGTAAATACAGAGTGATGGAGTAGGGGTGTGGGTCAGTGTGGACTCATTGGGCTGAATGGCCACTGTAGGGGTTCAATGAATGTATGTCTTCTATGGCTTAAAAGTATGTTCAAATGCTATGCTTTCACTGACTTTTCAGGAAGAGAGTTCCAAAGACACTAAACCGTAAAAGAAAAAAAAACATCTCATCCGTATTAAATGGCTGACCCCTGTTTCTAGATTCTTCCACAAAAGTAAGTATTCTTTGTAGATGCAGTCTATCAAGACCCCTCAGATCTTTTATGTTTCAGTCAAAACACTTCTTACTCTTCTAAACTCCTTTGAATACAAGGCAGCTTGTGCAACTTCTCTTGATGACATAATTCTAAATATTAGTTCTGTAAATCTTCTTTAAAATGCTTCCAACACATTTATGTCCTTCCTTAAATAAGGAGACGAGTACTGTACACACTACTCTGGTTATCTCACCGATACCCCATATAACTGAAGCATAACCTCCATACTTTTATTATTTATTGCAAGGGGATTAAATACAGCTTTGTATTAGCTTTCCTAATTACTTGCTATACCTGTACACTACTATTTTGCGATTCATGCTTCACGACATCCAGGTGCCTCTGCATCTCAGAGCTCTGCAAACTTTCAGCATTTGGGCTTTTTTTGTTACTCCTGCCAAAATAGACAATTTCACATGTTTCCATGTTATAGTCTATTTGCCAAATCTTTGTCCACTCACTTAATCTTTGTAGCTTCCTTGTGCCCTGTTCACAAATTACTTGCTCACTTACCTTTGTGTCATCTGCAATTATGTGTTTGGTCCTTTCAACCAAGTCATTCATTTTGCTAGATTAGGTAAAAACAATGACTGCAGATGCTGGAAACCATATTCTGGATTAGAGTGATGCTGGATAAGCACAGTATTCAGACAGCATCCGAGGAGCAGGAGAATCGATGTTTCGGGCAAAAGCCCTTCATCAGGAATACAGGCAGAGTGCCTGAAAGGTGGAGAGATAAATGAGAGCAGGGTGGGGGTGGGGAGAAAGTAGCATAGAGTACAGTAGGTGAATGGGGGTGGGGATGAAGGTGATAGGTCGGGGAGGAGGGTGGAGTGGATAGGTGGAAAGGACGATAGGCAGTAGGACAAGTCATGGGGACAGTCATGCTGAGCTGGAAGTTTGGAGCTGGGGTGAGGTGGGGGGAGGGGAAATGAGGAAGCTGATGAAGTCCACATTGATGCCCTGGGGTTGAAGTGTTCTGAGGCAGAAAATGAAGCGTTCTTCCTCCAGGTGGTGAGGGAGCAGCGAAGGAGGCCCAGGACCTCCATGTCCTCGGCTGAGTGGGAGGGGGAGTTGAAATGTTGGGCCACGGGGCGGTGTGATTGATTGGTGCGGGTGTCCCAGAGATGTTCCCTAAAGCGCTCTGCTAGGAGGCGTCCAGTCTCCCCAATGTAGAAGAGACCGCATCAGGAGCAACGGATACAATAAATGATATTGGCGGATATTGCAGGTAAAACTTTGGATGTGGAAGGCTTCTTTAGGGCCTTGGATGGAGGTGAGTGAGATGGTGTGGGCGCAGGTTTTGCAATTCCTGCGGTGACAGGGGAAGATGTCAGGGCGGGAAGGTGGGTTGTTGGGGGGCATGGACCTGACCGGGTAGTCATGGAGGGAGCGGTCTTTGCGGAAGGCGGAAAGGGGTGGAGGGAAATATATCCCTGGTGTGGGGTCAGTTCGGAGGTGGCGGAAATGTCGGCACATGATTAGGTTAATGCGAAGGTTGGTAGGGTGGAAGCACTGGGGGGGTTCTGTCCTTGTTACGGTTGGAGGGGTGGGGTCTGAGGGTGGAGGTGCGGGATGTGGACGAGATGCATTGGAGGGCATCTTTAACCACATGAGAAGGGAAATTGTGGTCTCTAAAGAGGGAGGCCATCTGGTGTGTTCTGTGGTGGAACTGGTCCTCCTGGGAGCAGATACGGCGGAGGTGGAGGAATTGGGAATACTGGATGGCATTTTTGCAGGAGGTAGAGTGGGAAGTGTTGTAATCCAGGTAGCTGTGGGTTTGTAAAAAATGTCGGTGTCAAGTTGATTGTCATTAATGGAGAGGTCCAGGAAGAGGAGGGAGGTGTCAGAGATGGTCCAGGTAAAGTTAAGATCCGGGTGGAATGTGTCAGTGAAGTTGATGAATTGCGCAATCTCCTCACGGGAGCACGAGGTGGAGCCAAGGCAGTCATCAACGTAGCAGAGAAAGAGGTGGGGAGTGGTGCCGGTGTAATTACAGAAGATGAACTGTCCTTCGTAGTCAACAAAGAGACATATATAGCTGGGGCCCATACGGGTGCCCATGGCTACCCCTTTGGTCTGGAAGAAGTGGGAGGATTCAAAAAAGAAATTGTTAAGGGTAAGGACCAGTTCAGCCAAACGAATGAAAGGGTCAGTGGAAGGGTACTGTTGGGGACGTTGGGAGAGGAAGAAATGGAGGGCATGGTCATGGCAGATAGAGGTGTAGAGGGATTGGATATCCATGGTGAAGATGGGGCGTTGGGGGCCGGGGAAACTGAAGTCTTGGAGGAGTGGAGGGCATGGGTAGTGTCTCGAACGTATGTGGGGAGTTCCTGGACTAGGGTGGATAGGACAGTAGATTATCAATATTAAAGTCACTACTCTGATGCTTGCAGCACCACTCATTACATATTACCAACCAGAATATGCTGTTTTTTTCCACTAGCTAGCCAGCCTTTGTTTTGTGTTACCTCCTACACTGTGAGCTTTTATTTTCCAAAAATAACCTTTGATCTGTCACATTTATCAAATGCTCTCTGGACATCCAAGGACAATGTATCTACATGTTCCCCTTTATACAATGTGCATGTTTCTTCCTCAAATAAGTCCAATAAATTGGTTAAACATGATTAAACTTTCATAAAATATGTTGTCTCTACCTGATTACCTTGATTTTTCTACATGCCCTGTTGTCACAACTTGAAGAGCAGCTCTCGCATCTTTCCTTTGACATATGTTAAGCTTAGTTGCATATAGTTTTCTGCTTTTCTGTCATCCTATCTTTTGAGCTAAGGAAGAATATTTTCTATTTTCCACTTCATTGGAAAATTTCCCAAATGTAGATACTTCTAGAGAATTAAAACAAACTGATTATCTGTTGCGATGGCTACTACTTTTAAGATGGTATGGTGAAGACCATGAGGATTTGCAGACTTGTCAACTGTAGAATCCCTCCAGTGTGGAAGCAGAACACTGAGTCCACGCTGACCCCTCCAAAGAGCAACCCACACTGACTTTAACTACCTCCCCGCCCCGACTTTCTCTGTAATACTGCATTTCCCATGGCTAACCCACCTTGCCTATGCATCCTTCGACTTTTGGCTAATTTAGCATGGCCACTTCACTGAACCTGCACATCTTTGGACTGTGGGAGGGAACCAGAGCAGCTGGAGGAAACCTTTGCAAACTCCACACACAGTTGCCCAAGGGCAGAATTGATCTTGTGTCCCTGACGCTGTGAGGCAGCAGTGCTGGCCACTGAGCCACCATGTTGTCATACCGCCAACACTTTGCTCAGTATCTGGTTCCTAAGTTCCTGTCTCCCTTCTGTTTCCTGGTTTACAACTAACTTCGCCCATCTGATTTTTCCATTCTATAAATAGAATAACATTTCCCCATGATTATAGCTTTGCCTTTATGATAACAACTCTTTATTCCATTCAGCCATGTGGTGATTTCTCGTTAGCTTTTGTTCCACTCCCACAAGAGACTTTTTACCATTATTATTTCTCATCTGTACCCAAACTCTTCCTACATCCTGTTTTCCTAAACTAGGTTGTCTGTTTCTATTGCGCTAGAACCATCATGTAATTACAGAACCACACAACTTTACTTTAGCTTCCTATTCTTCCAAAATGTCATGTACCCCCAAGGTTCGGGTCCCATTCTTTCATCCTCCAATCATTTCTCTGTAATGGTTATAGGATTGGACATATTTCTATTTGTGTTATTAATACATCTGCTTTGCTTTTAATATCACATGAATTCAGATATAGAGCCTTTAATTTTGACCCTTTCTATTTCTTGATTTACTATGAGATTTGTATACTCTTCACTTTCCTGTCAATGCCTATTTATCATTTCCCAAATTAATGTCTTTTCTTTAGTCCTGTTTGATTTATCACATCTTTCCAAATTTGATCCCTTGGCACCCACTGTTTAGTTTACAACCCCACTCGACTTCCTTAGTCTCTAGAATGCTAGTTGCAGCATGAGTCAGTGTAGACCATCCCAATGATAAAACCCCACTTTTCCCAGTACCGGTGCCAATGTTCTATGAACCTTACCAGTGTTTCAGCCATGTATTCATTTCTCTAACCTTATTTTACCTATGTCAGGTTGTGCGTGGCTCAGGTAGTAATCCAGGGACTATACCACATGATCTGTCAAAATGTCTTCAAGAAAGAAGAGCAAATATGCAACTGAATGTAAACTTGTGAAAGTAGTGGCAGCAATGGCTAAATGTGCACTGGCAAAATAGTCATGTTCCCATCTGTGAACCCATTTGACTCTGACCTTGGATAAGTAAGAAAGGTGACATTCCAGGATTTAAGATTAGTTCTGGAGGATACACAAGATTCATGAGAAGATGAGATTTAGTACTCAAAAAATTAATTTTTAAACCGTAAGACAGAGCAGCAGCAGGTAAGCCATTCAGTTCATTGAGTATTGCAGTGTCGTCATGGCTGATCTGACAGTCCGCACCTCTATTTCCTGACTTTCCCCTATAATCTTGATTCCCTGATTGATTAAAAATCTGACTGTCTCAACCTCAAATATAATTATCAACCCCACCTTGACAGCCTTATGCAGTAAGAATTCCACAAATTCTTCACCCTCCGAGAGGAGAGATTCCTTCTCTGCTTTGTGTTAAATGTGCAACTCCTTACTCTGAGATGATGCACTCAGACCGTCCCACAGAGTAAAACAATCTCTCTGCATTTACACTGCAAAGTCCCCTAAGAATTTTATTTGTATCAAATAAGGTGTCCTCTTATTTTTCTAAACTGCAACAAATGCAAGCCTACGTATTCAACTTCTCTTCATACCTGTTATCAGCTTAAGACATATTGTGTGGACTACCTCCAGTGCCAGTGTATCTCCCTTTTAGATAAGGGGTCTGAAGCTACTCACAACATTGTAGGTGAGGTGTGACCAGTGTCTTGTATAATTTTAGCACCTTTGAACTAAAGGCAAACATTCCATGTGTTTTCCCTATTAGTCATTGAACTTGGATACTAGTTTTTGTAATCCCTGCACTAGGATCCCTAAATTCTTCAATGCTGTAGCTTTCTGCTGTCTTTGTTCATTGAGTAATATTCTGTTCTTCTTCTACTGCCAAAGTGTGTATTCTCACATGATATTTCATCTTCCAAGTTGTTGTCCACTCGTGTAACCTATCTTGTATCCCTCTGTGGATTTCTTCTGTCTTTCTTGCCATTTGCTTTCCCACCTATTTCTGTGTAATCCACAAACTTGGCTATGCTGAATTCATTTGCCTCATCCATGTTACAGATACCATCCTGAAAGTACCCCTTTATCCCAATTTTGTCTTTTATTAGTTAACAAATCCTCTTTCCATGCTAATGTGCTACTCCAACACAATGGATTATTTTAAGTAACTTTATGTGCAGTACCTTATCTAACCTCTTTTGGAAATCTAAATACATCCAATTCCTTTTGATTTACCCTGATTGTTATGACCTCAAAGTACTGTAATAAATTTGTTAGGCATGACTTTCCCTTCATGAAGACATTCTAACTCTACTTGATTATGTCATGTTTCTAAGTGCCCTGTACATCCTTTACAATACACTGATTTCTTCCAAAAGTTAACTGGCCTATAGTTTCTTATTTTGTTTTGTGTTTTCCTCACTTTTTAATTAGACTGTTACAATGGGCAGTTTTTGAATCGTGTGGTCTTGTCTGGAATTTAAGGATTCTTGGAAGATTACTATGCGTGCATTGACTATCTCTCTAGCTATTTCATTTAAAATCCTAAGATCCAACCCATCAGATGTAGGGGACTCATTGGTCTTTAGCTCCATTAGTTTCCTTATACATTTTCTGTCATGGTAGTTATTATATTTATTTCCCCTCTCTCCTTCCTTGTCCTGCCCTTTTAAGCCCCTTCATTATTTAGTATGTTCGGAATGCTATTAGGTCCTCCATTTTCAGCATCTACATTTGAATCCAACAAAGGAGTTCACTGTTGTGCCATCCAGCATGGAAAGAATAACATCTGTGATTGACCTGTCTTGGCAACGTATACATGAGGCCAACGAACTTTACAGTAAACAAAACCATTATCAAGGTTGATGGAAAAAATTGCCTTTGTAGTGATGAGTGGCCTTGTCATGATAGGGTTAAAGTGATACCAACTTTAGTGGTTGAATTGAAGTTAAAGTGACATTTAATTGAAAAACTGCCGAACAAATTTCAGAAAGATTAGATTAAATTAGATTCCGGACAGTGTGGAAACAGGCCCTTCGGTCTAACCAGTCCATACCGACCCTCCGCAGAGTCATCCACCCAGACCCATTTCCCTCTGACTAATTTACCTCAAACTATGGGTAATTTAGCATGGTCTATTCAACTGACCTGCACGTCTTTAGACCGTGGGAGAAAACCGGAGCACCTGGAGGAAACCCACGCAGACACTGGGAGAATGTGCAAACTCCACACAATCGCCCGAGGCTGGAATCGAACCCAGGATCCTGGTGCTGTGAGGCAGCAGTGATAACCACTGAGCCACCGTGCTGCAAAGAACAAAGAAAATTTACAGCCCAGGAACAGGCCCTCCAAGCCTGAGCTGATCCAAATCTACTGTCTAAACCTGTCGCCCAATTCCTAAGCATCTTTATCCCTCTGCTCCCCACCTACTCATGCATCTATCCAGACGCATCTTAAATGAATCTACCTTGCCTGCCTCTACCACCTCTGCTAGGAAAAAGTGAGGTCTGCAGATGCTGGAGATCAGAGCTGAAAATGTGTTGCTGGAAAAGCGCAGCAGGTCAGGCAGCATCCAATGAAGGGCTTATGCCCGAAACGTCGAATTTCCTGTTCCTTGGATGCTGCCTGATCTGCTGCACTTTTCCAGCAACACATTTTCAGCTCTACCACCTCTGCTGGCAACGTGTTCCAGACTCCCACCACCCTCTGTGTAAAGTACTTGCCACGTGTATTCCCCATAGAGGGCGGCATGGTGGCTCAGTGGTTAGCACTGCTGCCTCACAGCACCAGGGTCCCAGGTTCGATTCCAGCCTCGGGCGACTGTTTGTGTGGAGTTTGCACATTCGCCCCGTGTCTGCATGGGTTTCCTCCGGGTGCTCCGGTTTTCTCCCACAATCTAAAGATGTGCAGGTCAGGTGAATTAGCCATGCTTAATTGCCTATAGAGTTAGGTGCATTAGTCAGAGAGAAATGGATCTGGGTGGGTTACTCTTCAGAGGGTCAGTGTGGATTGGTTGGGTCGAAGGGCCTATTTCCACACAGTAGAGAATCTTGAATCTAATCATAAACTTTTCACCTCTCACCTTGAAGATGTGACCTCTCGTTATTGAATCATTCACCCTGAGAAAAGGCTTATCTCTATCCACCCTGTCTATTCCCTTCATGATTGTGTAGACCTCAATCAGGTGCCCCCTCAATCTCCTTTTTTCTAATGAAAACAACCCTAACCTACTCAACCTCTCTTCATAGCACCTTCCATACCAGGCAATGTCCTCGTAAACCTTCTCTGCACCCTCTCCAAAGTGTCCAATCCTTTTGGTAGTGTGGCAACCAAAACTGTACACAGTATTCTAAATGCGGCTGAGCCAATGTCGTGCACAATTTTAACATGACCTGCCAGCCCTTATGCTCAATGCCCCGTACGATAAAGGCAAGCATACCATATGTCTTCTTGACCACTCTATCCGCCTGTGCAGCAACCTGCAGGGTACTTTGGACCTGAACTCCCAGATCTCTCTGCCAATCAACTCTTCCCAAGGCTCATCCCTTTACAGTATAGTTCGCTCTAGAATTAGACCTTCCAAAATGCATCACCTCACATTTGCCTGGATTGAACTCCATCTGCCACTTCTCCGCCCAACTCTCCAGCCTATCTATATTCTCCTGTGTTCTTTGACTGTCCCCTATGTTTTCTGCTACTGCATCAATCTGTGTTTAGTCTGCAAACCTGCTAATCATACCAACAGTGCTGTCTTCCAGATCATTAATGTATATCACAAAGAACAGGTGCCCCAGCACTGATCCCTGTGAAACACCACTGGTCACCTTTCTCCATTTTGAGAAACTCCCTTCAACAGTTACTGTCTCCTGTTGCTCAACCAGTTCTTCATCCACCTAGCTAGAATACCCTGCAAACCATGTGACTTCACTTTCTCTATTAGTTTACCAGGGGGAGCCTTCTCAGATGCCTTACTAAAGTCCATGTATGTGACATCTATAACACTTCCTTAAAGAACTCTATTAAGTTGGTAAGGCACGATCTCCCCTGCACAAAACCATGTTGCCTGTCACTGATAAGCCCATTCTTTTCTAAATATAAATAGACTTTTTATCCCTCAGTACCTTCTCCAGCAACTTTGCTATCACTGAGGTCAGGCTCACTGGTCTGTAGTTACCCGGAATATCCCTACTACCCTTCTTGTGCAGGGTGACAACATGAGCAACCCTACAGTCCTCTGGCATCTCACCTGTGTTTAAAGATGCTACAAAGATGTCTGTCAGGACCTCAACTATTTCCTCTCTTGCCTCCCTCAGCAATCTGGGAAAGATCCCATCCGATCCTGGGGATTTGTCCACTTTAATAACCTCTAGCCTACCTAACACATCTTCCTACTTATGTCAACGTGATCGAGAGTAGTCAAACTTCTATCTCTAATCTCAACATTCATTATGTTCCTCTCCTCAGTGAACACTGATGCAAAGTAATCATTCAGAATCTAACCTATTCTCTCAGGTTCGGCACACAGCCTTTCTTCATTATCCTTTAGTGGACCAATCCTTTCTCTAGTTACCCGCTTGCTTCTTATATAAGAAAAAAATGCTTTGGGATTTTCCTTAGTTCTGCTCGCTAAAGCTATTTTCATGATCCCTTTTAGCCCACTTGATTCCTCGTTTAAGACTTGTCCTACTCTCCCGATATTCCTCCAGGGCCTGTTCAGTTCTTAGCTGCCTGGACCTTATGTACACTTCCCTTTTCCTCTTGGCTAGTCATATGATTTCTGCTGTCATCCATGGTTCACAAATCTTGCCTTTACTATCCTTTACTTTCAATGGGACATGCCTACCTCTTGCACTTTTTTTAACCTATCTTTGAAAGCCTCCCACATATCAAATATGGACTTCCTTTCAAATAGTTAGGTCCAATCCACATTCTCCAGCTAATTTTGATATAGTTGACCTTGGCCCAGTTTAGTATTCTTCCCTTTGGACCACTTTCATCTTTGTCCACGAGTATTCTAAAACTTACAGAATTGTGGTCACTGTTCCCAAAGAAATCCCCCACTGCAACTTCTACCATCTAGCCTGGCTTGTTTCCCAATACCTGGTCCAATATGGCTCTTTCATTCATTAGACTATTGACATAGTGCTCTAGAAAACACTCCTGGACCCTTCTTACAAATTCTGCCCCATCCTGACCTCTGACACTAAGTGTATCCCAGTCAATGTTGGGAAAATTAAAATCTACCATTGCTACTACTCTGTTGTCTCTACATCTTTCCATAATCTGTTTGCCTAATTGTTCTTCTACTTCACACTCGCCGTTGGGAGGCCTGTATTACAGCCCCAACAATGTAACTGCACCCTTCTTATTTCTCAGCTCCACCCATAATGCCTCACTACACGAGCCCTCCATAGTCTCCTCCTTTAGCACAAAGTGATATCATTCTGACCAGCAATGCAACACCTCCACCCTTTTACCTCCCTCCCTGTTCTGTGTGAAGCGTCTATATCTTGGAACGTTTAGTTGCCAATCATGCTGTTCCTTCAACCAAGTCTCTGTGATTGCAATAATGTCATTTTCCCAGGCACCAATCCAAGCCCCAAGTACACCTGCCTTACCCACAATACTCCTTCCATTAAAGTATATGCGTTTCAGGCCACCAGTTCTTTTGCGCTCATCTGCTGTCTGCCTACTCTTCCCCTTACTAATGCTATCTTCATGATTCTTAGTCTCCAGTTTACACCTCACTGTCTACTTGTCTTCTCTTCTGGTTCCCAGCCCCCTGCCACATTAGTTTAAAACCTCCCCAGCAGCAGTAGCAAAAACTCCCCCAAGGACATTGATTCCAGGTTGGTTTAGATGTAGACCGTTCAATTTGTAATAGTCCCACTTCCCCAGAACCGATCCCAATGTCCAACAAATCTGAACCCCTCTCTCCTACACCATCCCTCAAGCCACGTGTTCATCCTGCCTATATTTTTCATTTCTATGCTGGCTAGCATATGACAATGGCAGTAATCCAAGATCACTACCTTTTGAGGTCCTCCTTTTTAACTTCTCTCCTAGCTCCCTGCATTCTGCTTTCAGGACCTCATCTCGTTTTTTAACTTATATCATCGGTGCCTATGTGCACCAAGACAACTGGCTGTTCACCCTCCCCTTTTAGAATGCTCTGCAGCCGATCGGTGACATCCCTGACCCAAGCACCTGGGAGGCAACATACCATCCGGGAGTCCCGTTTTCCACCACAGAACCACCTATCTACTTCCCTTATGATAGAATCCCCCATGACTATGGCCCTAGGAGTCTTTTTCCTGCCCTTCTGAACAGCAGTGCCCACCATGGTTCCATGATCTTGGCAACTGCTGTCCTCCCCTTGTGAGCCATCTCCCCCAAATGGTATACCTGTTTTGGAGGGAGATGACCGCAGGGACACCTGCACTTCCTTCCTACTCTTTTTCTGTTTTTTGGTCACCCATTCACTGTCTCCCTCAGCAATTCTAACCTGCGGTGTGACCAGTTCACTAAACGTGCTATCCACAACCACCTCAGCTGCAACTGTTATCATTCCTGTTTGTGAGACATGCTGCTATGAATGTAGTTGCAAGAAATGGAGCAAAGAAACGTGGAATTGAGTGGAGACTGGAGGAACACATCCAAAAAAATAAAGTTTGCTTGTTGAAGCTTGGTCCAATCCTAATGTCAACAACTAATGAGAAATTCCTTAGCAAAATGGCAATTATTCTCAATAGCTGAAAATGTGTTGCTGGAAAAGCGCAGCAGGTCAGGCAGCATTCAAGGAACAGGAAATTCGACGTTTCGGGCATAAGCCCTTCATCAGGAATGAGGAAAGTGTGTCCAGCAGGCTAAGTAGCCTCTGTGCCTACTTCTTCAACCAAGATTCTCGCCCACCCTCTGACAACCCCTTCTCCCGCCTCCAACACACCCCATCCACCTGGACACCCTGTGCTGGCCTCTTACCCGCCCTCGATCTCTTTATAGCCAACTGCCGAAATAGCTCCCTACCTTTTATCATTGCCTGCTGGACACACTTTCCTCATTCCTGATGAAGGGCTTATGCCCGAAACGTCGAATCTCCTGTTCCTTGGATGCTGCCTGACCTGCTGCGCTTTTCCAGCAACACATTTTCAGCTCTGATCTCCAGCATCTGCAGACCTCACTTTCTCCTCGAATTATTCTCAATAGTCTCTCCAACCCTTTTCAATCCTTGAATGTGAGTGTAAGTGAAATTCTAAATGATAGTAGTATCTGAAAGATGTGATATAATTTGGTATTGGAAGGCAAAATATGTGTTACAATATTGTAATTTTAGGTTGTAAACATGCCAATATAAGCAATCTCAATATTGTTAAAAATTCATTCCTATAATGTGGATTGTCAAATATGTTCAATGGTAACAAGACTGAGTTATGGAATGATGATGCTGAAGTTACTGTTGATGAAGACAAGCAAGTTTCATGCAGTTATGTTCTTTATACTTGGTGAAGGTGATAAATTGTTCAGTGATTCAGCGACTTTTTTAATGGTTTCAATGTGAAATAATAGTTAATTTATTCTTATTATCTCAGAAAATCCTCGATCTGCGAAATCATAGTTCACCTATCTGCTCCAAAAAAAGTGACAAAAAAGATCAATGTCTGCAGGCAAAAATGTGAATCGCAACTTGTAACCTATTTTTAACCTACTTTTAAACAAATTCCGCACTCGCGCGTTTCATCATTCACAAGGGTTTCAGGGATGGATATAGAGAAGTAACTGTATATTGCTTTGAATGAGATGTATTGAATTTCATAATGTTGTTAAATAAATCGCATACCTGGGCAGTCTTTTAAACAGTGAGGAAGGTAATTTGGTTTTATATGTAAAATAGTAAGATTGAATCATTTATTGCTCCCTTTGTATACTGTTACATGTTTGACTGGCAGAAATCTCGTTTCTCAAGTTGAAAGGGAAATGATATTCTCCTTGTATATGATATTGCGCCCAGATCCCAGGCAAGATTCCCTTAGGATTTGTTATTGTTCTAGACAGCATACTCCAATATGTTTAGCTCTTGGTTGAGGAGGGATGAATTGATTCCCTTTCTTTATTCACCCTTCCCCCATTTGGTTGATCGCAATGAGGTTGATTTAGAAACCTTCCCTTATGGATACCTTTCTATCAGACCCAAATGAACTTGAGTTTTAAAAGGAAAGAATTTAATCAGGCATTCTTGAGTTAACAATGATTTTAGGATGCGTGTGAAGAGTTAGTAATGCAACACACGTAACAAATTGATTAGAAATAAGAGGTTAGTTTAAAAAGACACAAGTTTTTGAAAAAAAAAGGATATGTGGATCAGTCTCTCAATTGCTCATTTTGATTTACCTCTTACCCCTTTGAAGTGCTATTGTTTGAAGTTTTCTTCACATCTTTAGGTGTGCCATTCCAATGGTCTCTTTATCCAGACAGCCGCTTAATTTACAATAAGTTTTTTTTTGCTCAACAAGCCCTCCTTTTAAAAAAAATGCTAGTTTGGAATTGCAAATTTAAAATGTCTGTAGTTTCTGACCTGTTGGTCACAGGAACATATAATTATGATGAGCTGACGTTACAATTGGTGTTTCATGTCATTTCACCCAACAAGCACTGTTCACAGTGGACCGAACCAGTTTAACAAACCAGTTTTGAGGTATCAGCTCTAAAGATCTGGATGCAGGTTTGCTCGCTGAGCTAGAAGGTTCATTTCCACACGTTTCGTCACCTACTAGGTCACATCTTCAGTGGGCCTCAGGCAAAGCACTGCTTCTCAAAACTTGCTAAGCTCTAAAGATGTCCTATCCCATCATAATCATCTGACCGTTCACAATACTTGATCTGGAATGTCAGTCTATTCTTTAAAGTCATTCATGGAGGACAAACTATGTAGAAAATTTGTACCAAGTAAATCGAAACATTTAGAATCTCTCCCTTTGAAAGTGGATAGTACTAGCGTTTTATCTAATACATTGACATGGAAGGAAGTAAACTGAAGCTTTGTGCAGTTGACATTAGTCAGGAAATGTCTCCGTTTTAGGTAAACTACATTATTTTGTAATGAGGTAGCACAACTGCTTTTCAGACATTCATATTGATGGGCTGCTGCTAAAATCTGACTTTACAATTAATACTTCTGCAATTGATTGTAACTTTTTCTGTGTTAAAAGTAACAGTAGTTGTTTTTCTAAAATCATTCGAGCTTCTCTGAGTGTTTTAATCAGAACTGATCTAAACATTTGGAGCAGAATTTTTACAATGGTGGGAAATAAAATTTTACTTTTCCAATCAGATGACCCTACTAAATAACCTAGGTCAGGATTAGAATGGGTCAGCAGTAATGATGGCTTTAATGGCAGATCATTTTCATATCACTAAATCTAAAATATATTTCTTTCTCTGTGAAGAACACTTGGCTGGAAAACTTCAGAGATCAAAAGAATTAATCCACTTCAAAGTTTGAAAGTTAGTTTTTGTTGTTTGTTCATTACCCAAAAGAGTTTTGAATTGCATTAACATGCTGTGTGCTACATTGCAGAATAGTATTAGTGTAGTTGCATTAAGAGTTAGAATAATTACCCCCTTTTTAAGGAGGTTAAATCCCAACTTCTCTAGTCTTTTCATACAATTAAACTACCCTCAGCTTCTTGAAGGCCTCAACATTCTTCCTGAAATGTCATGCCCAGAATAAGATGAGTCCAGCTGAGGCCTAACCAGTATTTTATAAACCTTTAGTGTAACACACTTTCTTTTGTCGCTTATGCTTTTATTTATAAAGCCAAATATTCTGTTTAATATTCTTAACAGCCTTCTTGGTATGCCTTGTCCCCTTTTAAAGATTTCAGTAATAAAACTAAATCTTTTTCTTTTGGCATCCCCTTTAAAACTGCCTAATGTGATCCTTCCAAAATATGTGACTTCATCTTTCTCAGTTAAATTACAAATTTCATATTGTCTGTCTTTCATCATCCTGTTAATTTTCTCTATGCCAACAGCTCCAATTTTGCGCAGTTACCTTTCAGCTGGAACCTTGTCAGGTGCCTTTTGGAAATCCAAATACAATACTAAGGTGGACTCCTTTCCATCCAGGATTCATGTTGCTCCTTTGGAAAATTTGAATAAATTTGTTAAATATAACTTCTCTTTCAAAAGAGAATACTGACTCTTGCTGATTACCTCAAAGTTTTCCATGTGCTGTGTTGATAATTTCCTTAAGATCAATTCTAATGCCTTCTCCATGACGGACATCAAGCTAACAGATCCTATAGTTTCATGTTGTTTGCTTTTCTCCCATCTTGAATAGAGAGGTTATATTTATTACTTTACAATCTGATCAAAACTTTTCAGATTTTGACAAATTTTTGAACATTAACACCAACGCATTTACCACCTCATTAGACAACCTGTTTTGAGACCCTGGGATGAAATCCAACCAGGCCAGAGGCTTAAAAACCTGCAGCTTCTTCAATTTACTTGGATCTCTTCCTTCCTTAGTGCTTTTCTCAACTTCTTTATTTAACCACGGATGGTGGGTCCTATATCTGCTTCATAGTAGGAGTGTATTTATTCTGAGCATTCTGAAATATCCCTTCAAATGTCAGCCATGCTTCTGTACTAACTTATCTCTTAACCAAATATCACAGTTCATTTCACCGATCTGAGTTTCATGCTCACATCGTCTTGTTTAAGTTTCAAATGCTACTTTTAGACCCACTGTTCGCCCTTACAAACTGGATGTCAATTTAATTATATTATGATTGCTGCTGCCTAGAAGTGCCTTTAGTCTGAAAACATCCGTCGAAACATAGGAGCAGGCATAGGCCATTTGGCCCTTTACAGTTCATTCACTACCCTTTTCATGCTTTCTCCCTATACCCTTTGATCCCTTTAGTCCCAAGAACTGTATGAATATTTTTCTTGAAAATCTTCAATGTTTTGATGACCTGCAGCAGAGAATTCCATAGGCTGACTACCCTACGGTGAAGAAATTACTCATCTCTCTCCAAAAAGTCCTATGCTTTATCCTGAGGCTGTGACCTTTTGTTCTGACTCACCGGTCATTGAGAATTAAGTGATTGCATATATCTTAGAGGGATGTGCTACTGAAGGGAATGTGGAAATGAGGATTGTCAAGGCCATGAGCAATTTGAAAACAGGATGAGAATTTGAAAATTGAAATTAGGAGCCAATGTCAGAGAGTGATAGTTTTATTTGATAGTTGAAGAGGGCTTGGTGCAAATTGTGACTTGGGAAAGAATTTTGGATGATCTTGTGTTTATGGAGGATAGTGTTGGAGGCCAGTCAGAAGTGCCTTGGTATATTCAAGTCAAGACATAACAGAAGTGTGAATGAAGATTTAACCAGATGATCTGAGGTGGTTATCAGTTGGGCAACATTACTGAGCTCAGAATAGTTGTTCTCCAGGATGGTGTCTACATGCATTCAGAAGTTGTAAATGAGTCAAATGCTGTGCCAAGTTTGCAGTCTGGCCCAGCTTAGGCATTTGTCAGGGAAAGAGACAGAGTCAGTATCTTAGAAATAGAGCTTTAATAGTAATCAACATAATGGTTTTATTTTTCTTAGTATTTAATTGGGAAAAATTCTGTTCATCCATTTTGGAAGTAAGAGAAGCAGTCTGATAACTTTGCAACAGTGGAGGAGTCAAAAGACATGGTTATAACACGGAACTGGCATTTTCGGTGCACATGTAAAAATTAATCACATGCTTTCTGATGATGTTAGAGGGTGTTTTATGATGAGAAATAAGCGAAGATCAAGGATAGATTCTTGGCTGTACAGTAGAGTTAGTGATATGGACACAAGGACCAAAGTCATTGCTCATGATATGTTGGCTGTTATTAGATTGGTATAATAGCACCGAGTGAGTGCAGTCTCAGCTGATTGCTGTGGAAAAGTGTTGGAGCAGGATGATATCTTCAACCATTACCAGAGGCTGCAGACAGGTTGAGAAGTCAGAAGGAGGGTTAGTTTACTGTTACCAAATTATATAGGATAACATTTGTGACTAGCATGTGTTTAGATTTCTGAACAACCAAATGTAATAATAACAGTTCTTTGGTTGTTCAGAACTTGCTTAGAATATACAAAATCTGGAATTATTATATCCTTTGGAATCCAGATGTGATGATTCTCTTAACTGATAGTGGCTTGTAGCAGATCTGCCACAACTCTTTATTTTAAAAAAATACTAAATGTTAGAAAATCACTGCCTATCAGGTAGAGAGCAGCAGAATTAACTTTTTCAGACAAACTATCTTTTGTCAGATGTGAGCACAACTGACTTAGTGCGTTAATAATGGCTGAGTAAAAAGAGGGTTCCTTATTAATAACACAGTTGCATCAGACTCTGGACGTTTATTGTCATGTGAACTCAGTGTATTGTTATTGACACCTTTCTAACTTGTTTCAAAGTCAAAACTTCAGTCAGTGGATTTATCATTGATTATATTCCCTGATGTGTAATACCGTCACAGTATGTGATTTTTATTAGAATAGAATCACAGAATGATAACAGTGCAAAGAAAATATTTGGCCTGTTGAGTCCATGCCAGCTTTCTCAGTAATAGCTACTCAACTAGTTTCACTTCCCTGACCTTTTTTGTAGCTGTGCATTTTTCTCTTTTCAGATAATTTCTTAATTCTATTTGAAGAGCACCAGCTGAATATATCTCCACCACACTCTGTCAAATCCTAATCATTTATCATGTAAGTGGTGCTAATGATAAGGTTGCAGGTTCAATTTGACATGTGGACCGATGTTGCTGGTTTCATCGCAAGTCCTTCATTCTTAGGGCACTCTATGTAGTGCTGCTTTCAATAACTTTGAACTAGAAGCCCTACTTTCCAGAATCCTACCTGCTCCAGAGGTGTGTCATGTCTGCAAAGAATATTTAGACATATTTTTTTTTAAACAAAAAGATTTTCTTGATGTTAGCGTTGGTTCTTTGCCATTCACTTTAAATTGTTTGCCTCTGGCTTTTAGTCTTCCTGTTGATGGAAACGGTTTCTCTGTTTAAACCTCTCATCATTCTGAACTCTACTTTAAAACTCTTCTCTAAAAGATAACCTTTATACCTAGATTAGTGATGGAATAGTAGGAAGAGGATGGCACTGGTCAAGGTGCAGAATACTGCAAGACAGTTGTTAAAAATTCATTGAACAGCAAACTTTGTTTCAACTAGTACTTTATGAACTGGCACTCTGGATAACCGAGCAAAATATAAACCTCAAATACTGCAAAATTTACCATATTATTCTGTCCAAATATTATAGCTTTTTAATTTATTAACCTCAGTGTAAATATTTGTTCAATCACATAGCCATATGAAATATCAACCATTTTGAATCAATAACTTTGAACTAGAAGCCTTAGTTTCCAAAATCTTTTCCAGAATCAATTTCTTCTCAAATACGTGATCTAATAGTAGTCAATTAAGGATTCTCTGCCAGCAAGATTAAGTCAAAATTGCATTATGATGTGTGATTTATGCTGGAATTTAAGCATTGTTGTGAAGATGTCGGTGTACTGTACCTTTAAGAGAGTTAAAAGCTAGCAGTGGCAGCACCAAATGTTCTCAATAAGATACACTACAAGCTTTTGGTCCTGCAGCTAGGATATCTGGTTGATTGGAAATGACAAAACAGTTGCGAATTAAGCCAATCAGTTTGCATTCTATCCTGAAAAATGAAAAACTCCAATTCAGTTTAAATTGAGTATATTGACTATCTTAAAAGTCAATGACGCAATCCGATGCTTTAGGCGTTTAAGACCGAGGAAAATTGAACAGATGAGAGGAGAACTCCAAGTTTCCAGCATGTAATGACTGTCTGAAAAATAGCTCTCTTAAAGGTGCCTTTACTGATCAGTAACCTGTGAAGCAGAATCCCCCAAGAAGACGACTGAAATACAGAAAAGAGCAAAAGCTGCCTGGTTTTGAGATTTTAAAAAATGGTTCGTTTTGTAAATTGTAATTGGGTGTTTTATCGGACCAGTATTATAGAAGGGAAGGTAAAAGGTAGGTTAGAGGAAGGACTTGTAAATAGTTGTTAGTTAATTATTCTCTGTTATACTTTAAGAAATAAAGTTGTTAATTTCTTACTCTTGGCCTCTCGTATTTGCACAGATTACTTCACGGGATGAATCTTTTCTGTGTTGTTGGTTTAAATTAAGTAGG